>NW_028327175.1:10653500-11307000 GCF_987537825.1 Furipterus horrens
TCAGTGAAAAAAATTAAGGCCTAAAAAATGAAATGGCATCCCATGCTCATGAATTAGAAAACTTAAGGTGGCAAAATTCCCCAAATTAATCTATAGACTCAACATAATCCCTATCAAAATTATAGCTGCCTATTTTGCAGAAATGGTCAAGATAATCCTAAAGTTCACGTGAAAATTCAAGAGATCCAGAATACTAAAACAATCTTGATACAGAACAAATTGGAGGGCTCATACTTCCCACTTTCAAACCTTACTACAAAGCTAGAGTATCAAGACAGTGTGGTACTGGCATAAGGTCAGACATATAGACAGATGAAATAAAATTGGGAGTCCAGGAATAAACTCATATTTACATTCAACTGATTTTTAACACAGATTCCAAGACCACTCAATGAGGAAAAAAACAGTCTTTTCAACAAATGGTGATATCACAACTGGATAGCCACATGTAGAAGAATGAAGTTGAATCCCTACCTCAAATCATTTGTTAAAAATTAACCTGAAATGTAAGAGCAAAATTTATAGACATAGATGTAAATCTTCATGATGTTGGATTATGCAATGGTCTCTTAAACATGACAGCAAAAGCACAAGCAACCCAAGGGGGGCAAAAAAAGATAAATCAGACATAATCAAAATGAAAAGTTTTGTGTCCCAAAGGACACTATCAAGAAAATGAAAAAAAAAAAAAAAAAAAAAAAAAAAAAAAAAACCTCACAGAAAGGGACAAAATATTTGAAGCCTATACTTGGTAAGGGACTTGTATTCAGACTATATTAAAAACTTACAATTTAAGAATAAAATCAGAATAAATGCTTTTCCCAAAGAAGATATGTAAAATGACCAATAAACACATGAAAAGATGCTCAATACCATCAGTCATCAGGGAAATACAAGTCAAAGGCACAATGAAATACTGGACACGCACTAGGACGGCTACAACTCTTCTGACAATAACAGGTATTGACAAGGATCTGAAGAAACTGCAAACTTCTAATGTTAATGGAAACATAGAAATCATGGAGCCTCTTTGGAAAACAATTTGGGAGGTCCTCAAAGAGTTAAACATAAACAAGTGACCTAGAAATTTCACTCCTATGTATCTACCCAGAGGAACTGAAAATATATGTCCACACTGAAATTTGTGCACAAATGTTTATTAGCAGCATTACTCACAACAGCCAAAACGTGAAAACAATCCAAGTGTCCATCAACTGGCAAAAGTTAGGTGCAGAGTGGTAGAGCCATAAAATGGGATATTATTTAGTCATAAAAAGGAATGAAGTGCTGATACATGCTATCACATGGATGACCAACTGAAAGAAGCCAGATACAAAAAGACCACACTGTATAATTCTACTTATATGAATTAAAAAAAAAAAAAAAATCATAGCAACAGAAGGTAGATTAGGGCTGCGGGGAGGGAAGAATGGGGAGCGCCAGCTAATGAGAGCCTGGGGTTCCCTTTTCGGGTGATGAAAATGTTGTTAACTAGATAGTGGTGATGGTCACACAACTTTGCCAGTATACTAAAAATCCATTGAATTTCCCCATTTACACTTAAAACAGTGAATTCTATTGGTTTGTTGAAAATGTGGGCTATTTTTCAAACTAGTTCCGATAAGCCACATAAATTATCAGCAAACACTTGCTAAGAGCCTACTCCAGGCAAGACACTTTACCAGGAACCACAGGCAGACCCTGACCTCAAAGAGTTTATAACTTGGTTAGAGAGACAACAGAAATAATGTGAAAATGAAACAAAATAAAACATAATTTGATATATAATAAGAAAATGTGGTAAGTCAACATATAACATACAACTAACTCCTACACACAGGTATGTAGTAGAAAAGGAAGAGATCACATGAACTGAGGCAAAAAACAAAGAGGGAAAGTATTATAAGCTTAAATAATAAAAAAGCAAGGTGACTCTAGATGGACAAAAAAGGAGGCAAAGGTTTCTATTAAAAGGTGTGAACAGAAAAATACAAAATGAGTTGCTTTATAGTAGATATATTTGTATATACTGTATATACAATGTGTGTGTGCTGTCATGTTATACTACAGCTTTGAAGAATAATTAATTTGACATTAGAGATGAGTTAAATCAAGCTCATTGTATAAAGTTATTATTTGGGTACTTCATTTGATCTGAGGTATATAGTTAAGTTATGTTATGAAGAACTACATCTAATTCAATACCAAATGAACTTGAGCTAACTTGATTACTTTCTTTGGTTCTTATAAAATATCTTTCTTTGTAATAATTCACTACAAATGTCACAAATTAGAAGATTTTAATTAAGAAACTAATGGACATCTTTATCATCAAATCACAATTAGAAAGGTAGCTGTCAACTAATAAGAATAACAAATATTTGCTGAGAACTTACTCTAAGTGTACAGCGTATTTCCCAGCATTTTACATGTTACTCTTAAGGACTGTGTATTCACTATAAACAAGGTAATGCAATCTGACTTTTGAGTAAACTTTTTAAACACAAGCCACCCTTAGGAACAGATCAGTCAGTTCCTAATTTTTAATTTTATTCTAAATACTGTTGCAAATTGGCATTTCATTATTTTTACTTCCATTTTTCACCAGTTCTTTTGTCAAATTCATTTACAGTATCCGCTACTCTAACTTCTTTCCTCAAATCTACTCGGTCCTCTCCAGTGTCTAGCAACTGCCCTCTGTTCTTCAGAACTCAACACATCTCTCCATCCCGTCTCTATTTTTAGTTCTAATGCACTAATAACTCCACTCACAGTGGTTCCTTGCTCCTTCATGTCTCACAGATGATGTTTTTATGGAACAGGGGAAAAAAGGGGGGGGGGGGCGCACATCTTTTAGGCAGCCTGTCAAATCTAGAAAAGAAAATTGGAAAAAACAGTCCAAGTACTGAATGCCTAGACTTCATTGCTGAGCACACTGGAGTCATTCAATTAACTCTCGTGGAATGATTAAAAAGCATAAGGAACTGGCTAAACAGAAACGTATAAACTGACCTTATGTCTCCACAAAAGGATTATAGTTTGAAACAATTCCCTAGGAAATTACAAATGTGCCACCTCTCTAACCAAAAATCGAAACCAAAAAAAGCACATTTGTTTAGATGTACTCCGATCCTAGGAAATCACTAATTTTCATTTTGACACTATGACACCTGATCAATTATTTCTGATAAATTAGCTTATTCCTTTATAATCTTGGGCATAGTAGCTTCTGAAAAGCCACAGCCACTTTTAATTTAATTATACTAAAAGTAAACCTTATATTATACTATCTGATATCAAACTATGCTATAAGGCCATAGTAATCAAAACAGTATAGTACTGGCAGAAAAACAGATACAGAGATCAATGGAACAGAAGAGAGCCCAGAAATAAACCCACACCTATATGGTCAATTAATATATGACAAGGAGGCAAAAACATACAATGGGGTAAAGACAATCTATTCGATAAATGGTATTGGTAAAATTAAACAGATACATGCAAAAATTATAAAACTAGACAATCTTCTTACACCATAAGCAAGAATAAACTCAAAATGTATTAAAGACTTAAATGTAAGAGTCAATACCATAAAAATCCTAGAAGAAAACAAGGGTAGTGAAACCGCTGACATTTCCCTTAGCAATGCTTTTTTTCTGACATATCCTCTCGGGCAAAGGAAACAAAAGAAAAAATAAGTAAGTGGGACTACATCAAGTTAAAAAGTGCACAGCAAAGGAGACCATCAACTAAACAAACCAACAACAACAAAAAAAACCCACCGAACGGAAGAATATATTCACCAACGATACAGGTGATAAGGGGTTAATATCAAAAATTTATAAGTTGTACAACTCAACACCCAAAAAACAAACAATACAATTAAAAAGCGGGCAAAGGCCTTGAATAGACATTTCTCCAAAGGAGACTAACAGATGGCCAACAGATATATGAAAAGATGCACAACATCACTAATCATTGGATAAATGCAAATTAAAACCATAATGAGATATTGCCTCACACCTGTCAGAATGGCTATCGTCAATAAATCAATAAACAAGTGTTGACAGGGATGTGGAAAAAAGGGAACCCTGTTGGTGAGAATGCAACTGGTGCAGCCACTATGCAAAGCAGTAGGGAGGTTCCTCAAAAAATTAAAAATAAACTGCCTTATGACCCAGAAATTTCATTTCTGTGTGTGTGTATATACACACACACACACACACACACACATACACACACACAAAACTCTAAAATACTAATTTGAAAGAATACATGCACCCCTACATTCACTGTGGCATTATTTATAAGAGCCAAGATATGGAAGCAATGTAAGTCCATCAATACATGAATGGATAAAAAAAGCAGTGCTACATATATATCATACAATGGAATATTACTCAGCCATAAAAAAAGAATGAAACCTTACCATTTGCGACGACATGCATGGACCTAGAGGGCATTATGCTAAGTGAAATAAGTTAATCAGAGAAAGAGAAATCCCATATGATTTTACTTATATGTGAGATCTAAAGAACAATATAAACGAACAAACAAAATAGAAAGACTCAGATAAGAGAACAAACTGTCAGTTGCCAGAAGAGAGGGGATTTGGGGGACTGAGTGAAAACGGGGAAGGGATTCAGAAGTACAAATTGGTAGCTACAAAACAGTCACAGGGATGTAAAGGACAGCACAGAAAATACATATAGTCAATAGTATTGTAAGTCACGTACGGTGTCAGATGGGTACTTGAAGTACTAGAGGAATCACTTCGCAAAGTATATGATTGTCTAACCACTATGGTGTACATCTGAAACTAACACAAAACAATACTGGATGTAAACTGTAAATGAAAAATAAAAATTTAAAAGGAGACCTTTAATGATATTTGTAAAGCTAACCCCTCATGAACAAAGTAACACAGTTCTCATTAAAAGATTGCATTATGTTTATGAATTTCATATGAAACTAAAGAGGCAGTCTTCAGATTAAGCTAGATAAACAGAAACACTAGGAAGGCCCTAGAAGAGCCCTGTACAATAGAAAACAGTCGCACAGGAACATTCATTTTGTTATTCTAAATTCATACCACTATTGTCAATATACTGGAAAACAAAGCCTCAAGGGGGGAAAATGGTACTATTATCTTCTGGTAATTTACATCAAGTGAGTTGTTTTTTTTTAAATACATAGTATCTACCCTACCACTTTTAACCCTGATTTAAGGCTGTTTGAAGAGACAGTCTAGGTCAGCCTTGAAGGTAATTTTCAAATAACCATTAGTTATTTACAACAATTTGACGGAGTCACTAATTTTTCAGTATCCAGTCCATCCAAAATATGCAGCGATACAGCTTTGGCATACTGTATTTTTATTCACAGACAGCCAAAGTAACTTAAGTTATATTGGCTTTAAAGATATGTGCTCATTCTAATTTGTATATCTATGCCAGAACCATAACAATAAATTGAATATTATCTTGGACTTCCTTAGTTGAGGTAATAAAGGAATCCTAGAATTTCAACATGGTTTTCAAATTAAGTTTTATATAGCCTTTAAAAAAATCAACACTGTCCTTTAATAAACCAATTCATAATTATATCCTTTGCCAAAGAAAAGCCTAATGCAGTAGTTCTCAACCTGTGGGCCGCAACCCCTTTGGGGGTCGAATGACCCTTTCACAGCGATCGCCTAAGACTGTCGGAAAACACATACATAATTACACATTGTTTTTGTGATTAATCACTATGCTTTAGTTATGGTTGGAGGTCACCACAACATGAGGAACTGTATTAAAGGGTCGCGGCATAAGGAAGGTTGCGAACCACTGGCCTAATGTCTTCTGAGCTCTGAAAACCTGAAGTATTTAAATCCCATGTCTACTGTACACCTGAACGTCCCATAGTTTCGTTCAACCTAGCATGCTGAAAACTGCAGTATAACTTCCCTCCCTTCTTCCACATTCCTTCTGTCCATTCTTAGACCTTCTCCTCTATTCCTAATCTTAAAGGATGGATCTTCCATACTCCAAGTCCAAGAGGTATGAAACTTGAGAACCAAGGAGGCATCCTTGACTCTTCTCATTCTTCTTTACCCAACCTGCCTACATATTAACACCAAACTGTATCGAGGCCAATTCCTTAATATTTATGAGCTTCTCCTACACATTCACACTGTCTTAACTGAGGATCTCATCAATTCCTAAATGGCTTTCTAGTCTCCTTTTTTTTTCCTGCCTACTATCTAACGTCCATTTTGCTGCCAAAAAAAATATTTTTCAAACATAAAATATACTTTATTACTAAATGATTTATTTCTTGGTTCCCCAATGCTTTTAAAATAAAATGTAGACTGCTTAAAGGCATTTATATGCCTTCATAATTTGAACTGTCCCGCCCTGTGGTTTCAAATCTTTTGGTACACTCCTTCTCCAGCCCTGTGCTCCAATAATCTAAGTAGTTTCCAAAATCGAACTGTTGCCCCAGGTTCCTAAGTCTAATTAATAGATTACAACATTTAGTTTACATACTATCTCTAGTCTAAATTAGGTGATCCCCCTCAGTACTCCTACTGCACCCTCTTTTTCCTCCCTTTGTTAATCTGGATAATGTAACATAATCTTTGTTTACCTTTCTATATTTGGCTGTAAGATCCTTGAAGGCAAAGTTGGAGTCTTTTATTTTGCCACTTCTAATGTCTTACAGTTCTCAACATGTAGAAAACACCCAATGTTTGATGAACAAGAGACTATGAGATCATGGTCATGTCCACATCATGCTAATGTCTCATATGTCAGACATTAGTAACAGCATGTATGTAAAAATTGATTTTTTTTTAGTATGTTCCAATCTAGAATCACTTTTTCCTCCCTGCAGACTGATGATCCCTTAACTACAACTGTGTCACTAGGAACTACTCCAGTCTCTTACTTACCTAAATTCCTGTTTTTGTTTTTTGTCTTTACACTAGTCCATAAAAATCCTAAAACCTGAGAACCCCTTCAGTTTACAGTGGAATAAACGGGCTTAATGACTGGGTAAGTGTCACTTGGCTAGCAGCTAGTTTCGATTAGATTCTTTGTTAATTTCATGACTCCAAATGATATATCCAGTTTGAAAAGCCCATAATTTTTACCATCAAGAAGTTAAAAAATATATTGAAGAGATCACAGCCATAAGAGCAGAGAATAGTGAAATGACCTAAGGATAATCTTAATAGAAAATATCCATCTATAAAACAAGCAAAAAAAGCATTTAGAGAATGAATACATGAAGGAAAATAAAATTATGGAAAGATAAAACTTTTAAAAAATACATATTAAGAGCCATAAAAATGTTGTCAAACCGTGTGGCCCAGCTTCCACTTATGGGATTCTACTCAAAGTGAATAAAGCCCCCAAAGGGTTTTCTGTACATATAAAGATGTTTCACTACTAATTTTTATACAAAAAGAAGAAGAAGAAGAAGAAAAAGAAAAAAAGAAACAAAAAGAAGAGAGGAGAAAAAAGAAAAGGCTCTGGCTGGTGTGGCTCAATAGATTGCATGCCGGCCTGTGAACCGAAAGGTTGCTGGTTCGGTTCCCAGTCAGAGCACAAGCCTGGACTGCGGGCCAGGTCTCCAGTTGAGAGCGTGCAAGAGACAAGCTATCGATGTATCTCTCACACACTGATGGTTCTCTCCCTCTCACCCTCCCTTCCCCTCACTCTAAAAATAAATAAATAAAACCATTTTTAAAAAACGGAAAAGGTGAAGGTAAATAAAATGTCTAAAAGTAGAATGACTAAGAATATTAAGGTTCATCAACTGACAAAATACTGAGTAACATTTTAGATAATTATGAACACTATACAAAATCAGGAAAATCTTTACCATACAACCTTAAAAGAAGGCAGGACTACATATGTATATTTATACCATGAATACATATTAACTATTACATTCATATACATATTTTTACTAAAAAACTAGTAAAAAAAAACATAAAATATCATTATAGATATTTTTTCTATTTTCCAAAGAGCACACAGTTTCTCTCCACCTTTTATAATTGGGGGAAAAAAAAAAAGGAAAGTCTAACTTTGAGGTTCTTAAAAAGTTTTAAGTTCTAAATTATACAATTTAGCCTTACATAACATACCAAAAAACTATAAGTAGTTTTCAAGAAAACTACATGAATGGAGAGTTGGTGAAGTATAAAATTTTATTAAAAACACTAAAATTTTGGTGGCTATCTTCTAGTTGAAAAATGTCAGAATCAATAAAACCATAATAATTAGTGTAGGTGGCAACACACCTCAAAAGCTAGGTAAAATATTAGAGTTCAGATGTTCACCCTAGGACAGTCACAAAGATAAATTGTTAAGTCATTTTAAATTCTAGTTTTTAGGCCCTCTCATCTGAACAATGAGGACGTGCAATGGCACTATGACATACACTACAAACCGTGAACAACTGGAAAAGACTGAGGAGCTGTAATATCTGTCTCTCTTTCCCATCAACACCTCCTAATTTCTAATATGCATATCTGGATTATGCAGGTCACACTTCAGTCCTGATCCTAGGACCTGGTCCCTTAGCAGTGAATGGAAACCCAACAAAGCTGGGGTGGGAATAGAAAAGTATATAGATCTTTCTCTTACTCACCTAAGCAAACCTAGTTGTCCAGATACAAGTAATTAACTAAATTACACCAATTCTCTGCTTTAAATGCTATATCACCTTACCTTTTCTGGGCTTCATGTTTGCTTTCTTCTATAAAAGTTGCTCAATATTTAGCAAGCCCCACCCATTTTCTGTCAATCCAATTAGTCCTATAACCCAAAACTGAAACACAAATTTATGTATTCAACAATTGTTTGTTGAGTACTTACTTATGTGCAAGCCACCATAGAAACTCAGTGACCAGGCAGGATTCTCCCAACAGCCTTTGTAAAATGCCTTTAAATTGATCCCATTTTCTCAAACCCATGGTGATTAGCACCAGGGCAAAATATACCACCTATCATTTCTTTAGTTACAGTGAAGAAAATATTTACTTTGTTTTGCAAGATAACATCACATTTTAAGATGCCCTCCATCCAAGAGATATTCAGGTTATTTAAACCAGTAACTCCAAGTAGATCTTTTTGTTCAAACTGGGGAGTAAAGGGAATAACTTCTTATCTTCAAAAAGAAACACTGTAAAGCTATACAAAGCCATGAGCAATAACTACCAAATTCATAAACAAGTAATACAGTTACAACATATCTGGCTCTTGCCATTAAAAGAATAAGCATTCCTAGCAACTGAATGGTTTCATATTCCACTGCATTTGTTTTTTCAGTTTTTTGTTATATTCAAGAAAAGTGAAAATGTTATTGAAATGAACTTGTTTCCACAGAATAGAAAAGTAAATTAATATATGCCCTTCCTGTACCTTCCCCTTTCCACATTCCCATTTTCTTCTCAACTCAGACTCCACTCCTAAACATATCAGCACACAATATTGAAATGAATGTATACGTCCATTTAAATGTATTACTCTAAAAGTAAGGTATGAAAAGATAAAGTCTGAGTTCAAACTGTTCTAGTTGAGATACACTAGACAGTCAGTCGGAAACCCTAGATTTTAGATATAATGGAAATGTGTACAGAAGACAGTCACATTTAGGTTATAAAGCAGGAATGTTATTGAAGATTACACTTTAATTTTAAATACCAGAGCCCAAGTATATGAGCAAAAAGTTTCCTAACACTAAATACAACTTTTACAATTATCTCTAAATCTTTCTTAAAATGCTAGGAATAATTTCATCGGACAAATTTTATGTACACGCCCATTCTTAGATTCAAACAGCAGAGGAGGGATGGATGCAGGTGATTTTCAGGGAGGTGTTATGAATGTCAGGACTGGTGAAAGACTGGATTGGCAGTACAGTGAGAGAGAAGGGTCAAGCACTATCCCCAAGGTTCTGGTTTAGGCAACAGAGCTGATAGCGGAAACATTAACCTACTTCACATAATTTTAAGAATAGTTTTCTTTTGGGGTGGACAGGAGAAGTGAAGGACGAGTTCAGTAGTAAGCAAGCAAAAAGTCATGTGAATAGATGAGATCAATAATAGAAAGAGAGAAAAGAACAAAGGCTGAAAAATCACCTCGGGAATACCTATATTTAAGGGCCAGCAAAGTGAAGAATGGCAAGAGTCTACAAACGAGAGGCAAATACATAGTGGAAAACAAGAAGAGATTGATATATCCCTGAACTGAAGAAAGAAAGCTGTTCCAAAAGGGTGCTGGGGGGGTACAGTGAGGGCTGCGAAGTCAAATAAACTGACCAGAAAATGGCTCCCTTCTTACTGTCTGCCCAACCTTTAGTCAGAGACCACTGCTTCTCTAACTTTAGCGTTGGAAGAGAGACAGTGACTGTTATTCAAAATAACCTACGTTCTATTTTTAGTATGGACAACAAACTTTAAACTTAAAGCAAAATATAAATGCAATTTTTGCTTAGTATTGTACCATCCTTCATGTATTGTTCCAGTTTCTATGTGCTATATGTTCAAAATACACGATGCCACCTACTTTATGGTGGAAAAGAGAGCAGTATCCATTTTACCTGCTCTGTAGAGCATCTAACCTAACAGAATTAACCAATGCAAATAAATGCCACTTAATAAACATTACAAGAGTTTTGGAGGGGTAAAAATGAGCAAGTAAAGTTATGTCCAAAAATAAAGCAGCCACGGAGAAATATCTAAAGATGTTCAAAGTACTTTCAACAAACAGTAACATCAAAGTTAAAGAGTACTCAGTCATCAATAAACTAACACACACAACATGGACGAATCTCAAAACCCTGAGTCTAAGTGAATCCAACCCCACACAGAAGCCTACATACTGCACGATTCCATTTATACGAACGTATAGAAAAGACAAAACTGCTGGCACAGAAATTAGATCTGGTTGCCAGGGCCTGGAATAGGTATAGGACACTGATTACAGAAGGCATAAGGGGCTTTTTGTGGTGATGGAAATATTCCAAGTCTTGACTGTGGTCATGGTTGCAGGACAGTATGTTTGTCAAAACTTATCAAACTGTAAACTTGAACCTGAATTTTACTGTGTAAATTACCCCTCAATAAACCTTGCTTAAATTAGAAACAAAATTAAGACATCCTATCACAATTTTAGTTGAATAGCATTTTTAATTTACTATAATGTATTTCTCATTAGTCGGCAGCCGTCCGTCTCGAGAGACGATGGTGTAGCTTCTTAAGTGTCTATCTGCACCGCCGAGAATGGTTGTGCAGTCCGACTCGGGAGTGACATGGTATCTGTCTCCTCCCGTGTTGAATCTTGCAAGTATTTCTCATTATAGTTAACTTATCTACAGTATTATACATAATACTTAAATTAGCAAAGAAAATAAAAACTATAATCAATCAATCTCAAGCTAAAAACGAAAAAGTAGATACCTTCCCTCTTGCAATAAACCCTAGTATCTGCCCTGAATGGTGTGGCTCAGTGGATTGAGCACTGGCCTGCAAACCAAAAGGTCGCTGGTTCAATTCCCAATCAGGGCACATGCCTCGGTTGCAGGCAGGGTCCCTGCTTGGGGGTGTGCAAGAGGCAACAACCAAACAACCAAAAAAACAAACAACCAAAAAATAACCAGTATCTTACTTCCAATTCTGCTGCCCAAGGGATCGAAACAATACAATCCTTACCAACAGGCAAAGGAACTCTTTTATACTTTACTCTGATGCACGTTTTATGTTATGTATGTACTGTTAAGGATATATGCAAATAAAATGTTCTCACCCAAAAGTAAGCCTCAAGGTTATAATCTACATCCAAAAAAATTATATTTTGAAATTAACACAAAAATGTAATTGCCCTCACTAATCTTTAGATTTAGAAATATATCCTTAATAAATATCATATAGCTCAATTCCAATTAATCAATTCAACAAGAATGTACTGAATAACTACAATGCAGGACAAGCACTGTGATGAAGTTACAGACATAAAGATGAAAATAATACCACAGGGACTGGTGGTTAGTATGGCTGATGGACATAGGAATAATTTATTTTATCAAGAGATACAAGTAACATACTGACAAATGCTACAAAATGGAATGACCTTTCACAAAAAGGTCATGCTTTCTCTTTAAAAAAAAAAAACTTCTGGTCCTTGACTCAATACACATATTCAGTTTATGTCAATGTTTTCTCACCAGCAACATTTTTAACTTATGAAGATCTCAGAGTTTGAGGCCTTTCAAACAGCTCTAGTTTTCATCAAGGAACGTGTATTGTATAAGTGAGTCCACTCAGTTCAAAACTGTTTTTCAAGGGTCAACAGGAATACATTACAAGACCGTGTACACCAACACCACCTGTACTAAGCGTGCTGTGTAAAAACCTGCTCAGGAGGAGATAAAGACTGTATGGACACTGACAAGGAAAGGAAGCACACAATATGAAAAGGGAAAGAAAAAAGGGTAAAAAGATTATAGTAGAGTTAAATAAAAGGCATATGTCATATATGTCTTTGAAGATAGCCTGAAGGTAGGTGCTGGCATAAATACTGGATTCTTAATTCTTGTCTCAAAATGTCAAGAATAGTAACAGTAGCTTTTAGGCCATTACATTTTTCCACTTGGTCATTACCAAGGAAAAACTAAATTACATATAGCCTATGTTCAGATGATCAACTTCTTTAGGTGGAAACTGGCAACCCACAATCCTACCAGAGAAAGACTACTAAAAGTGATATTAAATCCTGAAAGGGTTGTCAAGGAGCAGTGCTGAGAAAACTCAGTGATATATTATTGCCTTGCCAGGATTAATTTCAAGGGCATTTTAGTTTTGCAAATAAAAAAATTAAATACAGTCATAAAGGTTAATATTTTTAGAGTAAACTATTGTTTGAGTTTTTGTGATTCATTAGTGTTTCAAGCACTGTTAGTTTTTAAGGTATCTAGAATAACTTTTTAAAAATGAGTACTCATATCAAAACAAGTGTGCATTTCATCAGCACAAGACTAAAGAACTGAGAAGGGTAAGTGACCCAAATATGTTAACTCTAACAAAAAGAAGTCCAGTATTTCAAAATCATGTTAGAGTTCCTGAATTTCTCAGGAGATGTAAAAGCATAAAAATTTATTTTAATTAATATTGCTAATTCCATGTTTTTGAATACTGAAAAACATTTTCTTTTTGCCCAAGGACAAATATACACCAGTGAAAATTTTCAGAGTTTGGTATATTTATGTTAAACAATATGTTACACACATGTAAAATGGCAAAACAATTTACTTACATAAATTATGCTGAAAATTTAATGTATTTGGGGAAATATTTTTTAATGTTCAAACCATTATTATAAAAAATAATTCAAAAATCACAATAATACTATGAAAATAAATTGGCTTTCCTATATTTTCAAAAGCTATCTATTCCACAGATGCATACACAGGGAGGGGCAAAAGTAGGCTTACAGTTGTGAGTATGCAAAACAATTTATTCTTGTGTTATTATTTGTTATTGTATTATTTTCCATACGAACTACAGACCTACTTTTTTGCCCCACCCTGTATTTTAAAATAATGTCCTGTTTAAATGCAGATTATACATACAAACATTTTGTACATTATATGTGGTGTAAAATAACATGATATTTTTTTAAAAGACTGTAACCCAATAGTGTATCGGTTATAACTGACCAAAACATGTTAGAATTCCTCTTTTTAAATTATCTTCAGGATCTTTTTATAAGCCACACAAGAAAAACAGTCTCACATCCCTATAACCAAGCCTACCTACACCCTGTGTAACAAAAAAACTCCAGGTCCTTGCCTCGATACACATTTTCAGTTTCTGTCAATGCTTTTAGAAATATTTTTAGAAATATTTAGGTTGGAATCTCCTTTCTAACACTTGCTAGTTTTGCCACTCTGGACAAGTTTCTTAAGCATGATGAGCCTCAATTTCGTTGTCTGTAAAATGAGAACACTACCACTAACCTCACTGGGTAGTTGGGTGGTTCAAATCACGATACACACTGCAATGGCTAAGGTTGATGGGTGAAGCATTAACTCTGGAGTCCTTGCTCTACTTTCTTCCACAGCTGTGTGACCTTAGGCTAGTTGCGCAATCACGCTATACATACCTCAGCTTTCTCACATACCTTAGGATAATAAATACCAAGCAAATTCATACTATACCTTCAAGAATTAAAAAACACATATAAAATATAAAGCCACTGGCACAGTTTCTGGCCCATGAAAATCACTCAATAATATTATGTATTACAAACCTAAAGCACTTAATACAGAGTCTCACACATACAAAAAAGATCTTATTAAATCTTAGTTTAGTTAAACTAAGTTCTAAATTACTTTTTACTTCTCTAAAATTCAAATCTACCTCTGAAAATGAAGATTTACCAGTAAAGATAAGGAAAAGACTATCTCAAGGGTTCTAAAGGTATTCACTAAAGGAATCCCCATAAGGTTGTACGTGATGGCAACAGCTTGGAATAAGTGTACAAGTTTCCAAGGTTATGACTTTGAAAGGATCAAATTCTTTACTTATATAAATACTGGAGCTTAAAAAAATTATCCGTCATATTACTTTATAGATTCATCATCTACTATATGACAATTGGTCATAAACATTTCTATGAATGAAATCACTGTCTAAAAATGAATTTCCTTTTCTGAATATAGATACTTTGACCATTTCAAGTCAATATAAAAAACCTAAAAGTAAAAACATCACAGATTGCTTCACAACTCAAATTTAAAAGACAAGATAGCAAAGGCTTACTGATTTAAAAAACATTATATATAGGCATATATATGATATGTAGTCTGAATTCTACTTTAGTTCTTTGCCTAAAGTAAACAATTTCCTGGACTACATTACCTGAAAGTTTGAATCAAATGAGCAACCAAAGGATAATATTAAGATTATACTCAAACTAGAAATGTGGAATCCTAAATCCTTAGGAACACATATATTTGATAGATCAAGATCGATTATTTATTATTTTTTAATTTTTTATTTAATCTTCATTGTACTTTTTTTTCCCATTACCATTTAGTCTCTTTAGACCTCACTCCCCCAAGTTGATCACTTACTATTAAGAATTATAAGACAACTGGCAATTTTCTAATCTTTCCAGCCTCATTTTCCTCATCTGTAAATTGTGCATGGCAACTGTTTCTAATTCGTGAATTTTTTTACAGGAATTAAATGAGATAATATTATGGGGGACTTATTTAGCACATTTCCTGACAAATAATAGGCCCTTAAAATCTTATCTAGCTGGCAATACTAGATAAAACAAAAATAATCTTTCCTAATAACATCACTTTGAGAATAAAAAGGAATCTGCCTTAAGACATAAAGAGATAACAAACTGAATTCATCAAAACGGACTACAGATTTACATCAAACAAAACGACATATAAGATAAATATCTAAAATCATTTTATTACCTCACTGACTTGGACAAAAAATTCTGACCACATAAAATACCCTTCAAAATTACAACGATGCCTATAAAAGACCTGGTGTTAAAAATTGTTTTTAAATCAACTAGAAACACTAAAATTCCAATCTAATCTAATTTCTAATGTAAAAGTACTACTTTCATACCAGGAAAATATGACTGAGAGAGAGATACCAAATCTGTCTCAAAGAAGAGGGAAAGGCTCCTTCAACTCAGTTAACTGAAAAAGTTACAAGGGGTATCAGTGTCAGCACTGAGCAATACATAGCACCATGACCAGAGCACAGATATTTCTTAAAGCAACATAATCTAATAAAAAACTATTAAGAGGCAGGGAATCCCTTTTTCTCCCACTGACTCACTACATGAATATATACGAGTCACGTGGCCTCTGATGTCAAATTTTTCATTAAAAAAAAAAAAAAAAAAAAAACAAATCATGCTGGTCACTTCTTTTATAGGGAAATGAGAATATTCATAAAGGAACTCGGGTCACCTTGAAAAAGGACCAATTTAAAACTACAAAGAGTAATAATAAATGACAACTGCTAAAAATAGAGAAAACTCTACTTAGAAGGTACATTGTAAAGCCTGGGACAGGTGCCTCAGTTGGTTGGAGCATCACTCCATGGACCCAAAAGTTGTGGGTTCAATCCCAGTTGGGCATGTACAGGAAGAAAACAACCATCTGAGGTCTGTCTCTGTCTCTCTCTAAAATAAATATATCATCAAGTGAGGATTTTTAAATGGTTTTCAAAGGCTATGTAAGCCCATACATTATCACCAAAGCCAACTTAGTATGTTCGAGATATTAAAATCAACTAAACAGCTAATTACCAGACTTCTATAAAGTTCATAGTCAGTAATTTCCTAGTTGTTTTATGGCAAATAAGTGTGATAAACAGAAGTGAAGTGACATGTCTCCAAAAGAAATTTTTATTTACAATACTTCAGTCTTCCCAATCACTTAATAGGGAGCTGAAATCTTACATTTACAATTTTAGAATTACTTACAAATTATGGTTTTCCTTATATGCAACAGGATGGGGAAAGTTATATGAAATTATATAAAATTCATTCTTTAGTTTTTATTTACTCTTGTATTACTAATTTTTACATCTTATTTTGAGAAGGTAAAAATGCCACATTACGGTATATCAAAATATAATACAGATTCAAATGTTTCTAGCAGAGCAGTTTGATGATGGATTGGTACTGAAAACATTAAATATAAAATTCGTTTAGGAAGTCTTAAAAAATACATATTTGAGCTGGGCAGTCCAGATCCAAATAAAGAAAATATGTTTGAATTGGTATAGCTTTGCTGATAATATTTTTCAAATTTAATAATGATCACTATGCAGAAAACCAAAAGTACATTTACTACATACTGAAAACTTTCACTTTTCCTCCCCGAAGAGACTCTCAAAGTTTTTCCTAATTCAAATATATTTTTTCTTCTTAACCTTAAAGGTGGACAGTATTATAATGACCCCTAGCATAGGTTCAAAATGTTCTAAAGAACTAATAAACAAATGCTGAATGGCCTTTTAGTCTGTAGACTGAAGAAAAACAGTAAACCATAATGTTGAAATTTCCTTTAGGTAAATTAGGAAATATTTCTCCAAAGAGTATAACTAGCATTGTAAGATTACTGGAGCACTACGGCGGTCTCTTTTCACTGAATTAAAAAACTAGTAATAGTAATACAAGATTAACCACTGGTGACTATCCCAACCAACACAGGAAAGGTAGAGCAGGCTATTCATAATCTCTAGGGAAACACAAATTATTCATTCCAACTAACTTATCAAAAATTTAAAGTTCAAGTTTAGGGTTTACTCCAGTTTTATAATGTTTTCTCCTTTAAAAATAACCTACCTAATCAGTTGACTAAATAAACAATATTTTCAATCTATTTAAAGAAATGTTTATGCTATCATAAGAAAAGCTATTGCACAGTCTTTTACTTAGAGACTGCTAACGATGTACAACTGGGAAAATAAGATCTGATAATTCACTTTCATTTAATTCCTAAGTCACTAGAAAAAAAATCAGTCACATAAACAGCTAACACACAGATTCAAACATCTGTGTAAGAAAGCTCCCTTTAAGTATAAAATTCTAAAAGTTCCTTCTGGTGATGAAAACTAAGCAAGCAGAACTCCTTCCCATTACCTGTAACAGAAATATGTTCATCCTTTGACATGTCTCCGTATTTTATTGAAATTAAAGTTGTAATGACAATTACAGGTTCATGTAAGGGCCTTTTAAACATTTATGCTGAAGCCCTTGTCTGCGTCCCCAAAACCCAAACCCGCGGCTGAAGACGTGAAGTGTCTCTCCCTCCTGTATTCTCTCCCCCCGCCCCCAGCAGGCCCCCCATTCGCACGCCCCCCCCCCGGCCCCCCCCACCCAGCGGAGGCCTGGGGCCCAGTAGCCAACAGTGTCGACCAGGAGCAGGCAGCACAAAGACAGGAATGGGAGATTAGTGGGAGGGAGGGAGGCCGGGACTGGGGCTCAGCAGGAGCTTCAGGCTTTTTAAAATTCAAACTGCTCCCTGACCAATACAAATCACGGACACGCTACTGACTACTACACGGATTTATAGCATTAAAAACATACCTAGTACGTGACAGCTATATTAACTTCGCTCTCCTTAACATTTTCCCATACGTTTGCGGTAAATGTGGTTCAGTTTCTTTTAAGCAGAATGCTGAACTCAAAAATAACCTGCAGAAAAGTTACTCTAGTCCACAATGACAATTTAAGCAGACAAAAAATTCCAGCCAAGGTACCACCAACCCGCTGGTAAAACAAGGGGCTTTGTTGATCCGTGTGGCTTCATTTTAATCAATAAAAGCTCCCCAGTACGGAGCATGATACAAAGTTATCAAAATAGCCTAACCCGAGTACTTTTATTTTTCTATGCCATTTGTATGGCTGGGAACTTTAAAATTGCTGGTTTTCCTTTCGACCAAACTGCGCCTCCATAAACAAGCTCAAAGCACTTAACTTAAAAGTTGAACTGGAATTTAAGCTAGAACTTCGATTTTTCTCCAGCATTTACAGATAATTTGACCTATGAAAATGACACCACTCTCATTACACAGTCAAACATCATGGACACAAACAGCCAATGACGATCCTGGGACCTCACGAAGATCTGCCCTGACATGAAAGGATGGCACCTTCTACATTTTTGTTAACCTCCCAGGAACTTCAAGCATAACTTCATGCGGGTACTTGGAAAGGAAACTGGTTTTTACCTGTTTCTCGGCACAATTCTCAGAACATTTACAATTCTTTCGGTCCGCTCCTACACGGTGAGATCAGGAAGTACCTGAGTATTTCACGTAGAGTCGTTTAAAACGCTCCTTACATAACACACAGAAATATAAAGTGGCAGGGCAAACCTGTCAAATAGTTTACGCTCGTCTGTGACTAAAAAGTCCATGTGCAACAGACACTGTCAAACAACAACCTAAAAACTCTTTCCGGGGGTCGGGGGGACAGAATGCAGTGTCTACCATACTCTGGTTTTCCGTATTAGATATTCATGGGAACGACTTAATTCTTAAAAAAAAAAAAAGAAAGAAAGAAAGAAAGAAAGAAAAGAAAAAAGAAAACGAGTCTTTATTAACTTTCCAACGTCCAAACAAGTTTTACGCAGGGAAAGAATTAGCACAGGATCTGTGTCGGAGTATTTACATTTGTCTCACTAACTGAAACTACTTCCTCCCTTCAGAGGGTCACAGGGGGAAGGAGGGGGGTTGTTTGTTTCACTGGGACGTTCCCCACTCCCGGACCAGGAAAGTTGTAAATATGGGGACGGCCAGGGCACATTTGCTGGGTAGTTGTATTGTTTCCGCCTCCTCACTAGCTACGGCTCCTCTCCCGGGCGAGGCCTGTCACCGACCAGCAGCAGCCCCGCTCCGCCCGGAGCTCTCCTAATCCCCGAGCTCAAGTAGATTCCGCTGGCCCGCGGCCTGCGCTCTCCGCCGGGCCTACGCCTCCCCGGCCGCCCGGCACGAGCCGTCCCCGCCGCCGGAGCCGGCCGGGGAGAGGGTACGAAACCACCGCCGACCAGGGCGGCTGCCGCCAGAGAGCGGCGAACTCTCGACTCGCCCGCGGAGGAGACCTGGGGCCGCTAAGGAAGCGGCGGGGAGGGGAGCGAGGAGGAGAGCCGCTGAGGACCTGGCGCCGCCGCCGCCGCCGCCGCCGAAATAAAGAGCAGGAATTTACCTGGGCGAATCGGCGTCTGAATCCAAGGGGAGGCCGAGGCCGCGGTGGCGAGAGACTATAATCCGGGCCGGGAGGGGGGGTGGCTACGGCTCCTCTTCCGTCTCCTCAGTGCGGGGAACATGTAGAGCCGGGGGGAGACCAGCCGAGAAGACAAATCGCTGCTTCTTCTTCCTCCTCCTCCTCCCACATAGAAACACTCACAAACACCCGGCCAGGGGCCCGAGCTACCGGGGGGGCATCGCCGCCGGCCCGGGAACCAATCCTCCTGTCGGCGGGGGCGTCCCTCCCTGCGGCTTGGTGGTGTCGGGTGAGTCGGTACCGACCGAGGGAGGGGGGGGAGGGCGGGGGGGGAAGGAGCCCTGTGTGTCTCTCTCTCTCGTTCCGTCTCTCCCTCTCAGAACAAAATGCCGACCGGAAGTGCAGCTGCAGGAATGACTCCCTCCACCGGCGCCAAACACTAACAACCACCCCCTCTTCCCCACTCCACTTCCGCCACCGCCGCCGCGGCCGCCGCAGCCACTTCGGCTCGCGTCCTCGGCCGAGCCGCTTCGTTCCGCACGGCAGCCGGGGCCCGGCCGGGGGCGGCCGCGAGGCGGCAGCGGCTCTCCTCCTCAAGGCGGCTGTGGATGTTGCTTTTTATTGTCGATCCCGCGGAGCGGCGTTTTCGCTGCGGCGCGGGCGGGCCGGCTCTCCCCGGTCTTTATTTTCCTGGAGGCTGCCCGGAGCGGGGTCCGGATTCGGTGGAAGCCTTGTGCGTGGGGGGCCCTCCCGCCCGGCCCGGCTCGCAGGCCGCGCTCGCTGCCCCAGCGGGTCGTCATTAGCCTTAGGGAGCCGAGCTCGGGGCGGCCACGTAGAGGACGCCCGCGATTCGACGGCGACGGTGCATTTTTTTAAATGGTCTCCCTGCAGCCTGGCGGATGGATGGATCGTACACCTTCTCTCCTTCGGAGAGGCCGGACGTTACGCCCGTGTCTGCATTATTTCTGCGGAGTAAGAACGCAACCCGTGGACGTGAAGAAGCTTCCCAGCTGAATCGAATCGGAATCGTGTTTGCGATGCATTTATTTCTGGAAATAAGCGGTCTTTTCTGAACCTCCTTTTTGTTGGCGGCGGTTTGGGCTGTTCCCTAACTCTCGGGATAAAGGCCTGTAGGCGACGCTGTTGGAGCGCGTGGCTGGCCCGCGCGGGTCTGCGCCCCCCGCTAGTATGGGTGGAGCTGAGCGCGCGGCACAGGTGCCCGCGCGACCCCGGCCACCAGCGATCGCGGGCCGCGCGTGGGCCGATTTCAGACATCGCTTTCCTCAGTACGTTTGAAACCGAGGTTCTGGACCGGGCTGGAGTACAACTGTGATTGTGTGTAGGGTGCCATGCTGCTTGTAGTCTTAGTGTAACCCGTGAAATAACGCGTTCCACGGTTAAGTTTACTTGTGTAAATGAAAGGGGCGCTATTCTGCAGGAAAAAAGTGCAGTGGGTAAGCGAATTTAGTAAACGGGACGATCTTTGTGTTACATGTTCATGAATTCAGTTAAATGATATTATTTGTAAGTGGGAATTTTTGCTTACAGGTGATTCCTTTTGCCGCAGAAAAATCACTGGGGGGGGGGGACTGAGTTAGAACTTGTTACTCCGTGACTCGAGACCCTCCAATGTGCATGTAGCTGAGAGGAAAAGCCACAGCCGTGCTGGCGCGCGCTGGGACGGGGAAGCTGCGCTGGCGTCCCAGCCAGCGGGACCTCTGCCTTCCCTGTGCCCTCTGCCAGGCTCTTTCCCCGGGTAACTCTTGCTGGCGCCGTCACCTTCAGGTGTTTGATCAAATGTCAGTCACCTCGGTGCTTCGGGGCTTCGTTGGCCACTCTTCAAACCGCAAGTTCCCTGTCCCCCTTTCCCATTTTATCCTTCAGGCATTCTGCATATTATACGTATTTATTTGTTTTCCCCAGTGACACGGAAACTCCAGGAGGGCAAGAGGTTTTGTTTTCCTTCTTCGGCGTTTGGTGGAGAAAATATGCCTAGAATGACGGCTGACACCGTAGATGCTTAGCATTTGGTTGATGAATAAGAGCCATAACCCCCCCCCTCCTCCCACCCACACACCAATTTCTGAACTCTGTTCCTTAATATATACTTACACGCTACAGATAACTTTATGAAAGATTCGTGAAAACTGGAAGAAAAAAAAAAAACCAAAGAAAAAAAAGCAAGTTTATTAGGATTCTAGAAAATAGGTACTTTCTAGACATTTGAAAAACCCTCCACAACACCTGAAGCCCACAAACTAGGGACGATCATTTATTTATAGGTTTCTGTAAATGGGCTTGCTATCGCACTGATCGATCACATTCGTAGTGGGCCAATTAGCTTTGCTCTCTTCCTGAATCACAAACTGCATCGTTCATCCCACTGCCCTTTTTCTTGCAAAATACATGCTATTATCACTAAATTAAAGTGTGGGAATTGGTTGGCTTAGCTCAAATGCAGCAGCACTACTGGGAAAGTTCATTCAGCAAGTATTTATTGGGGACAAAATGTGTGCCAGTCACAGTGATTCAAAAGGTGTGTGTTTCTGAGGCCTTATATAAAGGAGCACATCTGGCTTCTCTGGTTACTACTCAATTATGCTGTCAAGCAAAGCAAATGCTAGTGAGATTTATTTTTACAGTTTCCTTCAGAAGAAAAGGTTCAGTGAAGCTTAGGGCAGGATTAGTGTGGAGATTTTAATTCAACTTTTAGCTTTCTATTCATTTAGATAAATTTATGATAGCACTAGGTATACCAATAATAATTTTTTAAAACTGAAAAAATTGAGAATTTTTATTTCCTAGTGGGTGGAAAAACATACCTTTTAAAATAAGTATACCAGCAAGTTAGAAACTGCAGTAAGGCTCTGGCTATGATATAAATGATCATTTTATTTATGGAATTTTTAGACAAGAAAAGACAGTCTTGATAGTTATTTTATAACCCTTAATAAAGTTAATTAGACATTGTTTAATAAATCCAACAGTCTGTTAAGTGTAAGTATACCCATTAATCTTTAAGAACAGGCTTTAAGTGTTATACAGAGGCTTGGAATATGTTTTTCACTCAGCATCAAAATATTAAAAATTCACTCAAAGAAACACAATTTTCTTTCTATATATCAACTTAAAATGTTCCTGGTAAATTAATAATTTTGCATGTCCAGGTAACTAAAATCTCGGCATCATTGAAGCATTTACTTTAAAATTTTAGGTATTTTATTTTTCAGTTTCTTCACTCATTTAATTAGAGATTTATTAGGTGCTCATTAGCTTTATAATAGATAGGTACTTCCTATATATGAGTGAATGAAAAATAGACAACATCTCTGCCTTTAAAGATTTTAACTTGTATATAGTTTATACCAAATTTTTCCGGATCATAGAATTAAAGAAATTTTTCAGCGCATATTAGAATATTTCTCTATTAAAGAAATGTGTTTTGCTTGCCTAAATTTAAATATCCAAGTTGCGATCTTGTGTAGAAGCTATTAATTTAATTTTGTTTTTTCATTGTCTTGTTTTTTGTTTTGGGGGGGTTTGCCTAATTTTTTTCCTCAACGCTATCTATTTATTTTTGCTCTTACATTTTTAAAACTTTGTCAAAAATCAGTTGGTTTATAGTGGCATTCTAGCCTAGATTTGTCCATTCTTAATTTGTAGGGTAGCCCAATAAACCTTTAATCTGGCCTCATATTGCCCCTACACTATAAGTACTACTGAGTTATACTACTCATTTTATTTGCCAAGGATATACCTGGCTATTCCCATATATATTCTTGATCAATAAATTGCAGAAGATTTAATAAATTATTTTTAAATGGATTTTAAGTATAAACTATTGAAGGTCATCAGCAGGAATTGGTGCAATGGACAGATTATTAATTTTTTTATTGATACTTATATTTAAGAGAAACACAATTTGCCATAAAATGACAAATGAAAAATTTTAGAAAATCATTTTCTTAATATTTCATGCCCACCCATTCTATCCTTTGTTAGTGATAAAATAAACTTTTAAAAAATATTATTTATTTATTTATTTTTAAAGAGAGGGGAAAGAAGGGAGAGAGAGAAGCATCAGTTGGTGGCCTCTCACTCCCCCCCAACTGGGGACCTGGCCCACAACCCAAGCATGCGTCCCTACTTGGAATGGAACTGGTAACCTTCCGGTCCGCAGGCTGGCACTCAACCCACTGAGCCACACCAGCCAGGGCAAAACTAATTCTTATAGAGACAAAATTTTAAAATATAATAAAAAAGAAGTAAAGGCAATTAGTGTTTGTATGTTCTGTAGATTATTTCAGAATCTACCAAAGTTATTTCATATTAGGATAATTAAGTTACTTTTAGGATGATTTTTATCCTAAGAAACTTTGATGAAGAGTTTATCATAGAGTTTGATTTGCGGGTGAGCTACAAAAATATCAAACAATTTAACAGTTTGTAAATAAGTTCCTACTTCAAGTTTTTAAAGTAAATACATTAATCAGATTTGTGATAGTATCTATGAAGGTTATTCAATATATTTAATCTATTTTTGTTAAGATGGTAGAAATGAATGTTTTTTCCCCTGGATGACTTTCCTGTCCTTCAGGAACAAGTTTTGTCCTTACATTAATCTTTCTCACCTCTGAATTCATAGATTTTATTATCCATGCCACTCATTTATAAGACTATGACTTTCCTATATTATTGTTTACATTTTTTGCATATATGTGCCTTATGTTTTTAAATCAAAGTGACCAGTTATGTGTTACAGAACATTACAAGCTTCATTGTGCATTACATAGGGTAGGGCCCTCAAAAAATGCATTTCTGAAATAGAATTTCAATATAAAATTATTTAGTCATTTAATCTTCATGAAAGTCTATCTTAATAGAACCTACACATATGCTGAATTTGAACCAGAGAATTAAACTATACATGTATTTTAATACTAAACTAATCTGGAACAACATTGACTTTAAAATGTTTTTATATATGAAGGAAGAATTTAAAATCCATAACATCTAAAATAGGTAAAATAGGTATGAAGGTATGATACTCATTTCAGAGCATCTCCTCTAGACCAGTGATTTAAAACTGGGTCATGTACCATTGTGGGTCATGAAATAAGTGTAGTGGGTTGTGACTAGTATTTCTTATTTAAAATATAGGAAAGAATAGAAAATCTAAGAGTACAAATGGTAAAGTATTATTTTTACATGTACATTTCATTTATGTATGTGAATGTGCTAGGTTGCTTTGTAATATATAGGATAGGGGCAGGCAAAGTAGGTTTATAGTGCCATTGTGACATTCTTTTGAGTTAACAAAACCCTTGTAATAATCACAATCTGCACATCTTCCCATACAAATAACAAACAACTGTAAACCTACTTTTGCCCACCCCTGTACATTTTGTACTGTGGATTATAGGCTGAAAAAACTTGATTTTTAAAAATTCTACACTTTAGTTTTTCATTTACTTCCTCCCTTAAAGAAATAAAAAAGAATACTAGTAAGTTCTAATTGCCTGTGAAATAGTGAGGAATTTTAGAAGAGGCACTATGAGATTTGATCATTGGTTTCAGAAAGATGATCTCAAGGTAAAAAGTAGGTAAACTATGTAGAAATGTCAAAAACCACTGAATTTGTGAGGAAGAATTATTTTCCTTAGTGGAACTAAGTTTACTGTGTTTAGATTTATGACTTTTCTTATTGATTTGTTGTAGCACATCTAATTTCAAATGTCCAATACAGCAAAATAATAAATATAAGGCAAAAATTATATTTGTTTCCGTCTATTTCTTCCCATCTTCCGTTAATCTTAAAACAGGTGTTTATTAACTAGTCATAGGAGTGCAAAGCAAACTGCTACCTTCACAGTAATTACCATAAGAATTTATTCCCTGAAAATGATTGAAACTTTTTCTCCCTCCCAAAAGTAACAAATTTTCAATAAGGTTTTCCTCTCTAAAGTAAATAATCATTTCTTAAAGTATTAACTTTCATTTGCCATCCAACCCATTCATATATTTAAATAAGTACTTAAAATTGTGTACAGAATTTTAAAGGGGGGAGATGAGAAAGGAGAAAATACATATAGAATTTGAAAGGAAGGCAATGCAGTGTATAAGTGTGACAAAAAATATCTACCAAACAGAAAACAAGATAGGAATATGTTATACTGAAATGTTTTAATAAAATTTAAACATTGAATTACTTATTTCAGAAAAGATTCTAGTATTGTAATGTTGGCAAGTCTTTTTAAGAGCATTCAAATATTTTTCTTTCAGACATATAATGGCAGCTCCCTTTCAGTTATAGATACTTAAGACCTGTTTGGTTAAACCTTAGCTAAACACAAAATTTTCTAGGAAACTAAAATAAGAATCTTCTAGTCAATTACTGAACCAAAGCTTATTCCCAAATATTTTACCAATCCAATACATACCCTATTGAATTAAAGAAATTATATTACTGACCAGCAGAGGGAGCCAAGTCAGTCCTGAAAGGTAAGCGTACAAAGGAAGACCACATGACTTCCTGTTTTGAGTTTGACTGCTCTGGCAGCTGTTCTCTTTGAGTTTAGTTTACCAAAAAGCCAACGAAAAGTATAGAAAGGCTAACAATGTAGCAGATGTGGATGGGGTGACAATTTTAACTGTCAAAGTCACCTTACAGGAAGCAAACGGAAAGAAAACACTTCTATTAAAGACAGCCCAGAGGGAGAACATTAGGCATAAAAGAATTCTTTAAAAACAAATGTTAAAAATTAAATTAAAACATGCTGTTATTGATTTCCTTTCTACTACAAGTACTAAAACTTAGGTGGATCAGAGCAAAGCAATGATAAGCTTATCAATCGTTAAGCAAAGGAAATTCAAGTAGAAATATACAAGTGGAAATATTTCAGTATTATAACCTAAGGTGGAAAACCATACCAAACAGTACTTTAGAGCCATGAAAATTACTAGCCAGATACAAGGCTGAACCATTCCTTAATAATTCCATTTTCATTTAAGCTGAAATTAGACTCTAAAACAAGCACATTTTAAAATTACAAAGTTTACACAAATGAGATTGACATTTCATTAAATTTATATGCACTTTGACAACCTGATTATAGTGAAGTAATATGAGATTTTTCACTTTAAAAATAGAAAGCAGACTTGTTTTCACTACCCTTTATTAACACAGAAGTAATACCTGTTTTGTGACATGTTTGGAGGAATATAGTGACTAAGTGATAACTACCGTCAGCTTATTTAATATCTTCTAAGAACACCAAAATGCCTGATAAAATGATTGTTTGAAGTAAAATGGTAAGAGTGGGAGTTAGCTAACCGCATCAAAACAAAAGTTTAAAGGCCCAATAAATTGAATTCTGCTAGCCTAGCCACTTACTCATTACAAGGTTTGTGACAATATCCTGTCCAAAGCATAGAAGGACAGTGGATTCAGGCGAGTTTCAGCTCCAGGTACATTTGCTTACGTGTTTATTCATTCAAAAAATGTACTTTTGAACACTGAACATCTCCATAGGACATGGAGCATTATCTTCATTATAAACTAGACAAAAGTCTTAAATCTTGCTGAGAGATTTAATTTTATTAATGTGAACAGTCATAGAAATTCAATATGCAACTCACTGAATCCAAGGAGATGGTACTTAGAAGCATATCATTCAATTCTGAGTACTAGAAGGCAGATTGTAAGCCTCTCTTAGCCCCGTTCTTTTATAATGCTACTTTATACTGTTATTATTACATACTGGACAATATATTGGCATTTGGTGTCAAATTAGTTTATCACTGCAATGATATCCAAGAAGTAAAATTCACCTGATAACAGTTCTAGAAACATTTTTGTGCCAAAAAAGCAGCAATTCAACCTGTATTACTATAACTAATTATATGCTTCTTTTACACACAAGTTGTGATGAATATGGGCTATTAAAACTGTATAAACAATCTGACAATTATATTTTTAATTTTGTTGCTTCCACCCATTGAAAACTATCTTTTTCAGATTTCATTAATAAGGGAGCAGTAGCTTTCTCATGAACCTTTTATTTATTGATAAGCATCATAATGGGTTAACGCATATAAAAGCCCAATAAAAACCACTAACTTTGTCACCAAAGTCAAAATTTTAGAGCCTATTAAATACATAGTATGTTTTTTGTTTTATCTAGTTTTTAGTTAATACTCTGGTTTGACTGTAATGATAAACTCAAAACCAAACAAAGGAAGGAAAGAAAAGAGGTCATACCTTTCCTATTTCAGAGTTCGGGAATGATGGCGTTAGGGAAAGCCCCAAGAAAGTGACTTCAGTGAACAGAGTCAGGAGGTCTGAATAAAGACTTTTGCTCTCCCTAAAAAAAATTAAATACACAATTTTGGTTAGGAATTTATACCCACACGTGAATATTGTTTTTAACACTGCTCTTTAGGCATTTACAATATTTTCTTTTTGAAAAAACAGCACCAAAACCCAACTGCTTTAGTAGCCATGTTTCTAATCTATCAGCTTCGTTCTGTGTCACACTGTTGGGTTCTGTACCTTTGGTGAAGCACCTCGTGATGTAGCTTTTTCAGTATTGCCTTCTTCCTGCTTCTACTATCACCCTTCATTCGCTTTCTCCAATATATACGGATGATTCCTAGTGATCATAACCAGGCAAACTATTTTTTTAACATTTGCTTGATGTCTGGAAAAATAGCTTCATTATGAATTTAGAAGATCTACAGTAGTCCTTGACAATACTTCACGTATGCTATAAAGTATTGTTAATTTGAGGAACTTATTGCGTGTCTTCTAGGCCTTCTATAAAATTTTTGAGTATTTTGTGCTAGCTGAGAATTAATAATGATTTAATGTTCAATCTTGTGCTTACATTAAATCTTTTGAACTTTAATTCTACCTACAGTATTGCTGTAAGAACATCATTATTGTGAAATCTGGTTCTTTAAAAATACCCCAAAACTGGTTTGAAACTCTTCTGACTACAGTATAACTATCATATTCACTATGTTATGAGTTAAGTATGATTTCTGAGTAAATGAGTCTCTAATTTTCTAAGTTTGGGGGAATGTTATTATATTCTATGAGTATCAGAAGAGAGTGTGCTTCTTAAAGAAATTTTGAATTCATACATCCGAAGTTGGAGGATGAACTGTTCTTATGAATGCACAACATTTTTATTATAGATTCTTCATTCCACAAGTCTGCGCGGCACCCGTGTACCACAGTCAGTGAATACGAATGAATAATCTTTGTCTCTTTCCTCATATAACTCAAAGCCCAGTGGAAGAAGAGATCAAATAAATTTAAAACAGTGAGGTAAATGATTGTGAATTACATCAAAGGTGCTACAAAAGTACCAAAGATATCTGGAGGTTTTGAGAAAAGCTTAATAGGAGAGGTGAAATCTGAATATTAGTGAGGGATAAATAGCTTTCCAGGCAGAGAAAGGAAGGAAGGAAATCTAAGGAGGGAGATGAAAAAAAAAAAAAATATATATATATATATATATATGTATATATATTATTTTTAATGAGAAAGTTCCTTGTATTTCATGTTCTGAAAATTGTTTCGGTTAGACGCAAATTGGGTAAGGGGACTGAGACCGGCTACTCCAGTACCAAGCGTTTGGATTTTACTCCACACTCAACAGGTAAATAATTTTATACCCAAGGTAATATGAAATTTGCATTTTAGAATAACTGCAAATTAACGTTAAACAGCACATATTACATCACAAAAGAAAAGAATAGCGAGCCAAGTGTTGCAGGTCCGATTCCCAGTCAGGGCACATGACTAGGTTGCACGTCAGGTCCCCAGTTGGGGGCGCGAGTGAGAGGCAACCACACAGTGATGTTTCTCTCCCTCTCTCCTTTCCCCGCTCTCTAAAAATAAATAAATAAACGAACAAATAAATAAATTAATTTAAAAAAAGAAAAGAATAGTTAGTGACATTGTGGAGACCCTAGAAGTTCCATACAATTTAGAAATATGTATCCAGCTGAGTAGTCATACTCTTTAAAACAGTAGTTTCTCACTGGACTCTTGGTGCGGCCATATTACTTTTGTTATTTCAATTAAAACGGAGAGAAGCTTAGGCAACTGAATGAAGAAAGGGTGGAATGTGAGAGAGGCTGGAGAAATGTGAACAAGTAAGAAAGCTAATCTTTTAAGTGAGACATGAGGGCTTGGATATGGGAAAAGGGCCGGAGAGGAGGAGGTAAAGGAGATCGAGGACTCTCACCAATGAACATATAAAGGAAGAAAAGAGGGCGGGGAGAACTCAAGCATTACTGACAATTTAGGTTTAGTTCTCTAGGTGGATTCTGGTGTCATTAAACAAGACAGACAAACAGGAGGAAGTGTAGGCTGAGAGCTGGAGGAGTAAGAATAAATATAGTCTGGGATGAGTTAAAATTGAGCTGCTGATTAGACTCCCACTTAGAAATATCCAGTGGACAGTTGGAAATATGTTTGGCTACTCAGGAGACAAAGCTAAAGGCATGAGAGCTATCTTCATAGAAGTGGTAGTTGAGGCCCCAGAGTTGAACCCAGGGAGAATTTAAAAAATTGGAAAGAGCCAAACAATTATAAGGACCATTAAGGAAAAAGCAAGCTACCAAAGATTGCCATGGCTTTATAATCTAATACTTTCTCCCTAAAATATTTGAAAAGAACATTTTATTTATGACATTTAGTGAAATATTGTAATAGATGCTGGACTCTAAAATTAATAACCTGTACAATTTTATACTATCTAATGCTGGAAGTTTTTCAATTACTGTGTCTTTCTCTTATATTTTACTTGAAATGGGAGAGTAGAACAGAGGCTGGTTTCTAAAGAGAATAGAAAAGGTTAATGACATTTTTTTTTTTTTTTGTAAGGAGCTAATTCTTCTTAACATTACATAATATTTATATCTCAGATCTGGAAAGTTTAGGTACAGCTTCCAAACTTCCTAGGTAGTTCCTGACTCTACTTACTGGCCCTCAGGTGCAACTCCAATCCAATATATGCTTCTGACTATTCTGGCTGCTTCATTTAAATCATTCCTCCTTAAACCTTGTTTCTCTTACTACTCTCCCTCTCACAATACCTATCCAGTCACTGGTTTCCACTGTCCCCACATGTTTTGATTCCTTTAAGTCAAGGGGAATATCACAGTCTTCATTGTTCCAGTTGTCTAGGGATAAGACAGAAAGTAGCATAACAGGGTGGAAATGAAGATTATACAAAATACAAATTCCAGAGATCCATCTTTTTCAGTAGTGAAACACAAATCCATGTGTCTGTGGGCCACATATATTTTAAATCATAACAATAATGGGATTGTAGCCTATTAACTATTTGAAAATATTTAGTAGTATACTTACTGTCCAAATAGTCTACTCAGCTTTATTCATATGAAAATACATGATGATTGCCAATTACTAGTCTTCAGTCAATTTCGATAAATCAATGAAAATACTGTTACACAAGAGACCAAACTTTGCTCAAAAATTAGGGGTTGTTCAACAAATGGTACTGGGACAACTTGCTGGGTGCAAAAGAATGAAATTGGACCCTTCATACTATATGAAATACTAACTCAAAATGGATCAATGACCTAAACGTAAGGGCAAAAGCTATAAAACACTTGGAAGAACACAGAGGAAATCTTTATTTTCTTGGATTTGGCAAAGGATTGTTAGATATGACATGGCACCAAAACCATGAGCAGCAACAACAAAAAAGATACTTTGGGTTCCAAAATTAAAAACTATGGATGTCCTTCAAAGGACACAAGAAAGAAAATGAAAAACAAAAAAGAAAAACAAAAAAACACAGAATGGGAAAAATATTGGCAAATCATATCTGACAAACGATTTGCATCTAGAATATATAAAGAATTCTTACAACTCAATAAGAAAATAACCCAATTTAAAAAATGGGCAAAAGATCTGAATAGATATTTCTCCAAAGAAGAAATACAAATAAATGATCACTAAGCAGATGAAAGGTGCTCAACATCATGAGTCACCAGGGACGGGCAAATCCAAATCACAATGAATTGCCATTTCATCCCACTTGGCTGGCGAGAATAAGAAAGTCAGAGTGCAATAACTATTGGCAAAGATGTGGAAACACTAGAACCCTCATCTTACACCGCTGGTGGGAATGCAAAACAGTGCAGCCACTTTGGGAAGCGAGGAGTTCCTCAAGGGATTAAACACCTGGTTACTACATGACCCAGCAATTTTACTCCTAGAATATAGCCAGGAGAAAAGAAAATATATGCCCACACAGAAATCTGGGCACAAAATTTTTTTATAAAGATTGTATTTATTTTTAGAAAGAGGGGAAGGGAGGGAGAAAGAGAAGGAGAGAAAAGTCAATGTGTGGTTGCCTCTCGCACGGCCCCAGCCAGGGACCTGGCCCTCAACCCTGGCATGTGTCCTGACTGGGAATTGAACTCGCAACCCTTTGGTTTACAGGCCAGTGCTCAATCCACTGAGTCACACCAGTCAGGGCTGTACACAACTTTATAGTAACATTATTCAGAATCTACAAAAGGCAGAACCAACCTAAACATCCACCAACTGAAAAATGTGTAAACAAAATGCAGTGTATCCATTTTAGGATATACAGTGTGGGGCAAAAATAGGTTTACAGTTGTTCATGTGGAAAATAATACAATAAATAATAATGCGAGAATAAACTCTGTTTCACGTGCTCATAATAGTAAACCTTCTTTTACCCCACCTTGTATTATTTGGCCATAAAAAGGAATAAGGTAGAAATAAATGCTGCAAATGAATAAATCCTGCAATCATTATGTTAAGTCAGTCACAAAAGACCACATGCTATATTACTCCATTCACATGAAAATCCAGAATAGAGAACTCAATAGAGATACGAAGTAAATTAGCAGTTGCTTAGAGCTGCTGGGGGGTGTGGTAAGGGCGGGGAGCAGTGAGTTGATGAAAGGAGCGATAGCCAAAAGGTGCAGGGTTTCTCTTCTGCAGTGATAAAAATGTTCTAAAATTGACTGAGATGATAGTTGAACACATCTGTGAATATACTAAAAAACATTTAATTGTAGACTTTAAACGGATGAATTTATGATATGTGAATTCTATCTCAATAAATCTGTTAAATGAAAAAACAAGGACCGTATATAGACAGGAAACATCTCAATTTCCACTTCAGGTTTATATTCCTGCACGTGGCCCTCAGATTCAACTTCGATTGTTTCAGCAAAGAATATGATACAAATTAACAGAGTTGGAAGACTCACGTATTGCAGGAATTTGGCCACAGAGCCAGAAATTTCAGAATAATAATGTGTGATGTATATAATCATCCTCAGTATCCCAGGGATGCTATTGATTCTTGGTGGGCAAAGTCTGCTTTCACTTTAGTCGGTTCCTCTTTAAGTAGAGCCATGTTGACAAGGCAGATGCTTCAAAAATTCAAATACATCACTCTAAAGTCAGCTACAGAAACTTAAAAGCATAATTCAGCTAATGTAAATTTGTGAATTTCTTTAGAAATTCTGATTTTATTTCTGCCAAATAGCTCGGCAGTTCCTCAATTCTGTGATTCTATTTAGCACAAGGCAGTCTGATAAGGGACATGAATGCACATCCAAGTAACATTTACCCACCCCCATGTTCTGATTTGAATATTAATAACTACTGTTGCTTCACCAACTCATCAGTTCTTTTATTTATTTTTTCCTCTGCAGTCTCAAGTTCAGTATATTCAGATATCTTGCTTATAATACCAAACATAAAATGCAATCATGTTAGCTTTGGGGGCTTTGTTGTGGACTGAGTGTTGGTTCCTCTCCCCAAATTCATATGCTGAGGCCCTAACTCACCATTATGATGGTATTAGGAGATAGGGGCTTTGAGAGGTCTTTAGGTTCAGTTGAGGTCATGAGGGTAGAGGCCTTGTGAAGGGGTTAGTATCCTTAGAAGAGGAAGAGGCATCAGAGCTTCCTCTGTCCACCACGTGAGGGAGGATACAGCAAGAAGGCAGCCATCTGCAATCTAGGAAGAGAGCCTTTACCAAGAACCCGATCTGCTAGCACCTTGTCTTGGCTTCTCGGCCTCCAGACATGTGAGAAGTAAATGCCTGTTCTTTAATCCACCCAGTCTACAGTATTTTATCACAGCCCAAGATGATCAAGACAGGATCAGGCAAAGTTGGGTCCCTTTAATGACCTGAAGTTTTAGATCTGAAGTAGCATCAGTCTAACTCTCTTCAACAAGGTGCCACAATCTAGCCATTTTATTGAATTAAAATAAACTAAGTTGATTGCATTTAGAATAAATAGCACAATGATAACAATAACCAAAAAAAAGTTCAAATAATCTTAATGAGAAACGTGTGGAGTCTATATAACAATGTATAAAACTTTATACTGAGGGCTGTAAAAAATCTAGAAGAAGGGAGTTGTTCTTGAATTAATTTGCAGGTATTCTTTTTGTAGAACTTGAAAAATTATTTTAAAATTCATATGCAATAGTAGAGGAAAACAGACATTTTCTGTGGGAAACCACATTACCTAATTCCAAATTGAACTTTATGATAAGAGTGCAAATGTTTTGAGAATGCCATGAATAGACATTGTTCAAGATTTATTTTCTAACTAAACCAAACAGGCCCAATTCTCTACATACCTTTAGAGGTTATGGGTTTTTGTTATATAAAGAAATTTGTTATATAAGCCAACACATGTAACAGTTACCTTTATCTTTTCAATACTTTTAACAATTTAAATCTTAAGTTTTAAAAGAATCTTGTGCAGATATAAGCAATTTATTCAGGTAAAATCAATTAAAAAATTTAGAAAATTTGAAGCGGTAGTATTTACATGGAGGAAGAAATACAATAGTTCAAAAATGGGTCCATTTTTAGCCTATTTTCATAAACTAAAATCAAATATTACATCCTAAATGTTATATTTTTATGTCTAACTTTTGTTGTTATTAATTTGAAATTTAATTTCTATGTGAAACAGAGAATTTCATCAAGCACACACCTTAAAAATTCAGATTTAAATAAGTACTTTCTAGAACTTAGGCTAATCACTTATTTTTATAAATAAGTCACTTAGCTCTCTAAACACCTGGTCCCTCGTTTATGAATTACAATTACAGTTGTGGCGAACTCATACAGCTAAGGGTAAGAATTAAAGGCAATCGTACTTGTAAAGTTTTAGCACAGTGTCTGGCACATAATCAATAAACGTGTGTGACTGTTGGGCTAGCTCAAGTTTTAATTCCAACTCTGATATCATAGAAATTACCCCAAATAACTCAGTGTTGGTATTTTAAAAATATTATCTAGCTCATAGAACTGATGTAAATATTTTGTAATTAAAAATACTTATAAAAATCCTTAGATACCACTTGAGATTTTTGAAAATGCCTTCCTCGTTTAATTTCTCTCCTCCTCCCCAAAATAGAACTTACCTTTTAAATTTTCACAGATTTATATGGAACTTTCCACGTCACCAAAATTATAAACCAAGAACCATCCCTTGCTTTGTTAAGGAATGCATATGCAGTGACTCAAGTGGTATAAGATTGTACCAATTTCACTAAAGAATAAACTATTGGAAAATGATTGGCTCAAGTCACAGAGAATTTATGGAAAAGGCAAAAATAATCTGTTCCCTTTTTTATATATAACAATACTCAACTCATGAATTAAAAGCCCAGGCTATAGACAGCTACTTACCTCCAAGTTATCCCAGAAACCATATATGTACTACAGCAAAATTGGTTATTGCTTATTATGTGCTTTAGAGAAAAAGATTACCAATATAGTACTAACATTTTTAAGACTTTAGTTTGTTTAAAAGAAAGAATTAAAAAATACTTTTCACATCGTCCATTCTGCTTTGGTTAAAAGCACAAGACCACGTGGTAGAATCATTATATTTTCGGGGGGAAGAGCAGCCTGCATCTCCATGTCTCCATTTCCACCTTGGCTCTGCCACAAACTAGTAATGTGACCATTCAGCATTAGTCTTGCTGGTTAAGTGGTCTCGACTTAAAACGAGGGAGATAACCTTAGTAACCAGTTGAGTCCTTTACTTACAGGCAGCGTGGCACTGTGCAAAAAGCACGAATTTGGGAGTCCGATCTGGGCCCCCATTCTTACACTAATTTCTACTAGGTCTGTATCTTTGAGCAAGTTAACTGCCCCGAATGAAAAATAAATTTTTTTTTCCAGTGAGAAGTCATTGAGCTAATAATGCATGTAAAGTCCCAGGGGGGTGCACAGGGATGTGTTGACTGAAAGTATCTCTTCCTCACACCTACACGTCTCCTTTCTGGTAGAAACCTCGACTTTTTCTTTGGGCTGGATTCAGCTAGTAACCAAAAATCTGGGCAGAGGCTATTTTTCTATTTATTTTAAACATTAAAAGACATAAAATCAAGTTACACTTAACTTACACATGTAATGAATAACCTTGGTTGAAAATAATATTTACATGAAACCAAGAATGTCCTGGTAAATCCGAGACCTTCGGTTTTCCTTCTCCTACTGCACACAGCCACCCTCTCGGGAGTCTGGAATATTTTGGGTGTGAAGTTTAAATGCAGATTCTGTTGACAGTATTGGAGCGCATCCCACGTGCCCTCCCAGCCCTGACCTTCTGCACACCTGCGGCAAGAGGTCCAAGGCGAAGCTGTTCTATCAGATATTTAAATTTGGGGGGAATTCGTGAAAAGGGTCAGACCGGTGCTTGCATTTCTGGGAGCGGACACGCTCACGGGCCTCGGTGTTAACGGAGAATTATCTAATTGGTAATAAGGAGGAGAAAACTGTGAAGCCACTTACCTGAGCGGGAAGCCTCGGGCCAAACCATTCCTCCTAGCGAGTTCCTATACGAGAGAGAAAGAGGGTCCCCAACTTCAAAATTTCACCTCAGATTCAGTTATCTTATGGCACACTTGTTTATTGTCATTTATCCTATGGATTTCATTGATGACAATGAAGTCCTTTTATTAACTAGGGTGCTAAATAAGTTATATTTCTAAAAAATAAATATCCCCCCCCCGCCGCTCTGATAAAATGGAAGCGTCCACTGTCTGTCCTTGGGGTCCTCGCTCAGCTCGGGGATCCGCGCTGGTGGGGCTCGCGGGCTGTGGGCGGCTTCGGCGGTGTGGGCGGCTGTGTGTGTGTGTGTGTGTGTGTGTGTGTGTGTGTGTGTGTGTGTGTGTGTGTGTGGTGGGGCAGGGGGCTGTAAATTACAGTAGAGCGGAAACAATTTTCTCCTTTAAAGAGTTGGCTCATTCAAATAAAATTTTTTAGTGTAAATAATGGAAAAAGGGAAAATATTTTGAAAAAGAAATTGCATTGATATTATGATACTCAAACTGCAATGAACTAGTTTTATTTTTACTTTTTACATAATAGACAATGATATGAATTAAGTGGATTTCCTTGAATAATTTTCCAAATATAAAGCATTAGTTATGGAGGTTAAAGTCAAAACCAAATGCAAAGGTGTAAGTGAATGGAGTAAAATCACCTGAAATCTCACCAAAAATAAGCACCACTAAAATTTTGTTAAACAATTCCCCAGTCATCTTATAGTACATACACACACTCACAGGGACACAGATATACACATTTACATAAAGCATATGTTATGTACAATTCCTATGCCATTATTTCCTTTGACTGGGTACTATGGTTGACCGATAAGTTGTTTAATCAACCAACCCCTGTTCAAGGACAATTAGATTGTTTCCAATTTTTTAATAATATATATAATACTATAGAGTATATCCTTATTATACAATCTTTGAGTACTTGCTGGGTTAACTCCTTAGGATTAATTTCTGGAAGCGGTATTGCTGGAGAAAAAGTCATACCCATTTAAAAATTTGGTATATATTTTCAAACTGCCCTCCAAAAATATGGTATCAATTTACAGTCCCATCAAGACAAGAGAATGTTCATTTCTCAACATTCTCAACATCACTATTAGAAATCTTTTAAAACTTTGACCCAGAAAGGTTTTTCTTTTTTGCATTTTTATTATTAATTAAGCTATATATCTTTTCTTATGCTTATTGTCCATTTGCATTTCATCTTCTGACATTTTTATATCACATATATTTTTGGGGTAGCAGCGATCTGTTTCAATTATTTGTAACAACTCTGCATATTATAATAATCTTTTGTTTATAGTAACAAATACAAACATGTGTTTCTGAATTATTTGCCTCATAATTTTCCCCAAAATGTATGTTAGACATATATTTATTTAAAACTATTAAATGTGGACATTACTACTTGACTATAGAACTGTGTTTTAAAGTATAAAAATGCAAAGATACGCTTGTATAGAGTTGACACCTTTTCTCAGGTTTCAGCTGCACCAGTTTCTGAGCTATGTCATGGTGATTCACTTGAATGACTTATCCTCTGCCCTCCCAAAAGTAGTTTTACAAAAGCCTGCCCATAAAAATTTCATTAGAATGTCACAGCCTAACAATATGTAACCAGAAAATAACCCTAAACTAAGGGACAATTCATTTGCACATTATTTCATTTTTCCAGATTCCAGAACGTTCACACAGACTCTAGTCTGCCCAAGGAAAACATTCCCCTGTGAAGCCTCTAGCCTCAGAAAAGTATACCAAGCTTTAGAACCTGTCAAACTTTTATATGCTGATAAATATCACCAGGTCTGTGCCTCATTGCCTTAGGACAAAGAGTCAGTATTAACTGCCATTGTTTTTAGATAATGCTTCCATGAACATTGTTTTATGGAAAGCTTTTTCCTTATTTTAAGTCATCTTTGAAAAAAATCCCAAAGTGGGATTGATTATTGGCTCAAAGCATATAAACATTTATATAGCACTTGTTACCTAGCAGTATATTTGTCTCCAAATGGATAACACCAGCAAAATTGCTTGTGTTTCCATTCCATTTCAGCTTTGGTAGTTTTTAGTGTTATTAATAATTTTTGTTAGTTTACTAAGCATAGAAGAGAAATGTATTATAGTTTTGATTTATATTTCTTTGATTTTACTACATGCTTTAGGCTTTCATTTTCTTTGTGTTTATTTTGTATTAATTTTTAATCCTCATGATAAAATTTGTTCTGTTTCTCTAGAGGTTTAAAATAGATAAAAACTGGAATAATCGAGTTTTTAAAAATTTTTTTAAATAAAGAAAATGTACTTTTTGAGTAGAAAAATAAATAAAAATACAAAACAACACATTCTATTCTCAATCCCTGGATTCACTTTCTTTCTTTAAAGTTATTTCACAGGTGTAATCAAATATAGAATTGGCCTTAAACTGTCATCCTTTTCTACGTTGCAGCTAGAATGATCTTTTAAAAATACAAGCCTAAAACCACTTCGATGAAAGTCCGAAGTCCTAAAAATTGGTTTCATCCCCTTCATTATCTGACGTCGGTCCATACTTTCAGTTTCAGCACGCGACCCTCACTCTCAGTACTGGCCTTCTGTTTCGCTAGCTCAGGAAGCCTCTTGTCCTTCGTACCGGTACACTGTTCCTTCTTCCTAGGAGCTCAGTTCCTACACGCTCTTTACGTTTTTTCATTCTTCAGAGTACTCTTGGAACACCGTGTCATTTGGTGTAGGTAATTGAAATAGGCTCTCTGAAAAACAATACATGGAGATCATATTAAGAAAAATAATACAAAAACATATAGCAAGGGCCTGTCCCTCGAAGCTTCATGCAAATAAGGGGTCCTGAAACTTTCACAGTATATCCACCCTCTGGGCATTACACCTTGTCTTACCTCTATTTCAGGATCACGAGGATCAAAAGAGATAACATGTCTAGAAACAAATTGAAATTTAAAGCAGAACGCAATGGTTATTATTTTTCTTGGTGTTTTTCTTTTTATAATTACAGCAACAATAAAGGTTTAATCTCAATAAGTTGACAAATTTCACCTAGGTTGACAAACAAATCTAGTCATTTGTTCGCTTAATTTATGGGTCACTCTTTAGGGGATATTAGCCTATCTATACTACGTACAAGTTGGCCACACCAATACATTTTGCTTCAATCAATACATTTTTCCTTAAGCCTATTAGTTACATTTAAAAACACTTATTTTGATAGGCCTGTGGCGTTCTCCAATAAAAGCAGTTAAATGATTAGATACGAGGAGAGTTGTCAGTAAGACTCATTTTCTTGTCATTGATAGATATTAGTTAGTCATTTACTGCACATGTACTTGTAAAAAGAGACTCTGCTGGAAAGTGATAGAGAAGAAGAACCCTAATGGGCCGTGCGCTGAGCAGAAGAAAGGAAGACAGGTTCTTAGAGAGGGGACAGAAGAGGTTTAAGACAAACTCTACATTCTTTGCAGTTTGTCTTTGGACTAGCCTGGACGAAAGGGCATAATGATGAGCACAATTTTTTTATACTGTTATGAAGTATTTTTATTATTTTAGTTTTCGATTGCTTTAATCAGACACAAATGAAAGTGTATTCTATTTTTGTAGTTCAAATTGAAATAAATCTGTCATGGGCATTCGTCTTGAGAATTTCTACGTATTTAAATATACAATATGTCTATAATTCCAAATGTTCATTTTCAAAGTATTTCTTAGAGTTATTCATTCACGTATTTAACAAATATTTATTGAACACTTAACTAACACTTATTGAGGAACTGTTTTAAACGCTGGAGATGCAGTGATGAGCAAGAAACAGTTTGTATTCTAGTGGGAGAAAACAGTAAGGAAAAGAACAAACAAGTGTTGACTGTGCCAGTGTGGTAAGTGCTGTGAAGAAAAATAAAGATGGGGAATGAGGGCAGATGGTTGGAGCAAGCACTCTCTGTGGAGGCAGCGTGTGGGAGGTGTCAGGGAAATGAGAGGGGAGCCACTTGAGTGTCTGGGGAGCAGGTTTCCAAGCCGAAAGAAAACAAGAGTACAGAAGAGGAAGATGTGCAAGGCGAGGAAGAGCTTGGCGTGTTCCAAGACAGCAAGAAGGCTCCTTTGTTTCCAGAAGAGCGGAGTTTCTGAGAGAGTGAGCCAAACGAAAAATCCCTGTTCTCCTGGAATTCACATCATACCATGGGGAGAGAGACAAGCAAAATGAATAAATCATCATGTAAGTAGATGTTGGGTGGTGATCGGGTGATAAAGAAAGCAGAGCAGGAGAAAGGGCCAGAAAGGGAAATGAGCTCTGCTTTAGATACAGTGGTGATAGAATACTCCTTAGGGCAGCGGTTCTCAGTCTGTGGGTCGCGGCCCCTTTGGGGGTCAAACGACACTTTCACAGGGGTCGCCTAAGACCATCGGAAAACACATATATAATTACATATTGTTTTTGTGATTAATCACTATGCTTTAATTATGTTCAATTTGTAACAATGAAAATACATCCTGCATATCAGATATTTACATTATGATTCGTAACAGTAGCAAAATCATAGTTAGGAAGTAGCAACGAAAATAACTTTATGGTTAGAGGTCACCACAACATGAGGAACTGTATTAAAGGGTCGCGGCATTAGGAAGGGTGAGAACCATGGCCCTAGAGGGACACTGGAGTGGAACTGTTGGTAAAGATAGGGAGTGAGCCACACAGATCTCTGGAGAAGAGTGACCCAGGCAGGAGAACAGTAAGAGCAAAGGCCCTGAGGTGCTTAGAGTAAAACAAGGAGTGTGGAAAAGTTTGCAAGGGGGAAAACAGTAGGAGATGAGGTTGGATTCATAGCCAGCAGCAGACAGAACTGTCTGAGGCTTGTAAGCTGTGGATTCATTCTCAGTGAGGTGGGGTGCCAGGGGACAGGCATGAGCAGAGAAGTAACATGCTGCGGCACATTTTACAAGAATCACTGTTTGCTGTGTTTAGGGGACAAAGGTGGAAGCAGGGAGACAGACCAGTTAGGAAGTTAGTTGAGTAGTCAGGTGAGAGCCTGAGGAGTTTGAATTAATGGAGGTGAGGGAAGGGGATCAGAGTCTGGATGTATTTTGACAGTGGAGCTGACAGGTTTTAAAAAATGTATTAGAGGCTGGTGTAAGAAAATAATTACCATCGGATAGCACTTGCAAAATTCCAGGTGGAATTATGTATTTATAAATTTAAATACAGTTTGAAATGCTTACATTTTAACTATTCTAAGATGTTACTAACACAAATCTCGATTTGATGAATCCATTCAACTAAGTTATTTTAAATGTGAAAGTTTGATTAAATATGAAAAAAATCCTCTTATTTTGGCTTTTATTTAGCTCCTGGCCGTAGAGTAACACTCATAACTAAACTGCTGGGCAATAAATTCACCAAACACTTGTTGAGCTTGGCACTGTACCAGGAACTGAATACACATGATCAATAAGTTACTTATCTGGAATCATATTTATTCTTCAAAATTATGATTTTTTAGGTAGGTACTCAGACATTAATACTGATGCTAGTGTCTATGACATAGTGTTCTATAATATCTCAGTGTACTTTTATTTTTATTTATTTTTTTAAACTGTCTTTTTAAAAAAAATTTTATGTGTAACTTTATTTTCCAAAGACTTTATTTATTTATTTTTAGAGAGAGGGAGAGAAACATCAATGTGTGGTTGCCTCTCACACACCCCCAGCTGGGGACCTGGCCTGCAACCCAGGCGTGTGCCGTGATGGGAATTGAACCTGAGACACTTTGGTTCACAGGCCGGTGCTCAATCCACTGAGCCACGCCAGCGAGGGCCACAGTGTACTTTTAAAGGTAAAAATGTTCCCTATGATAAAGCTGATAGGAAAATAGGACTTTCTTATAGGCTGATTTAGTTGTTGTAACCTTTATTTGTAAATTGTTTAATTTTCTTGGAATGGAGTTTGAATTAAAATCCATGCAAGGTAATAATGAACCATATGATAAAGTTTTTTGTGTACCTTTGATTCAAGTAAACGATGTGTGATCTTGGCTTCTTCAGTGACCAGATAGAAATATTATATGAAATAATTTATTACTATATAACTTTTATCTTAATGCCTAGCGAGAATTGTTATATGACTATTTTGGATACATTCTTAATTTACCCAGTGAATGTTATACTACATTTTAGAACTATATCTTTTCAAGAGCATGTTACAGTATTTTTAAAGAAATAGTTCCTCGCTTTTATTCTTTTTATAGTGTTTGGTCTATTATTACTGTCTTTCTTTCCCTAAGAATTGTATGTTACCTCAGTGAATGCTTCTGTTAGTGCACTTAGCTCATTGTCATGATAAATTCAAGTTTAATTTTAGTTCATTTTATCAAATTACAGAGGTTAAGTGAACCTATATTTTTAATGAATCGACTTTAAAAAGTTAAACTGCCCTTTATTCTTGTTGTTGGTTTGTGCTAATAGGAGAAGAATTGTTTTCTGACACTGATTCAGGGAGAAAGAGATGGATTTAGGTGTATTTTGTATGCCTGTTATGCTTCTGACTGAAACTTTGTGCACTGTTTTTATGTACATTTTAGGGCAAATTAACATCGAGGGAAATGTTCAAATCATTAACCTTTCATTAGGACTTCTGCCATTCTTTCTCTTTTTAGTATAATAATTTATCTGGAATTATTTTGTTATTGTGACATAATTACTGTACGTCTTTGCCTATCCAGCGTCCACCTGTCAACAACTCTGGGCCTTCAAAAACAACTCTGAGCCCATAATTAAACAAAACACACATTGCAAAGAAAAGTGTCAAAACAAAGCTTAAGCCTTCTGCATCATGATGGTTGGCTCGACCACACCAACCAAAGGACAACAAACAAATCAAAACAAAGAAAAAGAAACCACCAGAGCCCTTGGGTTGATTCATCTTTCCCATAAAAGCCATCTTGCTGACTTTCGTGAGTTAAAGCCATGAGGCAGGCGATTCGTGGAAAGAGCCAATCGGAGAAAGAAGCAAAGCAGAACGAGGAGTGGAGCCTAAGAGGAGTGACCGTGTAGGTAGCGGGGGTTAGAAATGGCAGAAACAGTGAGCAAAAGCGGTGGGCACGGGGGCCACGGAGAGTCTTTGAGGAGCGGACAGAAGCGGCCAGCCCGGCAGCCCACCTGCTCTGGAGCTCTGGAAAGCTTAAGACAGCTCCTTCGTGAGATTATTTGAAGGAGACATTTGCCACGCAGGCATAGACTTTCTAAAAGCATGTGTTAACATATCTGTAAAAGCAGAGGTGTGAATTTCTTTCCAGCTAACCTGAAAGAGAGCCATACTTGTTTTTCTTGTTTTTGTTCTGTTGATGAGAAATACTAAGTAGTAAACAGTTTAACATTTTTTCCTGAGTAATTATTTATGCCCTGCTTTTTTAGTGAAAGAAAGCAACCATAATGGCTTCTTTATCTGGAGAAATAACTCACAAATATTATAATTTTCTCGCCTATTGACAAAATTTCTTGTGCATACCCAAGTGGTAAATTTTTAAAACCTAAATCCCATTTCTGCCTTAAATATTTGTAGAATAAGGTAGCATATAAATAAAAATATACTAAATGTAATTTGTAATGGACTTCATAACCTTTGTAATTAGCTAGCCAAAATAAATATTTTTGTGTTTAGCTCAATAACCTGGACTTCACTGCATTCCTATTTTTGTTTTCTTTTCACTATGTGACATCTTTCTAAAATTGTATCAATGTGAAAAAATTTGGTTTGTATATTTTCCTGCATTTCATTAAAATGTCCCCAACTTTCAATAACTAGAAAAAAATTGGTCAATGTTTACCCCAAAATAGTGGTCTAAGAAAATGTTCTGTGTAGCTGTGGTAGGCAGAATACTGCTTGCACTCTCAAAAAGATGTTCATATCCTAACCCCAGACTTTGAAGAAATGAGTAAAAGCATGAGTTTGAGATGAAGAGATCATCTTGGGTTTTCCTGATAGGCCCAATCTAATCATATAAGGCCTTAAAATCAGAGAATCTTTACTGGCTGTGACCAGAGAGAGAGAATCCACACCAGAAGAAGGGTTAAAGAGATATGATGTGAGAAGGACTTGATCCACTGTTGCTGGCTTTGACAGTGGCGTTAGTGAGCCGAGAGCCAAGGAATGCAGAAGGCCTCTAGAAGCTGGAAGTTGAAAGGAAACAGGTTCTCCCCCTACCACCTGCAAAAGTGAATGCAGTCTGTTGACACCTTGATTTTGATCCAGTGAGACCTGTGCTATACTTCTGACCTATAGTCCTGTATGAGGACACATTTTTTGTAAGGCATTACATTTGTGTTAATTTGTTACAGCAGCAATAGAAAACTAATACTGTAGCCCAAGAGTTGGACAAGGTGCCTCTCTGATCCCGATGGAAAAGGCTGGGGAAGGCCACAGGCCCACCTATGACCTTCTCATGTCCTGCTCGCATCAACTTGTCCCTTCGACTCCATAACTTCTCATCTGCTTTATAATGTTATTGGAATTCCATGTGAGATTTATCGGGAAAAATGCTATTTAAAATGAGGATAACATAAATATGTATGTATGTATATACAATATCTCTTCATACATGTATTTATTTATGAATGTTTTATTATTATACGTTTGTTAAATAATAAGTAAATATATTGTTTATCTGCCTAAGTCAGTGGATCTCAACCTTCCTGATGCCACAACCCTTTAATACAGCTCCTCACACTGTGGCAACCATAAAATTATTTTTGTTGCTACTTCATAACTGTAATTTTGCTACTGTTATGAATCGTAATGTAAATATCTGATATGCAGGATGTATTTTCATTGTTATAAATTGAACATAATTAAAGCATAGTGATTAATCACACAAAAAATATGTAATTATATATGTGTTTTCCAATGGAGGCAACCCCTGTGAAAGGGTTGTTCGACCCCCAAAGGGGTCGCAACCCACAGGTTGAGAACCGCTGGCCTAAGTGGTTATGGCTAGTAATGGTGAAGGGCATAGACTTTAGCCTTATACTGACTTGGATTCACATTACATCTCTGACACGTACCACATACATAATTCTGAATCTCAAGTTGTTCATTTAAAAATGGAAAAGAATAGCAGTACCCGTCATTATTGTGTTCTATGCACCCAGCACTGTCCTAGGGATGTTTTCTGAATTAATCATTTAACCCTCCGAAACTAAAACTTGTAATACTGTGGTTGGTAGGTACTCTAATTATTACCGTTTTACAGATGAGGAAACTGAAGAAAAGAGGTTACGAAGTGGCAGAACCCGAGCACTCTGGCTACAGATCTTGAGATCGTCAACGGCTCTGCTTTGCCACTGCCTGCATTATAACTCAACAGAAGAAGGGAGCAGCAACTCAGGCACGCAGGCCAACCCCAAGTGAGACATTTTCTTCACCTCACACATCTGAGCTGCAACCAGGGCTCCAGAGGCCATGGTATCTGGCCCTACATTAGCTCAGGAGATGGCAGAGCACTAAAACGAGCTGGCATCACCAGGAAGAGAAACTAGTCAAGGGCTGAACACAATGGGGAATTAATGAGACGATCGTAATGACTACTATGAATCTTGTACTTACACTATGTCATGTCCTAAATTAAATGCTTTCCATGTATTATCTCACTTACTCCTTAAAACCCATGAGATAATTGCTACTGTTTTCTCCATTACACAGGGAGGAAAATTAAGCCTCAGAGAGGTTAAATACCTAGACTCAGGGTCAATCAGCCAGGAGGAAAGAGAGCTGAGAATTTAGTTGACCGAGCTCTTAACCAGCTCAGGACACTGTATTAGGCCAGCAGTGATAGAAACTTGCAAATCTCCGTGTTCCTCATCCTCCACCCCCCCCCCCCCCATGATTTGGGAAAATAAGAATAATTATGACAACTGAGCTAGGCCTGTGGAGTCTGAACTCCAGGATTTTCTAAAATATATCTCCTATTTGCTGGCTAGTGTATGAACAGATTGTGGGTAACTAATTAACGACTGGTTTGATGAGCTTCTTTAAAATGCCTGAACTTAGCCAGGCAAAAGGCACCAAGATTTTCCCAAGCAACATCACTCTAGAAACTTAACATAAATCTTCTACTCACTTACCTTGGGTCTTTCTCTTTAAATTTCTTTTTCTGTGAAAAGTTCCTAATCTTTGTCCCAGGCCAAGGGATGATTCAATGTTTCAAGTAGATTGGGGCCAATGTCATGCGCTCAGAAAGGCGGGGGGAAAAAAGCACATTAATAATTTTGAAAAGATACCTACCCCTCCCCTCCCCAGTTACTTTGGAAATCTCAACAGTCTTTTATTCTCCTATTTCACCTTTGAAGGCAAGACTCTGTGGTTTGCAACTGTAGGCTCATGGGTCAAATTCAACCCTAAAGATGTGTTTTTATTGGCTTACACAGTGTTTAAAAATTGTTTTGAGCCAACATTTAGAAATTAGAAACTTTCACATAAACGTTCAGTTTTCTAGCTTCCCTTAAAAAATCAGAAGACTCATCCACATTCAGTGATGTTTCTATGTGGTACCTTTTGTCTGGGCTAGATTTTAGAGGGTCTATGTCCCTTCTGTTTTGATATGGTCAGATCCTTCTGGCCCATTTCTTTCACGTAATAAATATATCTGTCCTCCTCTGGGGGGCCCTTGAGATGAGATGGCAACCTCATCTCCCATTGTACTTCTTTGCCTTTGCCTCTCACTATTCTCTATGGCCCAGGCTGTCTTTTATTTTTGAGAGTCTTTCTGTTTAACTCCTGGGTCTTCTGAAGATTCAGGTGGGCCAGAACAATGGAGAAAATCTGGATAAGCCATTCAAGTACCTGTAAACCTCAGGTGCATCCCAACCAAATTCCTTGACTGCCATGTATTTTAGGGGACTTTTTGGCCAACGATCTGGGGAAATTCCTTTTCCTTGTTAGCTCTGTGGAACTAATAGGTCCTTTTATAAACCAGTGAGTGAAAGTTTCAGGTTTCAGCCAGAATTCTTTTTCCAGCAAAGTCTCTTTACTATCTACTCAAAGTAATATTAATAAATAATGAAATATTACTTATACTAGTTACTCAGCCCTCCGGTGGTGAAGTCTCCTTCCTTAATGACTGGACTATTTCAAGGACCCAAACAGGAATTAAAGATCCTGTACTCCCTTTCCCACCCCAAACACCTTGCATAAGGGAGGCAGAGAGAGAAGAGATTTGTCTAGGCGGAATGCTATACCCGCAACTGGGTGTTGCTTCGTTCCTGAGGACCATCGATTAATAGTTGTGCTTTCTGATGTGCAGCACTGAGAAGCAGCTTCTCTTAGAGATTTCCTCTCAGAGATGACTCAATGTAAGCCAAGAGAAGTTAGTGGCCCATTGGCTATGTTTTTTCCTTGTTATCATTTATGTAAATAGTGTTAATAGGAAGGGGGAAGCCTTCTTGGGCCATGCTCTCCTGATGGAAGTTGAGAAGTTCCCATGTCCACTGGCAAGGAAGCATCGTAGCATGGCAAATGGCCGAGAAAGCTCCCAGGTGGCCCATTTCTCCAGGATTCCCTAAGAGTCTCAAGCATCCCTTCTCAAAATCCCCTTTACCTCTAAAACCAACTCTATTCAAAATAAGTTACCTACAGCCTTTGGTTCTCAGTCTTTAATGGTGGAGCTTGTTACAATACATATTCATGGATCCCAACTTTAAAGACTTCTGTTTCACCAGTCCTGGGATCGGGCTGAGGAGTCTGTGTCTTTACAAACCGTACAGGTAATTCTGATGCAGGTGATCTGTGACTACACACTGGAAGATCACTCCCTATGGGCCTCTTGCAACTTGGTTTTAAAATTATACTAAGTATATAATTATTTAATATACTTTCCTGAAAATACAGTTTAATGTTGATGGTGGAGTTTGGGAGGAGATTGAATACTTTAAACATTGGCATATCACAACAGTAGGAAAAGGGGACTTAATATGGGGACTTTGCAGGTACTTAATTCTTTATAATTTCATAAAGCTTACTTTCTAGTAATAGACTCTTGTCAGAAGTAAGAAGAGGTACACAGCATATGAGAAAAAATAGAAGATCAAATATTTCCCTTCAAAAGAGGTGTCATTAAAAGGCTTTAAGGTAGTGCTTGAAGTTAAGTGGAAGAGGCAAGGTATCATCTTTTAATTTTCAGAAAATCAGCTAAGATTTCTGCTGCAAGTAACAGATCACCCAGCTATTAATTACATAATCCATAAAGACATTAAAAAATTTTTCCAAAACAGGAAGCCTGAAGACAGGGGATTACAGATATGGAGCTCAATGATCCAGGCTCGCTCCTCCTTGTCCCCCTCAGAATGCTGGCCTATTGTTCCAGACCTACCACCTCACAGTCACAAGGTGGCTGCATCTTCAAACACTCAAGGAAAAATGAAAGGGCCATCTTACTTTGAGCAAAATCCATTTCAAAAGTGCACCCAGAAGACTTCCCCTCATATCTCATTGACCAGAAGTAGCTAGAGCTGGGTCACAGCAAACAGATGACACTCTTGGTGTCAGAGAAGGAGGATCCACCTTCTCTGAAAATGCTGCTGCTAGAAAATGCTGAAGGCCCTTTAAATTGATATATACTGTGAACTATTAAAAATTTGGGAAGTGACAATAGATAAGGGACTAATCATATCTACCCTGATTTTGAAATTATCATTTAGATCTTAGTGGTTGTAGAATCCTAGAAATGCATTTCTTTTTGGATATTTTGGTTAGTCATGCCTGAGTTGAGGATGCCTTGGTAAGGACTAGAAGTATTTGTAAAGCTTGACACAAGGAATAATAAAATAAAAGTGATAGTTGGCATGTTACATCTTCTGTAAGCTAATAACCTTTGGTTATTTCCAGAACCTAATTTTGTATCTTACCACCTGTTACTTAATATAAAATGAAGTATTATTTCAGCTTCTTATCGCTCACATGACAGATTATGGTAAATAGTAATGTAGAGTGTTTGCTTTTATCTCCAACTTTGGAGATCCCACAAGATACTTAGGACATGTCAGAAAAAGAAATGTCAGCCATATATGTAATTCATTTGTTTATTTTTTGTTCCAAAAAATACCTGACATGCTTGAAATAATACACTTAATACATACAGATAATAATAAGTGGAAATGCCAGCCCAACGCCTAAGTAGTACAAAGTTACTGTTGTTCAGTTATATGTAATATAAAATGATGAATACTGAATTTAATCTTTTCTGAAACTAATGTTAGACTTTCAAGTATTATAATTTCAAAATTAAAATCTAAATTATTGTAATTGGGAAGGCTTTGTTTCAGACAAAGGGATCTGTTTCTTTTATAACATGATTTCAGAACAATAAACTTGAATGTTAATATACATGTCAATACACTTAATGGTTAAAATTTTAATTTCTAAAATTTGAATTTCTATTTCAGAAGCAGAGTTTATGTTTAATTTTGTCATTTTAAACATTTAAAGGCTCTATTGATATGAGCCTCTTAACAATACTGAAGAACTAGATATTGATTCATCTAATGCTGTAATATCTTAATAGATATATGTCTGCATTTTATGAGGAAATTTTATTTTATTTAAGTAAATTGGAAATTGATATTGCTCCAAAGTATCTGTTTTAAAAGTATCATCCTTCCTAGAAATATGAAAGAAACAGACAACAGTGTAATATTGTCTTTTCAAACTAAAGCCTTACCCTTGGAAAATAAATCCTGGAAAATGGCCCAATAATAGGGATTCGCTTGAATTTTTTTCCAGCTAACCAGTAAGTATTTTAATCTCCTTTTCCCTCAAAAACAAAAAATATTCCATCTGTGTTAACAGCTTTAAAAATTTAATCTTAAGCTGAAATAGAATATAAAATCTTCATATTAGACTTTGTAATGGAAAACAAGCTCAACTTAAATTATAGCGTTTTTTTTTTTGCTAATGATATATGTATGTATGTGTATGTATATGTGTGTGTATGATCTGAGAAACTAGTCATAATTATGTAAAATATAATTTTGAAGAACTAAAAAGTGAATTAAAATAATTATCAGATAATTTTTCATTTATTCAAGAGTTTTAAAATTATTAGGCTACTGATTTGCAAACCACAGCACATAAATCAAGCAGCATAAAAAGTTAACTTACAGAGGTTGAGTTAAAAAGGAGAATTCTAACCAAGTCTAAGCAAATGAAGGTCAGATTAGGCAGTGACCGCTGAGAGTTAAATATTCATGAGAAATGCGCTGAAGTATACCATATACTTGTTTCCTTGAAAAATTTATGTGCAATATAGTTATCATTTTTCTTGGTCATGTTAGTGAATATATAAGTATTTTATAAGATGTTATATTTTGGAAAAGGAATAAAGGCGTGGGAAACCCATGGTCTAACATGACTGTCCCTCAAACCTCCCACATCTCCTCCCATATCTAGATTCAAGTGAAGTATTATATTTAAATGAACAGAATATGCTTCTTTTAAAGGCTGATCTCATCTTCTCTCGTCTATGAAAGTACATGTCCAGCAGTTCTTCCCTCTCTCCATGGACATTCCCATTAGCACACATTCTCTTTTGTTCTCTCATCTGTACTTCAACCTGGAAACATTTTCTGAACACCTGTTATTTGCATCTACTAGTGCTGGAGGCATGAAAAGGAACAAGCATCATTGCACGCTATTCTACCGCCAAGAGGTGGGGCTTTCCTACGAAAAATTTTAGAATTAAAGACCGTAGTTGTAACAAGTCACAGTACTTTAATATTACCTGTGAACTTTCATAACACTGTCTTTCTGTTGGCCAGGTAACACCTATGAGGTGGGCCATTTTTCTCAGAGTGAAATATTTTATGAGGCTTTACTCTCTCTGTAACTAGGAATGATACATTTAAGTTTAATTGTGAATTCTCATGCATAGTACCCTCCTATTTTCCTTACAAACAACAGATAAGACCCTGCTCCTTAAATTAAGGTTAGGATGAAAACGGTCACCACACTGTATTAAATTTCCATAAATTTACCAGATGCCAGACTCCTAGCTCAGGGTTTTCATACATTTGTTCATTTAATGCTCATAGCTGTCCTGTGAGGCAGGTAGTGTTCCCTTAATTTACTGATAGAAAACTGGGAGACAAAGATTTTGTTTTTCATTTTTAATAAAGGCCCTCCCCATGAGTTTTATGACATTTTCATTTTAATTAGAATAACATACAAATGTTTGTTTGACCAGTCAAAGACAAAGTATTCACTGTAGATAATCTGAACTAAATAAATCATGTGGACCCGAGAATGAACAGCATCTTATGGGAGAGAACAGGTCAATGACTATGGTGGATGTGTGAGTGGTTTCTGCGTGACACCAGAAGCCGTGGGCAGCGACAGGGCAGTTTAGCCAACAGACAGCTGGTACCACGAGAAGACACGTGGGTAGGAGGGCGTGCGTGTGAAGGGAGGAGGGAGTGCCCACTTTTTGTTAGATACTATGTACTTTTCAAATTAGGTCGTTTGGCTTTTTTAACTCTTAATTTTGTATTTAAAATTTTTTAAACCTACAGAAAAGTTGAAAAAAAAATAGAGCAATGAACAATCATGTACTATTTATGTAGGTTCAAAAATTGTTAACATTTTATCATATTGGCTTCTCTCTATAGATTTATATTTTTTTCTTCATTTTAGTAGTTGCAAGTGTCCTGATACATCAGCATTATTCTCTCAAGAACAAGGTCATTCTACATAATAATTCCATGATTACACTTAATAAATTTAACATTAATTCATCATTGTCTAATATGCAGTTTATTTTCAAGTTACCCCAAGTATCCAATGTAAATCATGTAAAACTCTGCTTTAGGACCCAGTCACAGAGGCTGCCTTGTATCAAGCTGTCAAGTCTCTCTGGTTTCCACGAACCTAGAACACATCCCCACCCTTTCTGTCCTTCCTGACCTTGATCTCATAGAAGCATCCAGGTCAGTTGTTTTGGGGACTGCTCCTCAGTTTGGATTACTATGACCCTTTTCTTTCTTGATTAGAGTCACACTGAACATTTTTGGTGGGAGTACTACATAATGATGTTAAGATTAATTTTAACACAGATTAGATTTTTTTAATAAATGTATTACCGTAACTATGTTTCACTTTAGTATTTACATGTGCATCATAAATATTTATTTTCTTTGCTAATAATTCAATTTTACTCAAACTTGCTACATGAGGTAAAATGTTGTTCTGTACTAATTGACATAAAAAACAAATCCTTTGAGAATTAGCAGATTTCATATTTTCTTTCTTTTTGGGGGATGAGTGTGGGGTTAAACAACAGAAATGTATTTGGTCACAATCCTGGGGGCTAGAAGTCCAAGATCAAGATGTGGGCAGGGTTGGTTTCATTGTGGGGGCTCTTTCCTTGGCTCATAGTTGGCCATCTTCTCTCTGTGTCTTCACATAGTCTTTCCCCTCTGAGGTTTCATATTTTCACAGATACTTTAAAATTAAGAGTGATGCAACCTGAAGTGTATGAATAATTGGTTTAAAATATGTATTTTTGTGTATAAGACTAATAACTGCACTGTATTATTTTTGTGTTGTTTTAGTGAGTCTTTGCTACAAAGTGAAATAAAACTAACAAGATACTTGGTGAGAAATGCCAAATTGTTATTTATGGAAACAGGAAGTAGAGAAAATCTGAAATAGCACAACAGTAGTTTACACCCTTTGTTTACAATTTAAAAAATACTTTATTTGTTTATTTTTAGAGAGAGAAGAAGGGAGGGAGAAAGAGAAGGAGAGAAACATCCATGTGTGGTTGCCTCTCACACGCCCCCAGTGGGGGGACCTGGCCCACAACCCAGGCATGTGCCCTGACTGGGATTTAAACCAGCGACCCTTTTGTTAACAGGCCAGCACTCAATCCACTGAGCCACACCAGCCAGGGCTATTTACAAAATTTTAAGGCATGCTTTACAATAATAATGGCTGTTGTTTTCTGAGTATGTGCCAGATCTTTTACATGTATCTCCTGTAATTAGCACAGCAAGCTTAGGGGGAGGATATAATTGTTAACATGTTTTTTTAGATTGAGAACAAAGCAGCCTTTAGTCACTATACTGAATCCTTTTGGTTTTATTGGTCTACAAAACTGCTATATGTTTTAGGGTTAGGGTTAAAATAAGTTAAATTAAAAAAAAATTAAAATGCTATATTTTATAGCCATGATTGTTGCTGTAGTGTATTCTAACTAAACTCAAGGCAATGTTTGTGTTTGCTTTTCTTCTGAAAAAAACAGAAGAATAAACTTAATTTTACATCTTTGTAAAACTACTTTTTGCTGTTTTCTCCTGCAAGAGACTTCTATGTTCTAGATAGAACTCTGAACATTATCTTATTTATCTTGCTTTTTATTTTATTTTATTTCAATAAAAAGTATTAATTTGGTGTAATATAAACAATTATACCAACAGCCAAGATGGCTAAGAAAGAAAGCTGCTGTTTACACGCTCTTTCTTAATAAGTGTTATGTTTGCTTTGGCTAAATTGCCACTTTGGCAAATTACCATTTTTTTGTTACATTTTTCTATGTAGAAAGTGATGTATAAATGTAAAGGAGTGGAGACAGTTTTAACTTATAAATTTTAACTCAAATTCTGAAATGAATGTTGTGATTAACTATAATATTTCTTTAGTTTATAAATATCTTCAAAATAAACCATGTTTAAATTCACAGAATTAAAGTTAAACATTAAAGGCAGGAAGCCCATACAGTAAACTCATGTATTATTAGTGCTTAGTTGTCAAAATGCCTTTATAATTGGAGTGATGATGCTTAGTTCAGATTTTCACCCAGCATCAGATTTCAATTTCTTCACGATCCTCTACACCTAAAGTGTTAAAAGAACCAGACTTGTAGAATAAAAAAACCGTATGAACATATTTGCTCAAATATTACCAGTAAAAGAAGATTTCTCCGAGTGTCTGGCTAAGTAATCTGACGGGAGCAGGTGTAGGGTGAATGGACTTCTGGACGTATGCTCATGCCTGAGGGATCAGAGAAAAACAACGTCTAACATGTAATGCAAGTGCTATGATTCAGTTCACTTATGTACGCTGATGACTTAAAACTGTGATAAGAGGCAGGCAAAACGTGGTGTCAAGTTCAAAACAAAGTGTGGTGATCTGCCTTGTTTTCAACTTGTTGCTCGCCAATGAAAACACTTTTCCACAAGTCAGACTGATGAGCAGATGGTGCTAATAAGGCCAATTAAGTGCTAAGCTTCTGGAAATGTTTTTGTTGAGTGACATTGTCAGACTGGTTTCTGCTAACATACATCTTAAGCCATGTGTTTCTAAGGTGCAATGAGATCAATACTTATGGTCACTGGAATGTTTACTTTCAAGAATACAGACTCAAACCAGACGCATAGAAGCCCTTTGCCCCCAATTCCAAAGACAGTATGTGGAGTTGGGTGGTGAGATCCTAACCCTTTGGGGACTCTTGGGGTGCACAGTCTAGGTCCAGTAACTGGTGTAGGAAGAAGTTTTTTCTAGTTTGCAAAGAAAAGAGAATATACTAAAAAACAAAAACAAAAAAAGTAATAGATTTTTTTGGAGGGGGCGCTTTTTCCCTTTTCCTCTTAACTTTTACTTTCTTACTTTTTATTTTGGTAGTTTGGAAGTTATTGATCCTATTCTTTTACTGATTTCTATGGACATGATACCTTTTATTTGGATCACAGGTAAAAATAATTGAATTAATCATAATAGGTTATCATCATTGGTCTATGAATGATCCCTTCTTTATTTTACTTTTTATTTTTTTAATCTATTTTTATTGCCATGTCTGGTGTGGCTCAGTGGATTGAGCACCGGCCTGCGAACCAAAGGGTCGCCAGTTCGATTCCCAGTCAGGGCACATGCCTGGGTTGTGGGCCAGGTCCCCAGCTGGGGGCGCACGAGAGGCAACCACACGTGGGTATTTCTCTCCCTCTCTTTTTCCCTCCCTTCCCCTGTCTCTAAAAATAAAGAAATATTCTTTTTTAAAAAATTTATTTTTATTTACCACCCTCCCAAATGGTATGGTGGATATTCACCCAAGCCAAGAACCAAAATACTATCAATAATTTACATCTACCTATATATTCCTCCCATCTCCCTGTCTCCTTCCCTCATGTATAGATTATTGCCTTCTCCTTGTATGTGTGCATCTCCAAATTTCTGCTTTTGATAAGGACACCCGTCTCATTGCATTAGGGCCCACCCTAATGACTTCATTTTAATTAATTACCTGTAAGGACAATCTCCAAATAAGGTCACATTCTGAGGTACTGGAGGTTAAGACTTAATATATGAATTTTGAGGGGACACAATTCAACCCATTATAGTAGAGAGCTTACTTTTTTATTTATTACTATCCAGTTAACAGTGAGCCACTGGATTTCAAGCTAAAAGAGGACTTGGTTCAAGTCCTCTCCCAGAAAGCAAAGTGACTGAAGAGAAAAAAATAAAAAGGAGTAACGGGAAAAAAGAAATTTAATAGTGGACATTGACAATTTTTGCCTTCCCAGAATTTTTTTCTCCTTCTTTTGGTAATATTACCTTGATTTTGCTCCACATGCAGTTACTAACATTGGGAGCTGAAACAGTGTTTCGCTTTCCTAGGCCAGCGATTTTCAACTTTTTTCATCTCATGGCACATATAGACTAATTGCTAAAATTGGGTGGCACACCAAAAATGTCTTTTGCTGATCTGACCAAAAAACGAAAAAACAAAAAACACCAGACACCAGACAGCTATTGTTGTGTTGACTGTTTTTTTTATTTGACACTCTTGGGGAAAAGAGGTCAGTACCCCTGACTAAGTAGTCAGATAGTGCAGGCAGTGCACGTTTTAAAAATTCTTGAGACATATGGGTTGAAAAATCGCTGTTCTATTCTGTTATTGGGATGACTACATGGGCCAATCGTAACATCTGTGAATGTTCCTTGGGACTTCTGTTGGACCTCTACAAGAGTGGTATGCTCTTTCACCTGAGGTTGCCAGAACCTAATTCAACACGGGGAAAAGCGGAACTGCTACCGAACAGCAACTGGGGTCCAGATGCCCACCGCCACCCTCTAGGCAAAATTCCAGAGGCAAAGGTTTGCTGATCAAGGAAAGGAATCTTTATTCAAAAGCAGTTGCTTAAGCCCATCAAGTCACAGATTTAATTACTTAAGCCTATCAATTAAGGCTAAATTCTTAACGCCTGGACTCTCCTATCTTTTCCCCTGTTAGAGTCTATAGGATTAGTTTACAAACTAAAACAACATAAGATACAAAAGCTACACCATTTTGGAAGAAGGGCAGGCTTCTGCCTCAGAGTCTGTACCCTCTAGAACACCCAAAGAAGAATAACCCTGCCACTTTCTGCCGGGCCAGCCCCATCCAAGGCTGTGCCCCAAGTTCCTTCCCATCCAAAATACCATCTGCTGGGAAATGTAGGCAGCTGCAGCACAATCATCCAGGCATCCTTGAGGATGAAGAGCCAGAGCCAGAGCCAGAGCCATCCCAGGAGCCAGAAAATCTCCTGAGCCAAAGGGCCCGCCCTCTTTTTATTTCCATTGGGTCTGGAGGCTTCAGCTTCTCAGCCAATCCCTTCCTAGACTGCCTTCCATCGCTGCAGCAAACTTCTCCCACGGCCCCGCCTACTTCTCCCCAGTGACCTTAATCAGATCTCTCTGTATCAGAACTGAAAGATGGAAAGAGGAAAAATGATAACAATATCATCTTGAGTTCTCGATTCACTTATGCCTAAAGTTCACACTTTTAACTTACAAGTTACACAGGGTAATAAATTTCCTTTTCTGTTTGGGTTGGGCTCCTATTATTAACAAATGCTCATTCAATTTTTGAGGAAAGATAATAGGAAATAGGCAATGACAGAAGTGAAATAATTTGTCACATGTTTCAAGTGCGTGTACAAATAAGAGGATGCTCCCAAGCGTCCCTAAAATGAGCTAACATATTGCCTCACTGTTTTCTCTTTCACTGAGTGCTTAAGGGCCTCACTTTTTGACCCTGTTTTGGTGCTTTTTTTTACTAAGTGTGTTTTTATATACTTATAATCAAGTATATCAAACTTGCTAAGAGACTACATATTAATTATTTCAACCACTAAAGAGAAATGGTAATTATGTGATATGTAGAGGTGCTAATTATCATTACAATCATTATAAATTTATAAACATACCTAGTTAACATGTTGTATACCTTAAGTTTACACCATATTATATGTTATATGTATATCAAATATATTTCAACTTTAAAAAGTGGTTGATGGGGAAAAATAATTTTTAAAAAACATAACGTGTTTTAAAATTTAAGTTTATATATTGCGTATTCAAATGTTCAGTGGAGCCAAGTTCTTTCCTTGGAGTTTTGGCTCCTGATTAAGTTAAAAAAAAAAAATTGGCACAAGTCACACTCATTTACATCATCTTCAATTTCGTGGTTTTCATGTCATTGCTATGGCGAGAGAACATAAAGACACTGCAGAGCGACCTGGATGCAGCATCTTTCTGAATTTTTACGATTAAATTTTTTTTTTACATTTGCCTCACCTGCATGTAATTTGATATTTTTCAGCAACTCACCTTTTAAGCATTAGTAAGCACTTGATTTCGTTTTCATAGAATCAAATCCTAATTTATTTGCACTCCTATTTCTAATTTTTTGTAGTATTTAATGGAATTACGTAATTATAACAACTAGTACAATTGGCACCCCCAGACCTGGGGAGAGAAACTGAATCTTGATTAGCATAAAATTCAAATGTAACAACAGAAGTTCCCAGGTTTTCTAGCCTTGAGCTCTCAGGGTCTTGTGGGCCGAAGTCAGTTTGTTTTACTTTTACAGAATTCATGTGAAATACTTTAATTTTATACTCTATGTATTTTATGTAAAAAAATAAAGTAAAAAGAAAACATAGGTAATCACAGAAAAAAAAACAAAGCATGGCAGTAATTTTAAAGTAAAATTGCACAGAGTAAGATGATAAAGCAAAATACTAAAAAGAACTATTTGAGTTATAATTGTGAAAGAAACAAGTATTACCTTATTGAAATATTAACCATATCAGCATATGCAAATGGTTTATATGATCACAGGGGAAATAATAATCCATATCTCAGACCTTAAGTTACTAATTCTACATACAGTAACTTCCATGTATGGCAGGAGCAATGACTATGTCACTGTGAATATTTCAGTCAAGTCATAATTGCTGCATGCTCTGCACCAATTTATATGTGTATTTGAATATTTTCAACTATTACAGGTTCCATGGTAAAGTCTTAGCTTTGAAATTTCCTGTGGAATAACAAAACAAAAACAATAGTTCTTGCATCAACAGCTAATTTATCATTTTTATCAATCTCTGAGGGGATTCCCAGGAAATATAATGATGCAGTTAAACTAGGAATTTACTGTATTGCATATGAATATGGAAGGGAGCTAACTACTCATGGAAATTTCTTGGAAGACTGCCCATGCCCTAAAAGGTGCAAAACTGGTAAAGTACATATTTATCTGGCTTGCATAATTTCTGTAGCTGGATTAGCGAGTGAAAAAATATACAGTGGTTCAGTGAATAATGTTGCCATCAATTTCTACCTTAATTGTACAATTACAGTTGACCCTTGAACAACATGAGTTTGAACTATGCAAGTCCACTTATACTTGGGTTTTGTTTTGTTTTGTTTTTGCAGTAACTATGTAGCCAGCCCTCCTTATCCCCAGGTTTTGCATCTGTGGATTTAATGAATCAAAGATTGAAATGATCTGTGGTTGGTTGTATCCAAAATTTGAAGGGCTGACTGTATGCACTGTTCTATGCCATTTTGTATAAAGGACTTCAGCATCCATGGACTTTGGTATCAATGGGGGTCCTTGAACCAATCCCCTATGGATACCAAGGGATGACTGAGTTTTGGGGAGATCAAGAAAAGTTGTACACGGATTTTCAACTGCAGGGGTCAGCATCCCTAACCCCCACGTTCTTCAAGGGACAACTGTACTTATTCTAATAGCATGGAGTGTATTCTCATGAAAAGATAAAGCAAGGTGAGAAGAGTCACTTTATGTGTTTTAACTGATATCTAAAATACTATGCAACACAAAAATTGAACAACAAGAAAAAACTTTAGTAAATTGTCTTCATGTTTTGTCTAATTTTCTAATTGTATCCCTGATAACAAGTAAATAAAGCTTGAATATAGTGGAATTTTTATCTAGATGTATTACTGCATTCATTTTTTTGCATATTTTTGTGGTAAAATATAAATAACATAAACGTAACCATTTTAACTGTTTTGAAGTGCACAGTTCAGTGGTATTGAGTATATTCACAGTGTAGCGAATCATATCTACTACCCATTTCCAGAAGTTTTTCATCCCCCCAAACAGACATCTTTATATACATTAAAATAACTCTTAATTTCTCCAACCCTTAGTTCCTGGTAATCTCTATTCTACTTTCTGTCTCTATAAATTTACCTATTTTAAATATCTCTTTTAAGTGGAATCACACACTATTTGCCCTTTTGTGTCTGGCTTATTCCACTTAACATAATCTTTTCTAGATTTTATATATGTATGGTCTGAGCCATGATCAGGGCACGATGGACTGTGGCTGCTGCAGTCACCTGTTCATGATTGTCACTAGGTGTGGGAGCACCAAGAGATACTCTCATGAATCCTTTGAGTTTTAGACATAGTCCTGCCTAGCCTCCCATGGGAATCAGGGACTATTTTCTCTAACAGTACAGTAACCTCTTTGATTACCGGCAGAAGGAGCCCAAAGTGACCAGGTAGTAGTCCTAACTTCAAGTTCAGCAAAATTCTTATTGTGTGCTCTAGCAGAAGTGTTCTCTTGAGACTGATAATATAATCTGACAAAAAACTGAAGTTTCAGAGATGGGAAGTACAAAATCTGGAGCTGTGTCACTGGTAATGATGGTGAAAAGGACCAATCGCACATCTACTGCTTGATTTCTGAATATGCATGTTGCAGCCATTGGGGACATGGCACCATTTATAAATCACTGATTCAGAGCTTTCATTACAATTTTGGGACTGAGTTCTTCCCCAAACCTTCCAGAATGGTATCCTTGAATTAGAGAGTTGTCCTTGACCTGTAAAAGGTCATTTAACCATCTAATAAGCTAGAGGCTTTGGAGTAAAGAGGTATGTGAAAACAACAACAAAAACTTGTGCTCCTGTGCCCACTGCCACATACCTTTTCTGTAAAATGGGTCCCCTAGTTAGAGGTAATGTGTCAGTTGCTGTGCTCATAGACCAGTCATTCTATAAGCCTCTGAATCTATCCCCTTGCCTCCAGCCAATATAGTGAGTCAGAAATACCACAGTCCAGAGAAAATGCAGTGAGGGACTAGCACCTCCATCCATACTTAAAGAATTCTGGAGTAGAGATGCCCATCAGATCCCTGTGAATTTCACCTGTTTAGTCCCTATGAAACCTTTCAAATAAAACCGGTTCAGTTTCCCACTACAGTTACCGTTACCATTACCACCATTTACTACCATAGCTACTCTCTATCCCAGAACTTCATATTCCACCCGCACTCTATCTCAACCTCTCCCAACTGAGCCTCAAGAATTGAGTGGGATCTTCTTACTATTTACGAGTGATCCAGTTCCAAAATTTCAACCATAGGGCCCATTTTTAAGGGCTACTCTTATTACCAGTTGTTTTGGTTCAGTGTCTTAGGTCATGTTTCCTAGGAAATGTCCTCTGAGGTGGATATTTGCATGCAGGTAGTTTCCGGAGGTGGGGAGTGTTCTCGAGAACAACACCTGTAAGGGAGTGGGGAAGGCAGGACAGAGCAGAGGAAGAAGTTGAACTATGGGGCAGCTCCAACAAAGGGGTTGGCGGATCCCATGGAAATCTCTGGAGCTGAGCTTGCCCTTCAGAGATGTCTCAGATTGAGGCAAGACTCTTTACTCCCCTCACCTCCATTTATTAGTCCTTGGGTTAGGCTGTGGGATGGGTTGTCAGCTTGGGTGAAACAGCTCCCTTGGCCAGGGCAACACCCTGGAAGGTACTCCCCTGTGACCCTTTGTCAGGCAACAGTCCCAGCGGCAGAGGAAATAAGTTAGTGCTATGGACCTGGAGGGGGGATCCAGACGGTGCACCAAGGCATTGACTACGTTTAAAGAGCGAGCAGAGTCTAGACAAATCCTGTGCTGCAGATACTCGGTGTGGGAAGTGATCCCAGGGAGCAAGAGGAGAGACAGGAGACTGGAAAAGGAGGAAACAAAGCCAGGAGGAAGACGGGCTCTCCAGTGGGTTGCTGCTTTGGAAGACAGCTGTTCAGTTCTGTGAACTCTTCTGGGAAGCCTTAGGAAAGTCATCAGAGGAGTTTCGTCCTGGGGAAAACAGAGGGAAGCATTTATCAGTTGGCTCCTACTGATCAAGGGTGGAGCCAGGGGCGTTAAAGTTCTTGTGCTTCCGGGTTTCCCACACGTGGTTGCTGGCAATGCCACGAGGAGGTGCTGCATTTGTCTGAAGCTTGTAGAAGACAGAGCAGAGTGAGATAGAAAGAGTCCACAAAAGGTATCTGGTACTTCTGGAAATATCTGGCAGAATTAAAAATGTAAACACTTTATGATCCACAAATTGCACTTGACAGAAATTTTTACTGCAGAAATGTGTTCTTCTGGGTCCAAATATCTATGTGAATTTGATAGGCTCTGGAGCCAACGGCCTGGGCTTAATACTAGGCTCTGCCACTATAAAGGAGTCACCTGTAAAGTAAGTCGTGTCCCACAAAGCATGGCTAAGCATATTAAATGAATTAAAACTTGCATTAGGCTTTGAACAGTGCCTTGCATGTGGTTAGGTTTCAACGCCTGTCAGTTGTTAATATTACTCTTCCAAAGACATACGAAAGCTAGTGTTTGTAGCGACAAAAGATGAGACACAACCCAAATACTAGATAAAGAAATGATAGCCTGGCCACACACAGGGAACTGTCACGTGCCGCATACATTGTAAAGCGGGAAGAGCAAAGCGCAGTGGAGAAAAGTGTGTCTCGTGTGCTCCCGTTGGTGCACCGTGCGCGGGTAAGCATGGAGGTGCTGGACGATGAGTGTGTGTTTACCAGGAACTGGCTCCCTTCTGCTTCCTGGGCACACACCGATTGCTCTTGGCGGGTGAGTGGTCCGTGGGGTTAGCTCTGGCCAGTGGGAGACCCAGTTGGAGAGAAAAGCCCTGTGCAGCCCCCCCAGGCTCTCCCCGGGAAGCCACGTGTCGCGGGGGCAGCTGCACAGGGGCACGCAGCCTCAGCGTGCAGTCCGAGGCCGAGACAAAGCCCTCGCTGTGCTCAGCCACTTGTTCGGGCTTTCCTTTGCTATCTCAGCATAACCCAGCCTATCTGGACTAGGACAGCATAATTCCATGAAGGAGACAAAAAAGCGGAAAAGCTGGCTGCTCCTGGAGAGGCAGGTGAGCCGGGACGCCGAGGGTCAGGGGTGGGAGGAGACTTACTGGGCCCTCTATACCTTTCCTGTTGCCAGACTTTTTAAACTAGGAATGTGTAAAGTTTTTAAAAGATTAAGTATAGTTTGGGTCTAACAGGAACCGTCAATCTTCCCCCAAAGTTAGGAGAAGCTGCAGCCTTCACACCCCTCAAAACAGGAACAAAACAAAAGACAAAGCAACCTCCTGCCCCTGGAAAAAGACAAAAGCACAGAAATCATTTAGCCTGGGTATGGTATTTTCTCCAAGAATGTTCAGCAGCATGAATAAAGATGCAGAAAAAGAACTTTAGGGGCAAGGAGGGCAGTAAAGAAAGGACAGAGCAGGGTATATGGTCGTGGGTGGGTCGTTGCCTCGGACGGGTTGGGGCCGAAGAGTTTATGCAGCGGGGCCAGGGGAGTGATGTAGAGGAAAAATTCCTGGTCACCAGGGAGTTAGGTTCTTGAAGAAAAGATTTATTAATTATGACTGGATCCAGAAACTGGCAGCCCAGGTAGGGTAAAGGAAAAGATAACACGATTTTGATATTTTAATAAAAGTCCTATAAGATTTGGTCTTGTTTGATGTCTCATTATGCTTATAATATTCTCGGTGATTTCAAAATACATGGCATATTTCATAACATAGATGCGATGAAGAAAGAAATTTTATAGTTTTCCCTCAGGAACTTTTGCAAAGGAATTTTGGATTTTTCTATAAATTTTATCTGCAAAAATGCGATGGCATCTTGCTGATCAATAATGACCAAACTGGATATTTGCAGGATAATTATGACAAAAGACGACAGCAGTTTCACAATAAGGATGAAAAATGGAGAAGATAAAAAGATGACCTTGACAGGTAACTCAGTTAAGAGGGAAATTGGAAAGTATATAAAGATCCTGATTTATACCAATAGGCCATTCTCTGGGATTACATCAAAAATAATAAACTATTTATATAGATGATTTTCCTGAGTCACAGACATTTTTCTTGGTCAGTAGAGAAGTATGGCATTTTGCAAAATAGATGCAGGGTTTGATTAACATAAAATAACAGAGCCTTCCTCTCATACTGTAGGAAATGTTGTGGGAGAAAATTAATCAATTAATAATTACTTAGCACTTACTGTGTACCTAGGCAATGGAATGGTGCTGTTTGAAGAGTTATGTAAATCCTGATCTTAAGGTATAATATTTTTGGTTCATTTAGAGAGATGTGGAATAAGGGAATGAGAGAAATAAAACAAGATAGTAATCATTGGTTAATTGCCATTTAAAGAATAAAGGTGGTATAGAAATTCAGAGAAAGGTGAGCCAGGGTCTTTGAACATGGAGAAGGCTGAGTGGAAGTTATTGTCTGCTGGATCTAAAATGAGAAGCCCTGGATTAGAATCTGGGGCTGTCATTTACTACTTGACCATGAGCAAGTTTACTTAACTTGCCTCTGCCTTTTAATTTGTAATGTAAGAATGACAACACCTCCCTTGTTGTATTGTGAAGAGTGTGCTAGTCCTTGTCCTGTAGCCCTCAGATCTATTTCTTGCCCTTTCTGTTTCACAGCAGAGTCGGGGCGGCAAGCTGCCGCATTTCCTGGGCTAGGGACTGAATTGTGTCCTGCCAAATTTAAATATTGAAGCTCCTCGACCTCCAAGAAGACCATATCTAGACAGAGCATCTTTAGGAGGTAATTAATTAAGGTTAAATAAGTTCATAAGGGTGGGCCCTAATCCAAGGTGGCCTTCTAAGAAGAAGAGAGATCTCTCCCTCTCCCCAGTGTGAGGACACAGCAGAAAGACAGTTTTCTGAAAGCTGGGAAGAGAATGCTGACTGGGCTGGCACTTGATCTTGGACTTCCTAGCCTCCAGAAGTGTGAGAAATACTTTCTGTTGTTTAAGTGACCCAGTCTATGGCATTGTGTTATGTCAGCTCCAGCTAAGACATCAAGTTCCCATGTCAGCAGAGCCAGGCCAATGGCAGGTACAGCACACACACACACACACAAGCACACATGCACGCACACATTTCTTTTGACCTGGAGTTGCCTTTAAAAATATTTTGCTTGTGATTCAGAAAAGACACAGTTACATGGAATTCTGTTTAGGATTAACACCCTGAGCGAAAGTTGGTCGATGAGAGATATAAGACTAGAATATCTCATTGGCTTCTTGCTTGTTTTAACTAACCTAGAGTTTATCAAGATGTCTTAGGTGAAATTGTTTTTAAGTTAAACACAGTTGGAATTTTATAGCCTTTACTCTATGTAGTTAGTTAATAATGTTGGTGTTCCCTGAAGCCTACTTTAAAATAACATAGTTATAACATTCCAAACAGAGCAGCAGAGACCTTTATGTTAAAAGGTATTAAAAAGGAGATTTATAAGCAACATGTTTCCTCCATGCTCTGAAGGGGATGCCACCAGGTTACTATAAAATCAGGCCATGAAGAAGTTACAGTAAACAGTAAAGAAGAGCTCTCTCTGGAAACTATCCTATTTGTAATGATTTCCAGAAGATGTATTTTTGAAACTCAGAGCACCTAATAGATTTTAACTACCACACATAACACAATTTTTGCGTGTTGGTTTGTCTTGCTACCAGGTATTTTGTATTTGTTCCCTGCCCAGAAGAATCTTGCTACCGGGATGAACACAATTCCTGTGTTGATCCGTTGGTTACATCTAAAACAGATTGGAATCTGTGTTTTTTAAATTTTAATGTGAAATATAGCCAAGAAGGGACTTGGATGGAAATATGAAATGTGCTGCCAGGGGAAAGTCCCAGTTACAAAGTTTTGAACAATTTTGATGAACTTCACTAATATCTGGAACTTGGCTGGAAGTTGTTACTTTCAATACAAAAAATTTTTTCTGGATCCAATATTTGTGTATGCTACGGTGGGTCTTAGTTGGTTATGTAAATCCATTGGTTGTTGAAGGACAACATTTTGGTCACCAACAGTCATGCATCTTTAAATATCTTCAGCCATATATTTTGAGCTGGCATTGACTTTAGAGATCACATAGCCTATGTGAGAAAGCACACAAGTTTCTCCTCACTCCAAACATTAGATGATATTAATGTTTCTAATAATCATTTATATGTTATGCATATCTTATTGCTGTTGTAAAATTAAATGTTCAAATTCAGATATAGAATATCTTTTATGTTACCAGAAACAATCAGTTATTATTAGAAAATTTCTAGATCTGATTCTTTGTCTCTTTTATAGAATCATACTTCTATAAAAGGTCATTTATAGAAACAACTCTTATTAAACCTGATTTTGATAAGTTAATTTATTAATAATTTAGCTTTCTATTGAGTGCTTAACTAATACAATGTAAAGGTAGCACCAGAAAATCTTTCTTAACAAACAGAGGCATTTTATGCATCTTATAGTTAAATGCTTTAAAATAAAACAGAATAATTCTTTCCAACTGGTCCTGCTGGACCCATTAACCACAACAGGTGCTGAGCACTAATATTCATTGCTTTGCATTGCGTTGTTGTCAAGATCTGTCTTTTAAGTTCTGTCACTTTTGCTGTTGTTGTTGTTCTACTCACTCCTTTGACATCACCGTGAGTTGAACATGCTCCACAATCCTGCCAATCCCAGGAGTTGGATGAGAGACACCTAGAAAAGAGTGGCCTCTGCTGAGCTGCCCCTACAATCTCAGCCAAGATCAGCCAACCACAAGCGTCTGGGCTAGGTGAATACTTATTTTTGTACGACTAGTGAAAGTACCTAGAGTAATCAAATTCATACAGACAGAAAGTAGCATGGTGCTTGCCAGGGACTGGAGAGAGGGAGAATGGAGAATTATTGCTTAATGGGTACAGGGTTTCAGTCTTGCAAAATGAAAAGCGGTCTGGACATGGTGGTGGTGTTCATACTACAGTGTGAAAGTACTTAATACCGCTGAACCGCACACTTAAAATTGATTCAGATGGTAAATTTTATGTTACCTTTCTTTTTTTTTTTTTTTTTACCACAATTACAAATAATTTAAAAATGAAAAAAAAAAATCAGAGAGGTTTAGCTTTCTGCACTAAAACTTGAATGATTTACCAGATGAGAACAAAGACCACAGGAAAGAAGCATATCAGTCATTCAGAATGATTCCCAACTCGGCTCTGCATTTGATGCCACGAGTGACATTCCACCTCACCCAGTGGAGAGTGCCTAGATAAGGGGGTAGTGGGGACCCTCTTTTTTATCATTAAGGGGTGCTTTTTCCTAATTTGAGTGAGGAATAGAAATGCGAGAATTCAGAGTCCTTTTATTAGAGAGAGAGGGAGGGAAATGCCATGTGTGAGAGAACCATCCGACCGGGGATCAGACCTGCAACCTAGGTATGTGCCCTGACCAGGAATTGAACCGGAAACCTCTTGGTTCCAGGGACACCGCTCCTGCGAACTGAGCCACACCAGCCAGGGCTCATTTGGAGTCTTTCTGATTCCCAGATCCCTCCACACTTTGGAAGGTGGCTGGAACTTCCAGTCCGCTCTACCCAAATGACTCTATCCAGATTGATGCGGGCTTGGGCCAGAGGAGCCTGGTTCTTCGGCAGTTCCCTGAGCCCCAGGAAATCATTGTTTGTGTGAATCTGTAGGTATACTCTGGCTACTCACCACCCTCTGGCTCATTTTGGGATCAGGATAATAAGGCGTAGGGTCAGACATATTACTTGCCCTTTTACCATCTGTGTAATAGTCTGAAGAAGGCATCAGGGAAAGAGGAAGGGGTGGGGGGTGGGGGGAGGGAGAGGAAGATGAGGGTGGTTGCTCACCTGCTTTTCTCCAGGCTTGAGATTAGTGAGAACTTTCAGGCTTCATTACAAGTTCTCGATGGTGGAGATCGTGTTCGGAGCCAGTTCCCTTGCTCAGCTCCAGAATCTCCGATTTCTTTCTTTGGATACTCGTTTTTGAGGTTTGTAACATTAGCGTGTTTAGTAATTGCTAGTAAAGTTTTTGATTATTCTGTTAGGTGAAGTAGCATAGAAGTTTTTCTGAAGTAGTTTCAGTCTCCCATCTTACCCCAGAATTCTGACCCTCAGTGTTTTAGTAATAAAATGGACCTAGATGTACCTAATTCAGAGTTGTTATGATGATAAAATGTATTGATGTTTGCAAGTGCTTATCACAGTGTTTAGTGTGAAGAAAGTAGGTGATATTTGATGGGATGCATTTAATTTAAATTAAATAAATTATTTTTCAAGTATACCAATAAAGTTAGAAAAATAAATAAAATAATGTAATAATTACAGTAGCATTTTAAATATAATCTAAATATGACATATATATCTATATATATATCTCACTTACAAATTACCTCAAGATAGATCCATATTTATAATACTTAAAAATACTAATACTTTTAGCCATGACTGGTGTGGTGCAGTAAACTGAGTGGTGGCCTGAGAACCAAAGGGTCACTGGTTCAATTCCCAGTCAGGGCACATGCCTGGGTTGCGGGCCAGGTCCCCAGTTGGGGGTGCACAAGAGGCAACCACACATTGATGCTTCTCTCCCTCTCTTTCTTCCTCCCCTCCCCTCTCTCTAAAAATTAAATAAATAAGTAATTAAAATCTTAAAAAAAAAAAAACTAATACTTTTTTTACTAACAAATGGCACCTTATCAATTCAAACATCCTGAACAAGTATCATGCTTATTAGGCCATTAACTAAAGATGGACCTTTAATTTATTTCCTAAATTATGATCTTTGTAGGTGAGTTGGGAAAATCAGGAGAAATCACAGTCATCTGTGAGGAACATGTTGATACATTTGCAGCTTATTCTTGATTATTCCCCCCGGGGATTTTCTGCATGTTTGATTATCAGTGCCTTCCAGATGATGTCCAGAACACAAGAAAAGGTTCTACTATTTGGTATTGTGCGAATTAATGTATTTTTTTTTTCTATTAGTGAAATCTAGACCAGATGGTGATTCCCGAGCAAGCTCTCCTCTTCAGGACAGTCTATAAGCAAGCATACCATCTCTTTTCTTACCAGTCTCCTGTGCAAAATTTGCTGCCTCTTTCATGAGCCTTCTGGGAGAATGACATTTGCTTTGATTAAATGGAAAGTGGAAGAAGATAGGAAAGCCTCGTCGAACTCCTTGTTCAAAGAATCAAATATATGTTTTTGGACAAAAAAAAAAAAAACAAAAAAAAAACTATATATATAGAGAGAGAGATTTAAAGAGCAACAAAGAGGAAAATGCAAACTGCCGCCCTCCCCATGTTTCCTCCTTCCCTTGTTTTTTCCCCTGTATGATAGTAAATTCCTTTGGAGTGAGGGTTTCAGTCTTTCTTTTTATTCTCCTTCCTGCCCCTATCACCTAGTGCAGTGATTGGCACATAGTAGGTGTGTAAATTTTTTGAAGAAATCAACATGTTTAATGTATGAGCTGAGTACACTCCTGCCAACCCCTTGACTTTAGCCCAGTGAAATTGATTTCAGATTTCTGACCTCCAGAACTGTAAAAGAATACATTTGCATTGTTTTAAGCCACTGGGGCTTTACTATAACAAATTAGTACAGACTTCATGGCTTAAAACAGCAGAAATTTATCCTGAAGGCCAGAGGTCTCACAGCGGTATTACTGGGCTGCATTGCTGTGTTGGTAGGGCTGCTGCCCTCTGGAGTTTCAAGAGGAGGACCCGTCCGTCCCTTGCCTCTTTCAATGTTGAGTGGCTGCTGGCCATCCTAAATTTCTGGCTGCATCGTTCCAATCTCTGTTTTTGTCTTCCCCTTGTCTTCACGGGGTGTGCATTCTCTTCTATCAAATATCCCTCTACCTCTCTCTACGGAACATTTGTGATTGCATTTAGGGCGCATCCAGATTACCCAGGATAATAGAACCACCTTAAGATCTTTAACTTCATCACATCTATGAAGACCCTTTTTCCTTACAAGGTAATGTTTACAGGTTCCTGAATTAGGACTTGGTATCTTGGAGGTAGCCAACAGTCAGCCTAATACAACCACTAGTGATTTGTTACAGTGGCAACTGATACAGGCATGTATTAAGTCTACGGTAGGGAGAGTAGCAAGCCAAAGCTGTTTCTCAGCAGGAAAGTAGTTATTTTCAAGGAGGACATGGCTTTCCTGTGAAACCCTAGGAGGCCGAGCAGTGGTTCTTCAAACACAGCTTTTCATAGCTGCCCTGAATATTTCAAACTTCATTGAATACATCATTGTAAGGGACACATGTTCGCCCAGACCAGCTGGAGAGCTTCTCTCTCTCTGTTCCTCGGAACGCAGGCTGCCTTGAGGATCACTAAGTAGAGGGATGGGAACCATGCACTTAAATGTGGTGTATGTTGTCTCCATATTCCCCAATGTCCATTAGGCCTTTCTTGGGAGAACACGGTCCAAGGTCCAGCACCTTCCTTTCCTTTCACTTTTTTGAGGAGGTATTCTGATAGGTTCCATTTACTGGCTGGACTCCCAGAAACTTCCCTGAAGTAGCAAGTCCCTGAATTTATCTGCCACATGTGTGTCTTACTAAGGCATTCCAGATCTATTAACCATTTGTTCTATATTCTTTCCACCCCCTTCTTTTCATTTATATATGCACATATGTCCCACACGTATTTATTCTCACCCAGCTGCTCTTCATTTTTGGCTCACTATAAAATCTACAATGGTGGCTTAACCAATTCTGACATCTACACTCTGCACTCCCACCCACAGACCCCCCCTGTGAATTGAATGAAAGGGAGATATTTTGAAATGAGAATGCACAATATGATAACAAGCATCCCTTTGCAAGCTCTGTTGAACCAGATGCAAAAAGAATTTGTTATTAGGCACAATGGGCGTGGTTTGTCTTTTTTGTATGGACCGGGGAATTTGCAGGTGGTTCTGACTACTAGGTTCTTCTATTTCTGAGCCAGATGTGCTCACAAGAGGAAGGGGCTCACATTACTGCGTGGATGTTTACATGAATAAAGTCCTCCCTCATTAAAAGCTGAGGATTGGAATACTCAAAGCAGGCTCCTCTTTTTTTTTTATTTGACAGGCACAACTAGGTAATGTGAATATTTATCCTTCAATGGATAATTTTCAGGGGAACTAAAAAATTTCACAGCTATTCTGGTTTTATGTCTTTGTTTCCAAGCCTGGTTATTTACAAATTTATCCATATATGAATTTAAATGCTTTGGAAAGCTTAGCTCTTTGAAAACAATGGAAAAATAAAAGAAGATTCAATAAAATTTCGACACATTTTTAGGGTAAAAAATCTAGTTTAAATAAAGTCGAAGCACATGTCTACAGATTTCCTTTCAATGCAGGGGGAAAACAATAATCATAGGGCTCAGTGGAGACTCTCAGAAGCTGGGTCCTTAGAGGTCACAGGGAAAAATATTTCACTTGGGGGATGGTACAGCTGAGGTCCATAAGGACTCAATAGAGCTGGGATGAAAATTCCAAGGTGTTTTTCTTTGCTTCTTCAGGAGATCAGAGAAGTAATACAAGATCCTTCAAAGTGCTGAAATCTTAAAGGCAAAGCAAGATTTGTACAATGGAATATTATCCAGGCATAAAAAGGAATGTTTTATCTGAAGAAAAGAAAAACACTAACTTAGATATATGCACCTCCATGTTCATTACAGCATTATTTACAATAGCCAAGCTATGGAAACAGCCTAACTATCCACTGATGGATGAATGGATAAAAAATGTTGGTATATATACAATGGAATATTAGTGAGCCGTAAAAAAGAATGACATCTTGTCATTTGGATCAACATGGATGGACCTCAAGGGCATTATGGTAAGTGAAATAAATCAGACAGAGAAAGACAAATAATGGATGATCTCTCTTGTGTGTTGAATCTCAAAACAAAACACAATAATAATAATAATAATAATAATAATAAACCCCAAGATCATAAATACAAAGAACAGATTGGTAGTTGCCAGAGACAGGAGGATCAGGAGTAAGACAAATGCATAAAATACATTTAAAGGTTAAAGAGAAAAACAGTGGGAGAAAAAAGAAAGGAAGAAATGCATTTGAGAAATATCACCTTGGTTGCAATGTGGAGAATGTAGAAAGAACTGGGGAGAGTAGAGGAAAGCTATTACCATAAAAAGTGAAAAAGAAGGAATCAAGTACTGATATATGTGACAAGATAGGTGGAACTTGGAATATTACGTTAAGTGAAAGAGCCCAGATGCAAAAGACCACATATTGTATGATTTCACATATAGGAGATGTCCAGAATAGGCAGAGACAGAAAGTGGATTAGTGGTTGCCAGGGCTGGAGGAGGGGAATAGGGGGTGATTAGTATTGGGACTAGAGCTTCTTATGTGGTGATAGACATGATCTGGAATTAGATGGTGGTGATGGTTGTACAACTCTGAATATACCAAACATCACTGAGTCTACACTTTCGAAGAATGCACTTCTGAAAAGTAAAATTAAATTTCAACAGTTGATATGTATATGTATCAAAGCAAATTGTCAAAAGAATTTTGCCTGCCCTGGCTGGTGTGGCTCAGTGGATTGAGCAACGGCCTGCGAACCAAAGGGTCACCAGTTCGATTCCCAGTCAGGACACATGACTGGGTTATGGGCCAGGTCCCCCAGTTGGGGGTGCGAGAGAGGCAACCACACACTCATGTTTCTTGCCCTCTCTTTCTCCCTCCCTTCCCCTCTCTCCAAAAGTAAATAAATAAAATCTTTAAAAAATAAAAAAAAAATTTTGCCTAACAAATTATTTCTTGAACTTTTTATAAGATGTAGCAATTCCCCAAGTTTTTGAAGCACAGACATATGTAGTAACATTATAGGTGGATTGTTCTCATGTTTATTTAACCCTTTGAGTGCCATGCATAATTTGAAATTTGGATCAACATGAGAAACAGTTATATTAATATATAACCTGAGGTACAAAAAAAGAGAACAAAACATAAAATACAAATTATTCCATTGTTATTTATAGTTATAGCCATCAAAAAAAGAGTCGCTGGGAGCGACACTGGCACTTTTGGGAAAATTTGTCAGCATCACTTACAGCGATGGCACTCAAAGGGTTAATTGATATGATCAGTAATCTAACAAAATTTTTTAAAAAATACCAACAAAATCAAGGATTTGTACTTAATTCACTTAATGATTGAGAGAGAAAACTCTTCTGACCCTAAAACATTAGGGGGAAAGACATGGCCCTGCTAAATTATAATTTGAATTATAAAGGCCTTGACAAACATTAGACATAGTGATCTCCCCAAAAGTAGATTCTCCTTTATTTGTGATAATTGCTATTCAACATAATGGACACCTACTGGAGTCTTCCAGAGCATCACTAAAGTAGTTCATGGCAACTGGAGGAAGTCTTTTATAGTAAGAAGAATTAAATATCTTAAATAAACAAGCAGGCCTTTTGTTACAGCTAGGTAGTCCTCAGCATGTATCATGTTTATTAAAATTCTAAACTGAACTGAGGCAATTTTCAAGCTGTTTTGTTTGTTTAAAGAAAATCAAGCAATATAGTAGGTTTGGAAGATATGGCAGTGCCTACCCTTTATAAACAATTTCCTCCTTTTTTTCTTTCAAACAGGACCCTGATTATGTTTGGAAGGGTATTGTGGGCTGAATTGTGTCCCTTTAAAATTCTTAAGTTGAACTCCTAATGCCCGATGCCTCACAATGTAACTGTATTTGGAGATAGAATAATTAAAGAGGCAATCAAGGTTAAACAAGGTCACTAGGGTGGACCCTAATCCAACTAGACTGGTATCCTTATAAGAGGAAATGAAAGACCATGCACAGACACAGAAAACAGAGCCATCTGCAAACCAAGCAGAAACCTCAGAAGAAACCAATCTTGCTGACACTTTGATCTCAGACTTCTAGGCTTCATAACTGTGATAAAATAAAGTTCGGTTGTTTAAGCCCTCTAGACTGTGGTACTTTGTTATGGCAGCCCCAGCAAACTAACGTACGTGGGAAACAAAATACCTTTTTGCCTCCAGTTTCCTTGCAGCCATGGGTGGCCATGCCTCAGCAACATGGTCAAGGAGATAGATACAGAAGTGGAAGCTCCTTGGTGGACCATTTGCTACAACCCTCTAACAGAGGTCAGAATTAGCTACCATGTGCCTTTTGCTATTTGCTCTTCCTTTTCTTCCTGCCTGGAATAGGAACATGAATCTGACAGTAGAGCAGCCAACTTGAGACCATGAAGCAACAGACAAGGACAGTCGAGTGGAAAGACAGGAGGCCTGGGACTTGACGGCATCATGAGTCACTGTACCAACCCAGAATCACAGAACCATCCAACTCTGGATACTTTGATGTGAGAAAAACAAAATACTTAACTTGTTTTGCACTGATTTTTTTCTCTTTCAAGTTTCCAGTTCTTATAGCTGAATGTAATTCCTAAATGACACCACAGTTATTATTTATATATATATATATATTTCATAAAAAAGAATACTATTCCATATTGCGTATAGTTGAAAGATCTAATCGGAAGCCACACAGAACATGAAATTTCTTTTTTTTTTTTTTTTTTTTTTCAGATTTAATGTGTTTTATTGATTAAATTATTACATTTGTGCCAATTTCCCTTCCCTCTGCTCCCCTCCACCCGGTGGCCCCCCTCCCTCCAGTTGTCCCCCCCTTTTAGATTATGTCCATTAGTTGTGCATACAGTTCCTCCCAACCTCTCTCCGTCTATTCCATTCCCTCCTACCTTGATCCCCAATTCCTATATCATCTCCCTCCCTTTCCCCATTCCCCCTCCCTGTTGACCTCCCCCCAATATGCTTCCCGTACCCACAGTTCCTCTTCCACTCTCGTTGCCTATTTAGTTTGCCTTTGTTTCATCTCCCTAGCTTCTGTTTTTTTTTTAAACCACTCCCTTTAACATCTCATATAACAGTGGTTTGGATCTAATGAACTCTTTCAGTTTTATTTTGTCCTGGAAACACTTTCTCTGTCCTTCTATTCTGAATGACAATTTCGCTGGATAGAGTATTCGTGGTTGTAGGTTTTGGATTTTCATTACTTTGAATATTTCTTGCCAGTCTCTTCTTGCCTGTAGGGTTTCCCTTGAGAAGTCAGCTGATAGTCTAATTGGGACCCCTTTGTACATAATTCTTTTCTTCTCTCTTGCTGCTTTTAAGATTCTCTATCTTTAATTTTTGACATTTTGATTATAATGTGTCTTGGAGTGGTTCTCCCTGGGTCCAGTCTCTTGGGAACTCTCCTTGCTTCCTGGACCTGCAGGTCTATTCCCTTCCCCAAGTCTGGGAAGTTCTCCTTTATTATATTTTCACTCAATTTTTCAAGTTCTAGTTCATCTTCCTCATTCTCTGGCAAACCAATGATTCTTATGTTGGGCCTTTTATAGCTGTCCCAGAGGTTTCTGATCCTTTCATTGTTGCTTCCCATTTCCTCTCGCTGCATTGGTTGACCGCTTGTTCCTTCTCCATATTCCAGTTTGTTGAAATGAACTCTGGATTTTATTTCCTTTCCTTCTGTCTCGTACGCGGTTTTGTTCCTTTCGTTATGAAAGTTTTTCGCTTCTTTCATATCTTTTTCCTGCTCTTTTGTGAATTCTGTAAGCCACCTGATAACAATGGCCCAGAACTGAGCCTCTGACAGGTTTCTTAACTGTTCATCTGTCAGGTTCTCTATCTGCTGCCTGGTGAGTTGTGTCACCGGTATTTCTAAAGTTGCCTGCCTCATTTTGACAGATGCGTTTTGTTTTCTTGGGCTGGCTGTCGGGGGCAGTGCCTGTGTACGCATCACAAATCAGCGACCGGCGCCTGCCTGTCCGCGACCTATTTCGAAGCCCTGTGGTGCTTTCTTTGGGGGCGGGGGTCCAAGATGGATTCACACAGTTATTCAGCTAGGAGACCGGGATCCGTCCTCCCGCCCCCCTGGGCCTCACTGTTCAAGGCGATGCGGCGGCCACTCTCCCCAGCGCCGGAGTCGCGCACCGCCAGGGGCTTGACCGCAGCCGGGACTCCTCGCCGGGGTCGCGCACCGCCAGGGGCTTGCGCAGCCGGGATTCCTCGCCGCCCGCCGTTGTCCCAGGTGCGACCGCAAACAGCACTGCCCTTTTTAACTCTTACCTGCCCAAATGGCACCGCTGGTTTATAACTTCATATGTTGGACTTTCGTGTAGTTTTATTTTCTGGAATTTCTAGTTATCCTTTGTTTTGAAGTAGTTGTATTCCTCTCTAGTTGTAGAGGGAGACCTAGTGTGTCCTTCTAAGCCTCCATCTTGGCCGGAAGTCAACATGAAATTTCTTTACTTCCAACCATCTGGTTGAAGTGGGCAATAATGCCTACAGATACACTTAGTTAGTATTTAAGAAAATTTTGAAAGACCCATAATTTGGTAACCAGCACAATTAGATATAAAGAAGTCTTCCACTGTGATTATTGAAGTAGGTTTCAGAGTAAAATCATGGGATTTCTTTCCTTGTAACTGATCATATGTAGGCTACCCAGGTGCCTGACCTGTAACGCATTAGCCTTTATGCTCTGTTGACCAGTTATAGGTCTGCAAACTCTTAACAATTAGCAAAAAGATAGGGAACTTGTTGCCTTATGTCAGTCAGCTACATCACTAAGCAAAGTTTAGTCTAGCCTCTTTCCCCTGAACCCCTCCCCCTCCCACGCCACACCCCCCTCCCCAAGGCCAGGCTTCTTGATAACGGAAGGAAGCAGTATGTTGATTTACATTCTAGTGCCACCTTCTGTGTCACTGCAGACTGGCACTTCGAAGAGCACTGACATAGACAACTTGATTAGTATAATCAGCTAAATCAGTGGTCTGCCCTCATAACTGTCTAGCCTATGAGTCCACTTAAAATCATAATCATATTAGGGCTAGATTGTAATGACTCTGAGCCCCAATTTTCTACATTAAGAAGTTGGTCATGCTTCTTAGAGCCCCCAGAAAACTGTCTCATATTTGTTTGGGTAAAATTGGCCCAAGTTCTTTCACTCTGGCCTGCTAGTCCCGTCTTCCCTGGCATGGCCTCTGCTGCTGATATTCTCAGTGACAAAAGTAGAGTGCGCTATTATTTAGGATATATGTGGCTGCAAGTAACAGGATGCCCAGTGAGGAATGTCGTTAGTAATAAAGATACTGAATTTTCTCACGACAGAAAGTCTGGAAGAAAGCAGTTCTAGGATTGAAATTGGCAGTTATCTGTAGCTCAGGCACTTGTTATCTTTCAACTGTGTCATCCTCTCTGGTGGCTTTTTGTCCTTCTGTGAGTCATCTAGTGGCCATAAGCATGCCTTCACAACTCCAGACATCATGGTTTCAAGCGGGAAGGCATAAACAGAAGCAGAGAAAAAGTGGGACACAGATGGCACCCCTCCACCACCACACACCCTCAGAAGATTTCCTGTTACAGCTCATTGGTCAGAACTGGGTGTCATGAGCTGCCCTACCTTAAAGGAAGTGTGAGAAAGTGATCACCTGTCAAAGTGGGACAGGGTAAATAGAACCAACTTAAACAATTAGGACTCATGCCCTTGGGCTCTACTCATTGAAACCTCAAATTAGATGAGTTCTGTTCGTGGAAGAGGGGGCAGTTCTGCTGTGTACTCACACTTGGGGCTGGAGCAGTGTTAATGATAGTAAAGGGACTTAGGGGTACAGCTGCTCAGCCCAGACATTATCATCCATTGTAGCTTGAGCCCCTGGCCCCTTGCAGCCAGTCTTGAAGATCTTTTTCTCTCCTTCTTCTCCAGAGGGTGTTCTTTACATTTGTAAGTATACCATCCAGGTAGTTTTTCCAAAACAAAGAACAGTGTGTACAACTCTCTACTTCTCGCACAACACCAAACTTAGGTGCTTTGAAATGGCAATTCTTCAGTTTCTATGCACTTTGTCAAGGTTTCAAAAGTCTTAGGTTCAAGTTCCAGCCAGTAATCATGCACTTACTCTGTTCATCCCTTCCTCCCAGCAGTTACTGGGAAAAACAAAAAACAAAAAAACCTGCTCTCAAGCGATTGGCCTAGGAATGGGATCTCAGCCCTGAGAGGATAGTAAAAGGTTTGCTTCCTTCTGCGTCACCTACATAGTGATCCCTGTAATTAAGTAATCCAAAGGAGTGTATGAGACGCATAAAAACAACTGAGAGAATTCTGTGAAATGCAATGTGTGTGTGTGTGTGTGTGTGTGTGTGTGTGTATTAGTCAGTAGAAGCTGGACGGTTTAGAAAGACTTTAAACAAAAAGGTAGAGCAAGGACTGCAGGTAGTGTTTGGTCAGTGGAGAGGGAAAAAGGGGTAGGCTTTCCTGGGGGGAGGGGTGTTTAATATTAATATGGTTCCAGGTAAGTACAAACGGGAAACCTGGATGGACAGGTAGGTTAGGGCTGGTCAGAGGTGGGAGTATTGCATATTGCCAAGTGCGTAAGCAGTTTAGATAAATCCGTGATCACTCTGTCTCTATTATTCTAAGGTTATCGCTATTACTCTATTATTACTTTCTCTCTTCTGTTTGCTTTGGTTATCATGGTTATTGTGATAGGCTTCTTAGAAATAATTCAATCTACACACATTTAGCCATGTGTTTTCCACTACTCAGTTTTCTGCATGCAATCTTGATCTTCACCTAGCTGCTTCTAAAACAACAATTCTTAATTCAAATGAGTAGAAATCAGAAGTTTTGCAAGATCTGCATTCTTCCACATTTTTCATCACACCACTAAAAGAACGTGAGGATGTAATCTAAATTCTCTTGGACTTTCTTCAAATGGCATAAGTGCCTCAGATAAATAGGAGGGTTGTAGCACCTTCTGATCTTTTCATGCCCATCTTCTGGATATAATCTTTCAAATGGACTATAATTATTGTTTTATTTATTTGGCACCAACTATTATGTACCTATTTCTTTTAACTTAGAGGAGAATAAAAATGGGTTGATTATTAAATACACGAGAGCCAGTTTTCCACCTTCTCATGTTCTTTTTTGAGAACAGTAGACAATGTGCATAGAGACACGCAGTCCCCATCTTCTGATGGAAGGCAGCTTCAGGCTTCTACTGGCTAGGTTTAATCTCATAAGAAAATTTGGAAAATTGGGTTTTGTGTGTCAGCAAAACTGATTGCTCCTGAAAGCATTTGAAGAACTGGCAAGATGGGGTTGGGGGTGGTAGAGTCAGACAAATGGGATAGGATATTATGGATCCTGAAACAGGGCTTGAGAAATCTCTCTTATTCACACAAAACCAAATGTGTATTTACTGAAAACAACACATGGAGAAGATGGGGAGCTAGGGCACGCTTTGTTAAGCTCAAGCTTGGGAAATATTGTAATTAGAGGTCCACCTGGTGTATTCAAAGCAGATTATAAAAGCCTGTCGAGCAGCAACTGATTTCTGTCCCCTGGAGATCAGTTTGCACATATGAATAGAGCTGGGCTGGCTCAAGGTAACCCAAATCATACCACAGTGTGGTCTCACCCATGACGTCTTTCCCATTTATTCCCAACCCCCGCTCTCTCACTCTCTCTCTCACACACACACAGTCACACACAAGACACACACAAAGTTTTAAAGGGTATTTTGGTAAGTTAAATAATTGCCCCAAATATGTTCATATTCTAATTCCTGACATCCTCAAGTGTTACATGGCAAAAGAGACTTTGCAAATGGGATTAATTTATAAGTCTTGAGATAGGAAGGTTATCCTGGATTATCTGTGTGTACCCTAAATGCAATCACAAGTGACCTTATAAGAGGGAGGCAGAGGAAGATTTGATACACACTGAATAGGAGAAGGCAGTGTGGCCACAGTGGCAGAGATTATAGTGATGCAGCTACAAGCCAAGGAATGCTGGCAGCTACCAGAATGGAAGAGGCAAGGATTAGATTCACCCTGAGAGCCTCTGAAAGGAGCTCAGGCCTGCTGACACCTTGATTTTGATCCACTGAAACAGATTTTCGACTTTTAGCCTCCATAACTATGGGACAGTAAATTTCTGTTGTTTTAAGCCACCAAGTTTGTAGTAATTTGTTCCAACAGCAAAAGGAAATGAATACAGCTGTATTGTAAAGTGACATCTTAGATATCAGAAAGTAAGGCAAAAATCATATATACATACACTGGCCTCTGAAAATCACTTAAGAATGTACTACATTGGAAAAAAATGGAAAAGAAGAACAAGAATGTACTACATTGGAGAGCAATATAACAAGGTTTTCCCCAGCACAGGAACAGAGTGTTACTTCTTCCGGGAAATGCCAGAAGACGTAGCTGGCATGTATTATGAGGCTATGTTGTAGAAAGAATATTTATTTTTTTAACTTTATTTATTTATCTATTTTGTATTGTATTCTTTTCCATTACCATTTAGTCCTCCTATACTCCCCGCCCCCCCCCCCCCCGGAATCACCATATGGTTGTGTGTGTCCATGAGGCCTTTATCCTTTCTGCTCAATCCCTCCACCCCTCTTAGCTGCCATCCCGCTCTCTATTTATGAGTCTGTCTCTAAAAAAATATTTATCTTTATGATTCCTCCCAGAAGTACCAGGGAACCAAGTCCCCCCAAGGGAACTGCAGATTCCTGTGTCCCATCTCACTCTCAATCCCAGCATATGCTCTTTGAATGGAACGGTGGGCTTAGGTGCTCATGCGATTCCAGTTGTCCTTCTTCCTCTCCCAAGTCAGTGGGGTTGAGTTGACTTAAAATAAGTACAGCTACCTTGTATATAGATTCACTATATCTCCCATATGCTTTTCTAATTGCTTATATTAACTCATTTAAAGCCAGAAGCTGAGGTGCAGAGAGGTTAATAACTTGACTAAGATGTGTTTTTCTTTTATATACGGAAGAAAAAAAAAGTGTAACAGCTTTCCATGTCAAAATTAAAGAAATTTGAAAATCCCAACTTTTTGTCCCATAGGCATCTTTGGGGGAGTGGGGAGCGCTGCCTAATAAAGATGTGGGTCCTGATTTCAGCATCTGTGGATGAAAGTTCTTTGAAAGGAGGCTTCTGGCTTGTTTCATGTGGACTTTCCTGTCCATTCAGCTCGAAGTAATAACAACATATTTGAAAACTTTTCTCTTCTTTGCTTTGAACTTGAAGATAGTCTCTTGTTTTCTAAACATCTCTTTTCATAATTCAGTCTGATCCTGTTAAATTAATACATAACTTTATCCCCAGATTCTTTTTCCAGCAACCTCTGTGGATATCAAGGCTAATTGACTATGTGCTCTCTTTGTTTTTAGCCCATTTCTTTAAATTGCCTATATTAATTTGTCTTTTGAGTAATGCATTTAAAATAATTGCTTTTCCCTTTCTAACCACAGGACATGTTCTTGGGTTCAGGAAAATTGCTGCAATTTTATACAACATTCAATAACTCTCTTGCCAGAAGAGCCATACAGTCAAGCACTGGGGACAGCTTTGCTTCTACAACAGTGAAATACCCCAACTCCCGCATACCTGATGGGATTCTTCGGGTCCTCTGAGTGACTGAGTGGTGTTGTCGCACAGTTGATGGCCTCCCAAAGATTCAGAGAGACTGAAAAAAATGAGCGAATTGGCGGGGGCAGTCAGTTTGGTTACAAGGCACACAGGGTAGATCCTACAATGACTGTAGTTTTAAAGTCACCGAATCATTGCTATACACCTCATTTGTCTCAGTAGTTGTTTTGAAAATAGAGACTTCTCTACCCTGGCTGGTGTGGCTCAGTGGATTGAGCGCCAGCCGGTGAAGTGAAAGGTTGCCGGTTCGATTCCCAGTCAGGGCACATGCCTGGGTTGCAGCCAGGTCCCCAGTTGGGGGTGTGCGAGAGGCAACTGATCAATGTTTCTCTGGCACATCAATGTTTCTCTCCCTTTCTTTCTCCCTCCCTTTCCCTCGCTCTAAAAATAAAATAAACATAAAATCTTTAAAAGTAGAGACTTCTCTTTCCGGCTTTTTATCCAGACAACATGGCAGTTCACAGTGGTATGTCCCTTTTTTTACATCCTCTTTTCTGAGAGGTTTCTCCCTTTCCTTGCTAGAGCAAGAAGGTGGCCTAAGCACACCGATTCCCCTGTAGTCCTTTGGGTTCATGTCCCCACTCCTCACATGCCTTGGTTTGGGAAGAAGGAGCAATCCCTCACTCTTGCTTCCCTGCCTGGATCCTTCTCTTGGGGCACCCATCCCGTCCGGCTCCTGACACCTGGCGGTGTTGGCTGCTGACGGCCCACGACTGCTCCTTTCTGAGAAATGTCCTATGTCCATGGGTCTCCAAGTGTGATCCCTGGGCCAGCAGCATCAGCGGCACCTGCTCATTTGTTAAAAAAGCAGATCCTCAGGCCTCCCTCCTGACCTACCGGACCATCCATGTTGTTCGTTGCTATGGCAGCTCTGGAAAACGCAGGAAGGGGGTTCAGCTCAGCACACTCCTTCCCTGACCCGCTGGCACACAAGTCCCTGCCTCAGGCTCTGCTTCTGGAGCACCCGACCTAGAGCAACGGGACTTCCACCGTCGGGCCAAACACTCTGCTCCTTCGAGGCCCGTGCTGTTCCGCTGCACTATCTTCTCTCTGGACGTACTGGCTGTAACGGCTTTATTCAACCAGCAGAACCCAGTGGGAGGCACTCAGGGAATCCCTTAGTTGTTTCTCCAACAACTGACTTTAAATGCACACAGTGGTGTCGCCCTGACCCTCCCCTGATGGTGTCTCAGACCCCCAGCGCTTTTCTGACCATGTGTGGTTAACAGAGCCGTCTCATTTGAGGGTGTTAAACGTCCCATCCGTATCTGCGCTTCTCATTCAGTTCAGAGCTGCGGCTCTCCGCCGCCCTGGGGGCCGCCCTGGGACTGTGCGGGAGGGCATTGCGGAGGAGGCGAGAGGCCTTTGCTTGTCCTCTGCGGACTCTCTCTGCTGCCTCCGGCTCCCCGAGGGCAGGCAGAAGAGAATTAGAGAAGATTTCTCAACCTCAGCCCTCTCAGCATTTTGGGCTGTAAAATTCTTTGTTGCGGGGCTCGTTCTGTGCATTACATGATGGTTGGCAATATCTTTGGGATGGGGGTCAGGTGGCTCGGAGTTGAGAAGCCCTTGGTCAGAGGGAAAGGGCAGCTTCTTACCTGACTGGCGATGCTGTTTTCTGGCCGTTGGCTCCTTCTGGCATGGCCTGTATTTTATGGCCGGTTGATTCACTTGTGGGGTGCTTTTGTGGGTTCTTCATAACCCCCACCCCCATCACTCAGCAGACCTCCCGTTGCACGCTCTTTGCCAGGGAAGGCCCTCTCTGGCTGACCTCCTACCTATTCCTCTGAGGGTCTGCAACCTGTTCTGCTGGAGTCACCTGGCCCAGGTTGAAATCAAGGTATTGGCTGGCGGTGAGTCTCACCTGAGATTTGGGATCCTCTTTCAAGTTCACTGCTTGTTGGCAGAATTCATTCCCTTGCCGTTGTAGGACCGAGGTCCCCATTTTCTTGCTATCTGTCAACAAGGGGCTGATCTCTGCTTCTAGAGGCCACGCCCAGTGCCTTGGCATGTGGCCCCCATAGGCAGTTCATAACACGGCTGTTTGCTTTCATCCGGAGTAGCAAGAGCGTGTCTCAGACCATTAGCCCTCTTTTAAAGAGTTTACCTGAAAATGTCAGGCCCACTGGGATAACCTTCCCTTTGATGAAGTAAACTGACCCTAGGGAATTTGAACTACATCTTCAAAAATACTTTTCAATGACAAATGTGTTCTCTCTTCTTTTATAGCCTATGGATAGGTACTAGATTAAGGGCTGGCTTTTGTCCATCTCTTTGCAAGTACTAGATACCGTATAGGCTTCTGATACCACCTTCTTTGAATCTGTAAGCATTTATAACCCGTTATCTTTAGGTTGGGGTCTCAACGGAAATGCTTAGACAACAGGAAATACCATCTAACATCCTGTGCAATTATCGCCTGATGTCCTGGTCACAACACTCATTAAAATCTATAACATCTAGCTCACAGCCTCCCTCTCCTCTCCAGTTGGGTGCTGGTGGATTAAGCCCCACAGGTGGGTAGGTGATTTCCACCCCAGCTGCACAACCACCAACCCCCAGTGGGCCCTCAGCACTGCCTGAGCACTCTTCCCCGGTCCTCGGGTTTGTTCACTCTCCCACTCCCCAGGGTGACTGTCGCAGACCTTCACTGTCCTCACACTGCCCATGTCCCCTTCCTTCCACAGCACCCTTGAGCAGCTAATACATGTGAGGTATACAGTACAGTGCTGGGGATTCAAAGATCTAGGAGACCCGTCCTTTCCAGATCTCACAGGCCGGTGGGGAAGACCAACACATGGACAGGTAATTATGACACAAGACGGAAAGGGCAGTGGCTGAGCTTTACGCACAGGACACATCAGAACTTAGGAAACCTTTGTAAATAGGATTAAATTGATTGTGTTCAGTCAAAGCTATTTTCTTAGATCTGATTGCCCAGTCCCCCTGGCTGGTTTGGCTCAGTGGATTGAGCGTCGGCCTGCGAGCTAAGTGTCGCTGGCTCGATCTTCCAGTCAGGGCACATCAGAGAAGGAAAACTCTGATTCCAAAAAACATCCGCTGCCTTGCGGCATACCTCTTCAGGGGAAAGGCTAAGGGAGTAAACCCCGACAGAAAATCCGGAGCCGGAGTCCCTAAGGCGGTTTGACGTTGTAGTCAACACCGGCAACTCCTGCGGCGCACCTGAAGTCAAGCTGTATTGACTCCGTCCTTCGCTTGGACCCTTCAGCTGCGAAGAGAGGGGGTGTCTGCTGCATGGGCAACAGCAGACCCTCCATATCACCCTGCCCAGGCTCTGTAGCTTCAGCTTCACTAGAGAGGACACTCCAGCGTCATCGCAAGATGTCGATTCAACACGGGAGGAGACAGATACCGTGTCACTCCCGAGTCGGACTGCACAGCCATTCTCGGCGGTGCAGATAGACTCTTAAGAAGCTACACCATCGTCTCTTGAGACGGATGGCTGCCGACGACGATTGCCCAGTTTTGAATTACTTTTCTCAATGACCAATCAGTTCATAGTATTCTCAATATGACTAGTTTTTCTAAAGCCAGCTGGGAATTTGGTAGTTTGTAGTTTGGGGTTTGCTTTTTTTTTTTTCTGTTTGTTTGTTTGTTTTCATATGTAATATGCGGGGAATAAGGGAAGACTTCCAGAGATGGGTGATTTCTGAGCTGTTTTCCTAGTTGAATAGTAAAATTACGTATTTTGTTACTGTTTGAGATGATTTTACTTCAGTGTGACTATACATGGCCCTAGGCCAGCCAAAATCCTAGGGTAGAGCTCGGATGGTTCTTCCACAAGCAATCAATGATTTCCAAGGCTCGATGGCCTTCCTGTGAGTGATTTCTGGCTTCTGCTCCATTTGGAAATTCAGTCTCTTGTTATGTGTATGAGACTTCTCACGGATCACTTCAGATCCTGTCTCTCTGCACAGACTCTGATTTCAGGCGCCAACTGATAACAGCTCACTTCCGCTCCCATACAAACCTCTCACTGGCAGCCCTGGGATCCCCTGTTGATTTCACCATAGGATCCAACTCTGGCTTCATGCCCACCTCAAGAACAGCCTGGATGTGGAGGGGAGTTAATGCCCTAGGTGGTGGACTTTTGACCAATAGAGGGTAGGACACAGTGATACATTTTTCCCTTTTTTTACCTCATTATGAGATGCAGTTGGTATGACTTGTTGGGGCCAAAGTCCTGTAGATGGAGCACTCAAGAGCAGTTAGTGGCGGCCAGTTCCACACAACCTTGTTCTCCTTACTTCTCTGCCTTCCTCTTCCCTCCCCGACTTCTTGTCTGTGGGGTTCTGCCTCCTAATAAAATAGTATCACACAGCCTTAGGCTCTGCTTGCTGAGGAGCCCAGACCAAGACAATACGCACATTTAGTGAGGAATTGGTTACATGAGTGGGCCCTGAGGTCAGAGGAATGAGGCTTCAATCCTGAAAAGGTGGTCACTTAACCTCTTCATGCCTTAGTTTTATGGTCTGTGAAGAGTAGGATAATGTCTGCTTCAGGGTGCTGTGCTAAGTATTAAGTGAGATTTATGTAGCACCAGACACATTACACAGTCATTGCTATTGTTTTGTACCCATGCCAAGCTGGAGCCGAGCAAATGGCCCTGAAGGTTAAGACTGTGATGATGGTGCCTTAACTTAAGCCGCACTTGAGCCTTTTCTGAGGGCCTCATGCTATAACGTTGAGTCTGTCCCAATCCCGTGACTTAGCACCTGCTTCTGTAGAGTGCAGACCTTTGCCTGGGGAGTGCAGACGGTTTAATGAGAAGATAGGCAAGGTTCAGTATTATGGCAAGCAGCAGCTCTCCTGGGTGGGACAGGGGAAGGGGGCACGTCCAGCGACCCTCGGTTTGGTTTGGTCACGGCTCCTCCCTCTTGTTGATTTCTATCGCTCACCATTCCTGGGGTGGGTTCTCAAATGGTTTCCAATATACTGAGCTGCCCGTGAAGGTAACCCGATCAGGACAGGGTGACACTGCTTGCAGGACTCCCTCAAGGGGAGGAATTTCCAGTTATACCTCTGTTCAAAGTTGCAGTACTTAAATTAGAAAAAGAAATAATTTTTAAAAGGGTTCATGGAAGGTCTTTGGCTTCAATTCTTAACCGAAGCTAAGTAATAAGAGCTCGTAGGCAGTGGTATCAAAGGGAAATTCCTGTCATGTTGATTTGTTCAGTTTTGGCATGTCCTTGCTTTTGGAATTTCCCCAACGTAAACTTTTAAGTCATTTTCTATTTGTAGAATTCTATCAGAGTGCACGTTTGGCTTCTCCAACTGGTGCTTTCCTTAGATGAAACATTCAGTAAGATATAACTAAAGAAAATAAACATTAGGCCAGAATTGGTATAATGTGCTCGTAATGAAAGAGTAGGCTTTAAAAATAATATATATTAAAACTTAAGTTTCCTAAAGTAGCTTTTCTGAGGTAGCAAAGCATCATTTGCAGAGCAGTGACTGACTCCAGCTCTTTTTTGTTTAATGTGGAATAATTCTATATACTTCAAGGCCTAATTTGTTTCACTTAGTATAATTGTCAGATGAATGGAAATAGCATGATACTAATTCCAATTTATCTTGCTTGATATAGTCAACATTCATGCAGTGGAGAAAAAAAGGAGGTCAGACTACAATCTGACAACTTTTATTTTTCATATTTTGCTATAATTGCTAACATTTAGCAAATAGCCCTACTAAATTACAAATAAAATACACAGTTGACATTTCTTTTTGTAAAAGGAAAATGTGAAGTCCAATATAATTACAGAGAATAAAAAAAGACATACTTGTTTTGATAATTTTTGTATTTTCGTGAAGAAATACCATATATAATAATAATAAACAAAAACCTTTGTAAATAAATTTAAATTGGTTCTGTTTCAGTCAAAACTATTTTCTTAAATCCAATTGCCCAGTTTTGAATTACTCTTCTCAAAGACCAATCAACTCATATTATTCTCAACAGGATTGCTTTCCCTAAAGCCAGCAGGGAAACTGGCAGTTTATTTATTTATTTATTTTTATTTTCCATATGTAACAAATGCCTTCTTTCTGTTCAAAATGGCCCTCAGAATTGTACAAGGGGATTGGTGGCCCATAGACCTGCTATTAATAAAATAAGCTCAGAATTGTTTGTGTAAAACCCATTGTACTGTGTGGCACAGATGCTTGGGAACTTGTTTCCCTTGGAAAGGGAATTGTCTTAGATGTTGGAGAGCATCTGTCTGGGCAGCTTCAGTCCTCTTGGACTCTGGGGCCATGGTTGAATTAGGACTTACATGCAAACAAACAAACAGACAAACAAAAGGCCACTACCTCTCTGACGTGAGGATTGTGTTGTGTTGGGTGTGTGTATTGTATGTGTGTGTGTTAACTTCACATTTTTCATCTGCAAAATGGCATCTGCCTATGTCATTGGGTTTTGATGGGGGTTAAAATGAAACACTTTTTTAAAAGGTGCTTTTCCATATTTTTAAAATGGAAGTGGCAGAAAAAAGGGGACTTGGTCAACACAAGGATTATGTTAGTGGTCTCCACACTCTGCACATTTTAGTCAGTGCCTTGCTTTTCTTTAAAATAGGGATAATGATATTGACCTACTTCAAAAAGCTGATGAGAAGAACAGCTAATTACTGTTGGTAAAACACTTTGAAAACATTAAGTGCTATCTATGAAAATGCTAAATAATAACTTCCTGATGCTGTTGAAAGGATTAATTAGGGAATGTTTACTTGAACCTTGATCCACTAATGAAAGGTGTTTCTCCTGTTGCTATTTTTGTGTTAACTCTTATTTTGTGCTCTCATTTAGTGAATAGTAAGTGTCATGTCTGGCTGGTTTCTAACTGTTTCCAGATGGAATTTTGATAATTTTTTGAGAGAACAAATGGATTTCATGTTAAACATCTTGTCCAATGTCATCCAACTAAACTGTCCCTTGCTTACTTCATGCTGTCATTCACAGCTTCCTGGATGTTCTCATAAGCCCCCTTTTCGTGGTCTGCTGGAAATACTGTAGGAGTGATGGATTTAGAATTCTCTAACTCCTCCTCTGTTTCTCCGACCACTTTATTCACCAATGACCAAAAAAAATCTTGATTAAGAAGATCTTGAAAACAATTTAATCTTCACTTAAAACCTTATGAAAAATTAGAATTTGCAAATAATGCCACTATGAATATTGGGGTGCATAGGTTCTTTTGAATTGGTGTTTCAGGATGCTTAGGGTATAATCCCTGCAGTGGGATTGCTTGGTCAAAAGGCACCCCAATGTTCATAGCAGCATTATTGATAATAGCCAAGTGTTGGAAGCAGCCTAAGTGCCCATCAGTAAATGAGTGAATCAAAACACTGTTCTACATTTACACAATGGAGTACTATGTAGCAGAAAGAAAGAAAGAATTCCTACATTTTGCAGCAGCATGGATGGGACTGGAGAGTATGATGCTGAGTGAAATAAGCCAGGCAGTGAAAGACAAATACTATATGATCTCACCTATAAGTGGAAACTAATGAACAAAACAAACAAATGAGCAGAACCAAACCAGAGGCATGGAAACAAGGAACAAAATGGCAGCAATCTGAGGGGATGGGTAAAGGAGATAAGGGGGGAAAGAAGGGGAAGGATCTAGTCAAGGAACGAGTATTAAGGACCCACGGACATGGACAACGGGGAGGGGATTGACTGTGGGAGTGGGGGTGGGAGGGCAGGGCAGGAGAGAGCAATGGGGGGGGGTGACGGGAAATGGGACAACTGTAATTGAAAAACAATAAAATTTTTAAAAAGGAATTAGAATTTGCTTCAAAATGAAAGTTGTCACTTCTGTTTTCCATACTTAAATTCATAGATATGCAGTCTTACTCTCCTGGTTTATTTTCTTAATTTTCTTGGTGGCCAAAAGGGCTTTAGAATATCCTTGTGCCAAAGGGCATCTGGTGAAATTTCATTTTCACTTCTTCCTAATGGATATAATTGCTCCAAATCAGTTTTGCAGTGTTCCAATATATTGCGAGTGATTTCAGAAGCTGAAAAATTCATTTAAAGGATATTGGACAGCTTAGAGAATCTGTAGGGAAGCTGCAGCCAAGTCACGCTACAGAGTGCCTCCTCTGGACACCAAATTCCACAGTGTGCACGAATCATAGCCCTGGCATTGGTGCCACCAGCTGCCGCCGCCATAACTGTTGCCACTGCCACTTCTGAAAATCAGGTGTTGCTGTGGCCACACGCATCTCTACAATACATTTGGGCAGTCCTTTCTGTATTAATTAAAGTCTGAGAAGGATGCATCTAATGAATGGAGTCACAGGAAGGCTGAGAAAGCCAGGGTCTGGCACCTCCAACTTACCAGGTGGGAAACGGCCTCTGCTTCAGGAGTGGAGATGAGACGGGGGAAGGGTGTTCTTCAATCCCTGAAAAGAGGTTCAGACGCTGGGTGGCCAGAAAGAATGACAAATGTCCACCCACAACAAGAAAGAAATATAGTCTATAAATATATGCAGCTGATTCCTTCTACTTCCTCCGGGGGGTACATGTTTAGATGTTTTACATTTTAAAGATGTATCTTCATTACTTTTTCTGCTTACAAAGAGTACATTCTGCTTGGGATAAAAACTATTCCGTTATTAACCTCAATGCTTTTTCACAAATGTCCTCACAGATCTTTTCCCTACACAATTTTCTATAAAATACTTCCTTTTACTATAGCATTAACAATCTTATGGCACATTTAGAAAATAATTAGCAGAAAAGCCAGTAGGGAGGAACAATGGAATCTTTATTATTATCCATTGTCATTTGTGTTTGTTTTTTATTCCACTGGTTTGTATCAGCAAAGATAACAATTGGTGCCATGCAGTGCCAGAATTTTCACCTGCGCCACGTTAGCTGATTGCATCGCTGTGGTTTTAACTCCCACTGGCTTTTTCTCTAAATCTAATTACTGATTTTATAGTTCTCAACATCGCTGATGATGAAAGATTTTTTTCTTCCTTTCTTTTTTCCCGGATACTGTGCCTGGTTCTACCAAACCCACGGCAATACCTTGGTGACGTCTGCAAACCAACAGTGTTATTTGTAAAGTTTACCATCAATATTCCCCGAGGCAATGACTTCAAATTTCAGTTTCCAGAGTTCTCATCGGAAACAAATTTTGAATTCTTTCAACGTCAAGACTCCCAATATTTTTAAATAAATGGTACCAGATAAAGTAGCTGAGTGGACTGCCACCTAAAATAGATTGCTCTCTTCCCGTTTGGGTATTTGGGGCTCAGCTGTCCTGGAAGTTTGGGGAAGAAATTTTGGTTTCACGTTCATGTAATGGCAGAAGCAAAGAAAACTTTCAGAATGTAAGGACTGTAGATGCCAACTGCTTCCTGATGATTTATTCATCAGCATTAGAAAATTCACCTTTCCCAATAGTATGTGCTAGGTGGGCTCTGCTGAACTCTCATCATGAAAGAAATGTAACTTGTAAAGCTGAACAGGCTAATTTGGGTGGGGTATAAATATTAGAGATTTCCCCCCCCCAGTGGCTGCCCTAACTGTGTCTTTCCCTTCTTTCCCTATACCTCAAAGAGACACCACTGAGTGGCCTGTGACAACCCAAGTTATTCTGTCAAGTACTCAAAGTTCCCCAACTGTATCATGTGAGTTGTGCAGAGTGAGTGCCAGTGAGAAGCAGGGGAGAAGCATTCCTCATCTCTTGGTGGGCTGATGACAACAAAATCTTGCAGTGAAAATACAAATAAATGAATTTTAAAAATTGTAAAGATCCTTATAAAACACCAACAGACGCACAACTCACACGATGAAGTACCTAGTTAGGGAACTTGGAATACTTCGCAGAATAAATTGGAGCTGTCACAGGCCATTCAGGGAAACCCCAGTTTGAAAACGTTTGGCTTGCAGACCAGTAACTCCTAAGACTGCAACAGCTCTGAAACAAGTTACAGTCTGTGATCTAGGAGGGCACCGTGGCCCAGGAGGCCTGAATGGGCGTGTTGGAGGCTTGTCCCACTGTTCTGGCCTGGAGGATTTAGCAGAGTGATTGAAGAAGCTATGCTGCGCCACTCTGGGCTCCTACAATCCATCGCGTTCAAACACGCGTCATGTATCTATGGCGGACATGTGTATAATCAGTATTTATGAAGACATATTAAATGGAATGTTGGTTATTCGTAATACATTTTATTTTGGAACAGATCCATGCTTGTTTGGTTTAAAGCACAAAGTTCTCTTTCTAAGAGAGTATGTTATATCCAGCTATTTTTCCCAATTAATTATTTTTCAATTACAGTTGATATATAATATTATATTAGTTTCAGGTATACACTCTAACTATTAATTTAATAAATAATGATTAAATACTGTGTGTCAGGCACTGTGTTAGAATATTCTCTCTCTCTCTATATATATGTGTGTGTGTGTGAAAAATAAAGACATTTATTGAAGAAGATACAAGATAGAAGAATCATTGTTCATAGGACAATGACGCTTCAGTCCCCTTTAAAGTAGGCACCTTGGGACCTCACACTGTTCTCCCATTTGCCACCAGCTGCACCATCATATTGTCCTGAATCTCATTGATGGTCTGAAATTTCTTCCCTTTCAAAGGTGATTTTAATTTTGGAAAAAGTCAGAAGTCACAGGGCACCAAATCTGGGCTGTAGGGGGGCTGAGTCACCTGGGTAATTTGATGTTTCATCAAAAACTCAGCAAGAGAAGTGATGCATGAGCGAGCATGTTGTTGTGGTGAAGCTGCCAATCACCAGCCACGCATAGCGGCAGCCTTCTGAATCATCCAGATAGTTTCCGTGGAGGAACGTTCAAGCTTAAGGCAAAATCTGATGCACACTCATTGCTCTACTTGCTCAGTCATTTTGAGTGCGATGGCCACACAGTACATGTGCTCACTCAGCAGTGTCTTCCGCCCCCACCGACTAGTACAGCGAAGTCATCATCGTTCACACATGTGCATTCCAGTCCACTCTCCTTGGCTGCCAGGTTACATCAATGTCACACAAACCGTTCTTGTTATATTAACAATGGCTGGACTTTTTCTGGACAAACCTAGTATCTATGAATGTATACATAGAGAATTTGTTGTTGGCATCCGTCCGTCTCGAGAGACGATGGTGTAGCTTCTACTGAAGCTACAGAGCCTGGGCAGGGTGATATGGAGGGTCTGCTGTTGCCCATGCAGCAGACCCCCCCTCTCTTCGCAGCTGAAGGATCCAAGGGAAAGACGGAGTCAATACAGCTTGGCTTCAGGTGCGCCGCAGGAGTTGCCGGTGTTGACTACAACGTCAAACCGCCTTAGGGACTCCGGCTCCGGATTTTCTGTCGGGGTTTACTCCCTTAGCCTTTCCCCTGAAGAGGTATGCCGCAAGGCAGCGGAGGTTTTTTGGAGTCAGAGTTTTCCTTCTCTGATGTACCCTGACTGGAAGATCGAACCAGCGACACTTAGCTCGCAGGCCGACGCTCAATCCACTGAGCTAAACCAGCCAGGGCACATAGGGAATAGTCACCTAAAAATTGAGAGTTATTCTGCTTTGTGTAATCTCTTGAATTATCTCATACAGTTATTTAGTTCTTGTTTGGGTTTTGGGTCCCCATCTAGTCTCAGAGCTTTTCTGAGTCAGGCTGCAGAGCCAGCTCTGCCTCTCCCTAACTCATTACCCCTTAGCAGAGGGCTGCTGCGAAGCATCAGAGAGGTGCGGGGTGTCACTTCTCCAAAAACCGGAGCTTTTCCACACACTTTAAAGGTAATATGCTGACGCTACAGGGCACTGGCAGAAGGGCGTTAGAGAAAAGCGTATATATTATACGAAGTTTCATGTGCCTAGAAGCCGCCTAGGGATCTCGTTACAGAGTAGGTTGAGGATCAGTAGACCTGGGCAGGGCCTGAGATTCTGCATGGAACAAGCTCCCACGTGACGCGGGCTGCTGGTCCATGAACCACACTGGACCAGGGCAGGGTTTATGTAATGGCCGCATCAGGGATCAGAGCGCAGCCCTTCCAGCCGCCCCCAAGGCAGCCGCCTCTGGTGGCGCCTGCTGGCCCCCGAGCGCTGTTTGCAGGATCCACGAGGTCTGGCTCCCTCGCTATGATCTCCACCTGAGCCACAGTTGGAGCGCAGCGGCCAGGTGAGCGCCACCCCGGGCGGAAGACGCGCCTCGCTCGGGGCATCGCCAATACCTCTCCCTGAGCACCCGGCAGACCGGTTTTACCTGTCCTCGGGCCGAGGAGGCTACGGACCCAACTGCAGACAATGAGAGGAGGCGGCCGTCCTTCCCCATCCTCCCTCCCACCCTTCTAGCCACTTCGTTAGTTTTCTACTCGCCACTCCCCAAGCCGCAGAAAGGCAGGACCCAGCGTAGCAGCGGGTCGGGGACCGTCTCCAGCGCCGAGTGTGAAACTTTTCAACCCAAAACACAAACACCAGCCACTGGCGCGTTGTAAAGAAACGCCACAGTCGGATGGCTGCGGAACGAACACAGACCAAAGAGGCAGGCAAGGAAGGGAAGCAATTGGCCCGGCTGGGTTGGAGAAGCGGCTCGTGTTACACTCCCTTTGCCAGTTAGCGTCGTGGGCGTTTGTTGCTGTGTTAATTACAGCTCTTCCCGGAGTCGGAGGCGAGAACAGCCCTTGTGGAACGATTTCAAGGGGAACGTTCCACCGGCAGGAAAACAACTGCCTGCCTCCCCGGCTGGGTTGGGATTCCCACCCTGCAGGACTCGGGCAGGAGCCGGCGGGGACGGGGGCTGCCGGGGCGCGCGCTGTGAGCCCCCCAGCACCTGGCGAGGCTCTCACCCTTGGCTACTGGGTGCAGCACAGAAAGAGAGACACGCAGTGTCCAGGGCCCGTGCTCGGGTGTGTCGGGGCCGGCAGAGGCGAATGAAGAGCAGGTCTAGATTTGCTGGCTTCCCCAGAGGGCACGCCTGAGCCAGGCGGGAGGGCACACTCGTCAGGGTTCCTGGTTTTCCCTGGCGTTCCTGGCAGCGCCGGTAGTGAACCTGGGGCCACGGGACACCACGTGTTTCGTCTTGGGATGGGTAGGATGAGAGGGTGGACGCCGGTGGTTTAGAAGGAGTCGGAAACGGCGCGAGATGGTACATGGCCTTACAGACAAAAGGACCCGGCTCCAGATCCTGTCTCTGCCCCTCATTAAATTATGTGACCTCGGGCCAATTGATACTTTTTGTGAGCTGTGCGCGGGCTTCTCATACCTCACAACGTCACTTGAGTGGTATTGGCTATGTTAGAGGACTCTTCTAAACACCTAATCCTCACAACAACCTTAAAAAGAAGTACTTTTTAAATTGCCATTTCACAGATGGGAAAGCTGAGTGCTAGAAATGTTAATGAATGCGCCCAAGGCCACACAGCTGACAGTGCTAGGGCTGGGATTGGAAACGAGGGGGTCTAGCTCTAAAATCCATGCTCTCCCCAGGGGGTACAGTGCATATCCAATGATAATGTGTCCCTCAAGCACCTGGAAAATGGCAGGGTGGTCGCTATTATTGTTCCATTACCACAGGCACATACACATCAGACTGATCCTAGCTAAGCTGTAATGGGTTCATTATTGATTTACAAGGGAAATGGCAGGGGCTGTGAGGGTCCAGGTGGTTATGGGAAATCCCTCCAAGGCAGCAGGACAGGGGTTGGGGAATAGGAATGTGGATCCCAGCACCAGCTCCATCAATACGTCCTTAGCCTAGACAAGGTTAAAGACCCTCAAAACCCAGTTAGGTAAAGCTACAGGGACAGGATGGCTCCGTGAAAGGGGGCATGAGCTTGAGAGTCTATACTCGTCTCCTGTCACGGACCAGCTGCATACCACTTAAACAGTACGAAAAATACAAAACTGTTGGTTTTCCTGCCATTTTGAAAAATACATTTTTCAACAGTGCTATTTGGGCCTTTTAAGAGTGAAATTCTTGGAATTGACTCAGAAACTGCAATCCAAAAACCACGGTGTGCACTTGAAACTGCCATTTAGGCACACTTAAGGGGCTGGCACAGATGCCTGTGATAATATATGGGGAGTGCTTAGGAATGAAAGCACTAGGTAGTGATATTTTAAAAGGACACCATACATATTTTTATTGTAATAATCTTCCTGAGAGAATTCTGTCACTAACATGTGGCTTTCACACAGAGTTCATGTCCTTCTTGGGAAGGCCATTTTCGGAATAGATCACGGGTGGTGTGGGAAAGGGTCAGGCCAGGAAGCAGGTGCTGGTACCATTTCTGGCCATGAAGAGTTTGCAGGGAGATGCAAGGCAGACATTCAGGTTCTACGGAGAGCAGCCTGTTTACCTTTCTCCAGGCGTTGCCCATTCATCGGGACACCTGAGGGCTAGCGGGGAATTGGCACAGCCGGGATTAGTTTCCTCATGCTGCTGTGAAAAATTACCACAAATCTGGTGGCTTAAAACAACCAAATTTATCCTGTTGCAGTTCTGTAGGTTGGAAATCTGACCTGTCTCACTGGGTGGAAATTAAAGTGTCAGCCAGCAGGATTTTCACCCCTTTCTGGAGGCTCCGGGGTGGGGGGGATCTGTTTCCTTGCCTTTTCTAGCATCCAGAGGCTGCCAGCATTCCTTCATCCATCTTCAAAGCCAGCAATGGCAGGTCAAATTCTTCTTATGTGCCATCACTCCTGACTCTCTTCTGCTTCCCTCTTCCACTTCTAAGGACCCTTGTGATAGCACTGGGCCCACCCAGGTAACCCAGGATAACCTCCTTATTTTAAGAGCCTCTGATTAGGAACTTCATTCCATTTGCAACCTTAATTTCCCTTTGTCATTTCATGTCATTTCATTCTCAGGCTCTGAGAATCAGGACATGGACATCTTTGAAGGCCATTATTTTGCCTGCTTCACACCCCCATTGCTTTGGTGGCAGGCATAATCTGAATTCAAAAACATATGCTCAACACTTCCTCTGTGAAAGGTGCTATCAGCAGGGACGCGGACCAGTGACTGAGTCCTAGCCCTGCCACTTACCAGTTATGTTATTTTGGGCCAGTTATATAACCTCTCTAACCCTTGATTGCTTCACCTGTAAAATGAGAATGACAATAGTACCTACCTTGTTGGGTTATTGTTTGAATTAAACGAGATAATACTTGAAAAGCACTTAGCACAAAGCCTGGCATGTGGTAAACACTAATGAATGTTTTGGTTATTACTATTAATGTGGCATGGGGATTGCAAAGAAGTGTAAATGCATGGTGCTGCCCTTGTGGAGCTGGAGGAGAAAGGCAAACTCACACATGTCATCGAGGAGTAAGACCACACACAGGAACAGATCGTGAGGAATAGAAAACAGTGTCATTTGAGTGCTCGGTAGGGTACTACAGGCAGTAAAAGCTGTTGAGTGAATGAAGATATTTTTAGTAATCAGGAGAGGCAGGAATGGAGGTGTCAGTATTGCTGCTGCTGGAAGTAGCAATTGAGTTTAAACAGGCAGTGGAGGAAGTGTCAGGCCCATGAGCGTACGCAGGGCATATTACAAGGTGACGATAAGTAAGATGATTTACTTATGGAATGGAGGGTTTGTGTAGGGATGTTCACTCATTCATTTGCAGTTTTTTCCCAGAATGTTGAGGGAGCAGTGAGTTATGACACTTGAAAGGGACAGACTGTGAAGGCCTTGAATGCTAGGTTTATAGTTAAGATTGTTTCTCAGTGACACCTGGGAGCCCTAGAAAGTTGTAGAGCCGAGGTAGATGCATGGTGGGAGCAGTGTTTAGAAAGATTAATCTGAGAGTGGTGTGTGTAGATGGATTGGCAGAGGAAGAGCCTAGAGGGAGCAAGACCTATAGGAAGATGTTTTTGGTGGTCCAGATAATAATGGCTGGAGGAGGTGTCATGGCGACCAGACCCAGAAAAGGGAATGCATGCCAGGGACACAACAAAGCAAGAGCACCGAGCCTTGGTGACATAGATGGGAAGGACAAAATTTCCTGGGAGTTTGGTGATGGCAATAATAGAAATCAGAAATGAGTTCAATTTGAATTTTTCTGTGCTTTGTTTAAGATGTTGGCAGGTCATCCGGGTGGCTTGTGTCCAGGAAGCCATTGCAAATGTGGAACTGGAATGTGAGAGAGAGAGTACACTGGGTAATAGGTTTGGAAGTCATCAGCAGAGAGGTGGTGGCTGAAATCCTTTACTCCTGCCTTCCATGATCAACCCCGTTTTAGTGCCTACCCACACTGGTGGGTTCCCAGCAGCACCCCTCTTTCCCTCATTCCGTGTTTCCCTTTGCATGCCCTGATATGGGCTGAAGTGGGTCACCCCAAAATTCATATACCGAAGTCCTACCCTTCAGTGTCTTCAAATGTGACTGTATTGGGGGAGAAAGGCCTTTAAAGAGGTAGTTAAGATTAAATGAGGTCATTAGGGTGAGCGCTACTCCAATATGACAGGTGTCCTTATAAAAGGGAATGAAGACAAAAGACACATACAAAAGGAAAACCACATGAAGACCCAGGGAGAAGATGGCTGTCTACAAGCCAAGGAGAGAGGCCTCGGAAGAATCCAGCCCTGCAGACACCTGGGTCTCGGACTTTTGGCCTCCAAATACATTTCTGTGGTTTAAGCTCCCCAGTCTATGGTACTTTGTTATGGCAGCCCCAGCAAACTAATACACTCCTCTAGGAGCTGGAGTCCTTGTCCCTCCTGAGCTGGGGGCACGCCATGCTACCAGTGTGTCCCCTTGGTTACCTTTCACCAGGCCTGTTTCCCAGTGCCTCATTAGCTGTGTAGTTATCAAAACATTGTTCCCTGTGAAGTGAAAAAAAGGCTATTCTTCCCTGATAGCAGCGCTGTGTCTCAGGAGCCTCCCTGGGATAGGACTCTTGTGGGAGAGGGAGTTGGTCAGGGACGCCTCTCTGAGCGTCCAGCTCGCAGCTGTTCGGGGCCGCTGTCACCACCTGTCCCTAAGGCTGTCTCTGGCAATGGATAGCGCCTGTGCCTTCCTCTGAAGCAGACTCAGAAAGAAATGTGTCCTACCTCGTTAGCAAGACAGAAAAATAAGATTTTACTGCACTTATAATTCATGCAGTGTGGGATTTTTTTTTCTTTTTTTCATTCAGTAATGACTCTAAATCTCAGTTGCATCCCGTTTTTCAAAACGCAAAGCGCCACGAGGGCTGAAGACCAAGCCAAGTGCTCAGCGTCCCTCAGAAGAAACAGAGGGTTATATTCGCACACCCACCTACACGGAGCTTAGCTACAGAAGGCTAGAGTAACCAGGGTTCAGAAAGTTCCTGTGACCAGGTCTGCCTTACAGACTTCTGTGACAGTGAAATATTCAGACCAGAACCGTGTCCTCGGTGACGGCTGTGTTCATTAGAGCTGGCCTTTATGATGGATTGAGGCCATAATGATGAGGAAGGTGCTGATGAGCTGTTCTCCGTCTTCACAGAGGACAGAATGAGAGCAAGTGGGCTGAAAAAAACAGGCAAGTCGTGTCAGGAACCGGGAGCCTGCTTCCGAGGCCGTGATGAGGTCCGAGCAGGCTGCGCTCTTGCTCCCCCCGCCGGGCTGCCGCGGGACTGCCCTGCCGCTCCCGCAGTTCCGCACTTGACTGCCTGTTCTCCCAACAGTCCGCGAACCCCCCAGGGCGCGGCTCCTGTCGCATCTATATTTGTGCCTGTGCCTCAGCCTCTAGTTGGCACTGAGTGAGGCCTCAGCGAGTGGTAACTAACTCTTTGTCCTTTGAAAGCTTTTTCGTGTCCTGGAGACTCTGTATGTGCACGTGTGTATGCATGTGTGTGCAGGCATGTGCATGTGTGTGCATGAGAGGGAGAGAGAGAGAGAAGATCATAAACAAATGACTCTTGTAAGTGACTTTGAAGATTTGTTACTTTGGATATCAGGTAAATGGGTGAACAGTGTAGTTGACTAGCATGTGTTGATGATGGAGGAATAATTATGGCCGGATTGAGGGCTGGGAAACACACGTGTTTGCCAGAGGGAGACATGTGGCTTCTTCTCTAGAGATTTTTAAGCCAACGAAAGAGACACTTCTGAAATGGGGTGGGACCCATTTGCTGAATGCAAATTTCCTCTGGACTGAAAGGGTGATTAGGTTCCTGAAGCTGTGTACTGGATGGTCAATACAGCTGCCATGTATTGATTCCTGCCTGAGTCAGTGCTTGGTGCATGCTGTTGCATTTAATTTTCACGTTCTTCTTGAGGTGCATATTGTTTCCCCCCGTTTTACAGATGGTAAGCTGAGGCGCAGAGAGGTCTGTTTATTCAGTCAACTGCATTTAGCACGTCATGCTATGTGCTGAACACTGCTGGGCTCTGGGATGCAGTCCCTGCCCTCATGGAGCTTACAATCTAGCACAAAGGAGAAACTAAACACGTAAGAGAGATCGTTTAACAGGGTGCCGTGAGAGTTTATAGCGGGAGCGAGTTTATAGTGAGGTTCTGAGGAGCAAACAGCCCGTTGCAATGGGCGAGGTTATAAGTGCCCCAGAGAGGAGGCACCAGGTGAGCACACAGGAGCCAGGAAGTGACACCCAGCTGAGACCTTGGACATTGAGTAGGCGTTGGTGGGGGAAGGGGAGGGAAAGTACTTCTAAGCATTTCCAGGGAACAGAGTAGGCAAAGGTCAGAGGTTAGGGCTAACATAATTCTGGCTAGAATATGGGTTTTGAGTGAGAAATGAGGTTGGAGAAGTAAGCAGGGGCCAGATCCTAAGGGTTGTCATAAAATGCTCACATTTGATCTTGGTGACCTGAACAAAGTAGGAGCAGGTGTAATTACTTGTCCAAGTTTTATGACCAGAGAGTGGGACACTTGTGATTGGAACCGAGGTGCAGTCTAATTCTAAAGCTCATCCTATGGCCATGGCCTCCATTGCCAGGCAACATCCCACTAACTAGTGGAGGAAAAGGTGGAGACTCACTTGTATTTTTCTACCAATCACCTCCCTCCATGCCCGGCCCCCATGGGTCTTCCCATTTCTGTTTCCCTGGGCAGCAGCCCCAGAAACGGGTGTGTGCCCAGGAACAGGTGGCAGATGCTGGCACCAGGGAGCAGGTCTGTGACGGCACTTCTTCTTCCTGCTTTCCAGCCTTTTTTTCCCCCTGAAGCTGACATTTCTGTCCACTACTCACCTGTGCAAGAAACAACCTGACTGTCCTCAGGTGGTGGGGACACTGCTGGCTCCGATTGCACCTGGGAGCCTTTTCCTAGCTCCCTAAAATGAGAAGGAAAAGAACCAGGGTCCCACCGTGTAACAGGAGCAGGTGTTGACACTTGAGTTCTCTTTGCTGCCATTCCTGTTCTATTGGGTGGATTCGAGGTGCACATGCCTGTGTGTTGTTTTGTGTTGTTTCCCTGCGTGTCTCTTCCCTGGGGGGGCCGCCATCATGCCAGTGTTTCACTCCATCTACACACCATTGTTTCATACTTCAGAACCCCAAAGTGTCAACACGCTTTCATGGTAAACAAAATGTTTGGAATAACTGCTCGAGAGAGTTTGGAAAAAGAAGCTTGTGTTCTCCATCTTTATATATTTGGCAGGATGGTGGTCTTTGTTCCTATTTTTCTTTTAGTGTAGGGTAGTGGGTAGGAGCACAGTCCGTCCCTGACTGAGTTCAAATCAGGGTGATAACACCTTCGAACTGGGTGACCTTGGGCAAATTACTTAACATTTCTGTGCCCCCTTTTCCTCATCTGTAAGAAAGAGATAACATTATCTGTTTCAAAGTGCGATGATGAGGATTAATTGCATTAATTAGAAGGACGTCTGGCACATAGTAGTTACTTCATAAGTGTCAAGCTACTATTATGATTCATGATATAGTTTGCGTGATTTATTTTTTATTTTTTATTTTGGGAGATTGTAGTCCTCAGCTCCAAATAGGCTTTCAGGAAAGGCTTTGGAGAGGTAGGTAGTGCTGACCTTCAGCTGGAGCCCCCTCTCCAGGTGAAGTTCATCAACGTACAAGGAGATGATTATGGGACGAGGCTCTCGTGAGGATCAAAGGAAGAGGGTACAACTCTCCCCTGGTTTCAGAGAGTGTTCAGACGCACTAGCAAAGGCAGAAATAGTCTCCTGTATGTTAAGACACATCGCATCAAGCATCCCCAACAACCTTCTGGGGCAGCGTACAGCACACAGCTCCATGACAAACTTCAGAAACACAAGAGGTTGTTTGAAGTGTAGATGGTGCATCACGTGAGTAAAATTTCATTTCTTCCACATCACAGAGGATGCCGCTCTGGTGAATGCCTCTATCACTCCGTGGCTGGCTTTCTCTTAAAATCAGGTGAACTCCTATTGTGTTGAACATATTTTTATTACAGGTCAGTTCATTCTTTAGCTCTGAATATGTAAGTGACTTTTATTTTCTCCGGAAACAGCTTTAACAGGAAGGTACACACATGAGTACAGGGAGAAGACTGCCCTTCGATGCTTCTAGACAGAGGCTGAGGTAAACAAGCCTGGCTGTCTGCACTGCCTGGGAATGTGCAGGTGACTATAGAGACAGCCGTGGAGGGACAAGAATGGGCATATGGTCGTCATTGGCACAGCATCCCAAAGTAATTAAAAGTGTCTTAAAATGCAGAACTCCCCTAAACTGTAAAGTATATCATGGTAGATGTCAAATTAGCATTTTCTGCCTCTTTTTAACAATGCCATAATCTCATTAATCTGCAGAAGGAACCAAATGCATGGACTCCAACCAGTTGGCTGGACATATGCTGCATATTGGACTGGCCATTTGGCTGGATCTCATTAAAGTGGAGACATTGAATTTTATTTTGGGCACTGAACTCAAATCTGGGCCTGCTTATTACTTTCTGAGCTCTCTTTCAAAAGTGATAGGTTTGTAAGTGCCAACAATTCAGCACTGACTTGAATTTCTTCTTTTGCAAAAAGCCTGTAAAGAAACTCTACAGAGTCAAGGGTCAAGTATTGGAAATGGAGACCTAAGGCTGGCTTCAGATCATTGGGATATTAAATGGGATCATTCACTATATTATATTTTAGAACGGTCAAATCCACAGGCTCTTGTTCACTCTGGGTACCATGCCTCAGTTGATTAAGACACTTAATTTATTTGGCATGGTATCATATACTATTAAGACTTTTAACTCAATGCTTCATTTAAAAATTCTTTAGTAGCAAGTATAAACATTTAAAAATCTAAATATTTTTGAAAGCAAAATGAATGTATACGGTTTGCCTCATGGATATACCCACTGTCTTGGTGAGTTTGGGTTGCTATAATAGAGCACCACAGACTGAGTGGCTTAAACAAAAGACTTTTATTTCTCACAGTTTTGGTTGCTAAAAGTCCAAGATCAAGGGCCAGCTTATTTGGTTTCTGGTTAGAATCCTCCTCCTGAACTGCCTTCTTAGTGTCCTCACATGATGAAGAGAGAGAGAGAGAGAGAGAGAGAGAGAGAGAGAATCTTGTGGTCTTTTCTTATAAGGGCACTAATCTCATTTATGAAGGCTCCACCCTCATGACCTAATCAAAGGCCTCACCCCCAAATACCATCATCACATTGGGGATTAGGGCTTCAACAGGTGGGTTTGGGAGGACACATATTGTCAACCCATATCACCCACCAATAGTTCCTGAGTATTTGGTATGTGCTTAGTGCAGTGGTTCTCAACCTTCCTAATGCTGCGACCCTTTAATACAGCTCCTCATGTTGTGGTGACCCCCAACCATAAAATTATTGTCGCTGCTACTTCATAACTGTAATTTTGCTACTGTTATGAATCGTAATGTAAATATCTGATATGCAAGATGTATTTTCATTGTTACAAATTGAACATAATCCAAGCATAGTGATTAATCATAGAAACAATATGTCATTATATATGTGTTTTCCGATGGTCTTAGGCGACCCCTGTGAAAGGGTCATTCGACCCCCAAAGGGGTCACAACCTACAGGTTGAGAACTGCTGGCTTAGTGCATTATATTAAGAATACAAATTTGCATGTGACACTAAGGTATTTGTGGTTAGGCCAAGTTCACAACTAGCTCACATACCGGGTGGGGTATGGCAGCTTCAAAAAAGTGCAAAGTGCGGTAGGGATTCAGAAGAGGGCGAGACTGTGTCTGTGTGTGTTTGTTGGGAGGGCTACGTGGGTTTGGAGCCAGAAAAACCTTCCTGAAGGAGGTGGCATTTGAAAAGGTGGCAGTAGAATTCTCCCAGGCAGAGGTGGGAGCAGGAAGGTGATTTGAATACTCAGGAGTGAGAGGTGGCAGGGAGGAAATGACAGGAGCACATGTGAAGGGGAACCCTGGAGGGTGTTCGGAAAGGCAAATGTTGGGGATCAGCTGGTGCAGAGGACTCAGTGGCTGATGAGAGGGGGTGGTGAGCAGTGGCAGCTACCGAGGGTTTCTGAGGAGGGGAATGCGCCAAATGGGACCCGTTCTTCAGGATGAGTAATAAGGCGGTGTGCAGTGTGCAGGACAGATTGGTGAGAACACCGGTTAGGGGCCGGTGGTGCTGACCTGTGAGAGAGGGCGATGTTCTCATCTGAGGAAGGACAGTGAAAACAGAGGGGATGTTTAGCCAGTTACTGTGGAAACAGAATCCATAGGGTGCAGATGGCTGCTGGCCAATGCCAGAGGATCACAGGACCTCCAAATGCTCATTTAAAAAAGATTTTATTATTTTTAAAGAGAAGGGAAGGAAAGGAGAAAGAGACATGCAAGAGGGGCTGAAGTTGCTGAAGGATAGAGGTTTTCCATTTGAGAGGGGGCTCTTTTCACCTGCACCCTAAATCCAGAGTTCAGGTGCGAGCAGGCCTCCCTCGTGGGAGAGATAGTAGCCATCTGATTTCATGAATCTCTCATTTTGTGGTAGTAGGATTTTCTGAATGGAAATGAGACCTCTGAGACTCTTGGCATAGAAATGGTAAATTAGAAATCTATTCGCGAAGACGTCTCTGGATTTAATTAAGTGACGGTCTCTGGGGGGTTAACAGCGTATAGAGTAATAAACCCGTCACAGAGAACAGTTATGTATGTGGGCTTTAGTCCAAAGTTGTTAGTCACAATAAGATTCGGTGGTACATGAAAATATCCAGAAACGATCACTTTTAAAGAAATACTTGCTAGCATTTTTTTTTTTTTTTTGTCTTGGTATTGTGACCAAAATAAACAAACATGAATTAAAACAGGTTTCCTGAGTTCGAGTAAAAGTATCACATCAACATGAACCTTTTGGGTTTTTCTTACTATTTGGGGAGAGGCTGCTTTCTGTCCCACGATGAGGAACTCCTGGGACAGCTCTACATTGTGTTCTGTGACTCATGACTAAAGACAATGCTGGAGATATTCAATACGGCAGTGAAACCTGTTCCTTGTCCTTTTGAAGCTTCTAGGGATTTCCCTGGGAACCCTGATAGTTTGGGGCAGAAACAGCTAATGGTGGGCAGGGGAGTTATAATGCTTCTCATGAACCTTGAAATTGCACTTCATACTCCCTGGTCCACACAGACCTGCCCACTCCATGCAGGAGACTCTCCGTCAGTCACAGGGTAGTAAAGAGGTGAGTGGGAAAGTGTAACTAGGCCATTTTTACGAGCTGTGATACAATTCCATTTCACATTTTGTGGATTTAATTGATTAAGCAGCGGAGATGTATCTTTTTTTGATGCTGTGACCATCTTCGCTAAAGGGGCCTGAAGCCTTTCTGTGAGAGGTATATTTATTTAGTGACAGCTTGGAAAATCTCGACAGATTTTTTTCTTTTAAAGAACTGCCTTGGTACATTCCCTCCCTATTAAAAGGAAAGAGGAACATATGAGCTCATTTTGTAGATGATGAAACCTAATTAACTGAGGCATTAAGTTAGCTCACCCTGCTAGTGACGTTCGTGGCAGGAGGAGCTCAGCTTGATGTCTCTGGGGAGAGAGCTGGATCCAGATGCTGGCTTTGCCCTTTCTTACGTGAATCACCTTGGACGGGTCTTGTAGGTGCCTGAGCCTCAGTTAGCTCATATGTAAAATGGGGATGCAGTAGATGAGAGGAGGTATGTAGCAGCCTAGAACTGTGGCGCGGACCTAATTGGTGCTCAGTAAACAGCAGTGACCATCAGCATCGTTATTATTAATAACAAGCCTGCTCCAAGTCCCATGCCTGCATGGAATCCCTCCACCAATGTTGAGCGTGCCAGCCTCTGGCCACAGCGGGGATGCGTGGCTGCCGATGTGGGCGACAGCCTTTCAGTTTTAGCCTCAGTCCTTCCCTTAGTCTGGTCTCCTTCTAACAATGCATTTTCAACTCTCTTTCGCTCCTGAATCAGAGTAGCCTGCGTCCCTGTGCTTAAACCTAAACAGCCCTTGCTGCTTCTTAGACACAAGCCTCATTTGGAGAATTATATAATTTTGAGCCAGAAAGCAGTATGGGCTTTGAAGCCAGCCAGACCGGGTTTGAATCTTAGTTTTACATCTTATGGTCTCCAGTAGTCTAGTCCTGGGGGCCAGCATGGCCCGATGATTTCAGATTTGAGTACTGGGGTAAACCTGTGTATGTTGAAATTCTTAGTCCCTAGGTCAATTACATAATCTCCCTGAGCCTCTGTTTCTTCATCTGTAAAAGGGTTAATAATAATTTTTACTTTATAGGATTCATATCAGGACTAAATGGTATTACAGTAAACACTCAGCTCAGAATTACAGTAAACAGCCAATAAATATTTGTTACTGTTATGATTATTACCGTATGACCATGGGTAGCTTGTTTCTCCTCTCAGAGACTTCGTCACCTGAAAAATTGGAATAGTTGTATGTGTCTCATAAAGATAGGAAGAATAGATGTAGTAATGTACATAAGGGACCTGAGTTATTGTAGGTTCTCGACGAAGGGAGCTATTTTATTATGTCCACAAATTAGTCTTGAGGCTGGAGGGCCCTCACTGGCCCAGGGCCTTGCGTGGCCAACTTCATGCCTTTCATTTGCTGCCCAAGTTGAACCACATTCCCCGCAGCATTGACATCATTCCAGAGCGGACTCTGGTTGACGCACCTCCATGTGACCCAGCCCCTGCCTGGGCAGGGCCTGCGTAATTGCTTCGCACACACATCGCCCCCAGGGCCCCCGCGGCGGCCTGGCCTCCGAGGCCGCTGTGTTTGATTTCTGTAGGTCAACAAACAAGCATTTGAAATGAAATAAGTGTGTTAGTCATGGCAGGTTTAGGTTTCTGGGATCGGCTTCTGGCTGGCCTGTGCTTCTTACAGTCTGGGCAGCAAGAAAACACGGGTCCCAGAGCTCCGAGGGTGCTGCCCGCTGAAAGCGCGTGATGTTGATGCATCAGGACAGGTGCTGGCAAGAGCCTCTTCCTGTGGTAGTGGCAGCGGTGAGCATGGGACCTGTCATTTTTCAGGCTGTAGAGAGTCACCAGGTCACCTGCTAGGCTTGGCATTGGGAATATAAATATGGGCTAAGGACATAGTCTGTGACTGTAAGAAAATGTGATGGGCTAAGGGCCAGGACTGGACACACACAGGCCAGGACACAAAGAAAGATTACATCTCTCTCGCTGGCTCCCGGGCAGAAGGCACTTCAGGATCAGACTGTTCTTGAGGCTCACTGGGGAGGGGTGGCTCACCCAGGTATGGGTGCTGGGCCAGCTTACCTGTGAGTGTCCTCGTGCTCCCCTTGGTCCCTCTGCCTGCTCCTCTCCCCGCTTAGAAACTCTGAGCTACCTCGATCCCAGCTTGGCCTCCCTTTCTTTCTCTTTCTTGGAAACACAGCACGCTTTAGACTGAATTAGAGTCTGCATATCATTACCCTGCAATCTGCCAAATCAGTGCTGTATTTAATCACAATGATAATGACAACAATAATGATGATAACAATACATTGCTTTGGTAAAGTTCTTTTGATTTTTTTTTTTTTTATAGCAAATTGTATTTTTATCTCATTTTTTCCCCTGAAGGAGCTACATATGCACATTTGTGATCTCCACCAGGCATTTACTGAGTATCAGCCATGTTTATCAGCCTTGGAGGTGCAAAGAGGCATAATAAACAATGCCCACCCACCCACCCTCCGTCCTCCAACCACATGAGCTTTGTCCACCGCCCTGCCACCTATTAGCTCTGTGACCTCTGGCATCTTATTTAACTTCAGTTTCCACATCAGTAATATAGGAACAATATTTGCACTCCTTTATTAGGATCTAGATTTGCCTGAATCCCACATACAATTCTACTAAATGTTAGCACTGAATTAGGCACGCAGATGTGCTAGGGACTTTATTATAAGCATCATCTCCTACACCTTACCACGGTCCTGCAAAATACTACTGCTCCTATTTTACAGGTGAAGAAACTGAGGTTTGGAGACATTCTTAAAGCCACAGAGCTATTATGTGGAAATGCTGGTAATTAAACCCAGATCTCGTCTAATGACTGCACTGTCGCTTACTACTTGCTGAACCCTAAGGAGAGGTACGCATGGTGAGAACAAGAGGAACTCAGAGAAGCAAGCCCAAGGGATCAGTGCTTGGTTATTCTGAACACAGTCCTGGTGTCACTGTCTTTAATTTTACGCACTTCCACATTTAACAAGAAACCAACACTTAAGTATACCGTTCTGGGGTCGTTTGTATTTATATCAGCGTTTGCATGTGGTTAGACATGTTGCTTTCAGGCAACGCTAGTGTGAGGTATTTGTATTCCAAGTTTTGCTTAAAAAAAGGGGGCATTTTGTTTTCAGTGACTTTGTGACTCAATTTGGCATCAGTGCCCTCTGGTGGTAAAATTGGAAATCATTTACTTCTTACAGAGTTGAAGAATTACGGAGGGAAAAGAATCATGCGTTTACCCAAGGTCTTTCTGACATCTCTTGCTAAAATATTAAGCAGTCAACCATGGCATTGCTTTTTTTCTTTTTTTAAATAAAAATATTTTATAAAGGTCCAAAACTGTAAGAAAGAGGTGACTTTTACACAAACATTGGCTGCATTTGCCTTCCATAGTTTTGGGTGGAAAATATTATGAAATCAACAATTTCATGTTATGTGAATTAACGTCAAGAAAAGTAAGTATCGCCTCAAGATTTTAACTTGCTGCCTTTTACGCAGAGTTATTTTAGAGAATATGGCATTGGAATACACTTTTCATTTATTTATATCCTTTTCTCCATGAAATACATTAAAAAAAAAAAAAAAAAAAAAAAGACAGACACCCAAGTTGGATTTTGCTTGGGTTTGTTTGAAGTCATTGTTCCAAAGCCCTTGGTCAAAGGTTGGATATCCTCCTTCTGCCAGCTGCTCAGGAATCTAAGGGCAGAGCTGAACGTAAATTGGGTGTTTCGGAGGCGAATATCATCAAAGTGTCTACTTTCCCTCAGGTTCTCAAATGTGGGCTCTACTTTGGTGGTGCAGGGTACCTCGGATGCTGTCCCTCTAAAAGGTGTTGTACGAGCAGGTGCGGCGGGCCAGCCATGGCGTCAGGTGCTCTCCATCCTGTTTAATCTTGGAGACAGTCCTTTGAGGCCTGAGCAGAGCCTCATTTTCTGTAAGAATGAGAACTTAAAAGGAAGTTGGCACCCAGCTGTTAAGTGGCAGGCCGGGGATTCAAGGCAAGCCTACGTTCTCGTGGCTGATGAGTGGCAATGTCACCTCTACCGAACCGGAGGGAACAGAAAGCTCTGCTCTGCCCCTACCAGTAAGTTAAGATAAAGAACACCATGACCTGTAGGAAAACGGGTGAGGTGTGCACAAAGCCACACTTGCCCAGCCTGGAGCGGCTCCTTTAGACACAGCAATCACCTCTATGGCACAGGTTAGTGTTCCCAAGGGGACAATGGCCTCAGGAAACGAGACCCAATGCAAACTTGCTCCTCACACCTGTCTCTTGTGGCCACTGGCTTGGCTACTCATCTGTCTCAGGGGCTCACGCAGTCCCTGAGATTGGATATGTGTGGACACTTTCTGGATTAAGAATGTTAACTCCCAGTGGCAATTCTGCCTCCATTTCTTGGAAAAAGTATTTTGTAAGAATATCTACAATCCTAATCTTCTCCCTCACGGATGCACTGTTGGCAGCAGGATCCATAGGTTCTCGGGAAGGCAAGGCGGCCGTGGCTGTTCCGCAAATCCACTTCCGAGGAACTTAGTCTATGCGAGGAAAAGGCAGCTCAGAGCTATAAGCTCCTTCGCCCTCTCTCACAACGGCGTGTGGGGAGGCGGCGACTCCTTTGTGGAGACCCAGAATACGACATGGCGAAGTCATTTCCCCCAGGTGCGTCTGGTGCTGCCAATGCCTCTGCTACCCGCGGGCTGGAAGTGTGAATGCAGGAGCTGCTGGGACCCCCCGCCCCCACGGGGCAACCCCCACCCTGATCGCACTTCCTCTGGGTGACAGCCATGGGGATGTGAAGCATATCGAACCAGCCTTGTTTCCAGGCAGCAGAAGGAACTAGATCGTTGGGGAACTCCTGAGGAACTCCCAGCCTGGCCACCTGCCGAGGTGGAAGAAGAGGCCTCTGAGGAACTTCAAGGGTTCAACTGGCTGGTGCACGTTGTTCTCATTTGCCAGATGATTCTTCCAGTTAGCCCATCACTCGGTGTATTCACAGATAGTTACAAACGACACTGCTTAGAATACCAAGGGGTATCTTGTTTTTTTTGGTCTTGCCTATTTTAAGTCTTCCGAATCCATTAGGCAGGGAAGCCCCTTGGCAGTTCTAGTTCTTTCCAGACATGCCTCTGTCCCCCGGGACTCAGTTCCTTCTATCTCTCCTCTTTCTTTTAAAAGTCTCTGTCCCCTCCCCCTTAACTCCCAGTCCACCTGTGTTGTTCTTTTTGCTCCTTTATTATGCTGTGTCCTTGACCTTCTTCCTTCCCCTTTCCCTTTCATTGCTCCCATTCCAGGCCCCCTGCTACACCTCATGAAATCAGAAATTGCTGTTCAAATACCACAGGTACCACCATCTATTCAGTGGCAAGGGCTGCACCCACCCTGGCTTGGCAGATGACATTTTCCAGAGTGGTCCTGCAGAGGCTGACCCATCTGACCCAGAGGACGCTACCAGTTAAGGTAGTCCTGGCTGAGGGCCCACGAGGTTCCCCTGTCATTACGCTGTATTGGAAAGTAAAGCTGATTTGGCAGCTTCATGAGATGAGAATCAGTTCAAGTGCTCCCCTCTGGCTTCTCTGAGCCCAGCATGTCTCCAGGAGCAGCAATGGGGAGCAGACCACTTCTTCCCAGCTTTCTGTACTTCTTCTAGGCACTTGGCTCAAATTAAGTACTTACTCTGTTAGAGCAGAGAATGACTCATTGGCTGCCATGTCTATCACCGTAAGTAGGTTTTGTATTTGTTTTGGAAGCTACTGGAGAGACCCAGGATAGTATCTACCACCTTCAGAGTGTAGTTTCAGGGTACAGATTGTATAGGCCAATGGATGCTGGGTTGAGAAGCTGGGATCGCATTCTGTAATGATAGTAATAATGGCCCTCACGTACTGGATGCTTATTAAATACCAGACCCTGTTGTATATCAATTCATTTAACCCTCATATTAACCCTATGAAACATATGCTATATTATCCCCACTTCAGGAGGAGGACACAAAGGCACAGAGAGACTACATCACTTGCCCAAAGGAACAGAGTGAAAACGTGGCAGAATCAGAATTGGAGCCCAGGCAGACTGGCTTCAGAATCCATGTTCTTAATAGTTCCCTACACCACAATAGTTGGTAACAGGGAGCTTCGGAAGGCAGGCAAACATTACTTGAAGACAATGATGCTCAGGAAGAGATTTTCGGAAGCAAATAGATGGAGTGATTGAGGGATGAATGAAGGAATCCAGTCAGTCTCTTGTAATAAATCCTGGTATGCGAATACTAACGTCTGAATTAGAGTGGGCACAGTGAATGCAGAGAGCGATGGGTGGGAGAGCTGGTGTGTAAGGGCCCAGAGGTAGAAGCAGGGCCTGGAATGTCCAGCCGTGAGAAAATGGTGGGGCTGAGGCCAGAAGTACAGGTGGCAGGAAGGACCTCTGACTTGTGTGTGGCCCTGAGGTTGGGTTCCAAGGTGCAGAGATAAAACCTCCTCCCACTTGCCATATCTACCCCCGAAAGGAGGGGTGCTGCTGAGGGTTAGTTCCATTCAAGGGGAGCAGCATGCTAGTGGGCAAGGCTGGTCCTGGGAGAAGGGAAGAGGTTATAAACAGAACCACCCTGTCTGTATCCTCTGTCTTCTCCAGGAATGATGATGGAAAATCAGGTTCCAGGCATCACCTGACTATGCCCTGCCCTGCCCTCCGCTTGGGAGTCCTTGTGCGTGGGACCAGGGAAAAGAAGAGGAAAAGAAGCAGGGATGGCTAGCTCAGGGGAAGGGCATGCTCCCCTTTTCACACATCCCCACATTTTCTCCCTGGAAGGAGGATGTGAGGGTCAAGGACATGGTGAGGATCAGGGAGAAATGAGCCAAGTAACCTTATTCTAGGTCAGGTACTAAGGGGCAAAAAAAAAAAAAAAAAAAAAGGTGGGGGAGGGGGCTTGTCTCAAAGCTCAGCTCCCCAGGGCAAGGCTAGAGTTTGGGGCCAAAGCTCCAGACTGTACTGAAGACTCTGTTTGTCCTCAAAAGTGTCCTCTTAATCCAGACCGGAAGTCATCAATGGGGTGGGATTTAAGGATTGAGACTCTGCCTTTATCAACCATGATATTGATGTTTCTTTTGTCTAATCAGATTTAAAGTCCCCTTTCTAGTTCTTCAGTGTTCTAACCTGCCTCTGTCTTCCCATTTCAATAAGATACTCAGTGGTGATAAATATCCTGGAAATATTGGGTGCAAAATGCTAACAGAAACTATAAAAATAAACACATTCCCCGCCCCCCCTTCTACAAAGTATTTCAGTACCTGATAAAATGGTTATATCTGAAGCCTCAATTTAAAAAAGTTCTCATTGCCAATAAACAGATAAAAACCAAGGGCTTTGGGAATGTTAATAATTTGGGAATGTAGGTGGGAGGTATCATTATTCTTGAATAACACATGTTTGCCCTTCATCATTTTAATTAACCAAGTTAATATTTTCTTTTGTAATTTCAGCAGCAGATGCACTAGGGTAAAAGGACAGGACCTGGGTTTATGTGAATAGGATTTTTTATTTCACCACTGAATTCAAATAGTGTTTTCCTGGGGTGAAAACAGATGGCAGAGACTTGGTGGTCAAGGCATTATGTTAAGAGTGAACCTTTCTTTAACAGGAAGATTTGAATAAATTCAGGAAGTGATTTAAGATACGATGTGTTTCCTAGACCCTGATTCATGGCAGGTACTTTTGTTAACAAAATTTATTCACTCAAGTCCAGTGAGTCAGAGGAGCTAATTTTCATTCTGGCAAATTTTATATATACATATATATATTCCCATTGACTACATAACCTGGAGATGAGGGTTGTCCTGGAAAACTCAGTCTGTGAGACACTTTACATGTTTCCCATATTCTGGCTAACCACTGTTTTCTGATCTGATTTTCAAGACCTCATGGTGATTAAAAGAAATTATTTGGGGAAGATAACCAAATCCTGGCTTGCCGCTAACCTTAGCTGTCTATAAATTGTAATTTTGTGTAATTTTGATATCTTCAGCGATACAAAGTTTAAATGGAATATTGTCCTGAAAGGCTGTTTGAAACCATAAATTACTTTGCAAAGGGAAGAAGATAGTGTCATCATTACAACACACAGCTTTGTTACAAAGCCAGATTTCTCCTATATTCCCAATGGAAATCAGGCAGTTATATTAACTCTTCCCTGCTTCCAGAGTATTCCCTGGATAACCATGGCTTTGGGAAAAAAAAAAAACAAAACAGGATAACTGCAAGAAAAATATGAGGCGTACAGTGATGTGGGAAGGAACTGAAAGACATATGAGGTCTGCCCAGAAGATATCAGGATGATGCTCTAACCAACTGAGCTATATGGGCAGGGCCAGGAATTTATATTCTTAATAATCATTTCAGGGGCTTCTGATGCAGCTGATTGACAGAACACAGTTTGAGAGACACTGTGTAGTCCCAACTTCATGGCACTCTCGTGCTCAAGAAAATTGATTATAGTTATTAAAGCCCCTACTTTTCTTTGTGCAGAAATAATGTAGTTCTGTCTCAGAAGTACAAATACATGAATGTGGCCTGGTCTCCCGATTCATTCTTCACTAATTGGAGACGCTAGGTGAGAGCCAGGTGAGAGGAGATCTTCTTCTCAGAGATGTGACATGGTCACGGTGGCCAGAGAAGCACTGTGAGGATTTAGGTCTGAGCTTCCAATACCCTGCCTTTGAACCAGTTTTTCTGAGTTGACTCGTAAATCAATAAGAAACAACTAGAGTTGGCCAATTAGTAAATAAACACAAAATCAGGAAAAGCACAGAAATTGACACAAAGTAGCAGGCATCTAGTTGGCAGGAGCAAAGTACAGAATGACAGTTCAAAGAGTTATAAGCTCCGGAAGCTATGTGAGCACAGGGGGACTCCCAGCTTCCAAATGCTATTGTATGGCTTTAATAAATATATTTTAGATCCTTACTATTCCAGGGGTTCACATGTAAAAGGTCCAAGTGGGACCCAGAAATATGTCATGGTTACCTTCAGCAGGTACTTGGACAGGAAAATGAAGCCTTGGGTCTTAGAACTTATATATAGGTAATTTGGCAAATACTTCTTGTGTACCTACTATGTGCTCAGCATCGAGCCCAGAGCCACAATAGGTCTGACTCATGCTCTGTGTTCACTACCAGGCAGACAGCTGCCTTGCATTGCCCAGAGTCTGACAGGGGCTGGCTTTCATCCCTGAGACAGATAGTGTACAGACATAGCAGCTTTCTAGTGCTCTGGTTTTGACTCTTATTTTAGGGGCCAGCTCCGTCCCTCAACCTGGAGAGATTAAAATGCCAGCTCATACTGCAGATCGCTGATGTTTAGTTCCAAACCTAAAGAAAAAATTAATGAAGACCCTTGACACACTGGAGAAAGAGGCGCGTGACCCCGTGTGTTAAATAGTGTGGGGAAGAACATGTCAGATCAGTGGTCAACATACGGATTTTGGAGTCCCATGACTTCAACATAAACCCAGATTCTCTCTTCGAGCTATAGTTTCCTCATCTCTCCAAAAGGAGATGAGGACACTATCTCATCAGGTTTATAGAACACTTAATAATATGCGAATACTTACTAGCACAGTGCTGGCACATATCAGGGGCTTGGGAAGCATAAAACGCTCCATCCTTCCCCTTGACCTCATATTCTGGGCCTTGACGAACTATAATCTTGCTTTTGGCAAAACCTAAATCAAGAAGATAGTACATTATGAAGTTAGCTGAGGGTGCACAGGGGAGAAGCTCTGCGTCAGAGTTCTCGCAAATTGAGCGTAACATATTCAAATCCTAAATACAGAAACCATTGTCTCTCTACAAGCATGTCTTAGTCAGGATCCCTTCCAGAAGGCCTGAAACAAGAGTCTGTGTGCAGTTTATTTTGGGAAGTGGTCTCAGGGAACTGGAGTGGGGGACTAGGAAGGGGGAGACAGGGAAAGACTGAGTCAGTGCCTACAAAGCTTGTGATCGATTTGGTCCCAGCTGTGAGGCTCTGGGGCCTGATCCTTCTGGGATGATCTGAGAACCACCTCAGCTATGTCTACTCAAAGGACACAGCGGAGCAGACATCCACAGGCTCCCATCCCCACTGGTCAAGGACGGTCCCCTGGGGTTACCTTCCTCACATTTGCCAGGTTTGCACACGTGCTGAGTGGTTCCCACAGGTGTTTTCGGCCAGGTGTCTGAGAAGCCCAGGCAAGCAGGTGGCAGAGTGAGATGCACTTGGGAAGACTGGAGTAAAAGGTCAGTTACCGAGAATGTGAAATGGACATGACCAAATCCAATACTGGGATCAAAGGAAATACCAGTTGACAGGAAAATGAGCAAGTCTGCACCTCCCTTCAAACCAGGTATCATCACTGCTTACAAATTGGCCCCCGGACGCTTCTCCAGTTGCCTGCATGTGGCATTGGGTGGCATCCCTGATCTCTTGGTTTCCTGAACTCTGGTTGCATGTACAGTCTCTGTAACTTAGCCCTGGATGACATTCTTTCTTCCTTGTCTTTCAGTTTCTGTATATATTTTAATCACGTCCCCTACAAGGGTCACACCTCCTTGGGTAGCTTGGGATGGGGTCTTCTAATTCTTTTCTTTTTTTTTTTTTTATCCTATCAGCACCAAACTGTGCGCAGCAAAACCTATTGAGTGAAACTCACTTGACAGATGGTAAATCCTTTCTCGAGCAGCCCAATTATCCTTTCAGGGGCCCGTGGAGACTTCTTGCTTCCTAACCGTACTGAGATGCTCACTGATTAACGGGACTCGGAAAGCCACGTCTTGGACGAGGGCTAGCCAGGCAGGGAGCTGGGAGCACCGTGCCAGCGCCTCGGGGTGTTGGAAGGTTTTCATTAGCAGTTCATTGTGTGCTCTTTGTATCCGGGTTCTTTTCAGTTGCTTCACAGGCTGTGGCACACTCAGTAGGGACATAGGTTTAGACAAGATTTCAAGCCTCTCATTGGAGCTTTCTGTATCTAATGAAACCCAAATGCACTGGTCCCGTCTCTCCTTATCCTTTTCCCTCTCTGCTTTAGCCCTTCCCTGGTGTAGGTGCCACGCGCATACGAACAGTGAGCAGCTAGGTAGGACCAGGAGTGGATAAGCGGGGAACTAGTATTTGATGGGTTATTTTAGCTGGCAAAAAGGGATCTTCAGTGTATTTCAGTGTGACCTTGGAGCCCCATGGTGCTGGGCAGGCTGTGCTCTGAGGGACTCTCAGGAGGCATTCACGTCACAGTGATAGTGCGTGTGTTCAGAGGGGTGCAGTAAACAACCTGGGTGGCCACAGATGAAGTTCCTGTCGGAGGCCCCACTCCAGTTCTACTGAATCAGATTCTCTAGGGAAAAGGTCCAGGAATCCACGTAACTTTAACAGGTTCCTATGAGCACTGATGTTAGAGAATCATGGCTTAGGATATAGGTTTTTTGTCTTTAAATTTTTTCAAGATTTTACTTATTTATTTGTTTATTTATTTAGAGAGAAGGGAAGGGAGGGGAAAGGGAGAGAGAGAAACATCAGCGTGTGGTTGCCTCTCGCACACCCCAAAGTGGGGGCCTGGCCCGCAATCCAGGCATGTGCCCAACTGGGAATCGAACCAGTAACTCTTTGGTTTGCAGGCTGGTGCTCAATCCACTGAGCCAGGATATAGGTTTTAAGAGAAGGTTACACCAGAAGGGAAAAATGTGGGAAAGTGTCTCAGTACCGATGCCATCACTGGTTCCTGTGCTTCCCAGGCTTAAACACTCAGCTGGCTTCACGGATAACTCAGTGAATCACTGCCTTTCAGAATATGGTGGTCCTGCTAATGATCTGGTCATCTTGTCAACTCTTTTTAAGTAGATGCTTTCTTTTCTGTGTGCTTTTACTTTCCAACTTTCCAAGTGAGAAGTTCTGATCTGGCTGGGCTGTCACCATGCAATATGGAATACCCCATTCAGGCAGTATCTCCACCCAAGCTGTCTCTTTGGCATAGGTCTTGCTCATGTTCATCTTACATGCGCACGGTTGCCTTTGGCCCGGGCATTCACACTGGCTTCAGTGACCAGCAGCTCCAGCATCTTAATGGAGGAAGAACTACCTATGACTACTTCCTTCTGAAGGAAGCTGTGGTCATGGCCAGTGCTTCATCATTTATTAGGACACGAAGGAAATGTAATTATTCAATATACCACGCAGATGCCAGGTCCATAATAATAAAAGCATATATATATATATATATATATATATATATATATATATATATATATATATATATATATATATATCGGCGGCGGCGGCGGCAGCCGTCCGTCTCGAGAGACGATGGTGTAGCTTCTTAAGAGTCTATCTGCACCGCCGAGAATGGCTGTGCAGTCCGACTCGGGAGTGACATGGTATCTGTCTCCTCCCGTGTTGAATCGACATCTTGCGATGACGCTGAAGCTACAGAGCCTGGGCAGGGTAATATGGAGGGTCTGCTGTTGCCCATGCAGCAGACCCCCCCTCTCTTCGCAGCTGAAGGATCCAAGGGAAAGACGGAGTCAATACAGCTTGGCTTCAGGTGCGCCGCAGGAGTTGCCGGTGTTGACTACAACATCAAACCGCCTTAGGGACTCCGGCTCCGGATTTTCTGTCGGGGTTTACTCCCTTAGCCTTTCCCCTGAAGAGGTATGCCGCAAGGCAGTGGAGGTTTTTTGGAATCAGAGTTTTCCTTCTCTGAATATATATATATATATATATATATATATAGAGAGAGAGAGAGAGAGAGAGAGAGAGAGAGAGAGAGAGAGAGAGAGAGTACCACCTTATGCCAGACACTTTTTCAAATCATTTGAATAACATTCATATGTTTAACTCTCAAAAACAAATTTTTTTTTTTTTTTGGTAGTAGATGCTATTATCTTCATTTTACAGATTAACAAATTGAGGCATAGGACTTGCCCAACAGTTTGTGTATGGTGTAGCCATAATTCAAACCTATGCAATTTAGCCCTGAAGCCACTGTTCTTTCCAACTGTGTCGGCATCACGACAGAGGATCATTGCGTGTGTGTGTGTGTGTGTGTGTGTGTGTGTGCGCGCGCTCGCGTGCGTGTTGGGGGTAGACAGTTATAAGAAGAAGCATGCAGGGCACAAATCAGTTCCTAAAGGCAAGGGTGTGCACTGGTGTGTGTTGAGAGTGTGTTGGAAGACAATGACAGACATGTCACAAAGCAACAAGACACAGCTGGCTTGCCTTGGGGCCAGAGAGGATGCTAACAAGAGATTTTGAGGGGTTTCCCTTACTTATTTCTTCCCTGACTTCTTAAAAAGGAGTAAAACTGGCATCTAATAAGGCCATATTAAACACTTCCCTTTGAAGCCTTAGACCTTGATCTTAGCCAATACCCCCGGGGCCTAGCACTATGTGACAGACAAGCCTTGAGAATCTAGGATTAGACAGGAAATTCAGATTTGAGTGTCTGGAGGGTGGCTGGCTGTGTGTGCCTTGCCAAGGAGCAGTGGGAACGTGGGGGGTGAGGAGCAGACACTTCCCGCCAAAGCTCTGAGGGTCTAGCCCAAAGCCGCTACTAAGCTGCCATCCAGTCTCCAGTAAAGATCGAGGCAACTATTCCAGTAATTCAGGAGGAAGGGGAACTATTGATTTATAAGAATAATGATCTGTTTCCTTTCTTTGTCTGCAGATACTAATCTGGTCTGCTGGCGTCCATGTGTGCCGCATTGCTAGGTGGGGGCTGCCTTCCAAATCTTTAATTTTTTGAGAGAAGCACAGTAATCATTGAAGTACCATTTTGGGGGCACTTATGGGTCTTGTCAAGGTCTCCATGTGCTTCTGAGATGAAACCTTTCATCTTTTTCATCTTTCGTTAGCTACTATTCTCTTTCAATCAGTGGCTGAGGAAGTAACAGGGAAGACTTGCCTTGAAAAGAAAATGGCTATTTAGTGTTATTCCCAAGTCACAATCAATTTCTTTTTAGGTCAGGAGCAATTTTGCATAGTCTTGACTCAAGGCAGGGGGGTGGACATGATAATCATCGCTTTCCCAAATTCAAAGCAGGCTGGTGGTCTGTGCAATGTGTGGGTTCTGGCTAATACTTGGCACACTGTGTGGGTTGGGTATTTATACACCCCAAATCCATAGGTCAGGGTGCTGAGAGCAGAATTTGAAGGAGGGTCTGCAGTTCCCTGGGTCAGTTTTTACTCTGAAAAACACAAAGATGTTCTCTGTCTCAGGTGAAACGATTACTCCAGAGACTTGAGGAGTTTCAAGGCAACCGAAGGCAAGATAAGAAAGGGGCTCTCTTGGAGGAGATAGGTATTTATCCCCCTGGGACTCTTCTGTACAGTGCATTATTGACTTCAGGGCAAGAGGCCACGAGAGTGTGCCTTTTCTTGAGAGTAAACACTATTTTTTTTAAGTGAATGGCGAAAAGGGGTGTTTTGGTTTCCTAGATCAGTTTCTAGAAATGAGTGTATTGTACAATGTATTTCAACCTTCAATGCTACCAAATATAATTTACCATTACTCAGATGATTCAGAAGACCCTCTGGGATCAAGACAAATAGCAAATATTTCCTACTGCATCTGTGTGGAGGGGCCATTGCGCAGCGACGTCCAGTAGTGAGTCAGCAATAGAAGAGCCAATGCCCCTTTCTGTTATAGTCATCCAATCTGAGCCAATCACTCACTCAGTTAGCACTTCGAGTTTCCCTATGACTGTCAGGGATTGTACAGGTGTGGGGGGAATATAAAGAAGTGTAAGCCGTGAGCCCATTGGTTGTAAATAGAGTAACATCTACATAGGTTCTTTGTCAGAGCTTAAGATGAGAACTCAGTCTTGGGGGTTTGTGACGGGTTGGGTAGACCTGTCCCTCACGTCCACCCCATCGCCCTTCTAGGGCACGTTCCTGCGTGGTCGTGCCTGGAGAGCCAAACACCGCATTCTCCAGACTCCCCTGCCCTCGGGGCTCTGGATGTGAGTGAAGTCCAGCTATGCTGTTGTTCTGGGGCAAGGTTGAGGAGGTAGAAATGAGGCAGAGGCTGTGCTTTCACTGCTTCTGCTTTTTCTTTTAAAAGTTTGGTGGTGGGTCCAGGCTGGGTGACTCAGCTGGTTGGACCATCATCCCAAACACCAAAAGGCTGCAGGTTCGATTCTCAGTCAGGGCACATACCTAGGTTGCAGGTTTGATCTCTAGCCTGGGCCCATAAGGGAGGCAACCGATCAATGTTTCTCTCTCACATTTCTCTCTCTCTCTCTCTCTCTCAAATCAATATGTATCCTTGGGTGAGGATTAAAAAACAATGTACAAGTTTGATGGTGGAAGAATTAGTATTTTCTATGGCAGCAGTTACAGAATTTTGTGGGTGTCAAGAGGCAGATCACAGGGATCCCGTTCTGCAGGTAAGGATTAATGTGTATCTGGTTGCGTGTGGAGCCAGCTTCCTGTCCACGAGGGCCATCACACTGTAGTGGTTTCCTGACTTTGGCAGTCATATTTTGGGTAGGAGGTGGCAGCTTCCTAGTCTTGGGAGTGGCTTTAGAAGCCAACAACCTAAGTCTGTTTCCCTGGCTCTCCCAATGACTCAGTGAGCTTTTTAATGCCCTATAATAAATCCTTTCATGCTTCAACTTGCTAGAATGGCTTATGTTCCCTGCAAGTGAACCCTGTCATGACTGTGATTGGTACCAGGAAGGTTTCAGGCAACAGACCAAAGAAATTAGAAAACTGGATTTGTTTTTTCTGACTTGATTGGGTTTGAAAGGAGCAATGATCATGTTAGCATTAGCATGTGGAATACTGACAGTGTATGACATGTATTGGCAAAATAGTTACTTAAAATACAGGTCACTGGGAATGAAGTGCCTAGTATAGGCAAGGCTTTGGTGGACTGAAGGCCTATGGACCATCGTGGTGGGAATAGGGAGGGCGCGGCATGTGAAGCTGGGTAGCTATTTCTGCCTACATTAGACAACTTAAAGAAAGAAAGTTATATGCTTAGGATTTTAAAGTTACCTGCATGAGGCATGATCAGAGGACCACGATCCTGTGAATTTCTAAATGAATCGCTCATTTCATGTAGCTGCAGGGCTGATACATTCTAACATCAAATGCCGTCTGATCCTGTAGATTGACAATTAAAATAATCTGAACTCACAGGATCACTAGGGATCGTATGCAAAAGTTTGAGTATTAATTGGGAAAGAGTGGATTCCTGAGAACTGGGCCCCTGGGGGTGAAATGAGATCAGGTGAACCTGAGTATCAAGATCTGTAAAACGATAATGAACCTCTGTTGACAATAGAAGCATCTCCTCCTCCCCGGTCTGATGAGGCTGGTCCAGCCTGGCTTAGGAGACTCCAAGGACTTTGCTGAGGTAGTTTCCTTGCAAGGAGTTGCCAGTGTTCCTCCTGCCCCATTTTCCACTACTTATTGTTCTAGATCTATAACTAGAGTCAAACACCCAGCACACCCCCAGAAGGACAAGTATAATATCTACCTTATGAGGCAAGGATTTACATACTCAAGGAATTGCTAGATTTTGCTCATTTATATCAGCAAAAGGGCTCAGTGGATTGAGCGTCGGCCTGCGAGCTAAGTGTCGCTGGTTCGATCTTCCAGTCAGGGCACATCAGAGAAGGAAAACTCTGACTCCAAAAAACCTCCGCTGCCTTGCGGCATACCTCTTCAGGGGAAAGGCTAAGGGAGTAAACCCCGACAGAAAATCCGGAGCCGGAGTCCCTAAGGCGGTTTGACGTTGTAGTCAACACCGGCAACTCCTGCGGCGCACCTGAAGCCAAGCTGTATTGACTCCGTCTTTCCCTTGGATCCTTCAGCTGCGAAGAGAGGGGGGGTCTGCTGCATGGGCAACAGCAGACCCTCCATATCACCCTGCCCAGGCTCTGTAGCTTCAGCTTCACTGGAGAGGACACTCCAGCGTCATCGCAATATGTCGATTCAACACGGGAGGAGACAGATACCGTGTCACTCCCGAGTCGGACTGCACAGCCATTCTCGGCGGTGCAGATAGACTCTTAAGAAGCTACACCATCGTCTCTCAAGACGGATGACTGCCGACGACGATATCAGCAAAACTCTAGGGAATAGTTATGGGGATGGATTATGAGAACCTAGGCCAGAGAAGAAGAAATACAATGTCAAATCTGGATTAATTTATTATTGTGAGTGTGTTTTTCAAACATTTCGAATTGATTGTTCTAGCTGGTGCAGCTGGAAATGGTTCTAACTGTGGCTGGTTGGGTAGAGATGAACTTAATGGTAGCCTACGTGGAAGGAGAGTGAGTTGTCAGGAATCCATGGTATGATGGAGTGGGAAGAATCTAAGCACTTAGGAGAAAGGACTAGTGGGGTCAATATTTCACATATGACCCAGTAACTCTTTTCACCAAGGCACTGAGAAACAAAACTGGGAGAAATGCATCCTTGAAAAGTATTGCAGTGGAGTCTTCTGTAAGTCAGGAGTGAAGGGGAGAGATGCTGCTATTGAAATGAACCCTTTGATTGCAGTGGGTCCGTTGAGATCCTGGAGCAGCAGCGGACAAGTAACAACACTTAAAGGTTGGAAACAAGGCAGAAGCAGCTTCTAGCAGCAGAGCCTGAGCAGAATCTGATCTTTGCTGGCAGTTAATTTATCATGATGTGTCTAGGAATGAATAGAGGGCCCTTCTATCTGAGCACCACTTGACACATATATAATCAAAAATACTGTAGATCTGAAAAGCATAGCCCAACTTGAGTCCCCATGGTGAGAAGTCAAAGACCTTCACTCAATTTCCAGGCCAGTTATCAACCTAGGGCCACTGAATAAAGGGGACACCAGATCCTATCAAGAAAATGTACCGTAAATCTTCCTCCTCGCCTTCCTCAGAGAAACCTGTAACTCTTTAATAACTTAACTCTGCAGTGGGGAAAGGAACCACCATGACTTTTGAGGGCTTATCGGATTCTAGCTTTCATTAACATTAATCCCCTTAGGCTCACAATACCACCGTGCTTCTCTAAGGGTGACAAATGGAATTTGGGTCTGAGTTTATCTCTAGGTGGCCCCAAGGGGTTTGTGAAACCTTCTTGTAATTATTTTCCTTACTCATAAAGGCATAGTTGGCATAGCTGTTTCAGCAACTGCAGAATTGCCACAGTGGCTTTGTGGGGTAAAGGCTATTAACTGAAAAGGGTCAGGTGGAAACTGGAACTCTGCCTACCACAACAGTAAACCAAAACAATACTGCACCCTGAGGAAATCAGAAAGATTACTGCTGTCATAGAAGGCTTTAAAAAATGTGCAATGGTAATGATTCCTCTTATATTCGTCTATTTGGCCTCTACGGAAAAGCCATGGGTCTTAAAGAAGAACAGTAGCTTACTGTAAACTTCATAAGACGACAACTCCAATTGTATTTGCTGCGTTACATGTCAAATTAACACAGTTTCTAGCACCTGGTATGGACCTATAAATTGGGCAAATACTTTTTTTTTTAAATGTTAATACAGAATACCAGAAACAGGGAAAGAGTTGTTTTCTCTGTTTCACAGAAATAGTAGTATCCTTTCCCTGTTCTTATCTCTGGGCTATGCCAGCTCCCAGATTCTCAGTCATATTTTAGTTTTCAGGGATCTTGATCATCACATCACACTATAGAACATCATACTGGTCCACCAGATTGATGACAGCATTAGGTTAGGCCTGGTGAAAAAGAAAAAGTAACGTGCTCTTCTCTTGGTAAGATGATGCATACCTGACAGAGGATATTTTAAAGATTCTCACAAAACTATAAGGCTCTGTCCCCTCAGTTAGGCTTATAGAAGTCCAATGGTCTGGAGCATTTTGAGGCATCCCATCCAGAGAGAAAGACTAGCTGTTTACCTTTCACTAAAAAAAAAAAAAAAAAAAAAAAAAAAAAAAAAAAAGGGCATAAGCTTGTCAGGTGATTTTTTGGCTTTTGGAGACAGCATATACCAACCACATTTGGGGACTGCTTGGACCCATTTACTGAGTAACCTGTAAAGCTGCCAGCTTTGTGTGGGGCTTGGAGTGTAAAGAGGCTTGTCCAATGGTTCAGGCTGAAGTGCAGACGGGACACTGGCCCTACTAGCCCAGCTGATCTAATGGTGACTGAAGCATCTTTATCTGATGACGATGGAGCACAGAGTCTACAGCAAGCCTCTATAGAAGTATTACAGTACAGATCCTTAGGGTTTTGGAACACAGTCGTGCCATTTATCAGTGGATTACTTTCCTATAATAAATAGGCCTAGCTTGCTTCTCATGGAACAAGTTTCCCGTCATCTGAGCTCTCCATCATGGGTTGGATGTTATTCACCAAGCTAAAAGAATGGGTCTTCTCATTTTTCAACCCTTCATCATTAAGTGGTCTTGAAGACACAAGTACATTGCATGAACAGAGAGAGCTCATACTCCCAGGGTATCACCTATTGCTGCATTGACTCTCCCTCAGTCAATGCCTATAGATTCTTAAGGTGGGCCAATAAACAAGTTACCTGAGAAAGGAAAGAAAATCAAGCCTGGCGTATGGTTATGTCCCATGTGATGTGCTTGAGTCGCCTGGAAGTCAACTTCTGTGGCCTTATAGCCCTGCTCAGTGGTGGCCTTGAAGGACAATAGGGAAAGCTCTCATTGGGAAGAACTGGTCAATGTTGCCTGAAAATAAAGATGTTCCAAAGTCCAGCTCAACACAGATTCATTGGTAATGGCTAATGGGCATCGGGTTATCTGGATGGTCAGAGATTTGGAAGGACAAAGGCGGGAGGACTTGCATCAGGAAGAACTGGGAAGAGGTATGTGAATTGAACTCTCAGGTTGGGCACAATATGAACATAGGTATGTTCGGAATATATTTGTTCAGAGCAGGGCATGTTTTGAGAAGAAATTGCTGGGAAATGAATGAGACACGCTGACCTGTTTTGCGGATATCTGTTAGCCTCTTTCCTTAGTCTGACAGATTGTTTCCTTACGATTAGATTCAAGTTATGCATTTTTGGCAGGAATACCACATAACTAATGTTGTGTCCTTCTCTATCAAAACATCAGGGGGGCACATGATATCCTCATTAAATTGGAATTTGAGATCGCCACTCACCATTTTGGGCACCTTGTGCAAATGAACCAACAAGCAAGAGATGGCTCATTAGTGTGTCAACTGGGTAAATAAGCCTGGCTATCAAGGGGAAACAGATTGCCATTACACAGCGGGAGCGTGGAGACGTAATTTTGGAACCCAGGGGATTCTCTTGGGTACTTCATAGTAGTGCCATGCCCAGCGGTAAAGGTTATCTTACATCAAAATATATATTTAATGTGCTTATTTATTTAAATCATATATTTAATATTAACTTTTAATAGGAGAGTATAGAAATCTAGCATAATCAGGATCACCAAGGGTTGAGATCCTCTCGCAATAATGATCTGGGTAATTCTACCAGCTGAATAACCTGGCCCAGCCATGGTGCTGATTGAGGTCAAAAGTGATCTATAATGAGCTGTGAAGGCAAAAAGTTGTACCTACCAACTATAGATAGTCTTGTGACTAACACTGGAACTGTCATAACTGCCCGTGATTTCTTTTTTGTTCTGTTATGTATATTTTATATACATTAATCATTTTCCTTCCTCCTTTCCCTTTTTTTACCATATTAAAAATGGTCAATTTATGATGGTTACTTTTTAAAGTTAATTTCTATATTATAGAATATCATGGTGGGCTTGTGACTGAACCAGAGAAGGAATGAATATCACCCAAAGATAGATGCAGAGACTTGTGGAACTTTGGCGAAGGAGAGTGCTTTTTTTTTTTTAAAGGGCAGTTATGATATTATTGTTTGGAAATTTAAATATGAAAAGGACAGGCAGGTATGGATGTTGAAAGGCGAGAGGCACAGTGTAGGGTGTTTGTGGTACATTGGTGCTTGATATCCATTCGTACTTTCTTCTGTGAATTTTCCTGATCTGCAGAAGTTAGAAAGTAAAAAATTAGTTTACCCAGACTCTCTTGCAGCTAATTTTGAGTACTGTTTAGGCTTAGACAGTCAAACACAATTGAGCAAGATTTGGAAGGCAGAAGAGGCATGGAGGCTGTACTTCTGCTCTGCTTACTTCTTTTCAGAAAGCAGTCCCAGAGGGATTTGCTTGTTTTCCCCTGCAGCAGCATTAACATGGATACCAGTGTCTAGTAACTCAGTTGGCCTGAGTACTGAGAGGCAGAGCCCGGGGCCTACCTTCCGCTGGTGTGTGGGGTTTGTCAGGGCTGGCATGATGCAACATTCTGGGGGGGGCGGGGGTTGGCTTCCTCCCTGTGGTGGCTTCCTGATCACAGCTGTGGAGTGTGATTCTGGAGCCGGCTGCTTCCTGATCACAGAAGAGGCAGAAGCTCCTTTGGTGAGCCGCCTCTGCATTGTGGCTTTTTGCTCCTGAGAGATTGACTTGGAGGCCATTCCTTCAGCCTTCCCAATAACTCAATAAGCTGTTACAGTAAGCCTGTCATAAGTATTCCTCCTGATTAAACTAGCTATGGTGGATTCTGTTCTTTGCAAAGAAACCCTGATCAATATAGGGATCCAGGAGCCCACTGTCCTGTGCCAATATGTTACATGAGGAACAAGCAAGGTTCAGGTGTGGCTTCTCCACTGGCACTTGCTATGCTGTCTATTATTCTGGAGAGAAATCTGCCAAAAATTACATGTCAGTTCATGTCTGGGAGATGGTTATGGTCTGAAGCATAGGAGACTAAAAACTGTTGAGACAGTGAGGGGTTCATAAGGACATATGGCACCCCCTCTATGAGAGTTGTTCTCAAACTCACCTGCACATTAGAGTAATGAGGAGTTTAAAAAATTCCTGATGCCTGGGCTGTACCCAGACCAATTAAATCAGAACCTTCTAGGTGGTCCCAATGTGTGTCCAAGGTTGGACAAGCACTGCAGTCTGGGAGGAGAGAGAGGTGAATTCTCAGGTGATGTATCAGTTGCAGCTGGGGAGAAATAACATACTAGTAAAGAAGCAAATATACTATCTCATAGTCAGAAACACAAAGTGGGTCTCACTGGGTTAAAATCAAGGTGTTGGCAGGCTTGGGTTTCTTTCTGGAGACTCTAGGGGAAAATCTGTTTTCTTGCCTTTTCCAGATTCTGGAGGTAGCCTGCTTCCCTTGGTTCTTGGCCCCTTCCATCTTCAAAGCCAGTAAAGTCTAGTTGAGTCTTTTTCTTGATGCCATCTTTAAGGACCCTATGGTTCCACTGGGCCTGCTGGGGTAATCCAGGTGAATTTTCCCTTCTCAAGGCCAGTCGATTAGCAACTTAATTTCACCTTCAAGCTTAATTCTTCCTTGCTGCGTAACCTAACAAAAGTCACAGATTCTGTGACTTAGCATGTGGATATCTATTCTGTTCATCATAAGGAAATAAGGGACAAGGGCATGGGGGAAGAGGTACCTGAGGGATTCCTTCCCCACACTTTTTGAATCAGAAGAGTAACTGGAGGGTCCAGACACTCAAAAACTCTCACACTGTGAATCAGATGTGATGGGAAGCCTTCGCACTGTACATTCATTCTTCTGTAAGAAGCATTGTTAGCTGGAATGGATTGCTAAGACACCAGATAATAATTTGAGATGGTTTATCTTGCCACTTTGCAAAATTACATTCATTTTTTAATTTTTTAAATGATTTTATTTATTTACTTTTTGGAGAGAGGGGCAGGGAGAGAGAAAGAGAGGGAGAGAAACATCAGTGTGCCAGAGCTCCATCTACTGGTTGCCTCTCTCCTGCCCCCAGCTGGGGACCTACCTGGCCCATAACTCAGGCATGTGCCCTGACTGGGTGAACCAGCGACCTTTTGGTTCTCAGGCCGGTGCTCAATCCACTGAGCCACATTAGCCAAGGCTGCAAAATTGTATTTCAATGATTTAAAAGTTCTTTGTAATCACCTGGCTGCCTGGCTATAGATAACAGGAGACTATAAACATGCAAACCTTCCATTTGCTGATCTGTGGCCTCTTGTTAGGAACCAGGAGGGGCCTACTATGAACAGGTGGTCCTGTTAGAGAATTGTTTTTCTTTTTTTAAGAGACATTCAACATTAACCATTCCAAAATGAAAAATTATTCTTTTGGCAGATATGCTCCTAAATGTATTGCTTTGTATCTAATAACCACTGCTGCAGGCTGATCCACCTAGTTCCAGTAGAGGCATGTTGTGCAGCTAATTCAAGCAGACAGGTTCATTGGGAAGCTGTTGCTCATGACGATGTTTCTGAGATTGTTTTTTGACCTTGCTGAATGATTGGTAGCACCTGCTTTATGCGTGTTCCATGCCAAGAGGCTCAGAGCCATGGTCCCGGCTATAGAATGCCACAACCTTCACATTTATTTGTAGCCATGCTAGAGTAGACCCTGGATCTCAAGGAAATTTCTGGCTTTGTCCACAGGTACCCTGCAGATACTCATTTCACCACTTGCTCCTCTGATCTCAAGGGCATCTGGAGCCACCCTTAACCAGCATCAGGTCCTTGACTGGAAACTAGAGGCCTGTGTTTCCCTAGGGCCACACTTAGTGGGAGTGGAGTGAAGTTAGGTTGTAATCATGGGAACAAGGCTGGGTATCTGGCTCTCTGGCTGCCCCCAGACCAGATTCACAGGTCTTTTGGCCCCGCCCTTCGGGGTGCTCTTGCCCCATAATCCTCCTTGTGATTCCAGCGGCTCCGCCATTCCCTCCTCTCTGGGCCTGAGGTTGGCCTCATGGGCCCTGGCTCCTAGGTGGCTGCCCTGGCTGCCTGGAAACCTCTGTCCTTAGCTAAATTTGTGGCAAAATTATAGGTTCTATAAGCTTTGTTGTGAGTCTTCCCTAGTCTTGGCTTTCTATTTTTATTTATATGGTCCCTGCTGCTGATTCTTTGTTCTAATTTATATTATGTAATCATGTTATTGTATATGTTCTTGTTGAAAAGCTCTTCAAATCCTCCATGGGCTAATGCAGGACACAAAGACATAGAATAGTGACATCAATGTCCCTCTCCCCACTGAGAGATTGGTGAGGACTGTCGGCTGTGGATCGGGGGGCTGGAGCAAATGTCACCTATTTCACTTTGTTGATCAAAGAAGGTCTTGCTGCCTGGGTTGGAAGAAATGAGCTTTACCCAATCGGGCATGTCTTCCAAATATCCCAGATAGGCACATGGTCCATGAGTCTATAACACCAGGATTTAACCTCAGAACTGCGTCGGTGGGAAAAATGACCACCTGGCTCTTTCACATTTGTAAAACATGGAAAAATAAATAAATGAAATCTAGCTAGCTGAATTTTTTCTGACATAAATAAAAAGTATCCAGTTTTATCTCAATCAGCAGATCTAACATTCAGAACAAAAAGGTCATTTTGGATTGTGCATCTAGGGTGGACATTAGTCTGAGGAAAAGTTGTAAAACTTGTCTGATTCTTGGCCTCTCTTTTTTTTTCTCTCCTCTTTCTCGCCCTCCCCACCCCATACTGAGCATTCCTCCTGACGCTGGATGGAGTTTCCATGCGGGCCCCACTGTTGTGCTAATAATAGCAATGACTGCTATTTGTCAAGCCTTTAGCACTTGCCCAGCGCTGTGCGAAGCACCCTAGATACATTACCTCACTCCTTCCTCCCAGGGGCCCTCCAGGAGGATGGGCATATTTGTGTAATGAGCCCGGGCAGATGCGATGTTTAATAGCTCCGTGATGCCCTTTGTCAGCACTCAAAAAACAAAGTTATTGGTATTCTCGACTTTCTGATGCTTGGCCTAAAATATATTGGTAAATATGATGCTGCCCACAGAAAGGAAGTAGTGAGCAGACTATGAGGAATTGGAGTTAATGCTTTATATATTTTCTTAAGCCTTTCCCTGAGTAGTAATTAATGGTGGCAAAGGGAAGTTCTGGGAGCCGTTGTTTCATATTGAAATTTAACTGCTTCCTTCCCTGCAGTAAAACAAAAACTGACTAGAGTGAGCAAAGATGAGAGTCTAAGGTGTAGGAAAGTGCCAAATTTTGAACTTGACTTCTGCTGATAGGCTGAATATTCACCATTGTTTGTAATGCTTCATCGTATGGCAAAACAAAAGTACCAAATCTCTATGTATTCTGCAGGCAAAATGTTAAGGCCGTCTCTGGAAGGTCTGACCTTCGGGGTTGGAGCAAATGCATCAGAAGATGGCAGGTCAGGAGACGCTGGGGTTTCTGCTTTGCTTTTCTGTCCTCCTGGAGTGTACATCATCTTCAGACCTTCCTCACCGTCCTAGTGAAGTGGCTTGTATGAACAGTTCTCCAGAGTTCTTCTGCTTCACGGGTAAAGCCCTACAGGTTGCTTTCAAAGTCAGAATCTGGGGCTCCAGGGACTGGAAAATGTTCCCAAGCCAGGTAGCCTGGTTCTCACACGGGGGCACAGGGCCAGCTTGTTGGGACACAAAGGCACCCAGGGAGCATAGTCTTGCATCAGATGCCAGAGATCTTTCATCACGCTGCTCTGACAATGAAGCTGGAACAACCACAGTTTGAAAACTAATGCAACAGCGTGGAAGGGGCTGGCAGCCTGAGGGTTAAGTTACCCTTGTGAAAGGGAAGGCAGGAAGGGACATTAAAAACAGTATCTCGAGGCACTGAAGGTAAATTACCTGCTGCATATTACCTGGGATTATCCTTCATCTTTTAAGATGACCTGAAAGGGAATATAATTAAGTCACTCAGAAGACAAGTTATGAGGGATATTAGACTCATCAGAATATTAGCCTTTCTTAGTTTTAGTAACATGAATAAGGCTTGAACAGCAGTTTGATTTTTGTTATTCATTTGTGAATGAACACTCTGATGTTAAAAAATAAAACACATGAAACACAACTTACAGTAGTGGGCTGAAGAGAAGTCCCTCAGAATATCAGATCCTAATTCCTGGAACCTGGGAATGTTTTCTCATTTTGAAAAATTGTCTTTGCAGGCATGTGATTGAGTTAAAGGTCTTGAGATGGAAAGATTATCCAGGATTCTGCAGTAGGCACTACATAATCACAGTGGAATCCTTTTGAAGAGGGAAACAGAAAAAGATTAGACATACACAGAAGAAGAGAAGGCAATGTGACCACAGAGGTGGAGACCGGAGGCATGTGGCCACCAGTCAAGGAATGCTGACAGCCACCAGTAGCCGGAGGAGGCAAGGAAGGGCATCTCCTCTCAAACCTATGAAAGGAGCACAGTCCTGCTGACACCTTGATTTTGACCCAGCGATACCGACTTGAGACTTCTGGCCTCCAGAACTGTGAGAGGATAAAATTCGTTATTGTAAGCCAGCAAGTTTGTGATAATATGTTACAGCAGTCATAGGAATCTAATACACTTGCCCAACTGGAACCTACTGAGTTAGATTCTTAAGTCATGAATATAGGTCTCTCTCCTGAAAAATAGGTCGGTACCTGCATGTGCTTGTAGAAAAGGACGCACAAGAAAAGCCATGGCTACCTCTGGGAAGGGGAACCAAGAGAGTAAGAGTCCAAAGTAAAAGGCAGGCTTACTCTTAATTTTATACACTCTGATTCTGCTTGAAATTTTTTCAAATGCATGTATTTCTTTCAAAAAATAAACTTATTATTTTAGAAGGGTTTTGGATTTACAAAAAAATTGCAGAGAGAGTTCAGAGAGTTCCCATTCACATATATCCAAATTCCCCTTTTATTAAAAGGATCCTAAATTAGTGTGGTATATTTGTTACTTGTCAGAATGAACCAGTATTGATACATGATTATCAACTACAGTTCATACTTTATTTGAATTTCCTTAGTTTTCACCCAATGTCAGTTTTCTGTTCCCAGATCCCTTGCAGGGTACCTCATTACATTTAGTGGTCATGTCTCCTTTGGCTCCTCTTGGCTGTGACAGTTTCTCAGACTTTTCTTGTTTTTTTTGCTGATCTGAGCTTTTTTGAGGAGTGCTGCTGAGGACTGGTTACGGACTGTAGAATATCTCTTAATTGGGATTTGTCTGATGCTTTTCTCATAAGTAGACTGAGGCATGTATCTTTTTAAAATAAAAAAACTAGTAATAAAAAAGAAAAATACTATTAGTACACTAAAAATAGTTGTGTAGATCATTGTGAGGGTTAAAAGAATATATATGTGCATATATATATACTATACATAGTATATATATATATTTAACTAAGGACATTGTTCACTATTTCATACGTACAGTGTAAGTGTTATCTGTTACTACCACTGTTATTGCGAGGTTAAAAGGTTAAAAGCATATGCCAGAATAAATGTTTTGGTAAAAGATGTTAGGTGGGATAATGTGGTGAAGTCAGAAAGATCTAGATTACAGCTTCAGCTGTACTGCTCACTAGCTCTGTCATCTGAGCCAAATAACCCCTCTGAACCTCGGAGATGAAATCTGTAAAATGGGGTAATAATACGTGCTTAATAAGGTGGTGGTGAAGACTGAGAAAGTATGTATACAACTCAAATACAGCAAGAGTAAATTTTGTGTTGCTCTTCAGTTTAATATTGGAAGACAAACTAATTCGTTTGTACAAACTAAGCAGCCAAGTCATTGCTCTAAGTTAGTTGTGTCCATAAACGTCTCTGCCTTTCTAACTGGGATGAGTTACCCATCAGAGACCTACGTGGTGCCTATTAGAGGTGAATTTTGCATGGCGCACAGTTTACAAGACACAGTGCCTGCTACAGTCTACAATGGGCAGAGACTAAAACCCATGAGGGCAGAAGAAAAAGGGGTGTTCTGGCAGCTGAGGTAGTCTTGTCTTGAAATAAAGGTAGCTAGAATTTTTATACTTTGCTCCCCCTTAATTATCAACATATTGGATGAACACTACAGAAAACCTGGAAACGTATAGACAAGTAGAAGAATATTTAAGCATATCTATACTTTGGCATAATTCCTTCTAGTTTTCTTTCTTTTTTTTTTTTTTTTTACCATGAATTTAAAAAATGGCTGAGATCATATTATACATAAAATATAATGTCCAGTTTTTTCACCAAATATAGCATAAACATTCTTTCATGACATTCAAACTGCTTCCTAAAGAATCATTTAAAATAATTGCATACTATTTCCTATGTTAACAGAAAATCGGTTTGGCTGCTGTGAAAGAGACACAAAATCAGAGTGGCTTGAACAACACCAGAGCTTGTTTCTCTGCTGTGACAGTCTGAGCCAGTGTGGTGGCTCTGCCCTGGTCAGTCATCGAAGGCCCAGGCTCCTTTGTAGTGGTGTTCCGCCATCCCCAGATACGGCCCTCATCTGGATGGTCCAAGATGTCTCAGCCCCCTTTTACGTGAAAATAGAAAGGGGGGGGGAAAAAGGTGGGAAGAGCACATCCCTAGTCTTTAAGAACACAACCTAGAAAGGACACCCATCACTTCTGCTCACATTCTGTTGGCCAGACTGAGTCACATGGTCATTACCAGCTGCAAGGAAAGGTGGGAAAGGTAGTATTTATTCTAAGCGATTATGTGCCCAGCTAAAAACCAGAGTTCATCGTACTTCAGAAGAAGACAGATGTTGAGGGTCAACTGGCAGTCTCTGTCACACCTTGTATGGCTGTCCTTCACTTACGAGAGCCATATACTGTCGCTAGAGATTTTTGATATCTCCATTGTATTCTATTTTCAGGATAAATCTTTAACATTTTGTGCTTACTAAGTATCAAATGTTTTACATATTAGTTCATTTAAGCCTCACAATAATCTTATGGATAAATACTATCTTCTCTATTTCAAACTGTTGAAAATAAAGTTAAAGAACATGCTCAAGGGAATATAACTGGTAAGTGGAGTGGCTAGGATTTGAACCTATGGAGCATATACTAGAACCATCACTATATACTTCTTATCCTTGACCATGTACTGATTTCTTTAGAGAATAGAAATAGGAATTATGCATATGGACATTTTTAAGGCTTTTGATATATTTTTACCAATGAAAATTTGTACCAACTGGCCATTCTCTCCTATGAGAAGAAAAGATGTCCTGTCACCAGTCCAAAACAAATCTTCCCTGTTGGGCACATAAGTCACCCACGCAGCATCTCCCTGGAATTGGCCCCTTCTCACACTAGGTTTGATTTTTCTCTCGCTTCTGCCTTCAGACATGCCAGCGGTGCTCATAAATGGACGGTCATTATTTTACACACATTTATACCCTTCACGGTGTCCAGCCAAGTGTGAAGTGGCACATTGGCATTTGTTGAATGAACATAAGTGACACGTGCTTTTGTGGAATGTGAGCCTAGAGCCCGGCTGTGCTGGGTGTTCACAAAATATTTCTTACATGAATTTACAGGCTTTTCTCATGTCGGAACAAATCTTCCTTTGCCCCTGCTACTTCCATGAACTACTCTCTCCTCACAAACCTTTCTTTCAGAGCAAAAAATTCACAAAACCACAAGAGGATGGTTTTCAGTCCTCCTTCCCAGCCGCCCCCACTTCCTGCCTTCCAGCTTCTGGCCGGGTACCTGCTTCCAAACACCCTTTCAAGGGAGGGCTCTTGGAGTCTCTACGGCAATAGCAAGAGAAGGCAGCACCGCATGCTCAATCCACCGCCGTGTTCCCCTTGCCCAGGAAATATTTATCCCGTGAATGAATGTATTTAGTGGGCTCTTCTTAATGACAAAATCATCCAATCTTTAATTCAGAAAGAATTCAGCAGCCCAAAACATGGAGCAGGAGTAACAGTTAAATTGTCCCAGGAAAACACACGAATAGTTTCTCGTGCTTGTCGGCGAGGTTGGGGGTGTGATAAGGAGGGAACTTGGAGAGATGACCCTGTTTCCCTGTCCCCCTGTCATTCAAATCATTTACCAGAGAGTGAGCTCATGTACTATTTAAAAAATGTAAAATGTAAGCAAAGGACTTGAACACATCTCTTTAAAATCATGTAGAACAAGCAATGGCTACAGAACCCTTAAAAGGGGTTTTCTAGCATATTTCTAGGATGTAGTCTTGATTCTTTGAGACTGACGCGACAGAGGACCAGTCTTCCGCAACACACCACTTGATGTCATAACACCATGACAGGACCTCAAAGAGGAGGCTGTCATGGACCCCGTGATTCTTGCCCAACATGGCCATTTTATTGTCAAATACACGTGAACAGCTATGCTAGGTATCACATGGGCTGTAAAGAACATATACTCAGCTCCTGCATTTAAGAAACTTACATACATACTGACGTGGGAGATAAGATAAATCAAAAGGAAGCAGATGATGTGTTATAGGAAAGATAACACCATACGCCCAACATAGATGCCATTAGGCCCGAAAGTGTAAACTCATAGGAAGTGCTATGAGGTGTCACTATTTATGTAAAATGAAAACAGAGCTGACCATGTAAGTGTAAGTAAAACAGAACCCTTTTAAACTCTTTGCCCCTCCTAACTGGTCTGAGTGGTTCCTTCGATATTGTTGCCACCATTCTCAAATCGTTACTATGAGATTAACCGGCATGTGTTTATCTTTAACATAAGAAGTGTGAATGGAGTCCTCCCAAGTGATTTTGCCCACAGTTCTCATTTCTGCTACAAAAAGTGGTTATGCCCAGGCTTATGCTGGACTAAGTCCACACTTACCTGCCATTTGGGAAAGCTTCTCTGGGAATGCAGTGTGCTCAGTATCCCACAGCCAGTAAGAGGCAGAGTCAGGGGTTGAACCAAGCAGCCTGCCCCCTAAGCCTGTCGGCTTAGCCACTGCCTGCAGGAAGGGGAAGGGAAACCCCTGTTGAGGATTTACTGTGCGCCAGGCATTCTGTGAACAACTTGCACATATGCTATTTCATCTAATCCCCATCACAGTTCTTAGAAATAGCTGTTATCATCCCCAGTTCTGTAGACAAGGAAGAAAACAGGCTCAGAGAGGTTAGGTCAGTTGTCTAAGCTCACACGGCTGGCAAGTAGTAGAGCTCGGATGCAAATCCAAGTCCTCTGGCTCCAGAGCGCGTGCCGGCTCTATCATTTCAGGTAGTAATGATGATCCTCTTTCAGAACCTGGGGGCTGGTCATGCTGGGCATCGGCACCTTCTGCTAGCCTGGCTCCTTACTGGGCTGGTGTTAGTCCGTGATCCTGCCCACTGGGCCCACGCTCCCCAATCCCTGCTGTCTCTCTTCTGGTCTCCTTTCTCTTCCACCTTTCAGGCACTTAAATATTCTCATCTTTAATTGCCATGAATAACCCCTGAGGGCCTCTATATGTAACTCTCTTAGGCTGTGTCCCTTTCGGCACTGGAATTTGTATTCAAGTGGCTTTGTGATGTGGATGAACATCTTCTGTCCTACTCTGAACTTCCCGAGGACAGGAAGCCTGTCTCATTTATTTATCTTTGTTCCTCTTGGGGTCGGTGCTCATGGAGTAGGTAAAGAGCAGTTATTTTGGACTTGAATTCCCTCTGGTTGCTCATAAAAGTGCACTGCAGCCCCTCCTCTCCAGCTATGTTCCTTTTGCACCCTCTCCCAGCTCCCATCCTTCCCTAGCACCTACAGCGTCTCCAGCTCAGGGATAACTCAATGAATAAGATTTCCTGCTGGGGTGACCATGCCCTCTATGGGTGCTTTCCTGTGTGGTAGCCACTAGCCACATGTGGCCCTTGAGCCCTTGGAATGTGGCTGGTGCTACTGGATTTTACATTTAAATAAGCACCACAGTATCGGACGGCACAGCTCCACGAACAAACGTGGACCCAACAAGCTCCCCAACCTGAAGTGTGACTGAAGAACAGGCTTTTGCAAGCGTCCCGCGGAAGTGTATTCTCGAGACCAGAAACGAGGGCTGATGGGAAGCCATGCCATTCACCTGCAGGCAGGTCATCGCTCACGTGTATTCTCAGCTTGTCTTCAGCGATCCATCTGTGGACTAAACACGGAGGCACTGCTGCTGTCTAGAGGCTGGCAGCCCCATGAAAATGACATTCGTGTCTGCAGCAGAAAGTGGTGTTACTGAATTGCCCTAACAGCCCTTCAAAGGCATTGAGATGAGAACTGGGAAAAAAAAAATCTCTTTTTTTACTCCTCTTTGTTTCTGTCAAATTTATTTTCTTGTTTTCTTTTCCCAGAACTCTTGTAGCTGTCCACAATGTATCGCTGGGAGCCGGATTTGTCATTTTTACCTTTGGTGGTTGAAGAACTTTGATTTTTCTTTCCAGGGGCAATCAGCTAAGTGAAAAGGCACTCTGGAAACAAGGTTTGTTCTGCCACTTCCTTCAGTTTGTCAGAAAGACAAGAATCCCACCAGCCTCACTTTGTAGTAATGCTCTGAAATTACTTGGAATCGTCTTCCACCTACTTTTCTTGTCTCTATTATCTAAGATGTGTGGTAGCGAAGAAGAAAATGAACATAGAATTTAATGCAATACTCACACATGCATTGTCAAAGCTAATTGTTTTCAGCAAGGTGTCTTATCATTGATGAAAGTGATCAGTGCCTGTGAGTACAAAAGAAACCATAGTGGAATTTCACAGGTCTTATTCATAACAGTCTCCCTACTTAACCCTTTCACGGGCTGACTCTGATAACTGAGACATGACCTGACGTAAGCGATGATTATCCTTCAAAATAGAAAAACGAATGGCACTTTCATTAATTAAAGTTTTTGAGGTTCCTCTGTGTTCTGCCCAGTTAAAAAGAGAGACATGTAAAAAAAATCCTTATTTGCAGAGAAAGAAACAAAGCTCACCAATCTTAAGGTTGTTTGCTTCCCCAATCCAACTGGGTACCAGCAATATTGAATATGCAACATAACTTTTAAGCTTCCTAAATCCCAGTACCATCTTCAAAGCATATAAGGCATCTCTTCAGGCTTAGCCATGTGCTCTGATCCAGCCCTCATGTCTACTGCTTAAGTATTTGATGTTAACAGTGCGTAATGAGAAAGCAGAGAGAGATTTTCATTGTCTTCACAGAGTAGGTCAGGTGGAAAAACAATACCACCACATGCATGCCCTGGCAATGTGACCAACAGTTTCTTGTCTCCGGATTCCTCCTCCTCTTCTCACCCTTCACCCTTATCATGGGCAGACTCATCGTGACAATGCTATTGTTGGGCAGCCCAAGTTCACTGCCATCCAAGAGGGTCTCCTGGAGATCCTATTATGTATCAGGCCCTTCCCAGAGCTGATCTTCAATCATCATGTCAATCCTGAGTGCTGGTGGCGTTCCCATTTCTCAGACAAGGAAACTGAGGCTAAGTGAGGTGTGGTGAGCTCCCTGTGACCGAGCTGATAAAAGGTGACAAGAGCTGAACTCAGAACTGAACCTTGATTTCAAAGTACCACACACTGCTACTTTACTGTAGAGAATGAAGATTCACTTCATGGATGTGGAGCCTGGGCTTCAGGGAGATTCTAGGACCAGCCTGTTAGACCTAGTGTAGGTTTACATGGGGGGGCTGACTCATGGTCACCCAATGTTGTCCATGTGCAATCTCTAGAACCTGTGAATATGTCACCTGCCATATAAAAAGGATGTTTTAATGATCTTGAGACGGGGAAATTATGCTAGGACCCAGCGTAGCCACAAGTGTTCTTCTAAGAGGGACGCAGGAGGAGTAGCGTGCGTAGTAGGTGGGACAAGAGAAGGAAGAGGCTGGCTGATGCGAGAAAGTGGCCATCAGGCAGGGGGGCTAGAAACCGCAAAAGGCAAGGAAATAGATTTTCTCTGGGAGTCCCCGGAGAAACGCAAGCCGGCCAACATCCACCTTGATTTTAGACTTCTGATCTACAGGCCTGTGAGAGCATAAATGTGTGTTGTCTTAAGTCACTAAGTTGGTGGTAATTGGTTGCAGCAGCCATAGGAAAATAACACAGCTTATTGATGAAAAGGAAGCAGTGACCCGACGGTTAGGTTGGCCGGTTGCTCTCCTCATTCTTTGGGGCCGATGACTCCTCTCCCTGCCCCACCTTTTCTGCACAACACCTCAGGGAGGCCTCTTATATCAAAAATCTCATGAAGCCCTCAATTTTTAAAAAGTTGTTGAATTGTTCTTATGTTAAATATATTTGTTATATATAAACATGTATAATATGCATATACAAATATATATACACTCTATCAACGGCACTGCTGAAAGACCCAGAAGGAAGTACGAATTAAGAGAATTTGTTTTCTGTGACTTAATAAATTAAAATAAGATCTTGCATAATACCATATACCTCATAAAACAGAGAGAATACAGGGCCAGGCTGGGAAGAGCCTTCAACAGCAGGTAACTGACAAGCAAAGGTGTTAGAGAGAATATTGTAATTCAGTAAACATCATGAATGCCGACTTAGAAAAAATATATTCCATCTAGAGCAAAAACACCTTTCAGCTGCACTGGTTCTCCATTAGGGGAAGGTACTTTCCAGGGAACATTTAGAAATGTATGGGGCGGTGGGGGTAGGCGGGTGGTTTGGTTGCCATAGCAACAGGGATGAGAGGGAGGAAAATGAGGACGGGTGGTGGGAAGGTAGAGTGGTGGGGAAGATTAGCATTTAGTGTCCGGGGTCAGGAATGGCCAATGCCTGTGGTTCTCAAGACAATCCCAGCTCAGGAACTGTGTCACTAAAAATGATAACAACATCTCCACTGAGAGACACTGAAAGGGACACTCCAATAAATAGCCTTCAAATAGATGGTAACAAGGGCTATTTGGAATTTATCATTTATATGTATTTTATATATTACATGTAATATATATTATATATTGTGTGTAATATATATTATGTGTTTTCTATATATGTGTGTGTAATATATATTATGTGTTTATATATATATATAGTTTATGCCAGGAAATAGGGCACATGGTAAAAAGAAACCCTTTTGCCCCCCTCAAGCTGCATATAGTGTGGTCGGGGACAGACCAGTCCTGCGATGATAGCTGTAACCTGGAGCAAGGAGAGCAAAGGAGGGGACAAGAAAGGCCTCCTGAAGGACACGCTGCCTCCCCTGACATCAGAGTTGGAGGCAGCAAGGAGAAGGTGGGCGGAGTGGTCTGCAGGGGTCAGTGGGGTAGGGAGTGAGGTTCCAGGCAGGGAGTCGTGTGTATAATGAAGGCCTAGTGTCAAAGGACACAGTGCTGTTGGGGTGATTCTGACCTGGGGAGGCTTGAGAAATGAGTCCGGAGAGGGGAGCAGTGGTCTGGTAACTAAGGGTCCTGAGACTCTGGTCAGGAGTGTGGACTTTATACTGGGGCCAGGAGAAGCCCTTGGGGAGTGTAAAACAGGGAGTGGCAAGAACCCTAGTTACAGGCGGTGGCATTGAACTGAGACCTTCGTTAGTGTCAGTTCTTCACCACCTGCCTCAGATGCTGGAGGAGGCGTCCATTGAGTCGCCCGGGCTCTCTCTGTCTATCTCTCCTTCTGGCTGCATTACGTAGAGTCACAGAGACAGGACCGGCCTCCCTCACCCACTCGGCGTGATCCCTGCCACCGACCTCGCCCACCTGCTGAGGACTGCCTTCTGTGGGCAGACCGCGCTGCCTTCCAGGTCACAGCTCTCAGGCGAGTTTGGAAGGTGGCCCGGGAGTCTAAAGGAGAAGCATGGGGTGGCCCAAAGGCCCTGCAATCAAACTCTCTGACTCGGCATCCCACCCTCGCCATTTGTAAGTTTTGTGACCACCAGCTGTGCACTTAACCTCAGTTTTCTCATCTGGACAATGGGAACAATGACAATAACTAACCTTACAGGGTTTTAATAAAGATCAGCTAAGGCCATGTGAAAAGCTCAGCCCTTAAAGCCCCCGGTAAGTTTTAGCTATTATTATAATGGGAGGCAAAGAGCCCAGTTTAGCTCAGAGAGTAGGAGTGTGCCTGCTAGAGTCACATTGTTATGTTTAAAGTTTAGTCCCATAACATGTGGTCATAGGAACGCCACTTAAACCCACCGCACCTCATTTTCACATTTTCTGGGAAAAGGGTAGCAAGAATAGTTCCTGTTTCAGAGGACGAACATGACTTGATTTTAACCATGTAGATCTCTAAGAACATACTTAGATTTTTCTTAGAAATCTCCTGGCACATAGTAAGATCTCTATAAATCTTCGTTATTGTTTTAAATGGCGTAAGCCAGACAAGCAGCGTGGGACAGAAGCAGGCTTTGAAGGACAACGAGTGAGTGTCATACATAAAAAAACAGGAAGGGGAAGAAAACCAATATATATATATTTATAATTTATATCATGTATTTTTCAATGACAGTCAACATTTAATAATTAATTTCAGAGGCACAACATGGCGATTAGGCATTTATGTAACTTACAAAGTGATCGCCCCTATGAGTCTAGTACTCTGACACCATGCACAGATATTCCAATATTGTTGACTATGTTTCCTATGCTGTATTTGACATCGCATGACTACTTTATAACTGCCCATTTGTACTTCTTAATCCTTTTTTTTTTCCACCCAGCCCCCAAACCTCCTTCCCTCTGAGACTCGCTGATAGAGGAACAGTGTTTTTTGAATGCTTCATAAGTATCTGGAACTTAATATCAAAGATGTTTTGAGGGTCAAATAAAATAAGATACCTGCTTGACTGATGTATGTCTTCTTTTCTTTCTTTAAAAAAAATCGTTTATTCACTTATTTATTTTTAGAGAGAGTGCAGAGGGAGAAAGAGAGGGAAGACAACATCTGTGTTCGAGTGAATCCATCAGTTGCCTCTCTCACGCCCCAAACTGGGGACCTGGCCCATAATGCAGGCATGTGCCCTGACTGGGAATCGAACCAGCAACCTTTCAGTCTACTGACCAGTGCTCAATCCACTGAGCCACACCTGCCAGGGCTGTCACTGTTTTCTTATTCCAATTTTGCCGCTGGGCCTTACAGTTTAAGTAGTTTACCCAGGATCACGTGATAGGTGATGGACCAGGCTATGTTGGATTGTAAATCCCTGTCCTTCCCCTTCCCCTTGCTGTGTCCAGCTACAAAGAGAAGGGACGTGACCCAGGAGGGTGTGGGGACAGGAGGAATCAATTCATCTGCAGTTAAGATTACGACCCGGGTACCCCGCTGATGCTCTCCTTTAAGTTCAAGAAACTGGGGTGCTGGTCCCATGATGGCCAGCAGATGTCAGTGCTAACAACCAATTCCTCCCCTTGCTTGGGTTTCCAGAACTAAGTGCCAGGGTGCACTTATTTCTTCATTTGGCAAGCAGCACCGGCAGATTCGGCTGTCTAAGAGAAGTCTAACCTGGTAGTGGAGCCCATCTTCAAAGGCACCCGAGTGTGGAGTGGCTTTGGAGGGCTGGGTCAGAGGAATATGTGTTAGAGCAGCCCAGAACTGAATTTGGAAAGGTGTGGCAGTGGGACACTTGGCTCTTAAGATAAAAGCCCAAATCGTCACTTCCCAAGAAAACATTTGTATTTGGAAGGTGGTAGTTCCTTGAGGGAAGTCAGCTGTGGGAACTGAAAGGCACTCAAACCCATGGATTCACTAAGTGAAAGTTATTGATTGGTTATCAGTTATTGATCAGAAAAGGCTTGGAACTGTAGCTTTAAAAATCTTTAAATCATAAAATGTAACTTACTCACAATGTCAAACTATACATACACGTACACAATTAAAACGAAATGTTCTGTAATAATACTTTCACAACGCGTGAGAGGTACTCTGATACTTTCTATCCTGTTCTATTCTATTCTATTCTATTCTATTCTATTCTATTCTATTCTTTCATGAAAAAAAAAAAAATAGCTAGCTGGGACCCACCAACTGAGGACCCACAGTCTGAAGAACAGCGACGCAGGACAGTGTGTCACAGTATGTATAGAAGTCCTGGGTTTGCAATGCTTGATCACCGCTAATCGCCAGGATTAGGATATTCTAAGGGAGAAAACTCTTGCATTGAATACGGACCTGGACTCAAACTGCAACTTTTTCTCAAATAATAATTTATTCTCTGAAGCACCCCTTGCTTATGTGTGAAACTGATATCATTGTGCCTCCTCAAGGGGCTGTTGTGACGTGTCTGGCACGCAGCAGGTTTTCAACATACGGCTGCCCATCCACACGTGAAGGGTTTGATACGGTATGTGGTTAGAGAACCTTACAGTTCAACTGAATGAGGGCCTTCTGGGGTGGAAGGGGTGTTAGTGCTAACACCCGTGACTGGACATCCTTAGCACAGATAGACCTGTGTGTGCAGCTCAGGCATGAGTGCTTGCAGAGGCGGAGTGCTGGAACAATGGCGCTCAGAGGTGTTGGGGGAGGAAGGTCTGTCTGGGTTACAGTGACGCCTTTTACTGCAATTCCCCCTGCTGTCGCTCTCCTGGTACTTACTACGCGAATAACATCACTTACTTAATGATTTTTCCCTGTGAAGATCTGTGCTTCGCTTGTGAACAGTAAATACTCAAAACATCACCGAATTAATGCATAATTAGGCATGAGTGTGGGACTGGGGGTCAGGGGTCCCATCTGGACAACTCCAGTTAGGAGGCTCTGGAGGGAGGAGCTTGGAGGGCTGACTTTTTAAGGTCCAAGGTAATAAACACTAATGGCAGGGTGCTGTGATTTGCCCAATAATGGAGCTGCTTCTGTAGATTTCTTCAGCCTGCAGAGCCTCATAGTTGCTACCTGAAGAAATGACAGATTTCCTAGAATTTCAGCTTCTCTGAACACAGGGCATAAGAATTCACACTGCCGTTGGCATTGTTTTCTTGTGATGTGTTTATATCTCTCATCCCTGTGAGATTGTAAATTCCTCGAACTCGTTTTAAGATACATGCCTGTTTTTCGGGATCGCCTGCCCTATGTGGTCATGGGCACTTACCCTGTAGCTACCACCTTACAGATGAGGTGACCGAGGCTCAGAGAGGCTATAACACTTCCCCAAGGTCACACAGCAAACAGCAGAGCCAGGATTCAAACATAGCCCTCTAAGGCCACAGCTCTCATGTCGCCTTCCTTCTTCTTCCCCAGTCACTAGCTCAGAGCCAGCGTGTTGGCAACGCTCAGGGAACACACGTTGATGGTTGGTGGACAGACCCAGGACTCGAAAGTCTGATTCTCTACAGACAAGGCGGGGCCCTGAATTGCCAGGCCCAGGTTGGAACTGCATGTTCCAGGATCCTGGGCCTGGCAGGGTGCGGTGGGTGGCAGGGTAGAGGAGGTAGGGGACACTTCTTCAGAGCACAGAGCCTGGGAACTGGTGATGTGAGGGAGGATGTCACAGTGGGAAGAGAAATGGAAAACCATTAAGCTTAAGGCCTCGGTCTGAGGGCTAAGGAGAGAGAATGCCAGAGAAGAGAGAGGAAGCGTCATTGCCTGCAATCAAGGGAGAGCCAGGGACTAAAGAGGGGAAAGGCAGGGAGGCGGAGGAGGGCTCTAAGCCTCAGGACCATCCCAGACTCGCGAAAGGACACCACACCACAGACTCCGACTCCCACAGCCGGCTGCTTTTACAACTCCATGCTCTGGCCTGACTCTTGAAACTTTAGAGCTGGGGAAGACTTTGGAGGTTATTTGCTGCCATCCTGTGGCAAGATCTCTCTTTCTCTCTCTCTCTCTCTGTCTGTCTCTCCAGATAAAGCCACCCTGGACCCACAGTGTGAAAACAAAAGTAACAATAACATCAATGCTAACAATAGCTGGAGCGGGTCGTACAAGTCCTGTACAATTGCTACCGCATGGATGCTGAGCAGTTGGAAGGGCCGTGGGGTGGTCGATACTGGTGTGGCTGTACGAGTGCACTGATTTGTGGCTGCAACTGGGAACAGTTGCCTTGTACAGAGGGCCTGTACGTGCTGGGCATGGGTTAAGGGTCACCTAATTAAATCCCCCGAAAACATCATGATCCCAGTGATACTTCCCCAGAGGAGGAAGTGTTAGGGTGAGAGCAGTGAACCTCCTGTGTGTTCCAGGACACAGAGTGCGTGAGTGGAGGGGTTTGATTTGAACTGGGAGCTCCTCACTGCAAAGCTCATGCTCAGGTGGATTTGAAAAACATTTCCATTATTTCTACTTCAAGCCTTTGTCCACTCCGGAAGGGCTTTTACTTAAGGAAAATGGCCAGACTTGATTCAGGCACAACCTTGTGGGGGTCAGAAGCCCTAGTGTGGGTTCCGTCACAGGGTCTGAGCTCTACCACTGCTCAGCTCTTTCTCCAGTGCTGGCCCTTAGTCTTTCCTCTCATGGGCCTCAGGAAGCCCAGGGCGACCTGGCAGCGTGACCTGGGGCAAGTCACAACCTCGCTGAAAGATAAATGGAGGAAACTGAGGGGTGAAAAAACCTAGGCCTGACATATAAGCCCAAAGTCGTTTGAACTTTGTAAGTGAATAAATCTCAAAGGGAGAAATAAGGACTTCTTAAGCAGAAGTAAAAACATTAGTCTATGAAAAGGGACAATCCACTGAATGAAAAAGAACCCCAATAAAATTTCCCTCCCACTAAGCCTTGGTTTCCTATAATAGTAGTCATTATTGTAAAAAGCATAAGATATTTTGGTGGGAAAAGTTGACATGATTTTCTTGTTTGCTTTTTTGAATATACAGGATGGGGCAAAAGGAGGTGTACAATTGTTTGTATGGAAAATAATATAATAATTAATAGCTAATAATACACGAATGACCTTGGTGTTTCGCATACTCACAAGCATAAAGCCACTTTTGCCCACCCTGTACGTTCTGCCAAGCCGGTCAGGGCTGCACTCATCTGCCTCAAGAAATTAGGATAATTACCGCAGAAAGAAATCGGTAGTACTCAGGGTCTGATTCTCAGAACAGGATCTTATTTCAAGGCAACACGCTTCAGAGCAGGCATTGTGAAGGGAAGGTTTTGTAGATTCTCTCATTTTCTTCTTTAGCTCATGAAGACCCAGGCCTGGTGAAGCAGACCACAGGAATTCTCTAGGAAATTCATGTTGGAAGAGGAGTGGGAAGCAGAAATGCACCCCTCCTAGCTGCGGGGGTGGCTGTAAAAAGAAGGTCTGAGAAGTTCTTTGTCCGAGAGCGCAGGTGTTGCACGAGCCGAGGAGCGGAGAGCCGACGGGCACAGAGCTCCAGCCCACCTTCATTACTGCGGTGGCTGCCGGTGCCAACAGGGGGGTGGCGTGCGTGTCTGAGATCTCTCTCCTCTCCTGGGCCACGGGGACAGAGCCAGCAGGTCTGGCAGGGACCCTGCCTTGGTGGGAGCAAGTTCTGGGGCTGGAGAAAGCCCATGGAGAAGAGGAGAGGGAGCAGAAAGTCTTGGGGATGGCACTGGAAGATGCTAAGCATTTAAGTAGAATGACCCCAACTTTAAATAGAAAGTTCCCCAAAGGAGAACTTGGGGGCAAAGACTGGGGTTGTCCATCTGGACGATGAACAGATAAGTTAAAGATAAAAGAAAGGACCTCCTGCCACTCAAACTGGAATCAACCCAGAGTCCTCACCCGGGTGTGCAAGGCCACTCCTGACCAGTGGGCCTCAAACACCAGCGGGCCCCAGAATGACCTGGAGGGCTTGTTAAGACAGATGGCTGGGTGCTGCCTTCGGCTTTCTGGTTGGGCAGGCCTAGCATGGGAGCGGAGAAGTCGCATTTCGGAGGCAGCTCACACTGTGGGAATCACTGCTGTGGACGCAGGTGCTTCAAATTCCTTTTTTTTTTTCCCTTCAGATTTATAAACTAGTTTCTGTCTCCATAGCCTTTGCTTGAGTCCATAGTAATGAGCTTCTGGTACGGAAATGCTCTGTGCTTCCCGATGTCTGGTCTGGAACGACCCTCAGGAGCCTAGAGGAAGACCTTTGCCACACGGTGGCAGCAGCATCCCGGGTATAGGGTGGCTGGCCTGGAGCTGGGGACAGCTCATCAGCATGGGATGCCCTGGGTTCCCACAGAGCTGGCCTGCCTGCCTTTCCATTTCTCCTTGGCAGGGAGGATGGGGGTGGGGGCCTGGCTGAGGGGAGGTCATTGGCACATAGATGAGCAGTTTTGTTCTGTGGGACAATTGGAGGAAGCTGGGTGGTCTCCTTCACAAAACCTCCATGCAGCGTGGAGCTGCTGGGGGAGCTGGCCTGACAAAGGCCGCGGACAAGTCTGGCAGAGGCTGCCCGTCCGTCCCGGGCACAGAGGCCTGGTGGTTCCTCTTTATGCCCGTTTCCAGGGGTGACAGACCTCGGCAAAGACTCCCTCTCAGAAGATGAAGGTGTGTGGGCCCCTGGGAGTTCCGTCCTGCGCACCGTGGACAGGGATGGAGCCAGAACTACCCTCCCCACCCACAGCATCACCTGCACGCCTCTTCTGCCTTCCCAGAGCCTGTTTTATCCTAAACATCTTAAGAATCTTCCCAAGTGACAGGAACTGTGCTGAGAATTGTATATGATCATCTATTTAATTCTCATTACACCCTCTTAAGAAGGTATTACACTCATCCATGATGAGGAAGTTGATTTACTCCAGCACTAGCCACGTTTGGTTGACCATGGTACCCCACATTAACACCACCTCCAGTAGGACCAGGGAGCCTGGTATGAAGATTGGCTTGGGGGCTGCAGGTTTCAGCCAACCCCACAAGCACAGATGTGGAGGCTCTGGTCCAGGGAAACGTGATGATTAGGTCAGGCAACCAACGTTGGTCCAAAGCAAGTCAGATACTAGAACCCGCATTTCTGCCTCCAGGTCTGCTTCCCACTCTATCTTCCCCGTAAAGAAGCCCCATTAAAACTACTATTACCATGACATCACAAGTTATGTTCTCAAGTTAGCCAAGACGGGCCAGGGACCCTGATGAAACTTGTCAAAGATTCCAGTGGTGGCAGGTGTGGATTCTACCTAACGCTGTGCACACGTTTGGATGCAACCTCCACTCTGAAGCTGCAGGCTTTCAGGTGTGAGGAAGCAGGAAGCTATTTTCAGGGTAGCTGTGTTAGTTTTCTAACACACATGCAGACTTTCTCACATTTTCTACTTCTTTGGCTAATAGCTTGCCATCAGCTTAAGTGAAACAGGACCTCACAGAGACACTGTAGTGCCCAGGCTGTGGAATCTGGCGACAGTTTTCAGACTTGGGTTGCTGACAGAGTCTTTGAGTGCTGAGCTCTCTGGAGAGCAGACCCATCATCGGTTCCTTTTGGGGCTGTCTGGACAGACTCCTGGATGGTTTTCATTTTCTCCTGCTGTGTTTGCAAGCTCCTGCCTGGCTGGCTGTCTTCAGGACTCTGTATGATACCCTGAATCCACTGAGTTGGAAAAGAAATTCCACAGTTGTCATCTGACACCATCTTCTATGAGACTCACCACTCTCTTTAATATGGCTGCGTATTCACGATTCTTGGAAAGGAGTTTATGGTTTTAAGGAGCATATTTTGTTTTTCTGCAGTAACCAATTGGGCCCCACTTTTCATATTTTTCAGCCTGGATTTGAAGAAGGGGCATCTATGGATGCTGGAGTTCCTTGAAGAGACTCTGAAAAATGTCTCATTCCCAACTTTACAAGGACTGGAAAATCATGGTCTCTGAATAGCGCAATATAGGAAAAATAATATGGGAGCCTTTGTAAAAGGAGAACCCCAAATGAAAAGAAAAGTGTGTTCACCATTGGAAAACAATATGTGAATGTCAAATGTTCCAGCCTTGTAATGAATTACAGAAAGTTTTATGTTTGAAGTGGAAAGGGAGGCCGAGAGGAAGGAGTACTAGGAGGAAAGGCGGGGAAGAGAAAAGAGAAGAAAACAGATGTGACTCTTAAAATATTTCAAGCATGGATAACTGAAACAGTGTTCAATTTATTTAAGATCGTTCTGTGAAGTCTTAAAGGTGATTGATCAAACTTTTTAAATGCAGCCACAAGGTTTATAAGCGCATAATGAGTGATAACGTCTCCAGAACAAATAAATAGTAGGAAATGTCCCAGATCTGGGCTGCCTTTTAATGCCTATTTTTGCCTGCAGAGAGAAATGAAAAATTAGTCATTTTTAATAAATGCTATACACTTTTTCACCTACAATATCCACTTCATTGGCTGTTGTCTCGAATCTTCATTTCATTTTATGAAGGGTTGGCAGATTAACAAATAAAAATACAGGTTTCCCCGTGCGATATTAGGGGAAATACCCTAAAACAATTGTTATTTAATCCTTATGCTAAAACATTTTTTATTACTTATCTGAAATTCAAATTTAACTGAGTGTCTTGTACTTCATCGACAACCCTACTTGTATGTGAAAGTTCAGTAAAATGCTACTGTTTCCTAATTGAAGGTTGAGACAGCAGGTTTGTGGGGATGATGAGGAAGACCCTCTGAAAACGCTACCATGTGGCTTTCTGAGTACCTCCTTGTGCGTGGGAAACAGGAATGAAGGGGCTCCCGGCAGAGACTGCTGGAGAAGCAGGGTAATCAGAACGAGAAGGAAATGGCGACAATGACGAATTTTAACCCCCCTGATAGCTTTCACATATTGATCATCCCTCTGCACTGCAGACTTGGAATTCCAAGCGCGCTTAAAGCGAGTTCTGTGTAAGCGGATTACAGTCCTGCCTCTGGAAGAGCCCCGAGCCCCTCCTGGTGGCTGTTGTAGGTATCGGCCCGCCAGTACGGCCTCAACTTATCCCGGAGACTTCTCTCCCATTGTCCCTCTGAGAACTGCAGTTCCTTCGCTCTTCCTTCCTTGCTGTCTTTCTGTCGGCTTATTCATTCCGAGCCTGCCTGCGGGGTGACACTGCCCAACTTCTCTGGCTCCCCCCCTCGCCCCCCGCCTCCGAACAGGCCGCACAAAGCTGGTCATTGTTGCCCCGGTTCTGGGACCACCCGGGTGGCGAGGGGCCCGCGCGCTGCGGTCCAGGGCGTTTGACTGACAGCAACCTCCGGTCAAGTGCGCAGCAGGCGCCCGGAAAGGGGGCGTGAACTCGGCCCCCGGCAGGATCCTCCTCCGTCCGCTCCCAGCCTTCGGGAAACGAGCCCTTCCTCCAGGCGTTCTGCAGACCCACGCAATTAATAGTGTTAAAATCTGTTTTCAGCGTGGTGCCTAGGAACGAAGACTTTCCGAAAAAGGATTTCACAGGGAAAGCGAGACTTTTCAGCTTGGGAAAGGAAATCCTGTTTGAGGTGAACAGTAGCGCTGCACGGATAAATTCGGGCAGGGGAGCACTGGACCCCAACTTCTCGCAGTGTGGGGTTTAAAACATTTGTTTGGAATGTAGTGACTTACGAGAAACATGCAACAAACGTTCACCTGAAAAATGTGCACGGTTCCACTTGTGAGCAGAGCTGTGGCTCCCACGCGGGGAGCTCCACGCTTGCTTCGGTCCCCACCGTCTGAGCCGCACAGAGCTGCCCTGGCTCTTAGCCGTAACAAGGTCTCCACACCTGCCCAGGCAGGAGACCAGCTTCTCAGGCACTGTGGACTGGGGGAAGCTGGTGAGCGCAGTAGGAAGCGCGTCCTCCCCGCGCTCACACTTCGGTGGCACTCCCCTGAATGCGCGTCCGGGATGTTCCAGGTGTGCCCAGGTGTGCAGATGTGGATCCCGCACGGTGGTCTGAGCCGGTGTGGCTCCCTCAGGCTGTAAGCAGCTTTCTTCCGTTGCCCCATCGGCCATTCGGATGTCACAGACGCCTTGGGAAACGTTAGGATGTGCGGATCCAACAAGTGATTTGTAAACTGTTGGTCAAAAGATCCTTTAGAGAAGTGGATGGAAATGAAAGATTTCTACCCCAGAAAAAGGCAAAGGCACAAAACTTTCCCATAATTTCAAGAGCTATATGGACTCCTTGGTGTCTTCCGGTGGGTGTCCTTTGGCTTGTGCCCTAAGAGAGACTGCCACCTGCAGGTAGGGGGTCAGATGACAGGGTCTCCAGACCACTGCAACCCGGGCATTCGTCGTCGTCGGCAGCCGTCCGTCTCGAGAGACGATGGTGTAGCTTCTTAAGAGTCTATCTGCACCGCCGAGAATGGCTGTGCAGTCCGACTCGGGAGTGACATGGTATCTGTCTCCTCCCATATTGAATCGACATCTTGCGATGACACTGAAGCTACAGAGCCTGGGCAGGGTAATATGGAGGGTCTGCTGTTGCCCATGCAGCAGACCCCCCCTCTCTTCGCAGCTGAAGGGTCCAAGGGAAAGACGGAGTCAATACAGCTTGGCTTCAGGTGCGCCGCAGGAGTTGCCGGTGTTGACTACAACATCAAACCGCCTTAGGGACTCCGGCTCCGGATTTTCTGTCGGGGTTTACTCCCTTAGCCTTTCCCCTGAAGAGGTATGCCGCAAGGCAGCGGAGGTTTTTTGGAGTCAGAGTTTTCCTTCTCTGATGTACCCTGACTGGAAGATCGAACCAGCGACACTTAGCTCGCAGGCCGACGCTCAATCCACTGAGCTAAACCAGCCAGGGCATTCATTGCATGGTAAAACCTGCCACAGCAGTCATCCCCAAGTCCGTTTTGACGAGAGCAGTTCACCAGCATGACGGCTATTTCTGATACATCCTTGAGATCTTGTTCAACTCTTCAGAAATGGCAGTCGTAATCACATAGATAAATCTATCCACTTTAAAGGTCAGACAGGAAATTACTTTTTTTTTTTTTTGGAAGAACCCACAGTGTCATTTCACTTTTTTGATGCCAGTGTCGAAATTATTCAGTTTGTCTGAGAAATGTGAATCTGATGTGGACAAGTGCAGTTGTTACAGTCACGTGTGTCTCTCACCCCCTCCTGTGTCCGGTCCAATTCGAGGAGTTGGGCAGGGAGTGGGTGTTCTTATTTATTTTCTTGTGGCTGGCTTCTCCATCTGGTCCTTCTAGGATTTCACCTAGTACAACCTAAACAAATCTGCATGGTATCCTTCCCCAGCATTGCTCTGAGCTCATTGCAATACTTTCTTGAAAGGAAAATGTATTTTCCTTCAGGGAGAATAATAACAACAACATGCAAAGGTATAATGTAAAACTATTTTTTTTTCTTTATTGAAAATACATCTACAAGGTAATGCTTCTCAGTCCACACAGGTACATGTATACACAAAGCCTGTGATGGGCTGGTGAGAGGGTCCTCCTAGAGGACTTGCTTTCCATAAGAAATGGTTAGTACAAAAAAGAAAGATCACACTGTGTAACAGAATTAATTTGACATGATTAATTTTTGCCCTACTGGCATCACAGGATGACGTCCATGTACAGTAACTCTTGAAGTGTATTTCCCAAACCGAGCCTTGACAGGGTTACTCCACCCCAGCCTAACCTTAACTTTTGTACACACGTAATGCTCGGGATCTATATAAAAATATCTCTAATTGTGTATCAGAGGGGGTGTGTCTAGATTTTCAGTCTGTTAGCATAATTAAGTCCATTCTTCACCATTTTCAATCAGAAACTCAAACACAGATGGTATTGTCTGACAGCTCCCACTCCACGTCTTTGACGGGATATTCCTTTGGGGGTAAAAAATTAATCTCTGAACCTGGGAGCTGCCTTGCCTGAAACCAATGCCCCTGCCATTTATTTCTTGGAATCACGCTGACAATGTCTTTATACTGATTCATCTTCTACCATTTCTTTCAGGGACTCAAACAAAACAAAACAAAACCCCACTCCAGCTGAAGGTTTTGAATGATCTGGTAAGTGGAATTCCAACACAAAGAAGTATCTTGTTTCCCTTATTCTAAGAACTTTTGATTATAGTCAGAAACCTTTTCAAATAAGAGACCACCCACCCAGCTCACAGACTGCTATCAGAGAACTCATTCATTTGACTTGTTTAAAATATATAAGAAGTAACCTTATATTTTGATATACAGACTTCCTTGGGGAATGTTTTTGAACTCAAGAGAAAAAAAAGTGTTTCTGGTTAAAAAAAATAAACCTCTTTTATTAAAAAATTTTTCCTTAAAGATGACCTACATATAACCTTGGTGCTTTGAAATCCTCCCTTTATAATGTCAACCATGCTTCATTCTTTCCTAACTGGCTCTTTCGTGTTCCGTAGTAAAACCATGAGCACCCGTACTAGTTGCTAGTCTTCCGTTTTAGTTTCTAAAAGTCTATTGTCAGTTGAGGACTGGTGGGAGGCATTCTTCCCAGAGCAGTCCAGGGGAGGGTAGGAAGAAGGGAAAACTTAGGCTGTTAGGAAGAAGTGAGTGAAGAGATCGTGAATCATTTCACTCCTAGTATTGCCTCTGGCCTGGTGACGTGCACAACTGACATTTTGGACACAGGACCCGATAAAACACACCGCCAACCCGCCCCTACTTAGAAGTGTTCATTCCCAATAAACGTCCTTTTTGAAAGTCCCGTGCTCCACAGGATGCTACTTTCTTTAGGATGTTCCCAAAATCGAGGACAGGCTCTTTCAATGATGCCACAGGATATTCAGACTACCAGAGACCACCAAGGCATTTAGGGAGTTCACCCATTTTACAGACGAGGACACTGAGGCCTAGAGATAAGACCTAACTTGCCCATGGCTGCCTGGAAATTTGCCTTTGGCCACCTGCTCACGGCTGTGCTAGGTGTGTATGCAGATTGTCCTGCTACTAATAGAACAAGAATACAAATCAGAATAAGAAGGGGAAACACCCTTCTGTCTAATTGATAACCAATGGCAGTTTATCAAGTTGTGTTGTTTTGATACTAAAACTGAAGTGTGTTCTGACGGATTTCTAAATTTTTAAAGTTGATTTAAAAGCACGTGTTTAGCTTTTTTGTTTGGCTTATTTACTTACTTAAAAAACATCACATTTACAGGATCATGTCACATGAACTTGCAAGATCTGATCAAGACTACTTTTTATCTCAGTACCTTATTATAGATAAGATTAACATGAAATGACTTAAAAACTTTCAAATACATTTTGGCCACTGCAAAACCCTCCCTTGTTTTTGGATGCAGACTTCCAAATCCTATGACAGCTGGGAGGAAGAGGGAGGGGCGGGGCTTACTGAAGAGAATGAGTTGTGATGAGATGGAAGCGTTTTGTCGTGGTTTTCAAACACCTGGTGCTCAAGAAAGCATTTCTTTCTGTTCTTCTACATCTTGGTTTCGCTGTCGATGGGTTTCTCTGTTTCGCTTTCCTGGGCAATCAGCTGATAGGGTTTCTTCATTTCATTCTCTTCAATCACTGAGTTACCCATCTCGGCATCTTGGTTCTTCAGTTCGTGCCGAGACAAATGCTCGATGATGCCGGCCCCGAGGGAGTCTCCCAGCACGTTGGTGGTGGTGCGGAGGCGGTCCCTGGCGGAGGGCGGGAAGAAGGGACAGTGAGGCTCCGTGAACAACAGCGTGTGACTCCAGCTCACATTTGTAACCACTGGGGGAGGGTTTGGGAGCATCTCTTACAACTCTACTTGGTGTATCCCCCGAATGTATCATTAAATAACAGACTCATAACCTTTATAAATAGTGGTTAGTAAAACTTGTAAGAACATGTAGATGATTAATTTTCAGTTACTAGTTAGAGTACCAGTAGTGGTGGAATGACTCTCCCCTTTCTCTTTGTAGTAACCACGTCTCTCTGATTCTCTGTCTTATAACTCACCTTTTTTTTACACCAGCAGTTCTCAAAGTGTGGTCCAGAGACCCCTGGGGATCCCTGAGGTCGAACCTATTTTCATAATAATGCTACGATGCTGTTTGCCCTTTATATTCTCCTTTCCTCATGAATGTCTAGCAGAGTTCTGCAAAGACCACAACACAGCACAGAAGGCACCACAACTGATTGAATACAGAAGCAGTTAGGAGACTCCACCTGTCTTGTATCAAGTCAGGTATTAAGGTGATTTGCAAAGATGTAAAATGGTATCATTCTTTTCCCTAAATTTTTGGTTTGGGAAATGGTATGTTTTTCATAAAAATGTTATGTTGACATGTATTGAATTTATTATTATAACTTCTAAATGAATTCAACATTTTTAAAAATTAAGTTTTTCTAGTATTGATAGATATGACCCACATAGATAAAAGCTTTTTTGGTCCTCAATAATTTTTAAGTGCAAAGAAGTCCTGAGACTAAACTTTGAGAACCGCAGGTTCCTACTAATAAAAGCCCTGGCTGGTGGGCTCAGTGGATTGAGCACCAGCCTGTGAACAAAAGGATTGCTGGTTTGATTCCGTCAGGGCACATGCCTGGGTTGTGGGCCAGGTCCTTGGTTGGTGGCGTGCAAGAGGCAACCAAGAGATGGTTCTCTCACACATCAATGTTTCTCTCTCTCTCTTTCTCCCTCCTTTCCTCTCTAAAAAAAAAAAAAAAAAAAAAGTCCTATTCGTTCAATGCCGTGGCCCAGACAGTGACAGAATGCTTTCCATGTATCACTATATTTAATCCTCACAGCCCCACAGGGAGGCAGGTGACATCATGACCCCCATTTTACAGAGGAGAAGACTAGGGTGGCTGGGTAACCTGCCCACATCACACAAGACTGGGAGGCAAACACAGATCCAAGTGATTCTGGAACTCCTGCTCTCAATGATCACCCTCCCCAGCATGTCTCCTGCCTCGGGCAGTCTCGGGCTCATCTCCATGGTCATTAGGTGTCGTGAAACCAACATATGTTGTCTCCAGCATCTACTGTGTCCTTCTATGAATTCACTTTGGGAATGTTGGCTAGAGATTTTTTTTTTTTTTCTTTTTTTTGGTAAGTGGGTGGGAGGGAATTTATGAGAAAAGAGGCAGAGATTGTCAGCTGGAAGGGTGAGGGGAAAGGGCAGAGGGTTGGCCCTAGAGGGCACTCTTTCGGAACCTTCCCTAGAGCCAAAACTCAACCCCCTTCAGGATGCTAGCTCTTGCCCCACTGTCTGCACAGCTGCCCCGCTTCCTGCTGGGCTCACATGGGAGTGGCCGGCTGCATGACGCCGCTGGCTGGGAAGCACAGGGAGGCAGGGCTAGAGTCTGCAGTTCTGTCCCAGCCACTCTGGGGACGTTGTGCAATTCAGACTGGCCTTGCTGATTGCTGTTGGCTTTGCAGACCGGGTTTCCCAATCCCTGAATGGCTTTATGGGGTGAGATGTGTAGCAGCCAGATGCGGGTGCCCCCGCAGGCTGATAAGGGAGTGGACGCACATGGCGTCTGGGGCGTGGTCTCCAGATAAGGGCCGGGGTCAAGCAATGAAGACCGTTTAATGTCTGGCCCAGCCGCCCCTCTTCGTGAAGCCCTTTTGGCAGGCATGCCAGGCTGCCTGGTGCCCCGGAATGGCGGAGGGGCGCCCTATGACAGCGCCCGAACACAGTCCAAGCATACTCACAGGAACCAGTCCACGGCGATGATGAGCGTGATGTCGTCGGTGGGCAGGCCCACAGACGTCAACACGATGACCATGGTGACCAGACCCGCCTGAGGAATCCCAGCTGCCCCGATACTGGCAGCCGTGGCTGTGATGCTGTTAAAAGAAGTCCCCAAACAGAAAACATTTGTACAGATTTCCCCAAATAGAAAGTAAACCCTACAAACACAGTGTAATGTCTGACCTGCTGCGTTAATGGAAGAGGATGTGCTTTAGGAAAATGTGAGATTGTACAAAAACCCACCACACTAATAATCACATTAACTAATATTGATTAACTGCTTATTAGGTGCTCTGTGATATGCTAAACATGGCTTATCTCATTTCCTACTCGCAACAACCCTTAGAAAGCTGGTCCTGTTATGATAGCCATTTCTAAATGAAGAAACTGGTGGTTATATACTTTTCCTGTACCTGAAAATATTTTGTAAGGCCTAAAACTGTATAGTGAAACAATAGTTTGCTTCTAATAGCTCTTATGTCCAAGTAGAGGATTGGATGGTTAATGAGGTCAGAGAAAAAATCAGATTTATCAACTAAAAACAAAAATGACCATGAACAAAGTTCTGTAGCACTATTAATATTTTTTTATGGACGTAAATGTGGACCTGCTTCTTAAGGCACATACCCCGTCTGGGGCTCAGTTTGTTAAATACCTATTTGATAGGCTGATGTGAAAATGTTTTAAAAATAGTAAAGTATTTCCTAGATATAAAGTGTTAATAAAGCAGTAAGTCTGTGGAAGAGACTGTCCATGGTGCCCTCACATGGTTCCCCTTCCACAGTACTGGAGTTTGTAGCTGGCATGTGGCTGCCCAGAATGAAGACCACATTCCCAGCCTCCCTCGGAACCCCTTTAGATAAAGTTCTGGCCAATGAGGCATGAATGAAAGTTATCACACAGCTTGCAGGCTGTGCAACTCCTCCTCTTCTCTATGGCTAAAACTTGGAGAGGGTGACCAGCTCTGCTGGACCATCTGGGTGAGGGTAACGCCCCAGGGATGATGGAACCACAAGCCTTGGTTTCTTATGCCAAGGAGCACCTACCAGCCTTGAGGGCTTTGTGGAGCACAGGTGCTCCACAGGAGAGAAATACAGTTCGATCTTACCGAAGCCACTTATTATTGTTATTATTTTTAAACTCTGTCACATGTAACTATAACTCAAGGCTTTACAACCCGTATGCCGAGGTATGCAGGTTACAGAGAGCTGAGGTACCGATCCCCTAGCCCCAGTATGGGTAGGCTGGGCCTCGGCTCCCAGAGCTCCCAGGCCAGTCACCTCTGGCCATGATCAGTTTCGTCTTGTTTTTTTTTTTTTAACCCCAATACATTCTATAACTACTATCATTTTCAAATGACACAAAAGACCTATGCAGACTTTAACACAACATTTTAAAATAGTCATATGCACACACACCCACAAATGTGTGGAAGCTGATGGAGATGTAAGAAGATTAAAATGACAAAAACCAAATGGAAGCCATGAATCTGAATTTGACCTTGGTCTGGGGCAAAAAGCTGTAAAAGATTTGGGGGAAATTTAAATGTAGGCTAGATAGGTATTCTGGAAGTATTTTTAAGGTTCTTACTATTGTGGTTATGTAGAAAATTGTCTTTATTTTTAGGAGATGCATGCTGAACTGTGTACAAGTGAAATGTCATGAAGGGAAAGGGGGGGGGAGAAGACACAAAAGTGGCAAAATGTTAACAATTGTTGGATCTAGGTAGAAGATATTTATTGTAATATTCTTTTGACTTTCCTATATGTGAGATCATCTTTAAAATAAAAAGTTGTGAAAAAATCTGACTTATTTTGATCTCCCAAATAAATTGTCAACAATACTTAACACACACACAGTGGTGAGCAGGGTCTGCTCTGGATTATTAGGCTTCAGTTCCCTTGTACAGTTACTTGTTGGTCTGTGTGCAGGCTGACCTTCACGGGGATGGTACCCACACATGCACGTGGATAGGCACAGACTCCGTGCAGAAGGATACTAAAGAAACTGGCACGCAACAGTGGGTGCCTTCAAAGGAAACTAAGTGACTAAGGGAAGCTGTGGGGGCAAAACGACCTGTCACTAGACAGTTCAAGTACAATAGCTAAAAAAGTAGTCCCCAGAAATAAAATTCTCAACCTCTCTGTCAGTGCGGTCTGTCATCCACTTGATACTGCCTAAAAATTAACCCAAGGGAACATGTTAACCCAGTTTTTCAAGTACAGTTTTATTTTCTAATACTGTCAATAAAAGCTAACATATTTTGATACCTTTTAAAACTCAAGTATAATCTAACATTTTTTAAGAAGAGAAATATCCATACTATGTATTCTGCAAAAAGATATATTTTTCTATTTTTGTGTATTTTTTTCAAAGAGAAAGAGTTAGATATACTTATAGATGATACATTGCTAAGCATATCAATCAAGTGGCAAGCAACCTGCATGGTGTGATTCCATTAATTACAAGGAAAAGTGTGTGTATGTTTATGCATCAGACACGGTCTTCATACCCTGAACATTAACAGTGATCACCTACAGAAAGATGGGGAGAGATGGTGGCAGGCAAGTTTCACTTTTTACCTTATACATTTCTATATTATTAGAATTTTGTTATTAATGTGCACATCTGTAATTTAAAAACCAATAAATAAAAATACCTAAATATCAAAAATAAAATTATTCCCACAAACCCCAACCTCCTATTTATGTGTGAGCCCCTTCCCCACCAGTTTCTTCACCCCATCCCTGATAACTGTCTCATCGTTTAAAGTGATTCTTAAGAAAATGTTGCATAGAACTTTCCTGGTACCTGATTGTAATAATCTGTCCAAAGTTCAGCTCAAAGTTGTTAACTTGAGCGATGAAAATGGCAGCCAAGGCCTCATAGAGGGCGGTCCCATCCATGTTAATGGTGGCCCCTACCGGGAGCACGAATCTGGTGACGCGTTTGTCCACACCATTGTTCTCTTCCAGGCACTTGAAGGTGATGGGCAGGGTAGCAGAACTGAGAACAGTAACACAGCGCATGTCAGCTGAGCATCCTGATAGCGCGGACTGAGCCTGTGTGCTGAGTATTTTGGACAGAGTTTTCCTTCCTGTTAAAGGGAACTGAGTCTCAGCACTTATATGCTAGGAAAGCACGGGGTCCCCCTCACTGGGTCATTTGGCAACGCCCCTGCTTCTGAGTTCCTCTGTGAAGCATCACTTGTCATTATTTCCCTGTCACAACAGCCTGTGCAAGGTCATCTGTCCCTCAGGCAAATGTCAGCTGGAAGAGGGAGATGACAGGAGGTTGGGAGAGTGGATTTCCATTTTGTGCCCCCAAAGGGTATATAACCAGGCATTCCTTGAATCCCAAACAAGCCTGATTAGCATCAGGAGTGCCAAAGGCAACTCATTCATTTGGAAGTTGAAATCCTCTGCCCTCCCCTCCACCCCTGCAGCGTCTTCCTCTATTCTGACCCTGAGGATTTTGGTTCAAAGTAACGTCTGAGATACATTTTCTGCTCGGGGTGAGCCACACAGAGCCGTACCTGGAGGAGGTTCCTAGAGCTGTGATGAGCGCTTGCAGCAACCCTCCGATAAAAACCCAAGGGTTCTTCCGCGTCACCAAGAAGTACAGGAGGGGCAGGACGATGACCCCGTGAATGAATAAGCCCACGATGACCGTCAAGGTGTACATGGCCAGCTGGCCCCCAATCACGCCCATGTCTTCCATCTCCACAATCTTCCCCGCGATCAGGAAGAGGATGCCCAGAGGGGCGTACCTGTGTGGGAGCAACACAGCCACAGTGGGAAGTCTGCTTACCCACAAGCCCTTCTACCTGCAGAAGCTACCAAGTGGTGAGAAAAAGGGGCAGAGTTGATTTCCAAACTCTTCTGCCCAGGATACTCTTAGGACTTGTGAACTTCTTTCTTTTCTTTTTAAAATATAAACTTAAATATAAATACTGCAGAGGGAGGCTGTCCTCTCACGCGGACTTCCTCTAGGTCGCATTTGTTCCTCCCCAAACCTGTGACAAAAGACAGGTGCCGAGGTTTGTCTGCACCTCTTTTGTTCCAGACAACTTTTACTACACCTGGGTCCCGGTCTGGACCTCGGAGGCCGCCCACTCCCCGGCCGCCTGCTGCCCCGCTAAGTGATCTGAGCTGCCAGAATCCACCAAAACGATCCGCAGACTTTTGGAAACCTTTCCCACATCAGAGCTGGATGCTCAAGTTAATGTGATGTTCGTGTTTTAGATGTTCAGTCAGCTCTCTCGTTCAGGGCCATTTTTATTATTTTTCCCCACGTTACACGTGACTTATATTACTTAGCAGCAGTCTTCAAATCAACTCTTTCACTTAAATATATTTCTCCTAAGAGGAAATGTTGTTACAGTGCAAATGGAAAACTAGTACCGTTTGCCATACATAGAAGGCAACCATAAAATAAACTGAGAGCTCTTAAAATTAATAGCGTGTGTGTATGTACTAATACAATCAGGCTAGAAGGGTCCTAATTAAGTAATTATTACCTATAGGCTGCTACTGCCACTGGTGATCTTTCCCCTGTAGACTCAGCAAGGATGAACAACTGAGGCACAAAAGAACTTAAATATGTTGAGACAATCAGTTGCTAAAAAGCCCTGCTGCCCAGCATGCAACTCCCTGTCTGATGTGTGCCATAAACTACAACCAAACTCATAGTCCCCAATCCAGAGAAGCCGTCATCCTTAAGGAGAATGGACTCCTGAAAACTGTGGAGGACTTATTTCAAATAGCAAAATACAACGTTTCTTTCAAAAAGTCCTTTAAAAACACAGGCCAGGAAATTATAAGAATACCTGTTTGCAGAAATGTAATAATTCAATGTTGAATGTGCAGGGAAAAAGTACAGCTAGAAACGCTACATGTGAGGTTCATTCAGCAGCCTTGAATGGGCTTCTTTCATAGAAGAGGTGAAAGGTGCAGGCATTTTAATACTATGAAGATGAATGTCCACTTTCAGCCCTGCCAGGAATTCAAAGGAGGGCCCCAGGATTTCATCTGGGGGCTCCTGTGGAGACCATATTCTGATCCATCTTGTACAAATTTCTGAAAAATGAATTTCTCTGGGTTTCGGTGGCAATAAAGACAAAGAATATTTTTAATTACATTGGTGAGTATTTTTCTTAGAAATGGATGACTTCCTGCCCCAGGTGCCAAGAAGGAGTCTGGATCAAAAATGAAGGCTAACCCAGTCAAAGGGTTCTTTCCTTGCTGGAGAGAAGTTACTTGCCAAGGTCAGTGTCCCTCTTTGGATTTAGTCTTCCCTTTGTCTGTGGCTCTTGACTTGAAGGAATTTTGTTATAAATTGTGGCCTGGCACTATCTGCTGCTTCCCGTGAGGGCTTCAGGCATGCAGCAGAACCACATTTGATCCTTTCTCAGGGCTGACACAGAGGAGGGGACCTCAGTTTTTCTGGTGACCCGGGAGCCCCTGCATTTGTCTCTCCTGCTCTGCTGCTGGTACCGTGTGGCTGGTTCCTCCCAGCCACTCGAATTTTAGCAAAAACGGTTACCTCCTCAGAGGCTCTTTCAAGGCAAATTTTATGCCTCCTCCCCAGTCAGTTTTTATAACATCACATCACATAAAATAAAACCTGCTATTTTATTGTTTCACAGCATCTGCGATTAAAGCATATAATTGACTTATTCGTTTGTTTACCATCTATCTCCCTTAAAAGAATGTAAGATCCAGGACAGGTTTTTCTCCTTTTTTTTTCCCCTTTAAATTGTTTGTTTGTTTGTTTGTTTATTTATTTATTTATTTATTGGGGGACCCTCACTCTGTAACAATTCCCCCCTCTCAGACTTAAGACCCTTTATAATCTTATAAAGGACAATGGGCAAAGGCAGGACATTCTTGTATGTTGTCTCCGTTGCTATATCCATAGTACTGGGCATTATATCCTGGATATATAGTAGATACTCAATAAATAGACCTTAACTGAACAACTAAATAGATCTAAAATGGAGGAATGAGGAGTGGAATCCCATCAGCACTGAGGTAAGCGTCGACCCCTTTCAAAAACAAGTAAGCAGATCTATTAAGTGAGGCTTGCAGATGGGTTCAAGATCACTTACAAGCCCAGAAAGTCATTGATTTTCTTGTGCTTACCAGAATGAATCCATAAGCCATCCTGCCTGGTGATGTCTTCCTCAGAACAGAATACCTGTTGTTGGTAACAAGCATTTGGTACATAGCAGAGAGAGCAAATGGAAATACATACCACATTATCACTGCGACCAGTCTCATGATGGCTTCATTCAGGGAATCAAAGAACTCTTTCAGGGCTCGTCCCTGCTCCTTCATGTTTCCGATCACCAGACCAAAGCACATAGAGAAGACGACTAGTCCCAGGGCATTGATCCCGTTCACGGACCCTGGGACGGGGACCATCTCCTCTGTGACCCTGGAAAGAGTCTCCATGGCCTCTGACACGTTGTTGACCATGGCACCCACGAGCGTTTCATTGGACTGGATGGGTACTTTTAAGGTTCTTTTCTCATAGTTGGTTTTAAACTTAAAAAGAAAAGGATGACATGGATTCAAGTGGTATTTCTTCCTTCTTTGTACTTTTCTGTTGTCCAAATTTTCTAGGATACACATTACTCTGCATTCAAATAATAGTGTTATAGGAAGTATCTGTCTATCACCTATCTATTATCTATCATCTAATCTGGGATAAACCCCTACTACCTCACTGCACACACACACTCATATATGTAACAAACCATAAGAGGAAGGCCATATCTGGTTGAAGATATTTGGTTACACATACACAAGTGTTTTTGCTTTGCTCTGAAATCTTAATAAAATGAGTATAATAAGCTTTTAAAAAAGTATCAGTCCAAACATTCACAATAGCCCCTTTATTCTCAATGGGATCATACCATGGGATTATGGGCAAATCACCTAACATCCTCTGACTCGTATTCCACAGCTATCAATTTTGGGGATGTAGTCCTGAACCATCAGCGGTACTGCTGGTAATTTCAAGTCACAAAGAAACGGGGCCCTTGTCGTTGCCTCTTCTGGTCAACTCTCAAATCTCTATTCCGTGAAAGTGTTTATGCATTTTATGGATTGTCTGGGGCTGATTTTCAACCCAGATTAGCTTTTCTGGTGCCTCCACCTCATTCTCCTGAGGCACAGTTTGTAGCCTACACAGAAATTGCAGCTGCATGTGATTTCTGGTCTAAGACAAGTCGATCTGGGAAGATACACTTGCTTCCCCTTCAAAACCCTGTGAATGCCATCCAAAACCAAACAAAGACATCTGCACAAGTCAGTACTTCCCTCGAGTTGCTGCTGAAAATTGGTGTTTTAACATCACCCAGGGCCAGCTGACCAACTAGAATTGTTGGCCCCATGGTGCTGGGGTTGGCTGGTCAGACTGAAAAGGGTTTATTATTTGTGGTTAGAGTTGTTTTTGAATAAAAAAGTTAGATTTTGGCCTCTTGTGATCTTTATTTAAAAAAAAAAAATAAAGAAAGGATTCTGTTAGAACAGGGGCCCCAAACCTCTGGGCCACAGACCTGTACTGGTTTGGGCCTGTTAGGAACTGGGCCACACAGCAGGAGGTGTGTTTGATTGAAATTCTCTTGAATCATCCCCAAACCATCCCCCTCCAATCCACCCCCTTATGCCTGCCCCGACCCATGCATGGAAAAATTGTCTTTCACGAAACCAGTCCTTGGTGCTGAAAAGGTTGGAGACCTCTGTGTTAGAACTTTGCAGTGTGTCCATGCATTACCTATTAAAAATGGTCAATAAAATGTTTTAAAAGTGGGAATAAACAAAGGGTGCCTTATGTGTATAAAGCTGGGTCCTCCACGAGGTCGGTGGTTTGTTTTGCTTGTTTTACAATCCTAAGCAGAAAGGTTAGAGAATTACAACGAGGGTGAAATGACACCGTCCGGAAAAATGCTTGGGCACTATTACTGAACCCAGAAAGTCTCATTATTTCCTTTTAATTCCTGGACAACAAAGCTTTTTTTATTCAAGTGAGAATGAATTTTACTAATTTTCCCCTAATAGCAAAATATATTTGTATCCCAAACTCAGAGAGCCAAGAGTTGCTTGGCTATCGGGGACTAAAAGGACTGGACCTCACTACAGCCTCCAGGTAGGTGTCTCATCACCAGGGATACCCCTTTCTAGGAAGTGGTTTGTTGGAGCAGGAAGGTGATAGAATTTGGGGTTAATACTGGATCTGAATCTGATCTGCCATTTACTGCTTGTGAGATTCTGTGCCTGTTATATGTATAATCCCTCTGAGGTATCATAGATGAGTTGCCTCATCGGCGAAGTGAAGACAATGATATCCATCATACTTATGTGAGGACTACATATAACATTAGTGCTTGGCACACAGCTGGTGTTCAATACAGAAAGAGGCCCTTTCTTTTTGATAGTCGCCCCTGTAAAATGCACTTTTTAAAAATGGCCCGTTGGTTTTTTTTTTTTTTTAATCAAGTCCAGAAACTTGAATAATCTCTCTAATCTTTAAAACAGGTTGTAAATGTATTTCATATTGGGGTTTGCCTGCTTGTTGGGATTTTGTGTGAGGGATGTGGGGGCAGGGAAAGAGAGGAAGTCTCCTGATTAGCGTTCTTATAAATCAACAAAGATTCAAGAAGCTATTTGTATGTAAGACGTGCAGTATTTGGCAACTAAGAAGCCTTCAGTATAAGGTAAGACCCACCCCTGCCTTCTAAATTCATTAGAAAACCCTAGTACTTTCCTACCTGGTTGAGAAGTGTTTCTTATTACAGAGAAATGGAAAATAAAATAAAATAAACAAGAGGGTCCCACTCTGTTGGTATGCCAAAGAGGAATTACTGAGGTAAATTAGTAGCTGTAAAGTGTTTACCTGTTTAAAGCAGGCTTCCACCAGATTTGGAGGGAACATATTCCTGCAAAGAAAATAGTTACTTATAAAATTTTCCAAATAATAAGTTATCTCCTTAAATATTTTTTTCATTGTGCCTATGGTAAAGATTGCATTGAACTAAGCAGCAAATGGAAAAAAGAGAAAGATTTTGGTGGATTTTATGACTTAAAATGGGAAATATGGGCATCCCTAAGTATGGCCCATGTAGCTCATATTTTTCAGGGAAGTCCCAAATTCAACTCATCTGTTTTCTTGTCCAACAGTGGGATTCTTTGTTCAGATATTCTGTCATTAGAACCCTGCTCCTTAGAAGAACCAAAGTGAGGATGGAAATGCCTTTGCCAAAAGCTTTTTGGTTAATTGCAGTAATATTCAATAGTGGCCATTTGGTACTGCAGTAATATTCAATAATGGCCATGTGTCTAGGAACCAAATATTCTGAATCAAAAGTCATGGTCATACTGTGGAATTCTGTTCCCTGAAGAGTCCTCCTAAAGGTCCCCTGGGGGATGGGACATTGCGACTGTATTGCTGGAGGTTCTGAGGCTCTTCTGTTGACTAATGGGAAAAAGGACCACAGAATTTGACCTTGAGGTCTATGTGGCAAGGTTTGGGACTTCCTCAGAGCAGTGTTTGAATTTATCGTAGGAAGAGGATAAGAAGCAACACTAGCTGGGGAGTCTCTAACCAGATGTATGACCTTGGCCAAGTCGGGGCACCCATTTAGGTCTTAGCTGACTCATCTGTTAAAGAGGAAATTAGATTAAACCAACATAAGTGCTCCAAGATTGAAGACTATGGGAGAAGGAGACAGGGCCCGAGCAGTTGTAGAGCCAGAAATTGTCGCCATTGCATGCTGCCAAAGTCACATTTTAAGGTTATAAATTCTCATCCCTTTCTTCCTCCTGCTGACCACCATCCTATTTCCTTTCCTTTCCCACCGATGCTCTATGGATCTGTTTCTGTAAACCTCAATAGAAATGCGAGTTCAGGAGATTCTAAGATAAATGCTTAAGCCAAGTGTTTGGGTTGGGACAAGTTAGTCATATAGTTGTCACTGGGGCAAGGAAGGGCAGAATCATCATATAGATGAGACTGACAAGATCCCAATTTTTCAAACAAGGAATAGAAATTATATGGAAAGAGAATATAATAAAATACGTCTAGAAGGGGACCTGACTTGGCCTGGTGAATGCACAACACAGTGTATAGATGATGTGCTGTGGAATTGTGCACCTGAAACTTGTATCCTTTTGTAAACCAGTGTCACCCCTGCCCAATAAGTTCAATAAAAAGGAAAAAATACTTCTAATTCAAACGACCTGAGGTTGAATAAAGTATTGAAAAAGTGGTGGAAAGTCTTAATTAACTGTATGAACTAAATAAAAACATAGTTATTGGGTGATAACTTGATATGAAATTTTATAGGGTAGCTTGTTACCTTCAGATCCTTGTGATTAACTCCCTGAGAAAGGCTTTCAGGAAGAGGCTCTGTGGGGCTGGGCTGTGCTTCCATACAGATGGGACATAGTCACCCATGGGAGGAATTGAGAGGTGTGGTCACAGAGACCCTTTGTTCCCCCAATCTCTCTTGAATCTATGTGAATTCAAGTCTCTAGGAGGAGTTTCTTTCAGATGATCAATGGGGATCCCTTTAGGGCTGGTGTCTAGGATTGGCCAACCAGTCACTTTGCAAGTAGGTTGTAAAGATGGGAGGAAAGGGCTAGGTTTGGGGATGACAGGCTGGGCGGGGCTACACGGTGAGTGGGGGATGCTAAGCAGGTGGGGCGTCTAGAGCCTGTGCCTGGGTATCTTCCATTCACCCTTGGAGACCCACTCTCCATGCTGCTCTGTGCCCTGGAGGATTGACCCCTTAGGCTGCAGCACATGGCTTCTCTTGCCTTATGGCTTCCTGTTGGGTCATCCAATGGGACGCTCTGAATGATCATGGGGTAGGAGCGAAAGAAGTAATGTTCATACCCTCCCAGCCCTCTTTCTGATACATTGGGCAGCAGCTTCCTTCCCCCAAACTAGAGCTATAGCCTCTCTCCTGAGGGTATTTTCCCAAGAGCCCAGCTCTTCTGGAATTCCAGTAACAGCTCATGCACTCACCCCTCAGAGCTAGGGGTGGGAATAAAACAGCTCTTATTGTTGCTAGTCCTCTGGTGCCTCACTATCCCTTGTAGGTTCCCTTAACCCTGCTTGCACAGTTGCAAGCCCTTTACAATGATCTTTTCAAAAATGCAACATGCTTCCTGCTAGGACCTGTCTGATGCAAGGGTAGGGGGAGTGAGTGGGAATGTTCCAGATCAAATTTTGACTTACATCATAGATCTGTGTAAGACCAACTATTATAAAGTCTGTTTCAATATTAAATAAGACTCCGTTGCAATCAGTGTATGGTTTGTACATAAAACAATGCTAAAGGAGCCATGCTTTAATCTTTTATTACTGATCTGCCAACTTCTAGCTTCATAAATAGTACACCCCCACCCCCAAAAGAAAATACCTTAAAACAGGCATGATCAGATGATCATAAAGTCCCTTTTGGAAAGAAATCATTGTTTATAATGGATGATAATACAGATCACAAGTTCTAAAATAGAAGAGTTCAATGAACAGGCTGCACTTGAATAAAAACTAGTCTTAAAGAGCAAGTCTTGAGATAAGTAAGTTAAGGATTATTAATATGCCAAGGTGAGTGGCAGAGTTGAGAGGAGAACTGCGTGATCAGATGCTGAATCCTAAAAGTAGGGCTCTCAAAACCCATCTAGTCCACTCCTTGCTCTTACCTCTTCCACATAAGATCAAATAATGAATCCCAACTTTAATTTCTGTTAGAATGAAGTAAAGATGTGGCCCTCATTTCAAGCCCAGCAAAGCTGGTTCGGTTGGACACCATTTCCAGGGTTTGATTAGTTCCCCCAATGGAGGGGTTGGGTGATCAGAATATACCCAGAGGGATGGGCTTGCAAGGACATACCTGATCAAGTCCAGGAAGGCATCTGCAGCTGTCACTTGTACAATTTTGCCTTCTCTGTGCATGTTTTCCTTTGTGCCCTTCCCAGGATGGATGATGATGACAATGATTATGCCAATCACCACGGCAATGATGGTCGTAGTCATGTAATAGACTACAGCTCGCATTCCCATCTTCCCTGAGGCCTTACTATCTAGGGCCGCCATTCCTGGTGAAGGCAAACAGAAGGACAGTTTCAGGAAGTCAGTCCAGGGAATTCTCCAGCGGAAGGTAATGGGAACAGTATTTCCTTCTACACTTCCCTCCCCGCACCCCACCCGGCACAGGATTTTACCCGTTATGAGAACTTGGCACCAAATGTAACCAGGGCATCACACAAGGTGAAGGGTAAAAGCCACAGAATCGCTACGCAGCAACAGTGTCTGCAGACACACAAGCACCTGTTTTCTGCCTCAAGAATTGATTTCACGTGTCTCCCTAATGATTTGAAAGGGCAATCATATTCCTTCCCAGGTTACTACTCATTAGGGAAGCTATCAGTGTGAATAGTAGTGTGTTTTGTGTGTGTCTGTGGATAAAGAGAGAGACACTTAAGAAAAAATTCTGGCAGGATAATCTCAGCATATCTCAAGTCCAAGAATTGTGGCAACGCACACAGATGAACTGCCGTCAAATTCTTTTAAAAGAATCCTGATTTTACAAATGTACTGGAGAGTCCTTTTTTGATTTTGTAAAATTTAAGTGATTATTCCCATCACCTACTGGTTTATCTTCAATTTGCATTTCAAGTAGACATTGAGTTATAAGGCAAAGTTCTTAAATAGCTTCTCTGCTGTTTCATTTAATCTCATCTAATCCAAACTTTTTATAAACAATTATTTGGATGGGTTGCTTCTCATTTTTGTACCTGCCTTCACCACCTTGTTCCATAGGCCTGAAGTACCTCCTCTCACGTTAAACATTCTTCCTCTCATTTTCAGGACATTTTCAAAGTTTACCTCAGGTAAAGTGTTATCTTAGGAGGCATGACTTTTAAGATTTTCCTAACTGTTCTAGCAAACATAGCCTATCCCAATATGTCTTGGGATGGAAAAAAAATGTAAATGGCACAAAAATCTCAAAAGATAAGATCTCAGGCTCTTCTGTTGCATGAACTTTCTTTTACTTCATTCTCCTCTCACTAAAACAATAAAATCCAATTATAGGATAATCTAATTATAGTTAATTGTACTATTTTCTTTACTATTTAAAATTGTGTTTCTAGAAATCTATTAAAAGTATATATTTTATTTCAATGATCAGTGTCAGCTCCTAATAATGGTTTAATATTCAGGTAGTGACCTTGTTTATACCAAAATATTCCGAGTAAGGTAAAGTATTGAAAAAATAGTGTCCATGATTGCCAATAACTGGCTGGGTTTGCCCCAAAATCTTAATACAACGGTAACGAGCTTATACGGAAACTGATACCATGATCTGCAATTTATAATTTCATTTGTATTTGAATCATATCATTTTAACTTTCATAATAAGCACTTGCTTAGTACCTGATATATCTTATTTTTAACCACAACCTCTGATAATGCAGATTAAAAAACAACTAAGTAACTCTCTAAGGCCTTAGTTAACACCAAGTAAAATGTGACTAAGTTTAGTGTACTTTCTGTCCCCCATCACCACCAAAAAGCCAAAAACAAACAAACAAACAAACAAACAAACAAACAAACAAAAAAACCAGTTGCAACTCCCACAAACCAACTCTGGCATTAATGTAAGAACTTAGCTTCTTTTAGCCTTCCCTTAGGTTCCTTGAAACCCAGGGGTAAGTATCCATTTACTGGGATGGTGCCACCTCAACATGTCACCATTAAAAATGAGCTAATCTGTTTCCAGAGTGTCCCACCCCCGATTTTCATTCTCAGGCCCGAATCACGTCTCAAAAATATCCTGGCTTTCCTGTGTCTGAAATAATTTCTTTCAGAAGGGGCCCATTCTCCTTCCCCCATCATTGTCTGAGCCTGTCACCACTGAAGCCTGCAATTCTTCGGCCGGTGGGCGAGTGGTATGGGCACAGTGGCCTGCATAGCTCTGCTAGGGGGTTACCAGGCAGGAGTATTTTCTTCCTCCGAGACGCTTTCTTTCCCTCTTGCCTTCTATTCTATGGTGCTGTTCTGTCCACACTCCAACTCTTCTCTGATGCTCCTGCCCACTATTCCCAACCTACAGCTATTCAGAGAGAGCACTAAGTGGTCAACGCAGATCTCAGGAACCACAGTGGCAAAAAAAAGGAGGAGGCTCTGATAGCTCTCCCTTTCATCAAAGGTGGTGGTAAGGGGTGGGGGAAGCTATCCCAGAATCCACAGCTAAAGGGTGATCAGTACAGGAAACTAAAGAACAACACAAACAAAGGAACTAAATAGAACAAAGAGCAGAATAGCAGTCAATAGGGGGGAGGGGAGAGGGAGAGAAGGGGGATAAGTAAGGGAAGGGTTTAATTAAAGAGCCTGTATGAAAGACTCATGGACATGGACAACGGGGAGGGATATGATTGCGGGAGAGGGGGTGGGTTGGGTGGGGGAGAGAAATTGGGGGAAAAGGGGACAACTGTAATTGAAAAACCAAAATAAAAAAAAAAATAAAAATAAAGGGTGATCAGCTCTAGGAAACAGTTTACAGGTGTTTGGTTTAATTTTTTAAATGAAAACCAATATGGACATATTTCCTCCATACTTTCTAATTCCAAAATAGCTGAAGACCACTATCAAGGCATTTTTTTAGCAATGATCCCAGAAGAAGACCCAATAGTCAAATGAGAGGCCTCACCAACCTCTTCATGTTGGCTTTCTTCCTTTGAAGGAGAATAAAGCAACAGGTGCTATTGTTTCAAGGAAGTGGTTTGTATCAGGGGATATTTTCATTAACCGATTCTCTACGTATGTCCTTCCCCTAAAAGGGGCTGCTGGCCCATCTCTGTTCCTGCTACCCCAGCAATTTTTCCTCCCTCCTTCCAACACTAACCACTCCCCTCTTCTCTGAGACAGGCTTGTAAAATGAAAGGGACCTCCAGAAACAAGGCCACACACTGTCATCAGGGCAACAGCAGGACAGATACGGGTCATCTATTCACCCACCAGGCCTGAAGGGGAATGGCCTTGAGAGCAGTAGGAAATGGAGGAAAAGTTCTAGAAGACAAAACCCCAGATGAGCAGGGTGTCAATATTCCTCTCCCCGACACAAACAGACCCCCTCCTTTCCCCAGCCCCGTGAGACTGGAGACAAAGCTCTACACCAGAGACTACACATAAATGTTAAATGTTAAGAGTGTCTGGGGACAAGGGAGAAGTACTAAGTCACTTTGTAGAAAAGGGAACTATTGTAGGAAGTGTCCTAAATGCTTGGAAAGGGGAAAGACTGCATTGAGCCTTGTGACTTGAAAAGATACAGAAGAAAAGGGCGATGGGAGATTTCTGGGGTATGTAGCTATTGACCGGAGTGTGTCACAAAAACTGTGTTCACCTAAATACATATTGGAGAAATGCATTCCAGAGCAAGAGGCAAAAACAATGATTTTCATTGGTCTCTTTTCCTTCATTTGATCTGGGCTTAGTTAAACCAGCCCCGTTCAAGATAGTCTAACATCTTTAACATGAAAACAATCTGTCATCTTGAAATCCAAGGAAAGAACAATTGTTATAAGTACTGTGTTTGGTCTTCCAATTACAGTGACATGTTTATATGTTTATATGGTTTGTATATCTTGAGTTGACTTTTGTGCTGGTTCACTCACTCACTCCCCAAGTTCTACCTCCAACCAATGGCACATATTCATCTAATTTCATGACCATTTGATATGGTATGTTGGTGATGCCATTTTAAAGATGAAGATGCAAGAGGCCAGAGAAGTTAAGTTTAACTTGCCCCGTGTTGCAGAGCTTGTAAATGGCAGTGGTAGGATTTGAACCCACACTCTCAAGTGCCCTTTCTTCTATACCTCTCTTTTTATGGACAAGCTAGAAGTCACCCACATTTGATTGTTTGCTTTCCATGCTAGCTTTCTTAACCTCCTTACATTTGAGTTCTATGCTGAGATGTGTCAGCTGGCTGGAGGAAAAATTCCAGGAGGAGGTAACCATGAAAAAACTCTGACACAGTCCTCAGCATTCCCCACCCTAAGGGGAAGTGAGTAACCCTGGTCACCAAAAAGGCTAGCTGCAGAGCCGAGCAATCAGATCAAATTCCTCCGGGTTCCTAGGAAAACAGCCCAGAGCTCTGAGTGTGGAGGGCCGTGAATATTTGCTGGCTATGGGCACACGAGTCTTATTTTCCTTTCTAAAAATCAGCCCAGCTACAACCAGTTATCAAGAAAACAATCAATCATTCAATCATTTCTGCAAACCTCTTACATGTTCATCAATGAGTTAAGCATCTAAAGGAGATCAAACAAGATGTCCTCTAGACTAGAAAAGATTAAGACTTGCTTCAAATATCTGGGCATTTTAAGCAGCAGTCACTTTAAAAAGAGAGGAAAGGAAGAGCATTTCTTGATGCAAATGGGAAATATGCACTTACCTCATTATTTATGAAGACAGCCTTTTGGCAATCAGTTTAGCACAGCAAATATATACCAAATTCATGTTTTTTTGGGGGGAGGGATTGGAGTGGGGAAGGAGTGTTTTATAAATATGTATGTGGAACTCTGTAAGTCTATATTTTAGATCAGATTTCTTTTGGTATAATATTTAGTATGGCTTCCTAGATAAATGAAATATGTATTCAGCCTAGTATTAAAGAACAGTATATAAATAATGTCAAGTTCTTAAGGCTCTATTATTTGCATGGATTTTATGCTCCTTCTGCTGAAAACCTGTGTCTTACACATTAATGTTCCCACTATATTTCCTCCCATACTTCCTGTCTCTGGTTTTGAAACATGAACTCTAATGAGGAAGTCGTCTGTTATGAATTCTTTCTGCTCATCCTCTCAGTGTTCCACTGCTTGTCCAGGGCCACTGGATCAGGCCCAGAAAGGACAGGAATGAGGGATGGCAACTGCTTGTTCAAGAATATTGTTTGGTTGCAGGTTATTTTATTTTATTTTATATGTACTCCTTCTCCACAACGGGCTTCCCAAACTCTCCTCTGATGAAAGCTGCCTGTTCTCAACCCTCCTAGGATTTCAGGAGGGGCAAATTTACAACAAGAAATCAAGGGTGAGCTCTAACGTGTACCGTATTCATCTGAATATAAGGTGATTGTTGTTTTAAATAAGAAAGTTAAACTCTAAAAATACGATATAGTTCATAGTTACAGACTGAAAAATGTCCTAAAGCAGCTGCCCAGTGCTGGAGCAGGTGCACACGGGTCCCTCAGGAAGGAGAATGGGCAAGTGTGCCAAAAAGCTCAGAGGAAAGGCAGCGAGGGGCTGGGCAGTGAGCATAAAAGAAGTCACATAGAATCTCTGTCTCTAGCTATATTGTATTTTTCTTTTCACTAAAGTATCTTCTTCTGGACTCCTTACAGACTAGACTGTAAAAAAAAGTGAAGTTCTATGATCCTGTGGGTTCTGGAACAGAAGGCAAATCTTCAAAAGTTAGGTTAGAAATTGTTGGTAATAAATAATTGTATCTCATCTCGCTTTTGAATCACAATTAATAAGCAGGCTATAGTCTCTCAGCTTAATCTAAAAGGCAATGTTTCAAACTACTTATGACCAACCTCACGCATTTTTTGAAGCACATTTTTAAAAAATTATGGCACAGTGATTGAGAATTCAGGCTCTGAGGATAGACTACTTGGATTCTACTTCTGCCTCTGGTATTGTATAAGCTCTGAAAGCCTCAGTTTCCTCATCTGTAGAATGAGAATAATGAAAGCCTCCTGATAGGCTTTCATAGTAAGCATTCAACAAATGTCAGCTGTTATTATTAATTAAACAGATAAATAGTAAACAAGCTACTTACTGTTACTTAACTCTCTAAGCCTCCATTTCCTCCAGACAAGAAGCTAATAATGCCTACCTTGTACGCTTAGGGAAAAGTTACAGGAATCTGCACAAAGTAGGCCCTTGGTAAATGCTAGTTATATCTCTCTTGACTAGAATTTGAGTACCAACAGAGCAGAACCAGCTGTTTGATTTGTTGATGGAGCCTTATGCCTACAAAAGTGCCTGCACAGGAAAGTACCCCCCAAAATATCTATGGATAGTCATTCTTATCACTGCTATCTTAAAAAAAAATTTAGATTAGGTTATAAATTACACATTGTAAAGTTGCCTTTGTTAAAAAATACTCTGATATTCTGACTCACCAAAATGAGTTGCTCTTCCCCCAATTAACCCAAAATAGTGAAGTCCATTCACTCTTGAAGAAAGAGAGACAGACCTCGTGCAGAGCTGGGGGGTGGGGGGATCAACCCCAGCAGGTGTCTCCATGCTGGTCAGGAGGGCCGGGGCAGGGGTGGGAGGTTGGGGGGATGGGGGGGGGCAGTGCTGGCAGACCTCTGCTCCCACCGCCAGGAGCGCCCCTCCCTCTCTCCCTGCCTTCTCCCTCTCCCACCCCATTTTCCCTCTTTTGCTAACCTGGTTCACTCTTGGAGATGAACTTGCATGAGTAATTGCTATAGTCCTGTCTGTCCGCCTGTTAACAGAGGAATGAGTGACTACAGTAAAAAATACGCACGGAGAAGGTAATAGAAGAGAGGGGTGGGGTCCACCAAGCGCTTGTGATGCACGTCATAAATCAATTTAGTGGGCCTGACTTGTAGTTTTATCCGTTAATGAAAGAGAGCAGAACAGAAAACATTAGAGTGTATCATGTGTGGTAAGAGTATTATTTTGTAAAACTTTTTTCAGCGATGTGTGCATATGTTGTATGTGGCCAGGCCACAATGTAAAATATCCTTATATTTTATTTGTAGGTTCTGGTAAACAACAACAGCAAAACAAAACAACAAAAACATTTGCAAACACTGATATAGACCCCATTCAATTAATAGGGGAGGCTTTAAAAACGAACCATGAGCTACGGTCTTCCTAGTTCTAGCATCTTCTCTTCCTAGGACCTTGGGCTACTCCCACACCCAAGGCCTTATTTCATGTCGCTAATGGAGACCAAGGAAGTGAGGGTGCTGATCTCTGGTATCTGGTCCATTCATCTGAACAGAAAGTCTATGAACAGTGTAACGAGGGAAAAAGTTTGAGCACAGACGGCTTTTACCGTAATCAGTGATTCTTGGAGAAGAGAGTTAAACCATCTCCACAAAGAGCCGAGAACAGTGTGTGGAATCCACAGTCAATTAAATCCCACATATTGTCACCCTGGCCAAAGTTTCCTTCCTTTTGTGGCTGTTCCTAGAATCACAGACCCTGACATTTCATTCGCTTGTAACACCCACTTAGTTTTGGGCGGGTATAGTATACGTGGGAATGACCGGGAAGCCCCCTTACACGCTCACTGCTTGCCATGATGGCATATTATGGGTCAGGCAAATTGATTTTTTAATCCGACCCTGAAAACTTGTCCGCAAAAGTCTTTCCTCGAGCTCTAGTGTTCGCTGGTGAAAAGAAGGGTGGAAAGGCGAAAGCAAACCAGTCCCTTGAAAGATGGTTAAATAAAAATGCCAGCGGGACAGACAATAGTGTTTGTGGCAGAAAAAGTCACATAAATCACCTTTTATAAAACCTCAGTCTGGTAGAACTAAGCAGACAATGCAATCCTTTTTCCCTGGCTATGGCCTTCCTTGGAAAATGAACTTCCATGCAGGGAGGCAGAGTGGGGAGACTGAAGTTCAATGTCAAGTCAGGGTGCCTCTAACAATAAAGAGATTCCAGGGACCTTCCCCTCCACCTCTGCGGTGCAGACCGCTTCTCCCGGGCAACCAGCTGCCGAGGTCCTCTGAGTGGTCGCGCTTTGCTTTTCTCTGCGCTGGTCTTACCCACCCTTCAGACCTGTTACAGCCTAGCAGCCCTGCAGTCGGTCCAGAAAGGCGATCTGCCAGGCAGCCCACCACAGGGGCTTCCTCTTCCTCTCAGCAAGGTCTCAGGAAACTCTCTGAAGGGCCAGCTCTGAAACTCCCGTCTCCCAGGCCCACAGCTGCCGGCACTAGACCCGCTGAGTGTGGTTTAGACGCCCATTTACCCCTCCCGTGAGCCCTCCCTTCGCTCACGGTGTTGGAATGCGCTGCACAATATGCTTTTCTGAAGAGCAAACAGGGAGTAATTCATCTTCTTTATGTGTGCTCAGCAGAGCAAGAGGCAGAGGCGAGCGGGACCCATGAGGAGCTGGGGAGTGTGATTAGTAACAGCTGACAGCCTCAGACCAAGGCCCTTTCTTTGGTTACCTCATTGTAACAGACGCGCACAAAGCAATCACTGTCCTCTCGCCAAAACTGAGAAACCCGGGACCAAGGCAAACAGCAGTGACAAGTGTGGCTTGGGTAGTGGGGGCAGAGAGCCCATCGGGCCAACTCTTGGTTACACCTGCGAAGCCTGGCTCAGAAAAGAAACCTCTATGCTGTGGAAAGACACGCCAACATGAAGCGGGCCGTCAACTGGCACCCCTCCCCCTCCCGCCCCCCGGAGCAGTGACCTCAACAGGGACAGTTAGGGGACTTCGTTCACAGTAAGAAGAGCGTGTGGAGAGCAGCAGATTGCTTTGACGTAATGAGAAGAAGTTCTTTGAGGGCCGGAACGCCAACCTCCTCTGACTTCCTTCTCTAAAGAATCATGGTTTACAACCAACCACTGGGTGAGTAGCTTGCAATTTCCAGAAGAGCCCTTTTCACTTTGCACTGTGTTACCCTGTGGAAAGACTTCCATGTTCTTAGGAAGATGACGGTGAAGACAGCATGTTTCCTAGCCGACAGAATGCTGAATGGAACCAAAGTCTAATGCTGGCCCAGACTTGTTCAAAGTTCATCAGAAGGCATCTCAGGCGGACTGCTTCTGCAGACTTAGGGGTGCCCTTTCTTCCTAGGGAAGGTCTATCCCTCACAGAAGAAAAGGAATCGAAAGGCTCATAGAAACTGAAATCAACAAGTGGACATTAAAAACCAGTGCAGCCTGGTCCTGATTCCCAGAAAAATAGTTGAAACAGGGGTGTGACTCCAGGCCTGGAAAAGAGGCACAGATTCCTGGGGCCAAAGGAGGCATGCGCTCTGGGTGGCCTGATGTCTGCCTGCACCCCCAATTCCTTGCCGTCAAAAGGTTCGGGGACCATGACCCAACCTGGCAACTCTGAAATGGACCGAGTGAGGTTAAGACTGTTGCTTGAGACTGAAATGAGGATGCTGTTAAAAGATACATTTCTTACATAGAAAAAAGGAAGGATGGAGAATACAATGTGTTCACCTCAGCTATTTTCCAAATGAAGTCCAGAATGTAGGATTTTATATATTCTATAAAAGAATAAATTAAAAAAAAAATTTAAGTCCATGATTTGGCCAGTTAAGAGAGTGTGCAAAATGAACTCTTTGGGGGTACAGTTGGGGTTGACAAGAGGCGGAAGAGAAGAGAGGGGGTGATAAGGCAGCCGAGAGATTGACGGGAGGCAAGGGGAGAGAGAAAGAAAGGGGGACTAAAGAGCAGAGAAGTGTGGGATGGAGAGAAAGTTCAGTAGGTTATTTTCTCTCAGCGTATTTCTTGGGCTGTGGCCAACACCCCCCCCCCCCCAGCCCCCTTTGGTTCTGATTCGTTTTCTCAGCATTTAAAAGTTCATCAGCTGTTCTTATCTAATCTACGAAGGAATAGTCGCACCCTCGCAGCGGGAGATTGCGTTCCCAGCTACCTGACCCAAACAATGCAGCAGCACCACTTCGCAGAGGGGAACAGACTGTGGAAAAGTCTGGAACTCGTTGGCTTCCCTCATCTCTGCCTTACTCATGGCAAGGGAACTCGCTCTCCTTGGAACAGGAAAAGCTGCATTTTTGCCCCTGACAATAGAATTGAATTCGCTCTGATACCTTCCAGCAGCAATGGCGCAACCCCCAGAGCTCTTAGCGTTCTCAGAAAGGGGTTGTTTCCGCTCACTCGCCTTTAGTTTGGTAACATTTATGTACATGGTTTCTAGGTGACTCTCGGTTTTGGGTCTTGATGTTTTTCTCAAGGGACGTTTAGGAATTCCCAAAAATTCTCCAAAGGAAATGATGGGCGGCTCCTTACATCAAACTTCACTTCTTCTGAATAGACTTCAGGGATCTAGGAGGCTGTCGGAGAAGGGATGTAGAAATGGTGTTTGGTTGGTCTGAAACCGAGGTAGCATGGATTGGACTGGTAAAATTATTCTGTAACTTGGAATTTATGGATAAGGGCAGGTAATGATGCAGCCACAAGAGTCTCAACTAGTGGGTCAGTACATTTGAGTAATACCTGGTAATGCTCAATGTTGAGTGGGAGGGAGAAAGGGAGAGAGAGAAGGAGGGAGAGCAGAGAGAGAACACTGTTGCTAAAAAGGAATATGGGATTTATAAATAAAGTAGAGGAATGCCGGGTGTAAGACACTGATTTCAAATGAAGGACACAAATGGCTATGACCGCTCCAAGACAGATAACGGAAGGAGGTGGCGAAGGACACCTAAGTTCTGCAAACCTAAAGCTGACTTTTGGGACATTGATTTTAAGTTGGTTATTAAGAAACAAGATTCAGAAAGACCCTTTGGTCCTTCCCCGCTTTCCTGCCTAAGAGATTCAGATGGAAAAACCTGCTCCAGGAAAGAAATCTTAACAACTTCACCTTAGCCTAATCTGAATTCAGTGGGGCAGAGGGGAGGGTGTCAGGCAGGGGCCCGTTGGCTAGATGCCCCAGTCCCATTGTCTGAGTTGCCTAGTAAGGACTTTTCTGCCTTGTACGATCCGGTCCCCTCATCTTCAACTACCTGTAAGGCCCCTGTTCTCACTTCTGAAATCTAATACCTCATTCCCCCACCTTTTCTCTTTCGTCCAAAATGCCTTCTATACCCAGGGTTGCCTCACTGCCTTTGGACTTTTCATGCTTACGTGAATCCTCTGTGCACATGTATTAAAATTTGATTTTTCTCCTGTCCATCTACCTGTTAATTTGAGCACTAGCTCAGCTGGAAGGATTTAGAAGGAGGAAGGAAGAATATTGTTTTATTATTTCTTTTATTTTTAGTTCCCACAACCGTAAAGCAGTGAAGTTATATTAAGGATAACTTGCTTCCTCTAAAAGTGGCTACATGAACTGCTTTTATAACTTAAATATTTTCACTTATTCATGCATCATTTGACTTTTATTAAGGACCATCTCCATGCTCTGGCCTAAGACATGATCATTAGGGTTCATGTGTTTTAATGTAATGAATAAGACTTAAAAACATTAATTATAAGACTTAAAAACATATTAATATGAAGTAGTCCTGAACAAATCATACTGCATGGAATTATCATTCGGAAACCGTCCGTCTCGAGAGACGATGGTGTAGCTTCTCAAGAGTCTATCTGCACCGCCGAGAATGGCTGTGCAGTCCGACTCGGGAGTGACACGGTATCTGTCTCCTCCTGTGTTGAATCGACATCTTGTGATGACACTGGAGTGTCCTCTCCAGTGAAGCTGAAGCTACAGAGCCTGGGCAGGGTGATATGGAGGGTCTGCTGTTGCCCATGCAGCAGACCCCCCCTCTCTTCGCAGCTGAAGGGTCCAAGGGAAAGACGGAGTCAATACAGCTTGGCTTCAGGTGCGCCGCAGGAGTTGCCGGTGTTGACTACAACGTCAAACCGCCTTAGGGACTCCGGCTCCGGATTTTCTGTCAGGGTTTACTCCCTTAGCCTTTCCCCTGAAGAGGTATGCCGCAAGGCAGCGGAGGTTTTTTGGAGTCAGAGTTTTCCTTCTCTGATACATGGAATTATACAGCAGAGTATTTGAAATGAATTTGGGAAGAAAGCAGGAAAGTTGGTTTGTTTCCCAAATCTGAAATCATTAGGGAATTGTTGTACTAACCTCTATAGTTGGCTTGGTTTGAATCCTGGCTCCCTCATCTATTAGCTTGGTCTGGTCAAGACAGGTAACCGCTCAGTGCCTCAGTGATGAAGGATAATAGTAGTGTTTACTACATAGGATTAAGTGAGTTCAACATGTGATGCCTGAGGGCAATATCTGGCACGTATAAATGAGCCATGTCATGATGGGGATGTTTCCATTTCTAAAAACCTTTTTTAGCTTGGAAGGACTCCTTGGAATGCCACTATAAAATGGGAGAACTCAGTAAGTAAAATTAGATCTAGGTGCCAGGCACAGGCTAAGCGCCTTATCTCAGGTAATCCTCCCAAACAGCCTGCAAGGTCGGGACTCACGATGCTCAATCCCCATTTGCAGGTTAGGAAACAGGGAGGTTATGTTACCTGCTCAGGATCACACAGCTAGCAAGGGAGATTGCCAGCACTGAGGCTCAAGCCTTTCTGCCTCCAGACCCGCTGTGGAATCCCTGCACCCACTGCCATGGCAGTTCTCGGTAAATTAAGTCTTCTTTGCACTGGACTTGTATCCATTAGTGATTTGCTCTTGAGTCACCTAATGGAGGATTCTCACAAAAATCTGTGAAATTCATATGTGAAACGATGCCTACATCATAGTAAAAAAGGCTGGTGCACGTGTTGATAAGTAAGGCAATGATGATGGGGGGCTCCCGTCAAAGCCCTGGGCCCCTGCTCTGGAGTCAGTCTGACGTCTCATGGAGCTGGGGAGTCATAACAGGCCAGCTTTATTCAGAAGCTGATGTGCTAACGGACAACCTAACAACGAAGAAGGAGAAACTCCACGATGGGTAGTTACACACTGGAAGGCCCCGGGTACTTCCTAGAACTCCCAGGTCTCCTGGGGAGGCTGCAGCATCCCCTCCCCGCACTCCCTTCAGAGTGTCGGTTTCAGACTTTCCCTCGGCCCATCCGTGCAGGCTCTCACCTTCGCCAAGGCTAGCTCTTCAGTGTGGGGCAGCTTTGATTTAAAACCAAACCAAACCAAAAATAACTGATGCTTGGAAAAGACAAATCTTGTTCTTTTTTTTTTTTCTTTGTTCTTTCTTTCTCTTAAAATATTTCATTTATTTTAGAGAGAGGGGAAGGGAGGGAGAAAGAGAGGGAGAGAAACATCAATGTGTGATTGTCTCTCATGCACCCCCAACTGGGGATCTGGCCTGTAACCCAGGCATGTGCCCTGACTGGGAATCAAACCAGCAACCTTTCGGTTTGCAAGCTGGCACTCAGTCCACTGAGCCATACCAGCCAGAGCAAATCTTGTTCTTTATAACACTTTTCTCCTGTGATAAATTATTGCTTCTGGAGAAACGCAGAGTAAGTCTGGTCCACATTTCCCAGAGGGACCTGGTCTTCTTTCCTCCAGACTAAACACAGATCATTTCCCCAACCAATCCTCATGTATCATTATTTCCAGATGCTTACCAATCTATAATCCCTTCCACGGTCTACCAGTCAATACCTCATGCTCCGGTCCGCACCCTCTTTCCTCAGCTTAATTTCCTACTAAAGTCTACCCTCTTCTTCCAGGCAGTCTAGACCCCTCAGTGTTCCCTAGATGTGTTGAGTTTTCTTGTCTCCACACCTTTGTGTTTAAGGCTTCCTTTGCCCTCGTCCTCATTTCCTGTGGGAATCCTACCACTAGCCCAACTCCCGAGTTCCCACAGCATTTTCTTTGTGCTTCTTGGCTTTCCACAGCCTGCTGCATGTCACCATCATGTATATACCTGTCGGGCTTCCTATTGAAATGTCCCACTCCCTGAGGCTAGAGACTGGCAGTCTCATCCTATCTTTCTTCCCCACACCGGTTAGCACATTGCCTGCCCCAAAACGGGAGTCCAGTAAGTGTGTCTTGGATTGGATTCACCACCCTCTTAGCAGCTACTCTGCTTTGTCAAAGTCGTTCCTGAATATCCTCGGAACTAAACAAATTACTCCTGATGGAGCGTGACCAGGGCAGAGTATCGTGAACTATTAATTCTACTGAGGAAGCATATGACTATATTCATTTGCTTTAGCCACCACATCCCACTGTTGGTTCATACTGAGCTTTTAGTCACACAAACTGCTGCCAAGCTCAGTCACTGCCCATCCTGCAATTGCGCAATTGCCTTTTGAGTCTGCAAGCAGACATGTACATTTATTCTCTGCTCAATTTCATCTTGTTGGTTTCCACACAGCATTGCAGCCTATTGAAGTCATTTTGAATCATGATCATACACATATGTGGTAGAAACTAATTTGGGGGAGGGGTGTTTACATCATCTGAAAACACAATGTGTGTGTCTTCTAGGTCTTCAAGTTGCTGATACAAATATGGAACAGAACAGGGTTTTACACCAGATACTTCTCCAGGGATCTTTCAAGGTGGATATGGAGCCTTACACACTCAATAGATCCAAATGTTCAGCCAGCTGAAAATCTACTTCACTTGTTTTATTAGGTTCTATTTTATTGTCAAGGTATTACTGAAGACTCAAAAATGTTTGGAATAATCAAAACAAAATGTATCAGGAATGGTACAGCCGAATGTTATTATAGGAAGTATTTTTATACTATACGAGATTCCTTGTAGAGCATGGTCTCGGAGCTCGCCTGCATCTACTAAGCCCTCATCCTTCAGGGTGATGAGGGAGGGTTGGGAGGATAAGATCAATGCTCTCATTAAAGCAGCCGGTGTAAATATTGAGCCTTCCTGGCCAGGCTTGTTTGCAAAGGCTCTGGCCAATGTCAATACCGGGAGTGCCATCTGTAATGTCGGGGCTGGTGGACCTGCCCCAGCAGCTGGCGCCGTGCCAGCAGGAAGTTCTCTCCCCTCCACCACTGTTGCCCCAGCCGAGGCGGAGAAAGTGGAAGCAAAGAAAGAAGAATCTGAGGACTCTGATGATCAATCACATGGGCTTTGGTCTTTCTGACTAAACCTCTTTTGTAACACGTGCCATAAAAAGCTGAACTCTGAAAAAAAAAGAGTAATGCCTTGCATTTATCTTTACCCCTTTCACAATAACAGATCAGTTTCCACAATAGCAAATCAGTGATTTTCCAGATTATAGTTCCTCAATTATAAATATACACAACGGTCTCTATTTCTCTATGCCCAGTGGCCATCACAATAGAGACTCCATAGATATTTGGTGAATGAAGGATAAACGACAAAGTCTTCAACTTCAGTGGGTGAGAATAATTAAGCAACTGTACCCAGCCCATTATAACAAGATCTCATTCCTGCAATGAGTGCTGGGATGCAAATACACTAACAGTAGTTCCTGTTCTCAAAACGTTCTCCTCTTGAGTAGACACATCATAGTCTCACCAAATAACCAAGTGTTCAACTACACATGACATAAGGGCACAAGTATGGGAGCACTGTGGCACATATTTAGCTCACGTGGAGAATAGACTTTTTATCACAGGCATAAATTAAGGCAATGGATCCAGCGCAAATCTAGAGGCCACGCCGCATGAGGGGCTGCATGGCATCACAGAGAGGGCACTTTAGTGGCACATGGATCTGCGTGTGAATTCAGGCTCAGCCACTTGCTAGCAGGGAGAGCTTGGGATGTTTCCTCTTCTGTAAAACCGAGATAATAACAATGTTGCAGGAGGGTAACAAGTGCGTGTGTTCAATGCCAGGCATACCTTAGACTTAATAACTGCTTGCAATGATCATGCATATAAAAGAAGATACTAATCCATCAAAGGATAAATCTGCAATCAAGATGATCATTTTTACGGCTTCCAGGTGGAAGAGAGCAAACACAAGCTGAATGGCAATACCAATGCTGCACATTTACAGCTAATTATTGAGGCGTTAGCAGGAGCCAGGCTCTGTCCCAGGCTCAGGGACCCAGTAGCTATCGAACCTGATTGCAGAGGACATGATCGCACAGGAAACCTGTAAACACCCTCGGAAACCAAGTCTGTTAAATGCCTAAAACTGGGTCTTAGTCATGGCGGAGAACCTCCGGGTTTGGGGGGTGAGGCCAAGAAACCAAGAGGTTTAGTGATGCCCAGAACTGACACCAGCAGTTAGTAGCGAGGCTTGGTCGGAACGAAAGCTCCACCGCAGCCCTTTGCAAAGCTGTTTCAAGCTTTGCTTTAGTGTACCAACTTGAAACTGGCCTATGACAAACGAAGTGTTTTCCTAATCTTGGGAGGTCATGAGCTTTCTTGGCAAGTGGGCTTTTTATTCTAACATGGAAAAATAGAGTGACTTCTATTGTTTACTCTGGGTCACCCCCAAGCAGCTTTCTTGTCTAGAAAACCCAACAAGCTGCCACAAACATGACTTAGGAGGTAGCAACTCAGCCGAGAGGAGGTGGGTTAACAAGCAATGTGATCTGTGAAACAGGCCACCAAGTAGTGACAAGGCCAAGGTGTGGTCAAGGAGCAGGCCACTGGATGGCCTGGGCCAGGACGGAGGAAATGATCCTCTCTAGGCGGACCCCAGATGCACAAGCGAGGAAGGGCCTGACACCAGATACTCTCCAGCCTGGAAGCCAAAAGGGCCTTTGAACTTGATGTTTACAAGTGCTGAAGCGGAATGTGAGAGGGGCAGCGCCTACAGTTCACATAACCACGCTCACAACCATGGTTGCCGCTGAGCTCACCTCGGGGTCCCCATGGGGCATGGATGACAAATGTTCTGTTACTACCACTACTATTATTTCCACTCCATAAACGAACCTTGAATGCCAAAGCGACTTCCCCCATAGCTAGTGGGTGCTGGGGCTGGTATGGAAATGAGTCTGGTACCTGCAAAGTTTGTGTTCTGAAGACCCAAACAGGGATTACCACAAGGAAACGCAGCCAGAGGGAGCCTCCTCTTCTTTGAGCATATGCTCTGTGCGACGCTGCTTGGCTGGCCCCTTTTCTACTTCCCAGATGTAAACACCTCGGCTCCCCACCGTGGAAGAGGGGGCGGGGAGAGGGGAGACCCAGGGCCTGAAGTTACGTCAACAGCTCGGCAACTTCCTTCCTCAGCACCTAGCACAGGGGACTGGGGAGCCCAATGTGGAATGAATGAATAACCTCAAGGAGACAAGAGCTGCCGTGCGTGGCCCAGAGCACAGAGGCAGCGAGAACAGGAAGGGAGCAAAGCATGAAGACGTATGGCAGATGCTGTCAGGACTATTCCCTGCACATCCAGGGAAAGCCCAGAGCTGTGCAACGTTTCACGGGGAATGTAGGGGAAGCGGGGCCATGGAGCCTCTAGACATGTACCCATAGTCCATGTAAATGCCGCAGGAACTCTTGGGGACCGACTCCCCACCAGCAGAAATGTTAAATATTTCAAAGGGGAGATAAGCTGTGTAAGGAGGCGAGATGAATGGGTGAACCATTCACAGGGAGTCTGCATGCAAGATATACAAACACGCCCTGTGCCCGCCATGGAGCGTTTGGAGCCCTGAGAACATTTCCACCAGCCTCTCCAACTCACGGTGGATTCTGTACGCCCAGATAACCCCCTCAGAAGTGGATTCTGTCTTTTGAGTTAAAGCTGATTAATAAGAACATGTGACTATTTTTGTTTTTTTCTTCGATAATCATCCTTGGCTCATTTGCGGTAGATTTACTGAGCACTTACTGTATGCCAGGAGGAGGGCTGTAGACGGGACTACAGCCCAGGGCTTGCTCCGGGTGCTTGGCCCGTGGGAGCACAGCATCGGGAGGCACAGCAGTGCTGGGGGAGCACCGTTTGGGGGCTGGGATAGGGGGACGCACGCGGGGCAGAAGAAGAGAGGGGCCCTGGAGAGGGGACTTGGGGAACTGATAAGCTCGAGTTCCGGCAACACCTGACTTGACTGTCAGGGGCAAGTGGGAAAGCTCCCTTAGAAAGAGGGAGTCAAATTTAGTGCCAAATTGGACCCGCCTGTGCATGTTCACCGGCTGGACTTTGAGAGCCAAGGATACAGTAGTGGCAGCGTCAGAACTAATAACCAGGTGAGGAGAACTTGTGAGTGGTAAACGTGGAGTCACAAGTTAGGTATTTATGCGAACACTGGAACACCTCGAAGGCACAAAGCTGTTGAAATTTTCATTATGAGACATGAAATAACCCCAAATTTGAAAACTAGTACCCCTCACAATGCTGCCAAATGCCTAGCATTTGTTCAAATCTATTTCGAACCACTTCGTCCGGAAGCAAATGTGAAAGGATTCCCAGGAGCTGCTGAGAATGGGGATGCCGCTTCCCCTCTGCAAATTCATAACACGTGCGGATCTCTTCATTAAGGGACACTGTTACCGATCACGGACACGCCACAAAGCGGATGAGGAGCATGTGAGCTCAAGTCTTCTAAGAGGTCATATTACAATTTGAGAAGCAGTCTTTGATAGGGTATTAAAATACAAGCTAACAAATCAATCTGACCTTTCGCCTTTGGTTGACCAAGCTACACCTCTGCTCAGTCCCCGACCCCTATGCCCCCATCAGTCCAAAGCCTGCAATTCACACAGTTAATTTCTCTAATTCAACTTTTAGGGGGTTTAACTGTATTTTGTTTTCTGGTGTCTAGGAATCATTCTTGGAGCTGTTTTCTCCCACTGTTCATTTAGACCCTCAAGTCTAAATGGGGGGCGGTGGGGGGGGGGGGATAAGGAAGCCATGTGACCCAGCGGTGTTTGTAACACAGAGCTATATTGGGTTACTTTCTTTTTACTAGATGTTTTAGGCCCGGCTCTTGCTCCTGGGTGACTCTGGGAATTCTCCCCAGGCGTGCAGAAGACGTGAATCTAGCTCTTTGTGTCTGTAACTGTACACCTGTTATTGATGCCGAGGATAAAAAGAAAACACCAAACACGCATTGTTCTATTTTTAAGCTGTTGTACTCAGTTCCAGGGGAGGGAAAGATGTCCTTTCTCTCCTTGAAAGTTACCGAGAGTCAGCTATTCTGCTGTAGTGGAAACTCAATATCCAAGCTGAACAAATGATCTTAGGCACTGAGGGAGAAAGTACAGAGTGAGTGTGAGTGTGCACATGCATCCTAGTGGCAGCTGGGGGTGCCCAAATAAGTCTTTTCTCATATCCAGAAATGCCTATCAGGGCAGCAAACTGCCTGACAGTCAGAAAACTCCCATGGAACGGTCGCTGTTTTAAATGGCACACAGGTCCTAGGGCAGAACCACAGGCCATGGCTTTGGTAGGCGCTCCACCAAATAGTAACGGAAAGATCAAATCAGGGATCTTTCCAGAATAAGCATGGCAAACGTCTCTGGGCCTGTTTAAAAAAAAAAAGAAAAAAACAAGCCGACCACATAAACTGGCAGTAGGGTGCTGTATTTCTCTAAGTTAAGAGTCCAAATGTTGGCTTTTCTGGTCTGATTGTGCTCAAGGAAGCAGTATAAGTAATAGTTTCAGAAGAAGCCGGAACTTTAACTCTCTGAAAAATGTTATCCAGTGTATTATATGTTCATACATGAAAGTGGAGACTGTCATGATGCTTTCTAAAATAACTGAGGACTCTCTGGGAATCTCAGAAAATGAATGTTGCCAGCTTCCAGGGATGAAGTGCCCAGCAAAATGGTCCCTTGCTTTCATGAAACTTCCAGTTGGCTGGAGGAGAAGAAGGATGGTGGGGTCACCTGAGTACATTGCACTCCTGGCGGAAGTGCCATCCGAAGTCAGACCTAAGGGTAAGGGGGAGGGGCTTCAGGGGAAGAGGCTGGAGAAGACTCCAGGCAGATGAGGGGGCGTGGTAAGAAATGAGATGGAAAGAGAGAAGCAGGAGCCATGTAAGACATGACCTTTCTTCCAAAAGCGATATGGGGATAAGCTCAGAGTTGAGTTTTAGGAAGAGCATACTGTCTTCACGTGAAAAAGCACACTGGAAAAGGGGAAGTCCCTATGGAGAGCAGGGGTCGGGGAGGCAGGGAGCCTGATGAGGGAGTTGTTGCTGTAGAATTCGGTTGCGATGCTGCTGTCTGGACCAAGGTGGGGGCAGTGGTACATCGGAATTAAGGAGGTCAAATCAGCAAGCCTCGGGGGAGGGGAGGACTTAGAGCAGCGGGCTCAATTTCTGGCTTAGCTCTTAGTTTCTACATTTCTTTTAATTTTATAAAAATAGCTTTTCAATAGTTTTCCTACTCTTTCTAAATCTGAAATAGCTAAATTTACATTTGTTCTACAAGCACCCATCATCTTCATAATAATGAAGCAGCGCTGTAAAATCTTCACACCTTGGAAGCAACCAGGAGGTCCTTCCTAGGAAGGGAGAAGAGCTTAGAACTATGAAGCACTAAGTGTGTCCTTAAGCATGTTTTGCAGACGGCTCTAGTGACTCATCAAGAAAGAATTTTTGTGCGTCTCAAGAAGTCGTTTACAGGGACAGAGAAAGATGTCAAACAGCACTAGGGAGATGTAATCGGCAAAATCCAGGTTGTGGAAAACAAACTGCAAAAGAAAAAGGGTGGGAAAGACAGAGAGAAAGAGAAAGAAGGGGCGGGGGGAGAAAGAGCCCACAGATTAAGAGATGTAAAGGGCATGTAAAGCAAATTCAGCATAAAAATGTGGCTTAATTCAAACCAACAAATTAAAAAGAGAGGGAGAAAAAAAAATGGAGATTTTTGAAAACTGACTGGATAATATTAGGAAGGAATTACTAGCCATTTTTAAACAAGTGATCATGGAGATTATGGTTGGGTTTAGGGAGAAGAAGCCTTATCTTCTGAGACATAAATGGCTGCAACATAAACCAGTCTTTCCCCCTGGACTACAGACGATCCCCCTCTTGCATCTGGGACGAAGGTGTTCACTCTCATCCCAGAGCCAGAGGTCAAGGTAGAAACAGTGGACAGGCCCACCCAACATTTAATCTTGTTTCCCCACCTGCCTCCTCTACACCAAGAGTTGGATGCCCCTGATAAAAACAGTGAGGGAGGCTGACAGTCCCAAACGTTACTTTCACGCCCGTCCAGCAATGTATTCCTGAAAGTGAACGGAACGCAAAACAATGTTCCTAAAAGTTTGAGTCAAATTTTAAACGCACTAACATAATCCACGTGGAGCATGTTATAATGCTTCATTTTTGGAAAACTCAACACAATTATTCTAAGCTGGAAAGGTACATCTTCCTCAAGGGTTGGGGAGTGAGGCATGTTAGTATCAGGGTACCAGAAAAATCTTTGGAGTCCTTTTAAACCATACATGTTCTGTTCTCTCCACATCAGTAAAAACAAAAATAAGAGAGTATATTAGCCACTGTTAATTACTAAGAAGAGTGATTTTTATCACTCAAGTATGGTGGGACTAGAAAAATTTTGAGAACCATTGATTTAGATTTTTTTCTTTAGGATATTTTCTCAAAGTGAACTATAGATATTGTACCTTGTCTTCCAACACAGTCAAGAATTGTTTTAGAATAAATTTGTTGGGAAAAAAGTTCCTGGAAGAGATAGAAAGACAAACAAGCTAGAGAAAGGCTAGAACTCTGCTCACTTTTCAATCTTGATCTTGTCAGCCAATAGAAGATAAGATTGTGTTTTCCTCTGGGAAGATTAAAAATAGGAATTTAATCTATTATCCACTATTGTGCTAGACATAATTAACTTTTCAGAGAATCTTTTGCCCACGAGCCAGTGAGATAAATTCATTCAGCTAGGATAGGCTTGTGACTTTCATAATTAAACACACAAAAGAACATAAGAACCAAACTGTACAAGGAGAACCATTCATTATATGTAGCATCAAAATGTATATATGTGCTGTTTCTTTTGAATGTTCTTTTTTTCATATTTTTTCTTCTGCTGAAATCGTAATAACCCTTGAACTAACTACACAGGTCATTAACACGGAGTCATGAGCTATCAAATCCTACACGTTACTCAGTTGAGTCTTTTCACAATGTACATAGTTGAAGGAAAAAATAGAGAATCACTATCTCTCATGGCCAGTCACACACTGGGCCTGTTCATGCCTAAACAAATCCTTTGCAGGCCTCTCCTAACGAGGCTGCACTTTCTGAGTGTGGATTTCGACTATGTGTGCAAGTGCGGAGCTGGTATCAGCAGCTCAGTGTCACAAGAAGGCCAGAGGGTTTCTGATTGTAAACAAAGCCCATCAAAGCCTTAAATACCTTCCAAAGGCAACCAAAGGCTGTAAAAGCCAAACTCTTAAACTATACAGAAAAGACAGTGTGAGGTCTGATACACGAATGTGTTTGGAGCTTGTCCAAAGATTGGACTAATTATGGGAGCAAAGATGGTATATTTCTCAGGCTCAAATTAATCTGTGGTCCAAATTATACTCATCATCAGTAAGAAAGGTTTATTGACACAAACCTCAAATTTCCTTGAAAAGATCCTAAGTTAAAGTTTTTAAACTTAAGTTTGTTGATCAGAGTGGCAAAATCCTGCCCATAGGTAAAAATAATTGAACATACAAATCTTTACTTCCTTTTGACATACCTAACGGTATATTTTCATGATCAGAATTGCTAATTTTATTCAATTAATATAATTTTTTTCTTTATCATTAATGTACTTTTTGTGTGTGTGTATGTCTTGCCTAAGACATCTTTCTCTACCTCAGTATCATAAAAAGGTTAATATACATTATATTCTCTATTATTTCAAAATTAAGTCTAACAATCCACCTGTAATTGATTTTTGTATGTGCAGTAAGTAGGAGTCAATATTCACCTTTTACGAGGATATCGAAGGACCCAGCAGCTTTTAATGAAATGCTATCATTTTCCGCACTTTGACACGTGTCAGTGTATATGCGAGTCTGTTTCTCAACCCTCCATTTCCTCATATCCCTCTTTTTTCCCTATGCCTCTATGGGTACAGACTGTCTTAATTATTATAGCTTCATAAAAAGTTTGGACACCAGCTAACACTGTCTTCATTACTGTGGTTTTATAAAATTCTTCATATCTGGAAATATCAGTTATTTGATTTTGGTTTTCATCAAGTTTATCTGAGCCATTTCTAGTCTTTTCCATTTCCAGATGCAAAATAATATTTAAAATCAGCTTGCTATTTTTCACATCCACCTACATACCCTTCCCATGCACACAAATTTGAAGATTTTGGATTTTATCAAATTTTGGATCCGTTTAGAAGAAATTTACCACTTTAAAATATGGAATCTTCAAAATTAGGAGTGTTTCTTTCTCCATTTATTAGATCTTCTATAATTTCTCTCAAAAATGTTTTATGATTTTCCTTGTAGTGGTTTTTGAACATATTTTGTCAGATTTATTCCTAAGTATACAATTTAATTTTTTATTTTCAAATTACTGTGGACATTCAATATTATATTAGTTTCAGGTGTACAATATGGTGATTTGACTTTTATATAACTTATGATATCCCTAATAAGTCTAATACTCACCTGGCCCCGTATGTAGTTATTACAGTATTATTGACTATATTGACTATAACCTACTTGTGTTGGTGGTTTACTTAGTGAAACTGATCCAAATGTTTGGCTGCCATTGCACTGCCATTTACTAATTCGAGGCATGGCACTTGGAGGACATTTAAGAGATGTTTATTGTCGGGTGAGTATACCCAAGCAGGGTATTGGTAGTATCTGCTTAGAAGGTTACACTGCCAGTTTTCTATTTTAGCCTGTAAATGCTGCCCTCAAGACTGTAAAGGAGGAAAGAGGAAGGACATCTCTAAAATCAGAGAAGGAAAACTCTGACTCCAAAAAACCTCCGCTGCCTTGCGGCATACCTCTTCAGGGGAAAGGCTAAGGGAATAAACCCCGACAGAAAATCCGGAGCCGGAGTCCCTAAGGCGGTTTGACATTGTAGTCAACACTGGCAACTCCTGCGGCGCACCTGAAGCCAAGCTGTATTGACTTTGTCTTTCCCTTGGACCCTTCAGCTGCGAAGAGAGGGGGGGTCTGCTGCATGGGCAACAGCAGACCCTCCATATCACCCTGCCCAGGCTCTGTAGCTTCAGTTTCACTTGAGAGGACACTCCAGCGTCATTGCAAGATGTCGACTCAACACGGGAGGAGACAGATACCGGTTATAAGCTCATCCGATTGGCGAAGGAAACGAGCGCCAGGGGTCTCCTCTGACGGTGGGAGAGGTCATCGCACCTCACTGGACAGCTACCGTCTCGCCATGGCTCGCCTGCCCCACTGGGTGCGTGGGGATCAGAGAGGCGCCTCTCGAAAAGTGGGCCACAAAACACCCGCACCAGTTAATTCCAAGCAAACAACAAGAAAGAAGCCTCCGGCTCTTCGCCTCGCTAGCTGGAACATCAGGACCATGTGCCCCGGACTTACTGCAGACCTTCCGTGGATCAAGGGTGCCAGGAAAACCGCTGTCATCGATAGGGAACTGGCACGACTAAACATCGACATTGCGGCTCTACAGGAGACCCGGTTGGCCGACAACGGAACTATCAGAGAAACCAACTACACCTTCTACTGGCAAGGGAAGTCTCCGGACCAACCAAGACAGCACGGTGTTGGGTTCGCTGTGAAGAACACGCTTGTTAACTCCATAGAGCCACCCACAGGAGGCACAGAGAGATTACTTACCCTCCGATTGTCAACAACTTTCGGCCCAGTCAGCATTCTTAGCGCGTATGCCCCAACCCTCTGTGCCACCACCGAAGAGAAAGAACAGTTCTACCATGCACTGGACGAAGCGTTATCCAAGATTCCCAGAAGTAACGCTCTCTATCTCCTTGGAGACTTTAACGCAAGAGTAGGAGCCGACCACATGGCCTGGCCCACCTGCCTTGGAAACTTTGGGAGAGGAAAGATCAATGAGAATGGTCAGCGACTGCTTGAGCTCTTGTGTCACCACGGCCTGTGCGTGACAAACACATTCTTCAAGTGCAAAGAGATCCACCAGGTGTCATGGAGGCACCCCCGCTCCCGCCATTGGCACCAGCTTGACCTCGTCATCACCAGAAGAACGGATATTGGCAGCACCCTCCTCACCCGCAGCTACCACAGTGCAGACTGCGACACGGACCATGCCCTCGTGGTAAGCAAGGTGCGCATAATGCCGAAGAGGTTGCACCACTCCAAGATGAAGGGTCGCCCACGCATCAACACCAGTTGTGCCAGCAACCCAGTTAAGACCCAGCAATTCATCAACAAGATGGAAGATGCACTCGGCGAGGGAATGGCGGCAGATGACATTATCGAATCCAATTGGCCACGTCTCCGCGACGCCATATACAACTCCGCCATTATTGCTTATGGGAAGAAAGAGCGGAAGAACGCTGACTGGTACGAGACTCACTGGGAAGAAATGGAACCCGTGATCGAGGCTAAGAGGAAGGCCCTACTGGCTTACAAGGTCACGCCCACTCCCAGTACACTTCAAGCTCTACGGGCTGCCAGGAACAAAGTCCAGAAGACCGCCCGCCACTGTGCCAACACCTATTGGCTAAACCTGTGCAGAAGCATTCAGGAAGCTGCCGATATAGGCAATGCACGAGGAATGTATGAGGGTATCAAGAAGGCAACAGGCCCAATCCCCTCCAAGATCGCCCCCCTTAAGTCCAAGACAGGTGAGGTCATCACTGACCAGGAACAGCAAATGCGGCGGTGGACCGAGCACTACCTCGAGCTGTACGCAACGAGGAACACCGTAACAGACACTGCTCTTAACGCCATCCCAGACCTACCAGTCATGGAGGAGCTAGACACCCCACCTACTGCGGCAGAGCTCGGCAAAGCCATCGACCGCCTCGCTTGCGGGAAAGCACCAGGAAGCGACGGAATCCCTCCAGAAATCCTAAAGAGCGGGAAACCAGTCCTGCTACAGCCGCTCCACCATCTACTCTGTCGCTGCTGGAAGGAGGGTTACATCCCCCAGGATATGAGAGACGCCAACATTATCACCATGTACAAGAACAAAGGAGACCGCAGTGACTGCAACAACTACCGGGGCATCTCTCTCCTCAGCGTCGTCGGCAAAGTATTCGCCCGGGTCGCTCTTGCCCGCCTGCAGACCCTTGCTTCCCGCGTCTACCCAGAGTCCCAGTGTGGCTTCAGAGCTGGCCGATCAACAGTGGACATGATCTTCTCCCTACGCCAGCTGCAGGAGAAGTGTCACGAGCAGCATAAACCACTCTACCTCGCCTTTATCGACCTCACGAAGGCGTTTGATCTGGTCAGTCGAAGCGGACTCTTCAGCTTGCTACGGAAGATTGGCTGTCCACCACATCTGCTTGCTGTGGTCATGTCCTTTCACGACAACATGCACAGCACGGTGTCCTACAACGGCGCAACCTCTGAGGCCTTCCCAGTCAGCAGCGGAGTAAAGCAGGGCTGCGTCCTCGCGCCTACGCTGTTCGGAATCTTCTTCTCCATGCTCCTCCAATACGCCTTTAAGGACTGCAGCGAGGGTGTCTTCATTCACACCAGATCCGATGGCAAGCTCTACAACCTGGCCCGTCTACGAGCCAAGACCAAAGTCAAAGAGGTGCTCATCCGTGAGATGCTCTTCGCCGACGACGCAGCTTTGACATCACACTCCGAAGAGGGACTCCAGCAGCTAGTCACTTGCCTTTCCCACGCATGCAAGGAGTTCGGACTAGCCATCAGCCTGACGAAGACGAATGTTATGGCACAAGGCACGGGGACTCCCCCATGCATCACCATCGACGGATACACCCTGGAGGTTGTCAACGACTTCACTTACCTCGGGTCCACCATCTCGAGCTCTCTGTCAGTCGACTTGGAGGTCAACCGGAGAATCGCCAGGGCAGCCACAGTTATGGCCAGACTGAACCGGCGAGTGTGGAACAATTCCAGCCTCACTGAGAAAACCAGACTGCGCATCTACCAAGCCTGCGTACTCAGCACTCTCCTCTATGGCAGCGAGACGTGGACCACCTACGCAAGGCACGAAAGGAAACTCAACAGCTTCCACATGAGGTGCCTGCGACGCGTCCTGCATGTCGCCTGGCAGGATAAGGTCCCCAACACCGAGGTGCTGAAGCGAGCCAATATGAGCAGTTTGCATGCAGTTCTTAGCGAGAGACGCCTCAGGTGGCTCGGCCATGTCAAAAGAATGGATGCAGGCCGTATCCCCAAAGACCTCCTCTACGGCGAGCTAGCAGAAGGCAAGAGGATGAGAGGGCGCCCAAAACTGCGGTTCAAAGACATCTGCAAAAAGGACATGACACAATGCTCCATCAATCTCAACACATGGGAAGTTCAAGCAGACGACCGCCTAGCCTGGAGGCTCGCGGTCAGGCAAGGTACGTCACGTGCAGAGGCTGCGCGCAACGAGGAGGCGGTCCAGAAAAGATCGAGGCGGAAGCAGCGTCAACAGCAGCAACAACGGCCATCTGCCTTCACCTGTAACAAGTGTGGCAGGGATTGTCACTCCCGAATCGGACTGCACAGCCATTCTCGGTGGTGCAGATAGACTCTCAAGAAGCTACGCCATCGTCTCTCGAGACGGACGGCTGCCGACGACGACTTCCTTTCAACATTGAGACAGTAGAATCATTTTAAAAAACAATAATAGAAAAGTGCTTAGAAGCATAAAATACTATTTCTTGCATGTTTCTGTGCTTGGTTCCTCCCCCCACCCTCCAAAAGGATAAATACAAACCAATGGTAAATTAATGCTAATTAATGCCTTAATTAAAAGAGAATTCTAAGTGATTACATAGAATGCAGAATAGCTTATATTAACCCCTACTTTATAATGCTACAGAAAATAATGAATACTTAAAAAAACAGGACCCCAAAATACTCACTACAGACTCAAAGCAATCAAAGCCTCCTTTAGCCTCCTCCACATAAGGGTTGGGATAAATTAAAAACAAGGAACAAAAAAAAGCCATGAAGGTAATGTGATAAATTGCAATAAAACAAACTGCTCTCTTTAAAGTATCAGGATCATGACTGCTGTCTTTTCTGAAAAACTGATTTCAGTTGTAAAAATAAAATAAAAAGAAGGACTGTAGTCCAGATATTTGTTAAGAAAATAGCCTTTCAGTCAAAATTTGACCAAAATCTGCCTTTTTCTGGTGCTAACAAAAATCTCTTTCCATGAAAGAGTCGCTGATTCTATCTTAATTTTTACATGTACTCTCGAGTGTGAGCAGACTGATGGGTAGATTGGCAGGAATAACATGCCAAAGTAAAATGGATTAAGTTTGTTTTAATACATTTGCTCTCTCCTTTTCTGTTTCCTGAGCAAAGCTTGGAATCATTTTGAATGCCAAAAGAAACATCCTACTTAATAAAAGATATATTTGATTTTGAGGGTATTTTGATAGACTGTCAAAATGAAAATATTTATTTGGAGAGATCAGGGATGCTTTGTTCCCGAGAAATCCATGGTAGCTAATTTTGCCTTTTGTACATTGAAAATAATTAAATTATTTCATTCAGAACACTTAATAAGTTGCATTATAATTGGCATGTGGCTGAAAACAGAAATTGGTTAACAGTGAGTGTTGAGTACTCACGGGGTTCCTAGAGTATTTCAAGAGGACAATAATCAAATTAGACTCTTGAAACTACAAAAGAAGAACTACACATTTGCAATAGGTAATTAAAGAAACACAAATGAAAACCTAAAACTTAATTGTGCAGAATCATGAGGCACTCCTTGCATCTCCTGGGTGTAGATATGAGGTGGGCAGAGTCTAATCCCATTACAACGTAAATACGTATTTACGTATTTTAGAAAGTGGTGTCGTATGGGAGCTATCCTTCATTAGAATACATATCTTGTGGCTTGTGGCACCAGGGCTGCGGGCAGAGATGATTTCAATAAGAAGCCTCCCATGGGACCAATTATACCTCTGACTTGACAGTGGATGTTTAAATTCCTGCCTGTTGTATGCCACAGAGGCAGAAACCAATTGTACCTGCAAAGTGTCAAGGAATCTTTTCTTTCCCCTCCAAAATACCCCACTGAGCATTATTTGTGAGTACTCTTGAAACAGAAACATTGAAATAGAACGTTTTCAAAGACTAAGAAACCACTCAGTAGAATTTTCTCCTTAAAGAAGCCACAGATATGACGCTGAAAATTGCTTTCATTCTAATATCCAAATCCCACTTCCCAAGAGGGAGGTTAAATTGTCACCGTTCACACGTACAGACAGGGGCGTTGCACTGGATCGTGCTGTGCCAGTGTGACACCTACTGAGCAGCTTGACTACGAGGCTTGATCAGAGTGGAGACGCACTGTCTGCCTTCATGAGGCTTGCACTTGGAGGGGACTCCGGCCCTGAGCCACCGAAAGTGAATCACAGGACTGAAGAATAAAGCCAACGCACATACCGGAGTGTGGTTTTGCTCAATCGCAGAGGAAGAGACAGACATTACTGAACAATGTTTGACATTAAGTTTTCCAAAAAAGCTTGGGATATTTTGTTTATTTTTCTGAGGATTTTAATGTTTTGACCCTAGTGTGGATTTCAATACAGAAAGGATAATCTGAAACAGCAAAATAAACAGAAGAAACCAATTGTTAGTGAAGAAAAGCCAGCTCTTGTTATTGAGGATAGTTCGGGTAATTCTTTAACAGCGTTCTTTAAAATTCCAGAGCTCCCTTGGTCAGACCAATAACCCATGCTGCCTCTGGCAGCAGCACCGACATTGCCTTCCTTGGCATCAGCTTCAAAAGACCCAGCGATCTTTAATTTCCCTTGCCAATATAGATTTGTTTCTTTAAAGGCTATTCAGTAACTTATACTCAGCTTACACCAAAGAGTCTTTGGGGGTTTTCTTTAACGAACACAAAGTGATGACTTGTAATTAGTCTGTGCATTACTTATATCCATAAGAGAATGTCAACATGAATGCAAGAAGTTGCTTGGACTATAGCCATATGTAGGCATAAAAATTAGCAATAATCAGTACCAAGATAAAATAGCCCATCAACTAAAAGTAAAACTCATTGCTGGGATTTCCAGACATAAGATAGAAGCAGAACAAAAAATCCCCAAATCACTTTGGCTCTAACGAATGGTCAAAGGCAGTGGAAGTCATTCTTCGATGTTGCAGAGTTTAGGAACTGACGTTGAGGTCTAGCTAGAGCTTTAAGAAGGGGCGTGTCCCAAAAGAGCACAACTTGAGGGGCTAGTCTTGCAATTGCCCAAGTGCAGACACTGAAGGAGAGCAGACATTTACTTTCTTTCTGAACGGGAGATAACTGACCTGGAATTAGAGCTTCTGATAAAAAGACGAAATAAAGATATCTAATTCAACCGTATTGTAAAAGCCCTGCTTTCTGTACATTGAGAAGCACCTGACCACGGAAGAGCTCCTAAAATCCACCTCATAGCAGTGAGATTTGTATCAGCACCCCCATTTTAGCACCCACGTCCGGGGAGCGAACCTGAGCATTCACCCTGTCTCTTCCCTGACCCCTACGCCGACCGTCTCCTCAGGTCAACCACTGCGGTAGCTGAGGAACGTCTCCACTTAAAGAGATGATCCAATCACTGTCTTCAAGAACTGACACTCTGGATAACCCAGGTATCTGTACTGCACGTTTCCAAAAAGAAAAGTTAGGGAGAAACTAGGCAGAAAGCTATGTGACCCAAGCAATGCGTGAGGTCTTTCCAAAGCTTTGTGGAAAAACTCAACCGTGGGAGGTTAGAGCGATAAACAACTGTTTGGAATGCCTCTTTCAAAAGAATTGCCATTAAAATATTATACGTAACTTACTGAAAAGATTTTAATTGTGGTAAAAAAATATATAAATTACCATTTTAAATGTACAGTTCAGAAACATTAGTATATTCATTGTTGTATCATCTGCCTTATTTTTAACTTTACTTTTATTCATGGTAACTAAAGAAATAAACACATTGTATTTTAATGTATGAAAAAACTTATAATTGATGTGTTTATATCTATATTTTAAAGGATTACAACAATTATTTTAATACAGCCAAAGACTTAATGTTTAAATTTTACATTTTGAAATGTAACACACACAATTATAATACCCAGACGATGTATCGTATGACTTTAAAAGTTCTAGCTAAAACTCATGTCTTTCCAGGTAAAAGCAAGAGTCCTCCTACACTTAAGACAAACAAATGCCGCTGTATTAGAAAATACCATTAAACTATTTCCTTTTGGGGGGAAGAGAGAAGTTGTATTTCAAAAGAATATAATATTATAGAACTAGTCATTTTTACCATTGTTTTATCATTTGCTTTATATTTTGTAACAAGAACTCAAGAGTGCTTATTTATAGTAAGACATAATCATAGTAAACAATCTTTCTCAAGAATGACCATAACTCTGATTGACGACAAGCTTATGGTCCTCACTGTTAAAGCCGAGTATTCAGAGCTTTTAAGATATTTAATTTTAATATATAATGATCAATAATAAAAAGGCAACCCGATTAAAAAATGGGCAAAAGTTCTGAATAGATGTTTCTCCAGAGAAGACATACAAATGCTCAATAAGCCCATGAAAAGATGCTCAGCATCGTTAGCCATCAGGGAAATGCAAATCAAACCCAAATGAGGTACCACTTCATACCCACTAGGATGGCTATAACCAAAAAGACACATGAAAAACAAATGTGGAGAAATTAGAACCCTCCTACACGGCTGGCAGGAATGTAAGTATTGCACCCACTTTGGAAAAGTCTGGCAGTTCTTCAAAGGTTAAGAAGAGTTCCACTAGAATGCAGCAATTTCACTCCAAAGTATATACCCAAGAGAAGTAAAAATATATGTCCACTAATGTTCATAGTCACATTACTCATAATAGCAAAAAAAAAAAAAAAAAAAAAATAAGTGAACAACCCAAATGTCCACCAAGTGATGAATGAATAAATAAAACATGGTACGTCCATACAATGGTATACAATTGGCCATAAAAAGGAATGAAATACTAATACACGTGACAGCATGGATGACCCTTGAAAACATTATGCTAGGTGAAAGAAGCCATCACAGAGAACCATATACTGTATGATTCTATTTATATGAAGTGTCCTGAATAGACAGATCTATAGAGAAAAAAAAATAGATTGGAGTTTGCCGAGTGCTGGGGGAATGGGGTTTTTAGGAGTTTATAGCTAAGGTTGTTTGTTCTAAAATCAATTGTGGTGATGGATGCACTACTTTGAATAAAGCCACTGAATTATACACTTAATATGGGTAAATTGTATGCATGTGAATTATATCTCCATAAAGCGACTAAAAATTAAGTGCAATCTTAAGGTAAACCTGTCTACCAGTTCCAAGAAAAAACTGTAGGAACTTTATATAAATAAAGGAACCTCTCTTTCTATTGTAAAACAGATTTCTGTCACTCTAAGAAACACAAGGAGCTTAGGCCTTAAATGTGTCTCAGAGGTTGGAAGTCTGATACGCATTGCTACATCTTTGTCTTTCACAGAAGGAAAACATGTTCTTGTGATGTATATGGCACTTTCCAGGCACTTGACCTCACTTGGTAGTTGTTAAGTTCATGTTCAGATGTTTATTTAATGGGCAATTATATAGTGACTTCAAGCCATGTTCCCATAAAACATCTGTGTTCTGTAAGTTCAACCCAAATGTTTTCTACTAAAACACATAATGACACTGTGTATCTAATTCAGAGTGAAAATAGAAATAAAGTCAACAGAATGAATTCTCACAATTTATAGATTTTTCACTATCAAATTTTAAAACCTCCCTTGCCTTCTACTTACCTTGAACGATAGTAGAATAAGGGCTTCAAACTATGAAATAGTACACTTAAATGATATTAGAAAACTTGAAACTGTTGGTCATGCTTACATTTAATAGTGTATACTGTTCATAGAAATGTGCTTAGAGTTCTACTCTTATACTGCATAAGAGCCATGTTATTTCATAGTAAATGTGTACCTATGTCACATAGAATTCAATATGCAAGCATTTTTAATGTACCTATAGCAGTTTTAGGAGTTTTGGTTTTATTCCTAAATATGTTTAAGAACTACTACACTGATGTCTGCTCTAAGACTGTCTTTGGGGTACACACCAAAAGAATGCTTTCAGATACATTATTTAAGCCTAGATCCCAAGATTCCAGTATAAAGCTCTAATGTTTCCATTTTGGGGATAAATACTTAGTGTGTGTACGTTAGGTATGCTGATATTAAGAATTTTTTGTATGTATCATTATATTACAATTCGAGGGAATTCTGCAATATTCTTCTGGGAAGATAGTTTCAAAATAATAAAACTTGAGCTCTTAGCACAAACACCTTTGAGAACAATGCATTCAAATTACAGCTTAAATAGAAATAATCTAGTTGAGAAACCTTACAAAGTAAGGTCCTGGCCACTCTTAATCCAATGTCCTGTGAGAGGAAACCTTTTTAGTAATTTAGGGAAAGTTTCTTCCCTCCAAAGAATACTCAGACGGAAACTCAAGTATTTGTTTAAAAAATTGATACAAAGGTGGCAAAACCTCTTTCCAGGACTAGGAAGTCCCAGAAACAAGCATTTGAAAGCAGGGTCCCAGAAATAAGCATTTGAAAGCAGGGTCATACTGGTATGATGTTGTTGGGTTAGTAGAACAAGTCCAGTCGTGCCCCGTGTGAAGCCTGCAGACCTGAGATGATCGCAAAGATCTTCTCCGTGAAGAAGCTACCAAGAAGTTCATCTTGCCTGGAGAGACAAATCTGCAGAACCCTAGATTTTCCCAGGACTCAAAATTGGCTGGGTCATTCCAGCAGATCAGTCCTTCAGCAGAGAATACCACCACCCCAACTTTCTTTCTGCTTTTCACAAAATGCTCACCACACATGGAACACAGGGAAGACAGGGTACTGTCCCCTGGAGACCTACAATCCATGACTTGTCACAGAAAGCCTGGTCTGGCTTTAGAACCTTCTCTATCTGCCTATCTGTCTGTCTGTCTTTTTCTGACTTTCTGCTCGTAGAAACTCTAGCATCTTTTCACTTGGCTTTATGAGACACAGAGAAGCCTTTTATAATGGAATGCAGGTCCCCAATAATTTCCCGGATAAGCAGTTCTCCTAGCACACGTCCATTAAATCTAAGTCACTAGACTGGTATCTCTGTGTGTGGAGTAGTTTTGTGGTTTGCTTTGTGTATTTTATATTATTTTACTTATACAAATGGTAAGCATTCATTTTATTTAAGTGACTTTAAATAAAACCATATGGAATAAATAATGAAGCTACTCTTTTGAAAGCATGTATTAGTAGGGGCCAGAAGAAAGTCAGGGAAGGCTTCCTGGGAGAGAGGGTATCTGAACTAATAAGGACTTGAACTAAGTGGTGACATCCCAAAGAACAATTCCAGAAAAACTATCAAGTGGTTATTCTCAACCCTGGGTGCACAGTAAACCGGAGAACTATAAAGAAACATCAGTTCTCAAGCATCACTTCAGACCCATTAATCGTAGAATTCTGGGGTGGGTAGGAAGGAGGTGGACCCTGGGGGCTCCATCCCAGGCAGTGTAACTGATCTGAACTGGATTGTACAAATTCTCATGTGAATGCCAAAAGTTAGAAGTGCACAAGTTGGTGTCTCCTGCAGAAGCATCCCTCACCCCCAACCCCCACCCACCACTTCTAGCCTCTAAGCACAGATCACTAGTCAGAATTCACCAGGTAGTTTGCTCTCCTGGCAACCACCCATCAGTAAAGCCACTGAAGAAAAGCATCTCTTCCCAGCACTTCCCACAGACCTGCAGTCCCCAACAGTGGTTTGAAAAAAATCATCAAATTGATAAAATATTATCTTTCTTAGAGAATAATTTCATTTTAAAGGAAGCTTTAAAAATTTCTTTTTCTTTTTTAAAGAAACTTTCGGAAATTTCTTATGAACCAGGACTGATCAAAATCACAGGCAAACTCAAAGCTGCTGAAATTCACAGATAAGAAATCCCAAGTCCCTCAGGCCCAAGCTTTCTGGAAAGTCTCATTTCACACAGAGCCTTGAACCTGGGCCTTCTGATCTTTCAACTCAAGAACAATTCCATTTCTACCAGAAAAAAAATTTTTTTCCGTAAATGTTCCATTCTGAGGGATTATGTGACCACAGGCTGAAATCCTGAGCCAATGGTTTGTGGCAACTTATACAACAGCTGGCCTAACCCCCGCTGCTATTCGCAGAGGGCTGGTCCAGGTCACTGTCTCTACCCAGTCCTGTGACATCGGGGACGCTGGGTTCAATTCTGGGAGCGCAGCCAGGGTGGCGAAGGGCCTAGACGAATCGCGCACATGGAAAGAACGGGGACGCCGTGCTGCGCCTGGGGGCGCTCCTGAAGCCCCCTAAAGAGCGGCCATTCTTTATTGCTCCATGCGGAGCGATTAAGACCCCTGGTGGACCCAGAGGGCGCAGACCTCGAGTGTGCAGGTGGTAGCTGAGGACCCCCTTCTGGGAGAGCTGGAGGGGGAGTCCCACGCTGGGCGCCACGTGCCGGGTTAGTTTTACCCTCCCTGCCTTCCAGCTCAGAAGCCTCCTGTTGCCTGGCTCACCCCCTGAAAGCGGAGTGGCTCCATCCGAAGGGGAAAGTTTCCATGGCTGAAAACTGGTCAGCCACCTTTTCTCTCCGATCCCCTGTCTGTGAGGCCACATCCCCTGAGGTGACTGTTGCTGGGAACCTCACGGGGTCCCACGCCGGCTCTTACTGCACTTCATGGTGAAAGAGGCAGGTCCGAAAAACCAACACAGAACCAAACCAAACCTTCTTTGCTGATAGAGCTGTGTCCTGACTAGGGAGGTGGGAAACTGGAGAGTCAGGAAGGGGGAAGGTGGCATTGTCTGTTTCCTGCCTCATCCCCTCTGGGGCCCATCCTTCCTGACTCACCATTACCCTGTGCTGTTCCCATCACAAGTCTATGTCCTGACCAGACTTTGAACTCCTCGAGGTCAGGGATCCTAACATCTTCATCTGGGTACCCTCAGGTCCTAGAAAAGTGGGTGGTCCAGAAAAACCTCAGCAACACTTACTGAATGAGATTATCTGCAATGGAAAGGGAGGCATTTTCTGGGGTAGCTAGAATTAAATGACTTTGTCTACACCTTATCAAAACCCAAATCCACTTAACAAAAATTTTTTTTTAAAGCATTACCCAGATTTCCTTTTTTATATGGTGTGAAAAAAACAGGTGATTTCTTTGCCCCTCAGACGGATCTTCCCATTTTATCGGACAACTTTCCTCTCCGGATGGGCATTACTTGGCCTCCCCTCACAGGTTTCTGAACAGCCCTAGAGAGAAAGTAAAGACAGACCAGCCTGTTGGCCTTCAAATGAGCTGGGCTAGAGTTTCCTTCTGGCTTGTTTCCAGGCTGCCACGACCCCTGTTCGTGTTTTGAGATGGAGACTCCGTTTGTCTAAAGTTTTAGTGAGCCAGAAAGGGAGAGCAGAGCGTGGAATTTGCTGTCACAGAGCTTCCAGGTGCCACGCTCTGGGGCTGGACTTTCTCCAGGAAGACCGGGGAACTGTATAACCAGGGATAATACTGAGAATTATGCAGCCGTGATAAGGTGATCACACCCCATGCCGCAGCGCAGAACCAACCCCCACCGGCGGAGGAATTCTCTGGCTCCTGTGCTGTTACTTGATGAACTTCTGGTCTCGTTAACAGGAACGTGATCGCTGCCAGGTTCACACACAAATGAGACATGTGGCATCACGAGGCTCAGCTACAGGTCCCTCAACTGAGCTCTCTCTCTTGCCCGAGAATTTTCGTTTATATGATGCAGACCACCAGGACAGCTCCTACTGCAGTGACTCTTACTGCCAATAGCTACCACTGAGCATGGACTATGTGCCGGCGGTAAATTCACACAGCAACCCCATGACATAGGTACTACGTTCACCTTGAAGAGCCTCCTCCCCACCCAAGAGAGATATTCTTCATCTTTTTTTTTTTTCCTCCAATAAAATGTATGGGTGGGGAGGAGGGGATACATTGACAGTCCCTTTTCTTGTACATAAGTGCCGGGAGTATTTCAAACAGGCCTCCGCTATAAACCGGAGCCACGGCAAGGAATCGTTTAATATATTAAATTTTTCTTAAGTTTTGGCAAGTCCTTAACAAACCCTTCACATGTCCACAAATTAGGAATTGACAAGCTCATTTTTTGCCCTCTTGTGTTAAAGGAAATGACAAAAATGACTCTCTTACTGCAACTGTCATTTTCTTCTGAAGCCAAGGGTCATGCATTGAGGTACATTTATTGCCTCCACTTTTATCTTCTCGGGTACGAGAGCCCTTGGCTGGTGACTGCAGCTGGTTGGCTTCCCGTTACAGACTTGGAAGGAAACTGCCCAAGGAAGAGGTGATACAATTGGAGCTGGTCCCACGGAGGAGGGACTACACAGGCAGGCAGGTATTTGGTTTTGTTTGATTTTTAAAAATTCATTTGTTTCATTTTGGATGCAGAAACAGAACTGTTACAGAGTTTTCCCAAGACAAGCGGGTTCCAGAGATCTCTTATCTTTGGAACGGTTTAGGCAGAAGCTGAACAATGACTTGGAAAGGATGATTGGGCTAGATCAGAGTTTCCCGAAATGGAGAAAATACAATGGTATTTCTTTCTTCTGGTGGTGCAAAAACCCCTCCTTACTTTTAAATCCCACAGTGAAAGTCATGCTTGTCAATTCTCTTTCCATCCTTTGGATTACAGGTAAAAGAAAGTCTTGTTTTGGTGCTCATGTGTATTTAACACCTCATTAACATCTGCAATTCCCCTCAGGCCTCCGGCAATAGCATCATCTAGACTTCCTTCGCAAGACAAGTAACGGAGGCACTCTATTTCCATAATGACCGGAGGCATTAGAAGAAACATGTGTTGATATAAAGAATATTTATATGACCCAAAAAATCAGATTTGGGATCACGTTCCTAAAATCAATCAAACTGTCTCTTTCTTGCTGGGCGTACAGAGCACCCGCCTGACACCCTCCCTCAGAGTTGAAATTGGAATTTACATATATTGTATGATTTAAGTGGTGCTGGGAAACATCCTTTTCCCCGCCGAACGTACATCTTCCTGGGGACGACACCTTCGGATCCTTGCATCCTCTGTGCCTCGCTCAGTGTCTGACATGAACGAGTGAATGTTAAAAGGGAAACTTCAGGCATTTGGTAACCCTGCCTCCAGCATGCCTCACCCCGGACACTGCTGCTACTTTTACCGCTGCTGTGACAACCCGCTACCAACCTTTTCCTTACAAGTGCCCAGCTCTACAGTGATTGCTTGTCCAAAGCGAAGCTGCCCCTCCTTCCAGAAAAGTGGAGACGCAAAAGATTTCCTTTTCAGTGACTGATTGAGGAGGAATGTACACTTATGATGAGAAAAGGAGAAAGCACTGGTTTTCTGAGAAGACTCAGGAGTAAAGAGGAGGTGATAATTATGTCTACACAGCACAGCCTGAAATGGAATTTAATAATTATCTAGTGAATTTAATCAGACAAAGCCAGCCAATTCAACTCATATTTCTGGCATGAAATATCTGGTTTGGCTGTCTCTCCTGACCAAATCAATAGAAATTGGTGCCAAACTCCTATTTTATTGTGGTGGATTGGCACAGACTTACTTTCCTTGTTTAAAAAAAAAAAAAGTTACAAATCTAGCGATTAGGCTTTCTCCCAGGTCTCTCTGGCAGCTTCTGGAATGCCAATACACACCAACGCTGTTTGGAAGGATTAGACTTTCAAATTCAGTGCAAACACTAGGTTTCAAATACAAAACCTAACTCAGATTTCTCAGACTTTAAATGTGACTTTAGTACAATTAAATACACAGCATCTGCCCTGGCTGGTGTGGCTCAGTGGATTGAGCGCTGGCCTGAGAAGCGAAAGGTCACAGGTTTGATTCCCAGTGCAGGCCAGGCCCACACAGCTGGGGGCGTGCCAGAGGCAACCAATCGATGTCTCTCTCACACATTGTTTCTCTCCCTCTCTTCCTCCCGCCCTTCCCCTCTCTCTAAAAATAAATAAATAAAACTTTTTAAAAAAGATAAATGTACAGAATCTTCTAAAAGCAAATGCCTAATCCAGGAAATGCGATATGGCCTGCACAGACCCGGGGACTCTGGAACTTCAGAGCACTAAGCCTGTCCAGCACTTTCCCACTGGGCCATAGGTTCTGCGAGAGCCTGACCAGAGCTCATACTCTGGTGTTCCCGTGCGGTGCCAAAAAGACCAGCTCAGCTACGATACCACGTGGCGAAACCCAGAGGGGGAAGGAGAGAGGTCTTCCAATGACTATTGGTTTCGAGGGCAATAAATGTGGTGTCTAGTTGCGCTGAGCTTTGACATGGACCTGCCAACGGTGGAAGAGGTGACGTACAAAACCCCGCACGAGCCCAATGGAGACCCAGGTTTCTTGGTGTCTTTCTCAGCCCCGACACCCAACCTGGGTCCTGGGTCCTGACATTGATAGCCCAAGGGTCTGCCGAGGTGCTGTGTTTGGCCTGCAGCGTTTTGTTCTGTTCAGTGTATCAGCACATGAACATCTAGAGGTTCTCACACAGTTCGGGGTTTCTGGATTCTCTTGAAAAATTAGAAGACTTGGCCCTTGTTGACACATGGAAATGCTGGGCTAGAGCTGATTAATTTTCAGGTCACGAGAGTCTCCTTGCCTCCCCTTTGTCTACACTGTTCTGCAAGCTGGGTCCCCTTCCACTTATCATCACACTGTCCATGTTACTTCCACTGCTGAAGAGAATTATTTTCCTGGAGCCATGGCTCTGGCAAAGGAGGAGAACGAATAGTGGCCTGAAATGACAGTTTCATCTATAGAAGTCACCTGCCTGGCCACTGGAGGCATCTGGGTTTGCTTTTCCATTTTAAGATAGTGGACCCTGCCCTGGTTGGAGTGGCTCAGTGGATTGAGTGCTGGCCTATGAACCAAAAGTCACCAGTTTGATTCCCAGTCAGGACACATGCCTGGGTTGCAGGCCAAGTCCCCAGTTGGGGGTGCACAAGAAGAAACCATACACTGATGTTTCTTTCCCTACCTTCCCTCCTCTCTAAAGATAAATAAATAAAATCTTTTAAAATAGTGAACCCTAACTTTGACCCTCCCTGGGCAACACACTCCCTAGTGACATCTCTCAACACACACAGGGATTTTCCAGGGGTTTGTGTAATTTGCAGATGTACCCCTCCTTCTCATTCTCACTGGGTCGCACCCACTTTGGTTTAGAATCACTGTACTTAAAACTTTGAAGGGAATTCTTATTGAATCAGTCATGCACCCCAATTAATCATAAGTGTCAAAATTGCTGTGTAGCTTGGAAATGACTCCTTTGAGACCAACACCTTAAAAAGATCGTTGGCAAACTAAATAATTTTGCCCATTGTCTTAACATAGTCCTGGAAAAAAGCTGACACTCTTAATGGTCCCACATGACAGCATTCCCAACTTGGGATTAGGTTACATTTTAAAAGTTCATTTCATAGTGGTTGTTTGCAGCTTACAATTCCTTTCTCTTTAACAACAGTGTTATAAATGTGGTTGATTTCTCTGAGGTTTGCCCACAAATTTTCTTTTAACCGTGCAAAAGGGATTGCGTCAGAGTACTTTTTCCTGCAAAATCACTCAGCGAACTTTCCTACTCCTTCAATGAACTTGATGTATTAAGTACTAGAAAATACCAGGAAATCGCACGTGAAGGTAACCATCAACTAGGATTGCTACTAAGGGGAAGTGTTAATAATATTTCCTCAAATGATACCTAATAAGGGATTTCCCCTTATAAAGGGTAAGGTGGGTTTTTTTTTTTAGCACAATTACCAGAAAGCCGAAACCTCTAAACGCTGATCCCACCCTTGAAGAGATAGGATAAGGGAATCCAGGACCCCGCAGTGCGCGCCCAGGGAAACTGCATGCACTCAGTTCAGGCGCCAGCCTGTGGGATGGTGAAGACAGACTTCCTGCCCCACAAATAACGGTGATCTGAGTTCTGTCTTCTAACTGCTTCCTGCAAAGAACTTGTTTCCCAGAAAAATGGCAGCACGTGCATAATAAAATGAGGTTATACCCTCACGTCAGCGTGAATCTAGCCTCTGTGATAAGAACTGAGGCCGCAAGGATCAACCTGGCCAAGCAACGGGCTGGGTCAGTTTCAAAAACTCTCCCCCACATCATCCTGTCTGCACGATTGTTTCATGGGCAATTCTTCCTCCAGTGGGAGCTTCCTGTACATGCAATCACTTGTTTAAAGACCTGGGCAAGTGGAAGCCGGCAGCAATCTGTCTGGCATTGAGAGAAAATCTGACATAGCTCCTGTCCAAGTAATGGCCAGTTCCCTAAGGCACGAAGTATACTTAGAATTTTGCTTCATGACTTCTGAGTGGCATTATGAAGTTCTTCCTATACACAGATCTTGAAAGGAAACTATACATATCCTTGAGAACTCCCTGCAAGAGGAAAAGGTGTGTGGAGCCCGCTCACGTAGGTGGAGTGACTTGCCTAAGAGGGGGCAGGAAGCCAAGGGTGGGAAAGAGAACAGGGTCAGTAATCCCTGAGTTCTGGGCTCTGGCTACAGACCCAGATACCATCCTGCTGGGCAGGGTCTACACGCATTCCTTCTCTAAGTCAGAGATGTGCAGTGGGGAACAAGAGGAGTTGGTAGAAAAGAACGTAGAGGAACATTTTCCTGCAACTTCTCAGCCCCGTTTGTGTTCCCCAATCACATGTTCAGATGACTCAAACCATTTCCCACGGAGGAGTACATTATCTTGCTGTCATCGAAAATAGGAATCCTATCCTACCAAGTTTGCACTCATAGAAAATCCAAGTGTCGATTTACAAAATATCAGGATGGGAAAATCTCCCACCCCCTCCCCCTTCTCCCACAAGCGTAAAAGGTAACGGGGGTGGGGGGGTGGGGGCCAATTGGAGAAGGAAATGAAATCATGCAAGTTCACCAGGAGGTGTTGGTGGCAGCAGAGTTGGTGAGTGTTTTGTGAGCATTACCTCTTGATGAGGCTTCCAAGAAGGTTCCCGCTCAAGTCCTGGTGGCTCTGAGAACAAGCATTCTTGCATCAATAGCTAATAGGCTGTCCAACCAGATGTTATCTGGGTGGGATAAGAGGGTGAGAAAACAGACCTGTTGTACGCCGTTGTCAACTAGATGGCCGTGGCCAGAGAAGGCTGGGCGTGTAGTGTTTTTAGCGGGGCACCTCTTTCGTAGGGAGGCAGACCAGATTACACACTCGTTTAACTCTGTTTCCTCTCGTGATTGGTAAAATACACGTTATTATTATTCATGCATTACGAAAGCCGCCTTGCCATCATTTTGAAGGGACTTTTTTTTTTTTCCTAGAACAGAGCATGCATCCAGCAGACACCTACAGCGCTTGTCTTTCTAAGCAATCTCTGAGCGCACTTTGAGCAGAGCTGCCTGGTACCTGTGACGAGGCTGGAGACGATCAGGGGCAACACCAACATCTGCAGCATCCGCATCAGGAGCTCCCCGGGGAAGGAGAAGTACTTGACCTCCCGGTAGCTCATTCTATACGGTCGGAGTGCAAATCCAAGGATCGTACCTAAGGGGGGGAAAAGAGGAAAAAGATGAGTCTTATTTGAAACAGAAGTAACAGTCCTAGCAAGATGAGTAAATATAATGCTCATCATGCCTGTCTGATAAGAGTAACTTTATTTAAGTAACAGATATTTGTGCTGTTTGAAGAGCAAGGGTTGGGGGGGGGTTGTTTATCTTTTCAGTCAGTCTGGGGGGGTCTGGCTGGGTCCAGGGCCTCAAGTAGAACTTACGGGGGGGGGGGGAACCCCAACTTTTACTTGTTTTAGCAAATGAATAATTTCTTTGTCTAACTTCGATGCAGTGGAATCAATTTTGACATGGCTCAGTACAGAGTTACAAAGTTTGGGGCCTAACTACATAGAATGATGTATCCCTGAACAAGACAATATAAAACAATAAGAACCTTATTATCATGAAGTTCCTTCACACCAACAGATGTTAGACTGGCTAGCATAACCGCTTATAAAGGCAGTATCATTATGTTTTCCTAATACGTTTAAAAAAACTCCTCTTGTTCACACTGCTAATCCATTTTCATCACTTCTCTGTACACCACACTTGCTGTCTACAGGGTCTTGGCATCGCCTTGGCAACTCTATTGTAGAAACTTGTTAGTTGCTGGCAACAGAAGATTGCAAAATGGGCAGGGACTTTTCTCCCAAAAAGCTTCCCTAAGATTTTAGGGGAAATTAGGGGAAAGAGAAAGCAATTTTCTCCTTATTTACCCTTCTGCTCCTGGAACTTTAAAATATATATTTAAAATAATAACTCTATATATAAATCAAATTCTGCATGCTACCTTTTGAAATGTTTGGAAATGAACAAAGGTATTGAATAACTTTACTTTCCTTGCCCTAGAAAACTTGATTATTGCATTATTGTAAATATTTTCAATATCTTTTTTTTGTCCAGCTATTACTAAAAAGTATGTTACAAAGAAGTGCTGAGTTGTCTAGAAGCTAGTGGTTAGGGGGTGGGGAGAGAAGACTGGGGAGACACAAGCTTTTCCTTTAAGGAAACTGAACAACCCTAACTTCTTATGAAATGCAACACAAGCTCATTTCAATTGTCACTGCAACACCAGCGTCAACTCTTGGATCTCAGCAACCATGAAGTATCTATGTTTTGATTACATACTATGATACTCCAATTAAGTGTCAAGTGTCTGAATCTATGTGACTAGGAAATCTAACTGACCCCATTTTCAAGACCTTCATGCACCCCCCCCCCGCAATGTAATAGTACTACATTCAAGAGAGAAAAGTTGATTTAGAAAGTGTAGAAAAGTGTTGGCCAAAGTCTGTCCATATCTGTTCTACCACTTAAATAGCAAATAGCAAATGTTTCACTGAGCTCTTAGTACATGCCAGGCACTGTTGGCAGTGCTTTACTTGTGTTAGAAAATTTAAGCCTCGCAAAAAACCCAGGAGGTAGGTACTGTTTAATCACCAACTTACTGGTGGAGAAATCTCATCACAGTGAACTTAAAACTTGCCCAGTTCCAATAGCTACTCAATACCAAAGTCAAATAGCTACTCAAGTGGCAGAGCTGGGATTCAGTGTGGACTCAGATCTCACATTCGGGACCACCTCACACACTTCCTGCCTCTCCAAGTAGGGGACAGACAACCACTGTCAGTGCCTTTGGCAGTTGCCTTCCAGAATGTTCCCATGCAGAGTTAAATATATGGAAATCGGGTAGAATACACTTTTCCATATACCATTAATTTTGCTTTTAGGACTCTGGATATCAGATCCAATGACTGTAGTAAAATTTACTTAATACTTTGTTTTTAAACACTTAGCTTGTTAAGCATTTTTCACTTTTACAAAGAACACTGTGATGAATATATGTGTGTGTGTGTGTGTGTGTGTGTGTGTATGCTGTTTTATGCCTAGGAATATACATATATATGTGTGTGTGTGTGTGTGTGTGTGTGTGTATATATATATATATTTTAGTGCAGTTTAGAGAAAGGGAATCATTGCATTAACAAATATAACTGCCTCAATTCATGTTATCAAATTGCTTTCCCAATGGATTGGCCCAGCAGTTTAAGGCTCCATTAGTGAATGAGAAGACTTTATTTCCTATACCTCAGGAGCTAAAAGCATTATCATAAAAAGTTGTTAAAACAAGCAAAATTTATAAATGTGATGAGTAAATAGTATGCATTTTGGTTTTCCTTTGAATTTACTTACTATCTAATAATGTTGACCATTTTTTCTAATTGTATTTTCCCCAACTGTTTTCTAAGTCCAAATAGTTTAAGGGTTTATGTATGTGCCCTGGCTCGTGTGGCTCAGTGGGTTGAGTGCAGGCCCGTGGACCAAAAGGTTGCCGGTTCGATTCTTGGTCAGGACACAGGCCTGGATTGCCAGCCGGGTCCCTGGTTGGGGGGTGTGTGAGAGGCAATCGATTGATGTTTCTCTCGCACATCAATATTTCACTCCCTGTTTCTCCTTTCCTTCCCCCCTCTAAAAAATAAATTAAAAAATTTAAAAAAAGTTTATGTATGTGTACATATGCATTTGATATATTCTTTATATAATGAAGATAATTACCCTTTGCCTATATCTAAAATATCTGCTAAAACTATTTTTATAATTTGCTTGCCATATATTATCATTTTAAAACATACAGATGTTTTTCATTTTTATTAAATAATGTTTGTGTACTTTTTTTATTAGGTTATTTCTTTAAGAGTTATAAATGCTCTGACCAGGTAGCTCTGTTAATTAGACCATTGTCCTGTACACCAAAAGATTGCAGATTCAATTCCTGGTCAGGGCACATAACTAGGTTGCGGGTTTGATCCCTGGGGGGAGAAAAGAATTATAAACTTCAATTTCTCTCCTCCTCCCAAGTTTAATAAATATTTAATTCATTTTCCTTCTTTGATTGTTTGTTCTCTTTGTTTTTAACATATTAAACTTTATATCTTCCTGAACTTGGCTTGGAGTACGGCATTGAATTGAATTCTGAGTTACAGAGAGCATTATTTGACACCGCACCGCAGGAATTATATAAGGTTCTGGTTACATCTGGATCTTCCCTGCTCATTCATATAAAGGCCAAGTCATGGTGAGGTAAGTGCTTCACCTTCGAGTTGGTAAGTAAATCAATAAAGATTTATAAATTTTACTTCTAGTCAAATGTAAGTTCACTGGAATTGATCATGTTTTCTGATCTTTATTTAAATGCATTTAAACTTCTGTCATTCAGTTATAACAAAAAATATTCACAGTAAACACAAGCAGCTCGTTTTGGTCATTTGGAATTTGAACATATCAAGCTATTAGGAATTTTCAATATCCTCCAAGTAACCATTTAAGACCAGGTTTGGTTTTACAAATTCATCTCTCCATTGGCTGTTACTAGAAACGTATTTATTCATGTACAGCATTTCCAGGGTTGGGTAGGATCCAGGCTAGTCCAGAAAACCTATTTAAGTTATAATTTAGAAAAAAATTGATCAGATAGTTGCCATACTAATGATACAGATTCTAGGAACAAGAGATAAGTCAGTGTAAAGGAAGGGCGTACTTTTTGTAAATACTAGGGGCACCTGATCCCATGCCCCAAAGTCTGACCTTTGCCAACGCTGACCCTATTCCCCTCTCTACACCCACACCGGCTGTATGCACCCAGCCTCCTTCTCTCCTCGGGCGCTCCATGTGCCTTCTCTCTTCCCTCAGCAAACCGCATGTTTACTCGGCGCAAGCAGTTTTCATCTGGGTCTTAGGAGGGAGAGTGATCTAGCTCCATGAAGGGATTCTGGGCAACATGCAAATAACAAAGTCCCTTAAATATCTTGCAGAGCAACAGCGAGACAGTTAGGGAGCCTCCTTCCAGGCAACGAGCTGGTCTTGCCTGGAAGTATAGTCCTGACATCAATGACTCTAGAATGTCTTAATTTCTTCACATTCTCCAGTACAGAACCCACATTTTCTAAAAGCTCCTATTTATAGTAGGAACAGAAAAGGAGACATCATTTATTTATACGGGATGGTTTTAGGTCAAATGCTTTGAAGACAGGAGTTGTTTATAGTAGTAAACAATGTTAACATTTTAAATCAGTTTTGCCCCTGACTGTGCTTTGGCCTGTTCACTATCTCTGGGTTTACCAAGTGAGCCATGACTACTCTAGGGGAAGAGATCCTATTGGGGAAGGGAAAAATTTATTGAGCCTTTGCTATGGGTTAATGGTGGCCTGATTCTCATCGCTACTTTATGAGGTAGATATTGTCATGTCTATTTGAAAGATGAATACACTGATGCTCAGAAATTAGTTAACTTGTTCAAGGGTACAGAGCTAGTAAGTGGGGATTCCAAACAAAGCCTTCTATTTCACTTCAATGCCTCTCCAACACAAACACATCCCTGTAGCCTGGGCCCCAGAACAATTCTCAAACGAGCTGAGGTCCTGGGTCTTCAGCATCTCTAACCTCTAAACTGTGGAAGCGTTTGAGTAATAATCTTGGCTTTGCAGAGGTGTTCTGGAGGCACCTGGCACATCCTGGGACCCATCACAGGTCCTACATATGAAGACTTCAAAATATGGTTGTCTACCCCAGGTCACTGTTTAAAAGGGTTACACTAAGCCCCTTTTAATGGAATGATTTAACTAAACTTACATAAAATTTGTTAATTAAAATAGCCCACCCTGGCTGGTGTAGCTCAGTGGATTGAGCGTCGGCCTGTGAACCGAAAGGTCGCTGGTTCGATTCCCAGTCAGGGCACATGCCTGGGTTGCAGGCCAGGTCCCCAGTTGGGGGCATGTGAGAGGCAACCACACATGGATGTTTCTCTCCCTCTCTTCCCTTTTTCTAAAAACAAATAAATAAAAAATCTTAAAAAACCAAAAAACAAAATATGGTTCTTTATCCTAGGTCACTGTTTAAAAGGGTTACACTAAGTCCCTTTACATGGAATGATTTAACTAAACTTATATAAAATTTGTTCATTAAAATAGCCTGAAACTGGAAGAAAAAAAAAATCCTGCCTTTTCCCTCCATGGCACACACTTTAATTCTTGGAAACCGTCAGCAGCAAAGTGGAAAGGACATTACATAAAAATGTGCTTCTGGTTCCCACGCGTGATGACAACAGTGAACAGTCTTCAGCACATGCAAGAGGCCAGGTCCTCACAAGCACACGGCCTCCCCGACCCCACGGAGGCCAGGACTCCATGAGGAAGGACCGGAATCATTGAGAGGCCAGGTGAGCTGCTCGAACCACAGAAAGAGCAGGCAGTCTGCTCTGCCAAGACCAGGTGAGTGCCTGAGGTGGGCTTCGCCCCAACACTGTCCCACGCCAGGCCTCACACCTGCACTCACCACGCTGTACTCGTGGCCTGTCCGTGGTCATGGTACTGAATGCAAGGGCCCGAGTGGATACGCAATATAATGCCTTGCTTTTTAGTCTTTTTGAATTAGGTTAAGTAAATGTAGAGCTTAAACTGCGAAAAAGTTTTGTTGATTTTATTTAACGAAGGCAACATCTAGCATTTTTCAATTCATCTGTTACGTGAATACACAGAAGTCATTTTTGTCCAGCTTTCTACTCTGAAGGGCAGCGTTAGCGGTGCGACAGGGTCATCCAGGCCTCAGCATCAACTCAGGAGCAAGCGCTCTGAATGCCAAGACCGCTTTTTGGGGGTAAGCAGTTCAAGTTTCTGACTACATTCTACGCCAGCAATGAAAACACTCCCTGACACATGTCCTCACAGCCTGATACTCGGGCTTCTCAGAGCCCAGAGCCCCCCACACCCTGCCCCTCTGATTGATTGGAGGCAGCCAGGTGGGGAGGCCTGCGCCTCCTGCTAAAGAGGCTCATTGCCTCTGCAGAGCTGAGCTCCATTAGTGGCTCTTATTTGAAGCCCATCGATTGCTGTTCCCAGAGCTAAGAAAAATCTTTATGGCCACCAGATCTTTGGTGCAAAAGAACGGATGCTTTAGTATTGATCACTCTGCAAAAGTAACAATAATAATCAGCATGACCTCCCAACAGGATTTGTTAGAGCTGAAGCACCCTTTGCTAAGTCTCCACCTTGGTGAAATGATGCAATACATAGGTGTCACAAGCAATGTACAGATCGCTCATGCTCGGTCAACAGTCATCTCTCACGCCTGTTTTAACATTTGAACAAGATTTCTAGAACCTAGGAACTATCTTAACTGGAACGTTTAAGGTGCTCAAAATTAACGCTGCTGGCTTAGTGCTATGAAAAAGAAAGATGTATTTTTATTTTTCTCTTCTAACATGGAAAGCTCAAGCAGAGAGTCCTTCAGGGGGTCACTGTTTCCCCTGGGGAGTCTACACAACAAACACTTCTTTGGAAGATTGAATATCACTTCGCTTTCTAAACTAAGGCACAATGTGTACAATGGAGCCTCAGAGAGAGGACCTCACGGGTTTGCTTTTGGAAGCTAAACACACACACGTTAAAAGCTGAAGAGCTATTGTAAGAATATGGTCTATATTTAATCTGAAAAAAAAATTGAAAATATTAAGAAGTCAGAAACTATTTATAAGTAAAAGAATGCGACGCAGTTTGAAGTAAAATTTAGACCAAATCACCCAATTTATCTTTCGATAAATGCTGGATTTGAAATGGTGAAATATTACTAAGTCCGTACCTCATCTCCAAACTGACTGGCAGATCAAGGCCTTCTAGGCTTATCACTAGAAATGCAAAATTCTCCCGAAAAAGAGATGATGCCCTCAAAGAGCTCAGACGCCAGAAGAGAATCTAAAATTAATAGTGCATTGATCTTGAAAGACCTGACATTCTGAGGCTGGCCATAAGAAAACTACCATGTGCCCACCCAGATGGGCCCACTAGCTTTGCCAGCCCCACACTGCATACCAGTCAACAGGAATTCCGATTCATACTCAGAAAAACTTGGCCTATTGATCTTTAGCCAGAGAAGGCACCAAGCTGTCCACAAGTATGCAAGATGGCCTAAGAAGTAAGTATCAAATATTCCTGTTGATAGTGGACCACTGGTTTTATATGAAAAAATATTATTATTTCCCAGTTATGAATTTTTCATTTCTGTAACAATAACACAAATCTAGCACTACTTTGTCTCAAGGTTACGACTCTCATGAGATGTAATGTATTAGATACAATCTATGATGTAGCAAAATTGCCAGAGTGACATCTATCACCTTTGCCATATTCTCTTGGTTAGAAGCAAAGTCTCAGATTCCACCTACACTCACAAGTGAGCTGCACAGAGTGTTAGGGGTCTGTCTAACCTGCAAAATCGCTAGCCCTCCTCACCAAGCTGCTTCTTATGTGGTGTGGAAAAACTCATAGAGAAGATGCTCTCTAGATGTTCAGTGAATGGGTGAAGTTGGGGTGCTAGTTCTAGCCTTCCTTTACCTCTCTATGTGGCCTTCTGCAGGCCTCTGTCCTCTCTCGCCCCATTTATAAACAAAGAAGGCTCCAAGATTTAAATATCACCCTCTTTTTGGCCTGGACTACTGCAATGGCCTTCTAACTGGTTTCCCTGCTTCCACTTTGGACTCCCTACATTCTATTCCCAACATAATATGCAGAGGGACCTTTTAAAACCTAGGTCAGAATGTCACTTCTCTCTGCTCCCGCCACTGGCTCCCCATCTCACATGGAGTGAAAGCCTCAGGCTGTGCAATTTCTGTACCTGGCCTGCTTCCCTAGTGCCACTATACTCAGAACTCATCTCCTTCTCCACTCCCCCTCACCTGTTTCAACATCTGCCTCCTTGTTGACACGATCCCTCTTTAGGGCGTGTACTGGTTCTTCTCTCTGCCTAGAACATTCTTCCCAGGAAGTCACAAGGCTTACTTCCTTTAAGACTTAGTTCAAATTCCTTCACCAAATTAGGGAAGTTCTCTTTTATTATTTTTTCAAATAGATTCCCAATTTCTTGCTCTTCCCTGATGTGGTGAAGAAAATAGACATGCAAGTCCAGGAAGCACAGAGAGTCCCCAAACAAGATGGATGGAAAGAGGCTCACTCCAAGACACATCATAATGAAAATGCCTAAGGTGAAAGCTAAAGACAGAATCTTAGAAGCAGCAAGAGAAAAGCAGTTAGCTACCTACGAGTTCCCATAGACTGTCAGCTGATTTCTCAAAGGAAACTTTGCAGGCTAGAAGGGATTGGCAAGAAATATTCAAAGTCATGAAAAACGGGGATCTACAGCCAAGGTTGCTCTACCCAGAAAGGCTAACATTTAGAATCAAAGGGCAGATAAAGAGCTTCCCAGACAAGAAAAAACTAAAGGAGTTCATCAGCACCAAACCATTATTATAGGAAATGTTAATGGGATTTATTTAAGAAAAAGATCAAAACTATGAACAATAAAATGTCAGTAAATATGTATGTATCAATACATCACTTACAGAATAGCCATGGGATGTAAGGTACAGTATAGGAAATGGAGCAGCCAAAGAATTTATACTCGTGAGCCATGAACATGAACTCAGGTGTGAGAATTGCCTGAGGGAGTGGGAGGTGCTGGGTGGAGGGGGGCAAAGGGAGAAACATTGGGACAACTGTAATAGTATAACCAATTAAACATAATTAAAAAAAAGTTCAAATGTCATCTTCTTTCATAAGGCCTACTTTGACCTTTTTTTCTCCCTTATCTGGCTTTGTTTCAGCAGTTCTTATCACCTTCCAAAACACAATATAATTTTCTAATTTATTATGCTTATTGTTTATTATGATCTCTGCCTGCTAAAATATAAGCTCCACAAGATCAGAGGTTTTGATGGTTTGTTTTCATGTTTTCAATTTTGTTCCCTGTATAGTAAGCCCTCCGAACAGCTCCTGGTATAGGACGTGGTAATACACTGTTGAATGAATGAGCAAACCAACAGGAGGACTGTTCCCGTTCGGGCAACCAGTCTCCTGAGTGCCTGGCCTCCCGCTGCTGTTGAACAGTGTCCTGGACGGAGGCGTCACTTTGTCCCACAGTCAGTCAGTTTCCCCACTGCCCTCCGTGAGCATGGGAGCCCCCCTTAGGAACATCCCTCTCTTCTGCCCCGTGATTCTCTCTCATGATCTGGGAAACTGGTTCTTGAGTGAACTATGATTTCTTTTACACTTAGATCTCTAGATTCACATACTCAGAGTGGTGGTTCCTGATCCCTAATTCTCTCACAAGGCAGGTTTTCTGGACATGAAGGCCAGCAGGTGTGACTGATGCTGTAGAAAGATCATGGACTGAGAGTCAGAAAGGAGGTTTCTGCATCTGAGATGGCCGGTAAATTCTGCCAATAGATACTTGACTGAAATGATTTAACATTCATATCTAACCTATAGGATTTAATATCACTACCATACAGATGAGGAGACTGAGCCCCAGAAAGAATAAACTACGTGTCCAAGGTTACATGGCAACTAAGTCCATATCTTCCAACCACATAATCATTTAAAAAAAAGAAAAAAAAAAAAAACCCTGAAAAATGGGAGGGATTGATAGAAATAGGCAGTATCTAAGATCCCCTTGAACTTTAATATTCTCAGCTAAATGTTCTAAGTTTAAAAGAATCATATAAACCAAAAAAAGCATTATAAAGCTTAGCTTCTTTATATGAATTCATCTTGTTTCTTCTAATGAATTCTAAAGTCCTGGATAATGCATATGAAAGCATATAAGTCAAAAATGCTCTGTCAATTTTGCCATCACAGTTATTAAGACAGGAATACAATAATTATTTGAGAGTGAATAAAAGTGTTGTTTCAGAACTAGATTTTAGCCCAGTTTAGAGACGTCCTCAGCCTGTCTCAGGCCAGCCTGGTGAAGCCGGCGGACGTAAAGTTCCGTTAGATTGTTTCTACAAAAAGGGCAAGGACGTAACAATGCATTTACCTGCCAAAGGGGTCTGCTGGCCCCTGGCCTTTTGTTTCAGCCCAAACTTCCAGGCATTTTCTGGTGAGAAGCTACTATTTGAGGTAACCTTTCAACCCCACCCCACCGCCCAGTTCCCACGTCTTTCAGAGACGTGAGCCTTGGCCTGGCTCACTCTTTTGTCCTTTGGTATTTCCTGTTGCTGGAGGTGTTCCCACCTGCCGCAGCCTTGTTCCACCCACGGTGCCCAGATGAACGAGCCTCGAGTGACTGATGACCATGCAGGGTGCAGCTGCAGGGTCAAGTGCACGTGGCGCCTGACGTGACAGACACCTGTACCAGAGGAAACAAAAGGCCTGGTGCTCTTTTCCTAAAACTGCACGAACGCAGGCTATGTGCAATGGTAATTTAGTTTAAAAATAATCCTACAGGTCTTTTAAAGGTCCAAGCCAATATCATTAAAAAAAAACATCTTCTATTTGAGAAACAAAAATCATCAGAAATAAAATCATCAGAACCTTGTTACCTTCCTTATTGGTGGAAAATACTGTTCTGAGGGAGTAGAAACTGGAAGTGAAATATATGTAAAATTTCTAAGTTCCCCTTATGTGTTCTGCCTGCGTGTCATATGGTTGCCACCCCCTACAAATGGTAAAATCCACTCATCCTTACCTGTAGCAGTGGCAGCACGGGGCCAACCTGTTTTTTAAATCCCACAATTTGGGAGCGTAAATTACAACCTCTTTGGGGTATAAATTAGCAAAACTTAACAAAATTACAAATGTCTATACACTTAGTCTCAGCAATGTCATTTCTAGGGATGTATCTCACAGTTACCTGGATGAATAACTTTTACACAAAACTGTTTTTAAAACTAATATCTAAGGCATGGAAACAACCTAAGGGTCCATCAACGGGAATTGCCGAAATACTTATGGGGCACCCATACAATGTAGCCCCAAGAGAGAATGAGAAGGCTTTTTATGTGCCAATAAGGAAATAATACCTAAGAAATATTGTAAAGGAAAAAGCGAGGTGTGAAGTGGGCTATACACAATATGCTACTACTTGTATAAAAGGCAAAAAATATGCATTTGTTTTTATGCTCATAACAGAACTCTAAAGGCACACAAGACACTGATAACAGGGTGAACTGAGTACCTGCGGGACGGGTGGGTGGAATACTTCCATTCTTTTATTCTGTACCATTTTGTACTTTTTGATTTGGGGCAGTATAAATGCACTTGTTTCATAAGTAAAACAGCAAACTAAATGAGTGAGAAGAAATGGCCCACAATTAAACAACAAATATGACCGAATTGTATTCTGCATCTTTTCTGCTAGAGGCTTTGATCTTTCTAAAGAGTCACTTTGGGCCTGGCTTGGTTTCTCGTCAATCCAGCTTTAATTTGCTTTAACAATGAGTTTACTTCATCTGGGCCACGAAGAGGAAAGTCACTTGTGCTCCAATTTATGGCAAGCAGGTCGCCTCCTGACCAAACAGCTTTTTTTCTTGGAGACCAGGAAGTGAGTCTAAAAAAACTCGGAACTCAGTCACTATGGGCTCACATGCTGCTTCAACCAGTTCGCTGTTGGAATGGTTAGAACCCCGAAGCTGAAAATGCACACTGTGAACGCCAGGCAGAGAGGTAACATGCTTGTTCATCATCCATCACCTTGTCTCGAGCATCACAACGCCAGGACTTACAGAGCCCTGGGAAGTTCACTGAATCTCAGCTTTGTTTACATGACTACGTGGTTTGCCTTATAAAAGCAAATCTAAGAATGCAAAAATAAATAGATAAAAAGACAACTTGGGTCAGAGGTAGTTTCTGAAAAGACCTCCTTCTTGATGCCTTTACCTTCGCATTCATCAATAAGCCGAAGACACCAGCACACACACATATGCCTGGGGTTTTGCCTTCCTTGCTTTAAAGATGGAATTTCAAGGGGTGCAATGTGTCTAAAAGCAGAGGCCATCTTTTCAGGGTGAGAAGGGCAGCAATTGTCCAGCTCTACTCTCATTAGGGACAAATGAGCTTCATCTTACAAGATGCTGAGTACAAAGTCACTCACTGATAGCCCGCTGTTTTCTCCCTGGGAAGCAGCAGCAGTTTGTAGTCTGGAATCATTGCTGGAGAACTGGAGAAGTCTCTTTGGGGACAAGAAGAATGGAGTTGCCCTCTTGGAAGACAGAAACTCAGTCTTGAAATTCAAAACTTGAGTGTGCCTTTCAACTTGCTGCTCCTAAATTTACCTTCGAGCCTTTGATATGATACAGAGAAAACAAGGAGTGCCTTTGCCCACCTTATCTTAATTCATCCAGGGCGTAGCTTCCTTTATCTAGTTCTGGCATTTTTTATTCCACTGTTTGTTTTCAAAACCACTTGGGTACATATCTTTTTTTGTTATTTAAAATTTTTTTTTTTAATTTATTGATTTTAGAGGGAGAGAGCAAAGGGGGTAAAGGGGGGAAGGGGGAGAGAGAAAGAGGTGGGGAGGGAGGGAGAGACATTGATTTGTTGTTCCATTTATTTATGCATTCATTGGTTGATCCTTGTATGGGCGACTGGGAATTGAACCTGCAACTTTGGTGTATCGGGATGATGCTGCAACCAACTGAGCTACCTGGCAAGGGCTTGAGTATATCTCTTGACTGCGCACAGTGGTAGGAATAATCTTGGTTTAGGGAATAAGCTCTGGGCAAGTTTAACAGCACTGGCGCTTGACATAAAACAATTTTTATCCTCGGTGCGCACAAAGGCTGAACTTTGTGTCCTGAGGCACTCTGTGTGTTTCCTCATCCCTCGGCAATGATACGCTCACCTCGCTGCCAGGCCAAATACTTGATGAATGATAGCATCCCAGTGTTCCATAAATATCGAGCACTCCAACACCTGGAATGTACAACTCGGAAAAGGCGGTGCTGACATTCCAGCAGCTTCTTCCAAACAGCGTGGGCTCTTCCCAACCTTGCTGCCCCGTAGCCAACACAAATGCCCGTGATTTTCCTCCTGTGATTCAGGAGGGTTGGGCAGAAGATGGGTAGGCGGCAGCGGCTCTGGGGAGGGTGCCTCCCTCACTGGTGTCCTCAAGCCGTGGTCATCACATCCAGAGTCAGGCACTTGACCGTCCTCGAGAATTCAAAGCAGGAGAAGAAGGCTGCTTGTTAGATTGGCGGGGATGGATGGAGAGGGCGTTGGCATGGGGAAAGTTCCTCCCAATGGTATAGGGTCGTGGATTAGAAAACACTTGTCAAGCTAATGCCACACATTCTCCTTTAGAGGAAGGCAAATTAGACTTTTAATGATAGAATTTCGTAGTTGGAAGCAGACGTAAGTGCAAGTGTACTTTGCTGTTGCAAAAATAGGAGGCCCAGAGATTTGTCTTAAGTCATTAAGTGAGTTAGTTGAGGGCAGAGCTGGGTCTGTAACCAGGACTTTAGACTGTGCCTTCTCAGCTGCATCCCAGACACTCGCAGATACGGATCAGCAGCGGGGTGCACTGGCCTTGGGACCGCGCTTTGCAAACTGTAACGACGCAGCCGCGGAGGGAATTACTCCCGCGGGTAATGCTTCTGGACACACCTGCGCATTTGATTACCTACTTGAAAGAGAAACAAATCTGAAATTGCCTGCTCAGTTTTCTCCTTTTCTGAATGAGGAGGAAGAAAACAGAGCAAAATAAAATCCAGAGATCATCTCAGAACCTTAAGCCTTTAAAATAACTTTTACCAACTCTGTCAGAAACCAGCAACCCTCCTCCCACGTTCCCTGAACCCCTCATCCCGTCTGATAGGGGTGGCAGTTAATGAGCAGCAGACACCAAAACACTGGAGAAAAGGAGAAACCAGGAAGCTGGTGGCTCTCACATTGGTCCTGAGCGGCACGAACAAAAATGCACTACTGAGTATGTGAAAACATTTATTGAAAACGTTTTTGGTTTTTTTTTACCAACTTCGCCGATTGCTGAGGGAGGTATCTGCTGTCAGGCACTCCCTGTACTGAGCTGCCTGTACTGTGGTGACAGCCGCCTGGGGACTGCTTTCTGCTTCGGCCCAGGAGGCCAGGTAGGGAAGGGATTGATGACGGTGTCACTTACGCAGAGGCTTTCATCTCTGCCTCTCAAAGCCCTTGACAACTTATTAGGTCTCTTCCTACAACCGTCTTGGCTCTCTTCTCTAGCCAAGGAAATAGTAGCCACTTCTAGACCTAACCCAGGTGACGGCTGTCCTCTCCCTTTCCTGCCCCCTCTTCTCCCCACGTCCCTGGGTCTCAGTTCCCTGGCAGACCCGCAGCATCAGATCAGTGTGTATTTCCACTCAACACCAGAGCAAAGACGGAAGCAGAAAACAAAGGCTTTACAGTTTCTATGGACATTTTGCCTGCCAGGCACTTAAGAAATTATTTAAGGTTACATGGCTGTAAGTGGCAGAACGGAGACACAAATCTTGGCAGAGAGGTGTAAAATTACTCGATTTTACACATGAAGATGCAGACAGTCAGTTCCAGCCCTGGGACATAGCCCTAAGTGTCTGACTCCAGAATCCATAGGCTCCAATCCACTCTGCAAGACTGTACTGGCCCACACCCCCATGATAGGGGCAGCCCCCTAGAATGCTTTTGGGGAAGGTGGGAGAGAGGGCTGGGGTCCAAGTGTGCCACGAGCACATGACAGTTATTGCACGAAGCAGAGAAACATCAGACTCTATTTACACACAAGCCACAGACAATGACAACAATGTGGGGATTGGCTGGGGGTGGGGAGAGGGTGGGGCTGGGGGAGGGAGTGGAAGGGGAGAAAAGGAGGAACAACTGTAACAGCTTAAACAATAAAAATTAAAAGAAACATTAGACTGTAGTCCGTGCATCCCATTCTCGAATCATTCCTCCAGAGCGGGGCAGTGCAAATCCACCGCTTCTCAGTTCTGAAGGCCTAACCTTCTCTCCCAGCCCTCTGCTGGGGGAGCACCCCCTCCCCACACCCCCCGAGTCCTGAAGCTCCCTCTCCCCCTTCTCTTTTCCAGGAAGTGTTGAGGAAACCACAAATCCAAGCCCCAAAATTTGTTCACCATTCTCTAGATTCCAGGAGTCCAATCTGTGTGGAGATGCCTTTTGGGGGGAAGCCGAGAGGATGTCAGTATGGGTACCAGACTGTGCCCACTCCACGAGCCCAAGTCCTTGGCCAGTCTGGCCCCAGGACTAGTCACTCCCACGCAGCAGCTAACCACATCTGCGAGCCCGCGTGGCTGAGCTGACTGTCCCACTGAGATGTTGCATATGGGCTGGGGAAACAGAACACGGCCGCGGCATTCCTGGGAGACCACTGCTCTTAGTCATAAGGGGCCCTGGAGTTCATACAGACTCGCTTACAGGGTAGTGTATGCAGTGGGGTATCCTGATTCATCGATCATTATTCATTTAACATTCAAAGACAGCACCTGTCCTTGCTCAGTCTAGAGCCGCAATACTTCACAAATGTTCATGGGGAGCCTCTTGCATGGATTCTCCACTGCTCAAACCCATGTCTCAAATTCAACATGCTCTCAACTGAGATTATCCCCCCTCCCATTTCTTCCCGTGTTCCACCTCTGCGGGTGGCACTGTCATCTGCTGGTCACCTAAGCCAGATACCGGACCATCTTTCTGTCAATGCTCACAGGCACTCAATCACCAGGACTCAGGAAGACCCTGGTGAAGAGGTGTCCTTCCAACTTCTCCTTTCCATCCTCCTGCTGATACGTCGGTGCACATCCTTCACTAACTGCTACAAGAAAACAAGACTGGACATTCCCTGAGGACAGTGACCAGCACCCAGGACTGTTAGATGGGGAAACCAAGGCTCGGAGCAGTGAAACGCCTTCCTTAGGATCACACAGCTGCTAAATAATACAGCTGGCATGTGAATCCAGGCCTAAAGCAGCATTTTTTTTTCTCCCACATGGCACACCTATGTTGTTAATAAGAAAGTGGAACCTCTAAAGTGCCAATACAGAAAGATATATATAGAACAGTGTGCATAATATGATCACAGTGAAAAAAAAAAGACCTTTGGAGTAAATGACAAACTCCCCTATTACCGTCCATGAACCTGTATATTCCTTTGTCATCTCATTTTGTACCTGAGGGTAGACTCCTCATTGCATACACACAGCACTTACTATTTGTTAAATTGCTGAATAGCATTGAATCTTTTTTTAAAGAAGTTATTTAGCAGATAATAGAAGATAACACATGAATGTGGTTAATGAAGTCAAAATATATAAAAAAAAATTATTTAGCTCTGGTTGGCAGTGAATTGAGTGCCAGCCTGTGAACCAAAAGGTCGCTGGTTCGATTCCCAGTCAGGGCACATGCCTGGGTTATGGGCCTGGTCCCGGTTAGGGGTGTGTGAGAGGCAACCAAGCAATCTTTCTCTCACACATAGATGTTTCTCTCCCACTCTGTCTCCCTCCCTTCCGCTCTCTCTAAAAATAAATAAAGCCTTAAAAAAAAAAAAAGAATAAAAAAATTATGTAGAGGAAAGTACTATTTCTTTCATCCCATTCCCCAGATAACCAGCTCCTAGCTTAAGAGGCAGCCATTGTGACCAGTTTCTTATACATAGATCCTTCAGAGCTATTATGAAATTGCATTGAATTTTAGCACAATTTAAGTTTACTGCCAAAGATTAATTGCCAAAGGGGCTTTATGCACATTTAGGCAGTAAGTTTTCTTTTCTGAAAATTCGCCAATTTCTCTCAACCCCATTTAAGGACAACCCAAACTTAAACTGTGAGTATGCGTGTGTGCGTATGTGTGTGTGTACATACCAACAACAGAGGAAGGTGCTAGGTGTTGCATCTGTGAACTCTTTCAGGTAAAACCACCATCCAATTTCATGCAATTCTATTTACAGATTCCCTCCCCTTGCAGCTGAGCTTACTATCCATTGCTTTGGCCTGAGATTTCATTTTTATTGTGCTCTTGATTCCCTGGACATGGAAAGAGTAGGTATTCTGTGACATGGACGTGACAAAGGGCTTCCCGTGTCTTTCGGCGAGATGTCTGAGGTTACTGTAACACAATTTACCATAACCTGAAACACAAAAGTGCTTCCTGGAGGAAGAAAGACAGTAACCACTCCTCTCGGTGTGGTTTTTGCCAGACAGATGTCTGCAACAGCATGGGAAGGCACTTGGACATTTAAAGAACGAGCTCCCAGAAAGGGACCTGGCACTTGGCACCACCTTCTCTTGGGTTGCTCACCTGCTCCTTCTACATGGGCTTTGTTACCTGCGTATGTCACACGCAAACCTTGACATCGCTTAGAAATGACATCAAGCTGCATGAATGGTTTTATGCCTGTGCTAGCAGAGGAGTTGGTATAAAATATTTACAGTTCTTTGCTTTATTTTGAATATATGGACTCCCATGTCTCTACTCCTCCATAATTTTTTTCTAGTTTCCAAGTCTACATACTAAAGGTACAGTCACTTTATTTCTAAAAGACAAAACAAAACAGATTGAACAAAAATGTATCCCAATATATAGGCTTTCTCTGTCTCTTTCTACTTTTAAATAATTAAAACTTCAGAATTTGAAGACTAGAAAATAGCTCTAATTCTTCTCATCTCATCTTTCAGGAAAATAATTATTTTCTTCTTCCTTGCTGGCCTTTTTTGCAGTTTGTTCCTATACTGCAGCAAGTAAATCAGGGAGTTGGTGTTCATTTATTTCCATTTTTAAATTTATTTTATGTTTGGTTGTTTTAATATTATTCTGAGGGTTCATGTTTAGGCATGTTCTTTCCCCATTCTTTCTTTTAGGGCTGATGGAGACATGGTGGCCAGTGACAAGCTAAATGGAGCCTTTGTTTCCACTGGGCCCTCAACAGAAGATGCTCCAAGAGATAACTGAAGGGTTCTTCCTTCTCTCCTAGATCTGCTACTAAGTTGTCTGTTTGTGATTCCAAGTCTTTGGTGTAGACTCAGTGGTCTCTCTGACTGTCAATGAGCTCTTTTTATTTGTTCCTTTGTTAGTGCCTTCTTCTTGTTACTTCTACCTCCTCAGTTTCCATTAGAAAAGCCAACCACGAGGGCATGCTGCCAAGTTATCTACCCCAGCTCAGCCAACTCACTGCAATTCTCACGAATCTTACGGACGTCCTCATTGGGCTAGGAAACAACCCCAGAACTCACAGAGAAAACGGATTTTTTAATCCTGGCATTATCTTTCTTCTATGAGAGACATTATTTCTTCATAATCACGAAGTTTCTTCTCCATCGGTCTGTTTTCTACTCTCAGATTTTTATCCCTTTCCATTCCTCTGTTCTTTAACTGAAACATTTCTGTCCTGGAGAATGAACTCTTTTGGTGTTTAGAATGCCATTTTGAACAAGCGTTTCTGCATCTTTTCCAAACATACTCCAGTATCATTGAGCTCTATTATTACACATATAGGACTGCAAAATAAATGGGTATTTCTTTAATGAATGAGGGATGCGGCTTAATCATTGGTAGGAGATTTAAAAGTTCTCTGCTGAGTTTAAACAGGTAAATCACATAGTAAAATGACAACACTATATGAAGGCATCTAGCACCGCTTGCTTGTCGGCCTCCACCGAGACACAGCAACTGTTTCCTGGCCTCGCATCTCTAACAAGAAGTCAACTAGTCGCCAGAGCAGAGCAGCGGGAAGGCAGAGTGGTTAAGAGTGGCTTCTGGCACAAGACAGCCAGAGTTGGATTTCAACTCCAGCATTTACTAGCTGCATGTCCTAGGTCAATTTACTCCATCTCTCCATGTTCAGTCTCCTCATCTATGAAATGAAGATCCTAGTAATCATCCCTATCCACTCACGTCAGAGACTTGTTTAAGGATTAAGCTAATCTATACAGAACACCTAGAAAGTAGCTGGAATAGTACTATATATAACTGTGCACTATTATTACACAGCTGTTCCTTGTCTTGACAATGACTGTTATTCAAAGCAAAAACGAGGTAAGCATACAGCATTTTACATCAGCTTTCAAGACAATGACATAGTCCTGCAATACTTCTTCTAGGAACGAATTAAAACCTGGGAACTTACTAAAGAAAGCCATTATTTTCCCTCACTCAGTCAGGACACTGTGTCTCTGAATGTCTCTAAAATGAACTAAAGTCATTCACCAGCAAATAGTACTAAAAGAAGCCAAGCCCTGGCTGGTGTGGTTCAGTGGATTGAGCGCCCACCTGCAAACCTGCAAACAGAAAGGTCACTGGTTCGATTCCCAGTCAGCGCACATGCCTGGGTTGCGGGACAGGTCCCCGGTTGGAGGCATGCAGGAGACAACCAATGGATGTTTTCCTCACACATCAATGTTTCTCTCCCTTTCTTTCTCCCTCTTTCCCCTCTCTCTAAAAATAAATAAATAAAATCTTTAGGGAAAAAAAATGAAGCCAAAGAGGTTGAAATGGAATATATAGAGTCTTGTGACAAACTACTCTTCTGCTGTATTCCTACTTATCTGTAACTTAAAAATCCTGTTTGGGGGGTGGGTATAGTTATAATTGCATTTACACGCTACAGAATTTTCTTAGTTTTTATGTCATTCCTTCTTTATATTTGATGGAGAGCTTGGCAAACCCCAAGGCAGAGATTAAAACTGTACACAAATGCCATTTTGGCGGGCAGATAATTAGAAATTTAAGTTAAAGCATTTTCTTTTTTAACAGCATGGCACTGACTACGAAGTTTATCAGCTAAAAGATTTCTGTGTGGGTTCAGTCAAAAGTTCTAAGTAAGTAGTGTTCTTAGCTATATTGTAAAGCAGGATCCCTGCCACCCATAACTAATAAACTATTACTTCAGATACCAATACAGCAAACAAAACAATAATGCCTTATTAGTACAGATTGCTGTCAACCATGCTAATTTGTAAGAGGATGAAATGTTTTTTAAAAGGTATAGCTATTTATGACAGGCACTTCAAGGCGATGAATGAAAGAGATCTGTGTTAAGAGTTTCCCCAGTTTCCCTCTCCCAGCCACTTTATGAGAGATTGCAAACACATGAAAAGATTCAGCCTTTACAACTAAATGCTGGATACTCAACTTCAAGTCAGCACCAGTTAGATTATAATTACTCTTAGGGACCTGGATCTCATTTTGGGTGCACTAATTGTATAAATTAGTTTTAAGTGAAAGTGACATTGTATAATGATTACATTTTGGCCAAATCTAGCATGCTTGCTTTTTTTTTTTTCCCATTGTTATTTACCTGCTCAGGCCTAATGATTAGATGATTATTCTTTTGTTCTTACATGGGATAGGAAAACATTTGATTTACTTCCCTTTCTACACAACCTATTGATTTGCATGATGCCTAAGGATGCCTCTTTCAGATTCCCATGAGGTTATTGGTCCAAACATGCCAACCGACTATCATTTAACAGGGAAAAAAATCTTCAAAGTCAGAGAGAAGACCGGGATGGGCTCTCATTTTAAAATAAATACTACCCTCAGTCTATCCAATAGTATTCCCAGGCAGCCAGATGCCCTCAGGGAAACAAGATACAGTTTTTTTGTTGTTTTTTTTTTTTGGTTGTTATCAACAGACTTACCCACAATGACGGCAGTGACCGTGAGCAGCACAAAAGCATTCCGAAACAGGTAGTTTTTAACATCCTCCTTTGTGATATTCTGCACTTTCTTCTTGGCCAAGAGCGTGCGTTTACGAACTCCTTGCTGCAATCTCTCCATTCTGCCTCCCATCCTGGGCTCCTCTCCACTGATTTTAGTCATACTTTACTTCTCTAGGAGTGTCTGTTCTCTGCACTTCAACGTCTAGGAATAGATCCCCCAAAGCCAGACCTCTTTGCCGTTGGAGAACACAGCTAGAGGGGAGAGAAAGAGGCAAGAGTTAGCTCTCTGGGGGTGGGACGTCAGTGAGCTCCACAGCAGGAGAAGCTGCAGGCCAACTGCTTAATCTCAGTAGGAATCAAGGGCTGGATGACAACGCCTAGAATGTGCATATTGTACAGACCCTGTGAGAGGAATGTGCAGGAATTCAGGATATATGAGCAGAAACCTGTATTTTATTTTTTAAAGTTTGTCTTACCCCCTCTATTGAGGGTTCATCAGAGCTGGGATGTCTGAGTACCCCTACCTTGTCCCCCAGAACCTAGCTGAATGCTTTGCACAATATTCACCCTCAATAAATAGCCAATTGAACTGAACGCACAAGAAACACTCAATAGTTACTTGATGGCTTACGTTGCACGCATGGGTAAGGCATAACCAGGTCAATGGAAATGAAGTACTGATATTTCTCAGTTGGAGTTTTCTGTTACATATAATAAAGCGACTGGCTTCTCCATTAAAATAATCGTAATATTAACAAGCAAATACGCCCGTGAAAAGAATACAAGTAGCCACAGGACTTGGGAAACACATGTGACTATTTCACAGTATAACTTTTTACTTTTTTTTTTCTGTGAAATAAGAAGAGTACTCTGGGCACATTTTTAAATTATCTGAAATCATAATTAATTTCCATTTTTGTTACAAGCAGAAGTATGAAGTAGCATTGGTCTTTATGACAAACATACTGAAATCTTCTGAGGAAACTCTCAGCGACTCGCAAGTATTTTAAATTTCAGGATTTCTAGAACAGATGAAGAGATGAATCTGATTTTCATTCCAAACATTACAGTGCGTGGTTTCTAGTTTCCTTCAAGTGTTCCTAGGTCATTAAAATATAGCTAAGTCAATCTTTCCCGAGGTGGAAATCCTGTTTGAAAAATCAAGGGATACCTCCTGCTGCTTTACAAGATTTCTAATTCTTAATCTCTACCATAGATCAAGCCGAGAAAAAAAAAAAAAATAGTTGTGCCTGCAACGTGCTCTCTGGCAGCGCAAGCAACCAGCGTGTGCAGCGTGCGCCGGGAAAGGGCACTCCTTGGAAAAAGACTTGAACAGATTTGACTTTAAATAAAATTACAGGGTAGGGTCAGCGATAATAAGACCTACAATGTTTTCTTTTTAACACTTCAGAGCAGATTAAAAATGTAGGGAGAAGTGATGAAGAGCAGACTCCGGAGATAAGATTTCTCCCCCCTAATCTCTGATACTCTTTAACCAGCCAGGCAGTTGCTTTTAAACAGACCAGCTCAGCTTTGATCATTTTCCAGATCTCACCCTACTATCTCTCTGCCCCTCACCGCCCTGAATGACCAAACTCCAAATTAACACAAGACACGGCAGAAAGAGACACCCCACGCTCAGGACATTAAATGACCAACACGGACTTGATCTACCAAAATGGCTAGCTTTTCCCTCTCGCGACTCCTCTGCTTGGGAAACAGGATCCACTGGCAGAGAAGTGGAACCAGAAATTCCACCCAGCGGGAATACAGGACGTGAGGCTTACCTCTCCTGATGGTGCGACGGGTGGGAGAGGTCCCCCGGGCAATGACAAGGGGGATTCCCGAGCAGGGAAGCGCGGGGTCACACGGCGCAGGGAGCCAGCAGGCATGTGCTCTGCGACCGCTGGTTACTATCAGCGCAACTTAAGGAAAGGGGCGGAGTCTGCGCCCGGGCCGCGGGAGTCGGGGAAAAAGCAAAACACCGCGGCGGACCAAGCCGGGAAGCCCGAGGTTTCTGGAATATTGATTAATCCTGGCGCACCAGAAGCAGGCTTGCTGGCTTTGTTTTGCTCCTTAGACCACTTTCACGCTTTGTCGGTTCACTTGCATTAGAAATGCAAAACCGGGACCAGGAAGAATGAAAGGATAAAGCGAACGCACACTCAGAAAGCTGGAAGTCTTGATTAGGACGTTTCAAAGAAGACTTTTCTGAGGCTAAATTGAATCATGTCACATTATTGCAGGTTCCCTCCTCTTATAAGGGGAAACACAAGAGTGTGCTCTTTTGCCTGGATGTACAACCCTTTGGAAAGAGTCCCTCTTTTCAGAACTGGGGGTAATAACACATTTCTTGGGAGGACTCGGAACGCAGTTGAGTACGGAGGGAAAAAAAGAAATGCTTACTACAATTCTCGAAACTTGCCTAAAGTTACTCAAAACGCAAGATGGGACATGCCTCTATTTAAGCAGTTTAAGCTCTATTATAACAAGGCTAATTTAGCTCAAAGCGCCTGCCTTGCAAAGATGAAAATTGTTAGACACACAGAGACCAGGATCTTTGCTAAATTGTGGAGTTGAGATTATTTTATGACCAAGAGTATAGATACACATTTGAAGTTTTGTGATTTTAAAAGATAAGTTGCGATGCAGAGGGATGCCTCAATTTTAAAGGATGCTAAATGTATCCCCCCGCTTCCATGATATTTAGGAACTAGAAAATTCTCATTGCCTTGAGAATATACCTTGTACTTCTAGTGTACTTTTCTTAAGGAAAATAGATTGTGAAAATAGACAAATTTTTTTTTACAATTCTGACTCAGCTCTAAAACTTTAACACGAAGAAAAAAGTTTCATAGCAATAAAAAAACCATACCAAAACTTATAGCCAGAGGTCTGTATTCCTGTTCATTAAATCTCCTCTTCCCCATGCAAGATCTGCTTAATTTTTGTGTCTATGACCCAAGAAGAAAGTATGGCCTTTTCCTTATGACTCCTGCCTTCATCAACTGTTCCATGTCCCCTTTGAACAGCTGCTAGTTGGAAAGCAAGGATGAATCACGTAAACGCTTTAAAATGACAAATTAGCAGCAAGTGTAACAACTTAAATTTGGCATAATTTTAAGAGTTTATCGACAGCCTCAGCCTTCAGCAATCTTTCTCGTCCACTGATATCCTAGGTCACTTAGCATCTGTACCACATTGTTTAACGCTTAATTATACTGTCCTCTGCTGCCCCTTTCTTTACAAAATCCTGTTAAAATTTGGCTCCTGAACTAGATTATAAGTTCTTTGAGAACAAGAACAGTCTTATGCCTAATACATAGTAAACATTAAATAACTCCTAAATGAATGGCATAATATAAGGGTATGAAACAAAATGCTTTTCAACCTTCTGTGTTAAAACAAAACCAGTGGATTGTATGTTGGCACTTCTGGTCTAGGTGTGTGGAGCAGATGTCATTTTTCAACACAGTGACTGCAACTTAAAGCATTTATTTACTATACTAAGTCCTTCCTGGGCCATGGTTTTAAGGCTAATTTGTCCGCATTTCTTGTGGAAGTGATTTATATTCTGAGAGAATTTAAGAGAGAAATCTTTAAGTGATTTTAAATGGAGCTCCAAGCCAAGTGGCATTTCTGCTTTTTAATCTTTTTTTTTTTCCCCTTAGGGAAGTAAAGGGTCTAGTGAAACCATACTTCGGTGAGCACAGAAATGAGAAGGCCCTAGCACCCCCTTTCCCCTCCTTTTTCCTAATCCCTAAAGTTTGGTTAAAAACCATTTCATTATTTTAGTTTGCACAGACATTTATGGGAGTCTGGTGTAGCCTTGAGAAGGGAAGTAATTCACCACTGAAAGTTTTGTTGGCTGTCATAAAACCTAATGAGAAAATGAGATGCAAAGAGTCTCAGTTCAGAGTTCATCTGAATTACAAGGTTTTAGGGAAATATTGGGAATTACTCTTTTTAGGCACCACCTTCTGTTTTGGAAAGCTTTAACAACAATGCCCTTGGGGCAACCTGGGCTTACTCCACACATATTTCTACCTTCCCCCCTGCTTTATACATAAAAAAACCTTGAACATTAAAACATTTTCTTTTCATTCAAAGAAATACTAAACCAGTGAAAGATCAAGGAATTATGAACAAGCTTCTGTACGCTGCATTTCACTTAAAGCTACTCTGGGTAGGAGACAGAGCCAGGGAATCATTAATTTTGGTACTTCAGACTAAAAAAAAAAAATATGTTGGCAAATAGGGCCCCTTTTGAAAAATATTTCAAGAATTTTATTGGAATATATCAATACTATTATAAAGTATTTTGTAGGTAAATTTTTTTTTTTTGAGAAAAAATGTCACTGTAACAAGAAATAACTGAATCCAACCTATCCTTAAGTGGCCCCTCCCATATATTAGTTTGAGGTGTGAAAGAGCATGGCTAACAAGTAAGTGCTGTTATATAGCACAGAATAGTCAAAGTTCAGCATTCGAGATAAGGGAATTCTGGAATTTGAGGAAGAAAATGGATTAGCAAACCTTTGAATGTTTATCAAATATTTTCCACTTGTATTTTTAATTTCGTGAGGGATCTTGTCATTTCTAGTTCAAATAACTTGCATTTTAGAATCATCATAAAGAATGTCAATTCCCCTTCCAGAAGTTGGAAGTTATAGGATGTTACGACAGAGGATGGGATCAGGTTTAACCTCAGTGGAAGTACTAGAAGTGGTAAGACTAGAAGTAGCGCTTATTGCAGTTGTTTTTTTGTTTTGTCTTAAAATTCTTTCCTTCTTGGATTTAAATATTAAAAAAAAACCTATAGTGAACTCTGGTTAGTTGGTTTTTTGACTCTCTGAGTTTATTGTAAGCCTGTTTGAAGCCTGAAAAACCCAAATAGAGGTGAACTATAATTAACCTTTATTTCGTTCATTTATTTATTCATTCAACAAACCATAAGCCAGTACTGTGCTCCAAATATTGAATATCAGACCCTTTGCTCAAGGAGCCCACAAGCACTCACATTATTAGGCAGTGTACAGTGGGAGGGCCCCACACAGAGTGTGGCTCTCTCTGCTGAGTCCTGTGTATCGGGCCTCCCTACGAGAGTGTGGCTCAACACTGTATGGACAGAAGACCCCAAACACCGAATTAAAAAACTTGAACTCTGTTCCCAGGCAAGAAGGAGGCACAGGATTTAAGCACAGGGGTGATTTTACTTGTAGGTTGATGCAAACTCTTTACGTGAATGAGACTTGAGTTAGGAAGCCAAGGGAGAGAAGGAGCATTTTCACACTAGGATAGTTTATTTATTAAAAAAAAAATTCCATTGGAAAATGCAGACAATCTCACAATATGGAGGCCTTCAAGGGGAAGGCTGGCATGGAGTTCAGACTGCTTCCATTCCATGCGCTGCGTAGGTGCCAGGTCACTTGGCCTGCCCACTCCATTCATTTTAGTTACCAGCCTAATCCCTTAGCATATTCCAATGTGTGACCTCTGATGAAATTTCAGAAGCAGTCGGAGCAAGGACAGGGACCTGGGGAACCCCAGCCTAAAGGGGAAGAAGAAGAGGAACCCCTAAATAGACCTGCAGATGAGAAGTTATACTAACCATTTTATCACAAGTTAGCTAAGAGTTGTTACAAAATGGTGATCCAAAGAAATTTAACACATTTCCCCCCCATATTTAAAGTAAAGAGGGTCTACTTTTTTTTTTTGCACTACTTTAAAATAATTAATTAATTTATTTTGTTTTGTTTATTTATTTATTTATTTTTAGAGAGAGGGGAAAGGAGAAAGAGAGGGAGAGAAACATCACTGTGTGGTTGCCTCTCACTCCTGCCCCCAACTGGGGACCTGACGTGCAACCTAGTCATGTGCCCTGACTGGGAATTGAACCAGCGACACTTGGCTCGCAGGCCAACACTCAATCCAATGAGCCACAGCAGCCAGGGCTTAAGAGGGTCTACTTTTTAATGAAGATGTTATTGGTATTAATTATGACTTATATTGGGAAAGGGAATTTTCCCCAGCTACTCAACATGAGCCAAAACTCTGAAGGAACAGAATTTTGGGTTAATTGGGAAAGATTGTGCAGGTTCATTGGCATTAAAGCCTTCAACAGAGTGCTAGCAATAGTACAGTCAACATTTTTATAAGGCTTGATAGTTTTATAAGCACTTTTACACATATTATCTTATTTAATATTTGCGACAATGTTTTGAGGTACCTGGAGTTTTCCAGGGATTAAGCGATTTGCCCAGGATTCCAGGCAGCGAGTGACAAGTGTTCTTAACAGTTTTCGGAACTTTAAGTTCTCATCGTTTTCCAAAAGAAGTTCCAGTAGCTTGTATTAAAGACAAATAGAAAAGAAAGTAAAGAAAGTTAAAAGGAAGGTCTATCATCAGTTATTTCTTTCGGGAAGTCAATTCTACAGTCCTCGTCCTCAAACCCCTGACAGGTTGCTTGCCCCTCCTACGGGTTCCTAAGGTTCCCTGGACTTAAATTTGCAGACCTACCACCCTGTTCTGGAACTCTCTCTTTCCAGGCTGTGGGCTTTCTGAGAGCAGACCCTGTGTGGATAACTGCTACATACCGTTCCCAGTACAGAAGGCGCTCCATCAAGCATCGCTGCATGAATGAATAAATACAACACAGCCACAAATATGAGAGTTCATCAATCCATCCCCAACCCCAGGACTTGGAGAAAAGATCTCAATAAACATCAAACTTTAAAAAGGTGTACGGGGATGGGGTGGGGGGGAGCCAAGGGATTCCCTTTTCGATTATTACAATATAAAATACATCCAAGTGGGGTTGCTCTGATTGGATGGGTGGGAGGGATCAGAGCTGCAGGTAGGCCCCTGAGGCCCTTCATCAATTTGTGAATTGAAAACAAAGATGAATGAGGAAGTCAAGTCGTCTTGTGCTATGATTCCTTAGAGCCAGGTCCAGGTTTAGAGCTGGGGTTTTCGATCACTAAACCCCATGTTTCTCCCTCCCAGTTTTGAATGTCATCTGTAAAATGAGCTTAGACTAGATTATTATTTCTCTCAAGTCGCTTTCCCTGTTAACATTCTATGATTTTAAATCATGTCATGCCAGTAACGGGCTTGCCCTATTCACTTTGGTCTATTTAGTTAAAGACACAGATTGTATATGCACTCAATGATTAATGGCTTCTCATTAGATTTCTCTGCCACAAATTAAACACAAACATGTAAACAGTCACCAAAGGAAGCTTATTGAAGGGCACGGGTTTAATGAAGCACAGTGATGACAGGAATCTTTTATAAGCCTTTGCTCATATAGAATCATAATTACAGCAATCAAGACAGATACACATCTTTTGTAAGGAAAAAAGTAATTATAATTTAAATGCACATAGCTCAAAGTTGCCATCACAAGAACGACTATTATAGCAACTATTTCGCATTTGGACATGTTTTTGGCAGGAGGTCTCGGCATTGTTTATTGTGAGTCAGAAACAGGCACCGAGAAAACATGCAAATTTTTTAAGCAAGAGAAAATGCAGCTTTGAGTTGAGAAAACAGGGTGAATGGTAGAAACTGTCTGGGCCTTGAACACAAATCAATCTTCGTGGTTGAAATAATTTTTGGTCATTGGATGCTATTGTAGCAATCAGGGGTAAGGTCAGAATAAAGTTATTCTGTGGTTTAAAACATACATTCAAGATTTGTGTTGTGCTCCTGAGTCCAAATCCATCTTCCGCTAATGTGTTTATGCATTGATTCTAAGTAGAAAGAGCAGGGAAGAAACCTCCAGAATCCCGTTGGTCCCATTTTCCTCGGCCAGGCAGAGGAACTGCTGCCATGTGATGAGGCAGGTCACCTCTGGGTCACAGAAGAGGCAAAGGCACTCCTTTTTCCTCCCCTGCCTGCCTCCCCACACAAGATCACACCTGCTCCTGTGAAATTAGCTCACGGCGAGCAGTTCATTCCTGCCAACAGCCCTCCGTGGAAAAAGGATATTTCTATTAGTAAGTCCAGTGAGTTCTTCAACATCTCTTCACATCAACAGGCGAAAGTAGGGGAGGGAATTCGGCATTGAAGGAAAATACACCGAGACGGGGTTGTGTACGTTTGGGCAAATATTGTGGTCCTCCCTTCTAAATGAAAGGTGAGAGAAAAACTGGGTCTCAAACTTTATTTTTAACGCTTTGTCAAGTAAAATCTCAGGATGAAACAAACAGCAATGTGGCACATCCAGGATATGCCTAGGCTAGGGAGCCGGGAGCCACTGTCTGCCTTTCCTCTGGCTTCCCTTCCCTGTCCCTCTCCCCTGTCCCCACTGCCAGCATCTGGGACTGCACCTGGAGCAGGGTCCCAGGGCAAGATACAGAAATGGCTAGGTCAGATAACTCAAAAGTTCACATACTCTAAGAATAACATTCTCATAACCTGGAATAACTTCTGAGGAAAAGACAAAAGGCATAAAGTAAACTCTAAGAACCTCACAGTACAGGTGATGCCTCAGTTAATAAATTTTACAAAGGTGTCACTTGTTTTAGAAAATTCAACCACAGGTAATCTGTGTTTTTCAGGTCTCAGGCCAAGGCTGGGGGTTTGAGGCTGGTGGTGGTGATAAAACAGACCGGACAAGGACCAGTCCTATTTTTTATGACCTTGTGACCCAGCTAAGCCCTATGACAGATATGGAAAAGGAACACAGCTCAATTAATGGTTTGCCCAAAGTCAAACAAGTGAATGTCAAAGTCAAGACCAGAACCCAGTGCTCACTTTAGTCCCAGTCATTTTCAGAGACAAATATATGTCCTATAACACCAATTATATTCGGGGAAAGCCTGGTATGACTTGATTCACTTATGAGACAGATGTTTTTAAGTCCATAGTTATTTATAAAGCTGTGTTGTCCAATATGGCAGCCACTACCCCCATGCAGCTGTTAAGCATCTGAATGTGGCTAGTGCAAATAAAGATATTCTGTAAGTGTTAAAGTACACATAGGATTTTGAAAACTTATTCCAAAAAAATGTAAAGTATTCATTATTAATTATTTATATTGATTACACATTATAGTGATAACCTTTCAGATTTTGGGGTTAAATAAAATATCTTAATTAAAATATAATAACATCAACTTCATCTGTTTGTCTCTTTTAATGAGATTAGTGGAAATTTTAAATTACGTATGTGACTCATATTTCTATAATATAGCACTACTATATAGTGACTACTCTTTATAAAGGTCTTTGCTCTTTATAGGGGAATCCTTGCAATTGGCAGAGCTAGCAAAATCCCCTCTCCAGCCTATTCTCTCCCAATTTATTTAAATAGATTACTATGTGGTGAGAATATTTTGGCATCTGTAGAGAGGCTTAATGCTAATGGCAATAGTAATAATAATAAAAATGTCTACCATTTATTAAGTCTTTTCGATGTGTCGGGCACTGTGCCAAGTGCTTTGCATTTGCCTCATTTACTTGTCACAACAACCTTATTGTTACTAAGTTTTATTATTCCCATGTTACCAGTGAAGGAATTGAGTTTCTGAGCAACCAGCTAAGGTCACAAGCTGGTTAAGCGGTTGGACTGGGATTGCACCCCACGCCACGTGCACTGAAAGCTCAGGCCCTTGAATGCCGCACAATTCTGCTTTGCTGGAACTCACATTCCCAATGAAAATACCGCCTTCAGGATTCTACCCATTCTTACTAGGTTTGAAGACATCGGAGGGGAGGTGGGATACACAGCGAGGGGCCAAATGGTGGCTGTCTTCAAAGATCTTACAGTACAGTGGGGACAACATGTGAAATATAAGACAAAACAAGACCTGATGAGAGATTAAAAATAAAGTTCTCTGGACTGTGAGGAGAAAGATTCATGGCAGTTGTTGGGGGAAGGACAGGGTTTCGTGGAAGGGACAGCATTTCAGAAGAAGCCCTGAAGATGAGGGAGTTTGTCCACAGTTAAAAATTGTTAGGGAGAGTCATTCCACGTGGAGGAGCCAACGGGAGCACAGACGCAGAGGTGTGTCAGGGGACCAGCAAGGACTCCAGATTGGCTGTTAATACTTGACAAAAGTGGATGAAAGACCAAAGGGACACAGCATATCGTGTTTTGGACAAGTAGAGAAGTTGGAAACAGCATTTCTTAGGGTGAAAAAAGTCTTTAGGTGGAACGTTCAAAATCAAAGGTAGCCTTGTCTTCATGTATTTTGTGGAACACTTAATTCCTTTTTTCTAGAACCTGTCATAACAAGCAGTAACACCAACCACGATAAAATCAGCTCCTAAGTCCTTCCAAGGACTACCCAATATTCACGGACCAAAGGGAATATATCCCAATGTCACAAATATTTCAGGGATGCAATGCCCTGGTGGCCAACATTCTTCCATATTCCAGCATCTCTATCAGCAGAAACAAACAGAATGCCTTCTTACCCTGCCCACCTCTACCCCAATCCACACTTGGGCCAGAATCCTGGTTTTCTTCTATTCCATTAGAGGGAGATCTGTTTCAGGGGCAATGGATTTGAGAGGGGAACTCAAGAGTGAAAGATTTTAGCCTTAGTTGATAGGCTCAAGTGACCAATGCAGGTGGAAAATCTGTTTTTCCAAGAACTGGAATGCATGACCTACGTGACTCCAGGAGGTTGACAAGCAATTCAACCTCTGTGCCCCAAGGGGTCTGCAAGCGAGGAATATGGTATCTAAGCCACTGGGTTCTAGGAAGGCAAATCCTTCCCTGACATAGATAAAGAATAGCTGGTCAACAGATAAAAGAAGTACTAGGAATAGCAGGGATATCACTGTCGGATAGCAACTCCTGTCCGATTAAACTTTTTTCAAAATCTCCTACCTACCCTTTCTTCTCCTTATAAAAAGGTTGGCTTGAGATGAGATGTTAAACTGGTTTTTGAAGGTACATAACCCACCATCTTATCAGATCACTGACATTTGAATAAAGTGCCCATAAATATTCAATCCTTGTCTCTACTTATTGGTTCTGGAAGTGACAGGCAGAACTACTGCTGATTTTCCGATTTCAGGTTCACTAAGGAAGAGACAGGATAGTAAGAAGCCAGGGAAACTGAGACAAGTGGCTGAACACCATGGCTGAGCAGCTGACAGCCAGGTGCAGATGGTCACCAGGGCTGAAGGCCCCCCAATGCCTGGCAGGGGGCAAAACTGGAAAAACCAGAACCTCAACCTCAGGACAACCTCTCCTCCCCTGGCCTTTTCTCCCTGGAGATAATATCTAAGCCTCAGGTATGTTTCAGCTCCACGTCCAGAAAAGCAGCAAAACCAGACCCAACTGTAGTGACTGAAAAACTCCTGCCCTGCCACCACCCAATCAGTGGAGACCACAACCCTGAAAGAACACACCTGGATAACTGATGGATGTTCTACTGAAACCTGCCCTAAGATTCCCACTGGCAAGAAAGAGATAAAAGCCTGAAGACGAAGGACCCAGAGCACCTGTGCTCTCCCTCTGGGGAGCAGCTGCTGCCATCCTCTCTCCTTTCTTCTCCCCATCCCTTCCCCTTTCTTCACAGGAAGCATCTCCTAAAGTCTACCGCAATGGGCACCTGGCAACGTGGCCCACACAGGCTTATCCCCTGGACCCGTCCCTAAGTTCCCTCTTCTCTGACTTCCCAGTGAGCTAAGGCAGCCCAGCCCAGGCTCTCCTGTTCCTTCTGTGCTAAGCCTTTCTCATCACTCTCTGCTAGCCCATTCTGTCCCTTGAGGACATACTAATAAAATTCTTACTCATCCACTTCTATCTTGCTGATCCGTAATTCTTTCCTGCCTCGAGGAACCGAGCTCCAATAACAATAAACATTGCTAACATGTATGAGGCAGGTAGAAAAGGTTAAAAAAAGCAGCTTTCATCTGTTATAAGAGAGTGAATATATATATATATATACATCGTCGGCAGCCGTCCGTCTCGAGAGACGATGGTGTAGCTTCTTAAGAGTCTATCTGCACCGCCGAGAATGGCTGTGCAGTCTGACTCGGGAGTGACACGGTATCTGTCTCCTCCCGTGTGGAATCGACATCTTGCGATGAAGCTGGAGTGTCCTCTCCAGTGAAGCTGAAGCTACAGAGCCTGGGCAGGGTGATATGGAGGGTCTGCTGTTGCCCATGCAGCAGACCCCCCCTCTCTTCGCAGCTGAAGGATCCAAGGGGAAAGACGGAGTCAATACAGCTTGGCTTCAGGTGCGCCGCAGGAGTTGCCGGTGTTGACTACAACGTCAAACCGCCTTAGGGACTCCGGCTCCGGATTTTCTGTCGGGGTTTATTCCCTTAGCCTTTCCCCTGAAGAGGTATGCCGCAAGGCAGCGGAGGTTTTTTGGGGTCAGAGTTTTCCTTCTCTGATGTGCCCTGACTGGAAGATCGAACCAGCGACACTTAGCTCGCAGGCCGACGCTCAATCCACTGAGCCAAACCAGCCAGGGTGATATATATACATATATATATGTATATATATATTTTAGATTTTATTTATTTACTTTTAGAGAGAGAGGAAGGGAGAAAGAAAGAGAGGGAGATAAACAATGTGTGAGAGATACATCAATGGGTTGCCTCCCATAGGCCCCCAACTGGGGACCTGGCCCACAAGCAACTCAGGCATGTGCCCTGACTGGGAATCAAACCAGTGACCTTTCAGTTTGTAGTCCTTTGCTCAATCCACTGAGCCACACCAGCCAGGGGGAGAGTGAATAGTTTTATTAAATAATCTGTTGGGATCCCTTTTTAGATAGATGTCTGCCATGATTTTCAAGTGTAATGTGTAAGACAGAGCTCACTCCTCACATCCTTGACATGCTGGCTGGAGCTTCCCCTTTCTCTAGAGCTGCTTATATGTGTGTCCATCTTTCCTCCACCAAATCCGATAGGACTCAGAACTTTAAATGCTGATTCTATTTTCAAATTCTCCCAGGGAATAAGAGCTACCAGGTGGAACCTATTGTTCTGGAGCAGTTCAGTGACTACGATGAGCTCCCAATCTACTCACCACCCAGGGTTTGTCTGGAGGTTAAAATGTGTGGGAAGGGGGTTAAGGAAAAGAGACAAGTTGAGGGGTAAATGTACCCCAGGTTAACTACTCTTTGCACCTTTTACTCCAAGCTACAAATGACCAGCTCCTGGAACTGGCCCTACTCCAGGAGCCACACCTCCGGTGTTTTTTCTACCCACCAGAAGTAGCTGGTTTTCCCAACTTCTCATTACAGACAATTCCCTAGGTCCTTGCCAGCCTTTCAGAAATATCCGTTTGGGTCTTCTTGATGAGATCGCAATCTTTATTTGAGATATTGGGGCTTTGAGGAAGGAGGTCCTTCCTTCAGGCTTGCTTTGAGTTATGGAGAGCTGCCTGAAGATTGAAAAATTCACTTGTGCTGCATGAATTGAAACTGCTGTGATTAGGGTGAGAAAAGGAAAAAGAACAAATAAGAGGTGGGCAAGGGCACAAATAATTTTCAAAAGGATAGAAACAGTCCTGGCTGTGTTACAGAGCAGGGTCCCCCAGAGAACCCCTGAGCCTGTGGTTCGAGGGATGGGGGAAGGGAAACAGCTTTCAAGATGCCTTTGCATATCTATGGCTGGTAGCTAGGGTCTTAATTATGTAAATGATTCGGTTCTTCCACAGCTTCAAGAAATAATGAGCAGTGAATAAGCAAGGCCTAGGGAAGGCTCTGTGAATGGTCGTAACCAGTTACCACGCCTACTGCATCACAGGCCACAGTCAGGGATTTCAGGAGACGGCGGCAGCATTTGGGGAGGAAGAAAAAAGGAAAAGAGTTCCATGTGTCTGGCAGAGGAGGCGAATTAGGCGGCTTACAAAGAGAAAGGGAGAGAAAGAGGATCACGCAGTATTGCAGAGAAGTAGAGGGGAGATCCATGCTTGCTTTGCAAGGAAGCGGGGAACTCCACAGTTCTAAATCTGCGTAATCTTTAAATAAACAATCCTTTTTCTTTTCACCAAACTCTGGAGTTGAGACTTATGCTTCTGGCGCAGGCAGTCGGGCCCCACATAAGTGAACTGCCCCTGGGGTTCTGTAACGGCTGGGTAAACTAACTTGGTCAGACCGTCATCCTGTGACGCTAAGGTTGCAGGGTCAATCTCTGGTTTGAGGACATACAAGAATCAACCAATGAATGCATAAATTAGTGGAACAACAAATCGATGTTTCTCTCTTAAAAAAAAAAAAAAAAAAAAGAAGACTTCTATTCAAAAGGATGGAAACAGGCTCTCCAGCCAAAGCTAGCATTTTGACTCATTCCAAAGTCAGAGTAGACTAGAAGGGGGCTCCTTTCTGATCTTTCTCTTGAAGTTTATTTCACATTTTCAGATTCCTCAGTTCCATTGGCATGGGACCTACTGATTCTTCTGTCTTATTCTAGAACCCTTTATGTAGAGCTTGAACTTGTTGACACATTTGAATAAAAATCCGCCCTCCTAAAATTTTTGAAGGCTTAGGCCTTCAAAATGTTTTCTCTTCGCAAAACAGTAAAAAAAAAAAAAAGTAAAATCGAAACCAGAAAAGCAGGTGTTTGTGCTGCCTGTCATGTACCAGACCCAATAGCAGAGACAAGGACTGAATCTTTATGGGCTGGCAGTTTCAGGTCTGTGGGTGAAGTGGTGAAGAAAGGAGAGGTTTTAACTCTCATGGAGCTTCCATTCTGGTTGGGATGCAGGGGAGGGACAGAACTTCAATAAATAAATGACGAGGAAAGGACTTTAGATCTCACTCTGCGTGGGACAGGAAACCATAACAGGGTTTTTCTGGATGCACAGGAGTGAAATGGCCTTTTTAAAAGGCAACTCAGATTTGGCTGGTGTGGCTCACTTGGTTGTGTGAGAAACACTCACAATAAAACAGCGGGTCACAGGACTTCAGCAGCAAAGCAAGACATTAATTGACGAGTCTGCAGAGTCAGGCGCACCACCAGCCAGGGGCATGCACACCCGAAGTAGACAAAGTAAACTGATTTTATACCAACATGATTAGCTCCCCCTCCCCTCTCCTTCTCCCCTGTTTCTCCTTTATTGGTTAATCTGGGTTCACAGTCTAACACGATTAACTACTTAACTCAGGTGTGATTCATCATCATCATCGGCAGCCGTCCATCTCGAGAGACGATGGCATAGCTTCTTGAGAGTCTATCTGCACCGCCGAGAATGGCTGTGCAGTCCGACTCGGGAGTGACAATCCCTGCCGCACTTGTTACAGGTGAAGGCAGATGGCTGTTGTTGCTGCTGTTGACGCTGCTTCCGCCTCGATCTTTTCTGGACTGCCTCCTCGTTGCGCGCAGCCTCTGCGCGTGACGTGCCTTGCCTGACCGCGAGCCTCCAGGCTAGGCGGTCGTCTGCTTGAACTTCCCATGTGTTGAGATTGATGGAGCATTGTGTCATGTCCTTTTTGCAGATGTCTTTGAACCGCAGTTTTGGGCGCCCTGTCATCCTCTGGCCTTCTGCTAGCTCGCCGTAGAGGAGGTCTTTGGGGATACGGCCTGCATCCATTCTTTTGACATGGCCGAGCCACCTGAGGCGTCTCTCACTAAGAACTGCATGCAAACTGCTCATGTTGGCTCGCTTCAGCACCTCGGTGTTGGGGACCTTATCCTGCCAGGCGACATGCAGGACGCGTCGCAGGCACCTCATGTGGAAGCTGTTGAGTTTCCTTTCGTGCCTTGCGTAGGTGGTCCACGTCTCGCTGACATAGAGGAGAGTGCTGAGTACGCAGGCTTGGTAGATGCGCAGTCTGGTTTTCTCAGTGAGGCTGGAATTGTTCCACACTCGCCGGTTCAGTTTGGCCATAACTGTGGCTGCCCTGGCGATTCTCCGGTTGACCTCCAAGTCGACTGACAGAGAGCTCGAGATGGTGGACCCGAGGTAAGTGAAGTCGTTGACAACCTCCAGGGTGTATCCGTCGATGGTGATGCATGGGGGAGTCCCCGTGCCTTGAGTCATAACGTTCGTCTTCGTCAGGCTGATGGCTAGTCCGAACTCCTTGCATGCGTGGGAAAGGCAAGTGACTAGCTGCTGGAGTCCCTCTTCGGAGTGTGATGTCAAGGCTGCGTCGTCAGCGAAGAGCATCTCACGGATGAGCACCTCTTTGACTTTGGTCTTGGCTCATAGACGGGCCAGGTTGTAGAGCTTGCCATCGGATCTGGTGTGAATGAAGACACCCTCGCTGCAGTCCTTAAAGGCGTATTGGAGGAGCATGAAGAAGAAGATTCCGAACAGCGTAGGCGCGAGGACGCAGCCCTGCTTTACTCCGCTGCCGACTGGGAAGGCCTCAGAGGTTGCGCCGTTGTAGGACACCGTGCTGTGCATGTTGTCGTGAAAGGACATGACCACAGCAAGCAGATGGGGTGGACAGCCAATCTTCCGTAGCAAGCTGAAGAGTCCGCTTCGACTGACCAGATCAAACGCCTTCGTGAAGTCGATAAAGGCGAGGTAGAGTGGTTTATGCTGCTCGTGACACTTCTCCTGCAGCTGGCGTAGGGAGAAGATCATGTCCACTGTTGATCGGCCAGCTCTGAAGCCACACTGGGACTCTGGGTAGACGCGGGAAGCAAGGGTCTGCAGGCGGGCAAGAGCGACCCGGGCGAATACTTTGCCGACGACGCTGAGGAGAGAGATGCCCCGGTAGTTGTTGCAGTCGCTGCGGTCTCCTTTGTTCTTGTACATGGTGATAATGTTGGCGTCTCTCATATCCTGAGGGATGTAACCCTCCTTCCAGCAGAGACAGAGTAGATGGTGGAGCGGCTGTAGCAGGACTGGTTTCCCGCTCTTTAGGATTTCTGGAGGGATTCCGTCGCTTCCTGGTGCTTTCCCGCAAGCGAGGCGGTCGATGGCTTTGCCGAGCTCTGCCGCAGTAGGTGGGGTGTCTAGCTCCTCCATGACTGGTAGGTCTGGGATGGCGTTAAGAGCAGTGTCCGTTACGGTGTTCCTCATCACATACAGCTCGAGGTAGTGTTCGGTCCACCGCCGCATTTGCTGTTCCTGGTCAGTGATGACCTCACCTGTCTTGGACTTAAGGGGGGCGATCTTGGAGGGGATTGGGCCTGTTGCCTTCTTGATACCCTCATACATTCCTCGTGCGTTGCCTATATCGGCGGCTTCCTGGATGCTTCTGCACAAGTTTAGCCAATAGGTGTTGGCACAGTGGCGGGCGGTCTTCTGGACTTTGTTCCTGGCAGCCCGTAGAGCTTGAAGTGTACTGGGAGTGGGCGTGACCTTGTAAGCCAGTAGGGCCTTCCTCTTAGCCTCGATCATGGGTTCCATTTCTTCTCAGTGAGCCTCGTACCAGTCAGCGTTCTTCCGCTCTTTCTTCCCGTAAGCAATAATGGCGGAGTTGTATATGGCGTCGCGGAGACGTGACCAATTGGATTCGATAATGTCATCTGCCGCCATTCCCTTGCCGAGTGCATCTTCCATCCTGTTGATGAATTGCTGGGTCTTAACTGGGTTGCTGGCACAACTGGTGTTGATGCGTGGGCGACCCTTCATCTTGGAGTGGTGCAACCTCTTCGGCATTATGCGCACCTTGCTTACCACGAGGGCATGGTCCGTGTCGCAGTCTGCACTGTGGTAGCTGCGGGTGAGGAGGGTGCTGCCAATATCCGTTCTTCTGGTGATGACGAGGTCAAGCTGGTGCCAGTGGCGGGAGCGGGGGTGCCTCCATGACACCTGGTGGATCTCTTTGCACTTGAAGAATGTGTTTGTCACGCACAGGCCGTGGTGACACGAAAGCTCAAGCAGTCGCTGACCATTCTCATTGATCTTTCCTCTCCCAAAGTTTCCGAGGCAGGTGGGCCAGGCCATGTGGTCGGCTCCTACTCTTGCGTTGAAGTCTCCAAGGAGATAAAGAGCGTTACTTCTGGGGATCTTGGATAACGCTTCGTCCAGTGCATGGTAGAACTGTTCTTTCTCTTCGATGGTGGCGCAGAGGGTTGGGGCGTACGCGCTAAGAATGCTGACTGGGCCGAAAGTTGTTGACAATCGGAGGGTAAGTAATCTCTCTGTGCCTCCTGTGGGTGGCTCTATGGAGTTAACAAGCGTGTTCTTCACAGCGAACCCAACACCGTGCTGTCTTGGTTGGTCCGGAGACTTCCCTTGCCAGTAGAAGGTGTAGTTGGTTTCTCTGATAGTTCCGTTGTCGGCCAACCGGGTCTCCTGTAGAGCCGCAATGTCGATGTTTAGTCGTGCCAGTTCCCTGTCGATGACGGCGGTTTTCCTGGCACCATTGATCCACGGAAGGTCTGCAGTAAGTCCGGGACACATGGTCCTGATGTTCCAGCTAGCGAGGCGAAGAGCTGGAGGCTTCTTTCTTGTTGTTTGCTTGGAATTGCCTGGTGCGAGTGTTTTGTGGCCCACTTTTCAAGAGACGCTTCTCTGATCCCCACGCACCCAGTGGGGCAGGCGAGCCATGGCGAGACAGCACCTAATTGGCTGGGGGCTGCCCAGCTTGAGGCGGGCAGTAGCTGTCCAGTGAGGTGCGATGACCTCTCCCGCCGTCAGAGGAGACCCCTGGCGCTCGTTTCCTTCGCCAATCGGACGAGCTTATAACCGGTATCTGTCTCCTCCCGTGTTGAATCGACATCTTGCGATGACGCTGGAGTGTCCTCTCCAGTGAAGCTACAAAGCCTGGGCAGGGTGATATGGAGGGCCAGCTGTTGCCCATGCAGCAGACCCCCCCCTCTCTTCGCAGCTGAAGGATCCAAGGGAAAGACGGAGTCAATACAGCTTGGCTTCAGGTGCGCCGCAGGAGTTGCCGGTGTTGACTACAACGTCAAACCGCCTTAGGGACTCCGGCTCCGGATTTTCTGTCGGGGTTTACTCCCTTAGCCTTTCCGCTGAGGAGGTATGCCACAAGGCAGCGGAGGTTTGGAGTCAGAGTTTCCCTTCTCTTTAGTCAGGTGTGATTAACTAAGGGTAATCTAGTTATAGGTCTATCTCCAACTTATTTGCAAGGTTATCTAGCTACATCTTCCCATTTCTCTGTGTTTGGTGATGACAATCTTCCTCCTTTTGATCCCAGAGATTTGTGTGAGGAGCTGCGAAATGTCATTTTCTTGCCCCTTTTCCATGATTCATCTGTTAATTATCTCCTACTGGTTTGAGAATCACTGGCTTGCTTCTTTATCCCTTACAGCTGGAGCATAATCCCATAAGCCAAAAGGTCGCAGGTTCAATTCCCAGTCAGGGCACATACCCAGGCTCTCGGTTCGATTCCTGGTTGGGGTGTGTAAGAGAGAGAATGAATTGATGTTTCTCTCTCCCACTGATGTTTCTCTCCCTCTTTCTCTCTCCCCCTCCCTTCCCCTCTCTCTAAAGTCAATAAACATGTCCTCGGGTGAGGATTAAAAATAATAATAATAAAATGAAAGGGTAAGTGGCTGCTGAATGAAATATGCTTTGTAGGGTGAAAGATTGGGAAGCTCCTGAAAAAGCAGCAATGAAAGATGATGGTGGCCTGGTGGTGACTCATCAGAGAGGTGGTGTGAAGTGGCACATATTTTGAAAGACAACTGTCAGGATTTTATAATCCATTGGCTGAAGGGTATGAAAGAAAGAGAGTAGTGGAAGATAAAAGTAAAGTTTCAGGCTCGAGCTACAGGGTGTAGGAAACAAGAACATAGTGACTCCCAAACCAGTAAAAAGTCATTGGTAACAAAGGGCAAATGTAATTAAAGGATCTCTGAGAAGGGAGTTGACAGCATTAGCATATCTACAAATCACAATGGGGCATTTAGATGAATGCGTTAGACTGTAACTCCCCGGAGTATCCAGTCATAGAGAAACGGGGAAGAAGGAGAGGGGAGGGGGAGCTAGTTGCGTTAGGGCGGGGAAGCTAATCGCTCTCACTTTAGGGTGGCAATTTTAGGGTGGAGAAGATAATCACTTTAGGGTAGCAATTTTAGGGTGGAGAAGATAATCACTTCAGGGCAATTTCAGGGTGGGGAAGCCAAGACTATAAAACCAGTTTCCTTTGTCTACTTGGTGCGTACATTCTCCTGGCTGTGAGGGTGCGCCCGGCTCTGCAGACTCGTGAATAAAGGCCTCGCTTTACTGCTCAAGTCCTGTGTCCCGGTTTTTATTGTGAGCGTTTCTCACATGGGTGAACAGAGTTTAACTGAAATGGGCCGGAGAGCCAACAGTTCAGGGTGGAGATTGGTGAATGAGGGGTTCTGATTTGGGCCCTCTCAGATCTCCAGATGGAGACATCCAGGGGGCAATGGCATTCAAGGAGAGGAAACGGCAACCTCGCATTTGGGACTTTTCACACACAGGAAACTCAAAGCTGCAGCTCCGAGGGCCCATGCCGAGGGAGTGTGTGAGCATGCAGAAGGTCAGAAGACTCTTCGTGGACACGGAATGGACTCTGAAGCTGAGTCACGGTTACTTTGTTTAACACGATACATGCTAGTACACCTTTGCATTATCACAAAGACTAGAATGATATCTAATGGAATCTCTACTACTGTGCCTCATATTTTAGCCAAATTTTTATAACCAGTTACTGGCTCAAAAAGAACAGCAAGTTGTTTTGGCCTGATAAATTGTAAGACTCTAGTTGTAATTTACTGATTGGGGAAGACTGGGAACAGATTTGCGTGGGTGTGGTCAGGGCAGAAAGCCGAACTTGAGATAATCAATTAAAGCTGTTACAAACGCTGTTAATTGTAAGAGAAGGAATTCAGGGGTGAGGTCTGGTTTGAGATTAGATTTAGTGTTATCAACATCCAGATAGTGTTTGAAGCTATTGTATAGCTTCATATTAATGACACGGGTGTCGTCTTTACATGGTGTGAGGGTAGCCAGAGAATAGATCGTTAAGGATAGATCATCAGGACTGGCCCTGGGAGCTCTCCAATGTCTGTAGGTGAAGATATGGAGGAACTGGAGACAGTGAAGCAAAGGAGGAAAAAGCAGAAGAGTTGCCTAATATGTCAAATTATCTTAAACCTAACAAGTGCCTCAAATATCAAGTAGTCACGGGTTCTTTTTAAACTTAGCACAAGCATAGAGCTCCATAGATGATCATTTATATCATCTCTGATTTTAGTTCTAAACCTCCCCAGGACCATAAATACTTGCCTGCTAAGAAAATAATTATGTCATCCAAATAATTTGGGGGATGCTTTCCCAAAGGAGTATTTTGGAATTATGTTTTCAGCTCTACATTTCCAGCTCATCAGTGTTGCACAAGGACCAGAGATTTTGGCTGGATATGCCATGTGAAGTTACAGACATCAAGGCATGGCTTCTCAACCCCTGATTGCCACACTGAGATGCTTGTTAGAATCTATGTCATGAATTTGAAAAGTAGAAGGCAGGGTGGTCATATAACTACTTCCAGAAATTGAGTTTTTTTAAATTTTATTAAACCTAATATTCAAATTAGGTTGGAGTTTTTTTTTTTATTTAAGATTTTATTTATTTATTTTTTAGAGACAGGGGAAGGGAGGAGAAAGAGAGGGAGAGAAACTTGAATGTGTGGTTGCCTCTCATGCACCCCTAACCGGGGATCTGGCCTGCAAGCCAGGCATGTGTCCTGACTGGGAATTGAACCAGTGACCCTTGGGTTCATAGGTTGGTGCTCAATGCACTGAGCCACACCAGCTAGGGCTAGGTTAGAGTCTTTAAGCAACCACAGAGCAGTTACAGCATTTGACTGGGCTTTGCATGTCTTTATCTTTTGAGATTCTGTCAAGATATTTCCCTGAAATTCTGAATCTGTGGTTGGAGAAGCCCTCTAAAGGGACTTCTTTGGATAGCACCCAGGGATCTGTGAACTTGGGTAGGACAAAATATCACAACTTTGTTTTCATTAACTTAAAAAAGAAAGGGATTTTATTTATTGATTTTTAGAGAGGGGAAAGGAGGAAGAAAGAGAGGAACCTGGCCTGCAACCCAGGCATGTGCCCTCTCTGGGAATCAGACCAGTGACCTTTCTGTTGGCAGGCCAGTGCTCAATCCACTGAGCCACACCAGCCAGGACTATTGTCATTAACTTTTAATTGAAATTCTGTAATTTCTTCAACTATGAATGCAGGCAACAAACCACATTAGTATTAGCAGTTTGTGGACTTTGCCACCAATAGAAACCACAAATATTATATCACCTTACAATATTTTCAGATATCTCAAAATGTTGTCTATGCTCCTCACTACTTTAAAGTTGCAATAGTTATTAGACCTGATGCTATATCTTTTTATTGTTTTAGTAAAGAAGCACATATACAATACATAACTGTATTTCAGTATAACTGGCTCCCTTCGTTATCTGTTGCATTTTATTTTATGTACTTATAAGTTTTATTTTATTCTGAAAAGAGACCTCATTAGACTGCCACAAAGAACAATTGTGCAAGGAGACTTCCGGCCAAGACGGAGGCCTAGAATGACACGCTCCTTCTCCCTCCACAACTAAGAAGGACTACAACTACCGCAAAACCATAAATAACCAGAAATACCAGAAAACAAATGGAAATCCAACGTATAAAGTTATAAAGAAGTGGTGTTCGTTGGGACAGAGCCGCCCAAGCATGTGCCTCACTCAGATCCGAGCAGTGTGAGGAGACATTTTTTGCTGGTACATAAAGTTCCTCTGGCCTTCATAAAGCTTTTTCTTCCGGAAATGAGCACTCCCACCTCCAGCACCCTGTCAGCCCCGCAGCAATGATTTCTGCACACAGATGTCTCAGAGGGGACCAGGCCTGAGCACCTCCTCCCATCTGAGGGGCCAGAATCCCAGGCCTTTTACCCCCATGAGCATTAGCCAGGAGTGGGAAGGGCAGACTCAGGTCTCCCCAGAGTCCCCCTCTCACACCCCTCACAGCAGGCTGTGCAACCCCATGCCTCCAGAAGCCACGGAGAATCTTAGAGCTTGTTTAAGTGGCCAAACAGACCTGTTAAGAGCTTCCCCATATGACAGCTGTCCACCAAGAATGCGCAGTCTCTTTTGGGGGTCTTCCATGCATTCACCGTGACCAAGGAAACAAGGTGCAACCTAGCAACCTGGCCCTTCAGAAGGTATTGTTACCAGCCTCTTAGAACTCATCAAAAGAATTCCTGGGCTGCTGGAGCAGAGTAACAGTGAATATTGTTTCTAGGGAGATGTCTAAATTGTGGTTTGACTGACCCTGGACTGCAGAAGCACAAATGACAGAAGAGGGAACAGACAGCCACCGCATCCCTTGAAAGTTTGCTGTCCTCGGTTCCATTATTTATTTCTTGAATGGTCTGCATCTGTCCTGGGTTAAGATGAAGTCGTACTTCTGCAACATATCCCTCAGTATTTGGTTTCTTGCTTTTCTTCTGTAGTTTCAGAACCAGCAAAAGGGAGTTACCTAATTCCTGCTTGAACTTTGCTCAAATAAAATTTCTTTGACTTAAAAGAAAAAAAAAAAAAAAAAAAAGGATGGTGCAGAAAGGCGGAGAACCCCTGCTATCTCTGGGTGTCTTTCGATATACTTCGCCTCTTGGTGTCACCTCTTTCTCAAAGATATGGTAATGATATTCCACTGAGTATCTTGATGCTTTGGTCAATGACATTATCTTTGTTCATGGTGTCTTCTCATCTGAGATTTTAAATGTTAGGCAGTGAGTTTGCTATTGTTACTTCTTTCCCCATGGCTTCTGTGCTTTGAGTATTTCTTGAAAACGCCTTCCTCTGTTTAAAGATATAAAAGCACCGTATTCTCCAGTGTTTTCTTTGTGGATGAAAAGGGCCACATATTAAATCTGATAAGCTCAGGGGAGGCCTGCATGGTGGCCTTAAAAATTCAAACCTAAAGTAACCACGTAAGATGGTCTGAAAACTTTCTGTTAGCATAGGTAGCTAGATAGTAATAAAAGAGAAGGGAGCAACACAGACTAAGTTTAATTGGGTTGGAAACTACCACTTCACACAATTCAGGGGATAGAAACATTGCCCCACCAAGGAGATCAACATCCCTCTTTGATCCCCACTTCCATAGGGATGAAGGATCGACTTTCCAGTTTCCAGTCTCCCTGAGGTACAACTGGTTCATTTGCCCAGATTATGGGGGGTGGGGTGGGGTGGGGAGGGGGAAAGTTCATTTGCTTGGCACATGCCCAGTAAAAGTTGGAGGTCCTTCTACTTGAGGCATGTGCAGCAGGAGCCGAGAGGGCAACCATAAAGGGGAGGTGTCTAATCTGGGAAAAAGACTGGATTGGTTAGGGCGAGGGCCCAGCACGAGCCTGTGAATATCTAGGAAATGGATTGCTTAAAGGGAGGACCCAGCACAAGCCCAGGAAGGATTGGAAAAGAGAGTGGTCAGTTTGAAAGCCTAAAGTCATATAATCAAAGCTTAACAAAGCTTGGTAATATGTGTTTGGTCGCCGTTCACTCATGCGTCCACTCCCTGTCACAGCCATGCAGGCCTAGCAGCAGCCAGGGCCCAAGCATGGGCTCCAAGAGCGGACCTGGGCACAGCAGAGCAGTGACGGCCAGAGCACAGCTGGGAACAGAGACCAAGCTAACTGGATGGGGACAGAGGCTGAACTGGACTCGGCTTTGGCATGGACTGAACTGATGGCACACAATTTCTGGACCCTGGTCCTTCTTCTGGGCTTGGTGAAGACAAGGCTGGACTTACTCCACAGCGGGACAGAGCTGGCCCACCTGGCCATGGATGCGACACAGACTCCAGGCTCCTGAGGGCAGCCTTGGTGTTTGGGACAGCTTCAGTAAACCTCACGACCACACCTCATGCTCCCTTGCATACGTAGGTCTCTGGAAATGCTTCTCCTGTGACTCTGTGGAGGGACCTCATGTCCAATGGCAACATAACTGAAAGCAGGTCATGGCAGTAATCTGTTCTGGGCCAGTGTCTTTCCTCACAAAGGTCAATCTTTACTGTAACTGAGCCTGTCTATTGTCTTTGTAGCTATGATAACATACCTTTGGAATGTCAGGGTAATTTCCTTTTTCCAGACCCCTCAGAGCACAATCTTCCACCAGAGCAGAGACCACAGAGCCCTTCTTTGTTACTGTTATCTTGCTAATTGTTAACTCTACTATACCCACCTATGTGAGAGAAGTATGTGTCTATTTATTTTACTTTGTATCCACTCCCAGCGATTTCCCCTTCTTTTGCGTTCTCAGCCTCCTGAATCTATCACTAATGAACTTCATGTAACCCTCTTACGCCTCCTCCTTTGATTGAAAATGTATAAAATACGGTGCAAAACTGCCATTCCACAGAGCATTTTCTCAATCTGTTGAGATTTTGATTCCTGGCAATTGTCAGTTTGGCTCAAATAAACTCATAAAAATTCTTACAGGTTTGGAGGTTTCTTCTGTTGACATCTTCCAATATTTTTTAAAGGGTTTTATTGTTGTTTTTCATCTCTCACTTTAGTCCAGTTGGAATTTGCTTTCATTTCTGCGGTGATGTAAAGATCTAACTTTAAATTGTTTTCCTAAAATGATAGCCAAATATTTCAACACCATTTATTGAATAGTCAATATTTTCCTCATTTACCATATTTTTAAAGCGGCTCTACCGAAATATAATCAGTATATAACAAACTCTTCATATTTAAAGGTTTTATTTAGAGAGGAAGGGAGGGAGAAAGAAAGGGAGAGAAACATCAATGTGTGGTTGCCAACTGGGGACTTGTTCCACAACCCAGGCATGTGCCCTGACTGGAAATCAAACAGGTAACCTTTTTGGGTCACAGGCTGGCACTCAATCCACGAAACCACACCAGCCAGGGCTAAACTCTTCATATTTAAAGTGTACTGCTTGGTAATTTTGACATAATATACAACCATGAAGTCATCACCACAATCAAGACAGTGAATTATTTTTTATTTTTTACTAGATTAAATTGTATTTATCTTTTGAATAGTGAATACAGTCACATGGTTCAAAATGTAGACACAGCCCTGGATGGCGTGGCTCAGCTGGTTGGAGCGTTATCCTATAAATGGAAAGGTTGCGGATTCCATTCCCGGTCAGGGCACATGCCTAGGTTGCGAGTTCAGTTCCCTCCCCATCAGGGTGTGCTCGAGAAGCAAGTGATCAGTGTTTCTCTCCCCTCTATCTCTTCCTCCCTTCCCCTCTCTCCAAAATCAATAAGCATGTCTTCTAATATTGTTACAGAATGAGGATGTCCAAAAATCCCCAGAGCCTGTGGGTTGGGGGATGGGGAAAAGGGAAAAGTTTTTAAGATGCCTTTGCATGACTATGGCTAGTAGCTTAGTGTCTCAGTTATGCAAATGGCTTTGGTTCTTCCAAGGCTTTGAGAAGATGGGAGGGGTTTTGGACCATGGAATGATACTGAAAGAGCACACAGACCCTGCGTAAGGTGCTGTGAATGATCAGAACTGGTTACCATGCCCACTGCGTCACAGGACACAGTCAGGGATTTAAAAATAAGTGGCAGACATTTTAGCGGGGCTCTCCATGTGGTTTTGAGAAGAGAATACCACGTGGCTTTGAAAGGAAAAGGAGAACTCTATGCAGTTTACAAGGAGGCTGGGAACTCCATGCGATTCTGCATTAAGAGCTGCAGGGCACCACAACACAGGCAAAACCTCCCCAATCAGGCTCGAATGATTGGGAGCCGACGGTAAAGCTGAACTGTGTCTGGGAAGTAGGAAGACTGTATCTCTACCTTTTCTAAAACTAGCCTGGCTTGGTAGGGGGAGGCAGAACTGTGTTTTAAAGAAAATAAGACTTAATGGCAGAAATCTACAAATAATCTAAATCTATATAACCATTTAATAAACAATTTTTTTCTTTTCACTAAACTGGTATTGAGAGTTATGCTTCTGGTGGCGGGCAATTGGGCCCCTAATAACTGAACAGTCCGTGGGTTCTGTTTCAAACCAGACAGCCCGTGGGTTCTGTTACAGTAATGATAAAAAAAAAAACAAAAACAAAAAACACCAAAAACCCGAAAACAATTTAAAGACGCAAAGCTGCTAAAATATGGTAAACAAAAAGTTGAGATTTCAAAAATAGACATATTTATGTATATATAAGCAATCATATGTACTGTACACATATACATATAAATAGTATATGATACACATTGTTTTTCACCTTATTTTTCCCTAATATATTTTTGACATCATTTCATATCTATATTTAAAAGGTTCCTTATTCTCGAAATTAATTCCCGTGGGCAGGGCTTTTGTTTTCCCTCAGGCTGACGCCACTTGGAGGGGAATGGTCTGCCTGCAGTGTGGGGAATGAGTCAGCACTGGGACCCCGTCGGCTGTTCCCCCAGTTCTCCCCTCAAAGCCACCACCCCAAATTCTCCCCAAGCATCTCTAGTCCTCTCTGCCCTCCCTCTGCTTGAGCCCAGGTGCTCTCCTGCAGGACTCCATGAGGTCCCATCTAACAGCCACCGAGCATGCTAGAGAGTGAAAAGAAGGCCCAGTGAGGGAAAAATGGAATAAATGGGAGGTAGTGCGCACAGCGAATGCCAGGTGCTTCTTGTGTTCTGGTGCCACCCTGCATAGTCAGTGCAGGGACAGAGTCCAGGGCTTGGAAGCACGAGTCGGCCCGAGCTTTGTTAGCGTAGCTGCTTTTAGGCCCAGCGCCCATTTGATGAGACAACCGACCATCACGGCACAGCTCCAGGCCCGAAAAAGCTGCAGGACCACATAACAGATCTGATAACTGAGATGGTTATTAAGTGTCTCATCAGCAGGGAGTGTCCACAACATGGAGACACTAGACAAAGGGATGATTCACATCCTGGGTGTGACAGAGCAGAACAGCACGTGATTTCATCCTGATCCTCAGAATGAAGCATTGGGAGCCTTCAGTCATGATTGCAGTGATGATGCATCGAAAAACCAAGCAAATTAGTCCTTAGGACGGACAGCCCAGGGGCAAATCAGCCACCATCACCGCAACAAAACAAGCGTCCAGGGCTAGAGAAGACAAGATTATAATGCCTTCTAACAATGCTGCTTTATTGATACAGTGCAAAGGAAATGGCATTAGACTCTACTGACTCTCTTTGAGATCTAATATGCTTTACTGAGGTCTTATTCACATACCGCTTTTTCCATGGGTCTTTCTTGGGAGCTGAAATTGGCCAGTTACAAACAGAATTGGTTATGCAGTCCTTTGAAATCAGAGAAGTGGACGTGTTTTAGAACACAAAAGATACCAAGCTTTCTTTGGGCAACAAGGCATAGCTGGAAAAAAAAACAACAACTCACCTCTAAACAAAATTGAAAGCGTGCCTCACTTTAGATTTATTTGATGACATAATCTTCCTTGGGGTTGATCTGCTTTAGAATCCATTTCTATTGGCACCAGTGAACCAATAAAAAATCCAGAAGGAGAGAAGCAGTATAACAACAATTCAGAGAAACAAGGTTGTTAATTTTTTTTAAAGCACCGAATTACTCTTTACACTGCCGAGTGAAATTATTTATACGTGTGCCATTGGTTTTGCACCTCCAGAATTTGTTAGCCTTCAGAGTATGATAAATTGTACCTGACTTGCTCGTGAAAACTCACCTGGAGAATAATGTTTTTCCAGTGGGAAAATAAGTAGATGACAGCTGGCAGAGCTTTACTGAAGCTGTTCTTCAGGTGTGCAGCCTGAAAAACTCAGTGGAAGAGAGAGGTGGGTTTTTATTTTATTTTTTATAACTTTTTAAAAAAGATTTTATTTATTAGAAAAAAGAAAAAAGAAAGGAAGAAAAAAGGTTATATTTATTTTTAGAGAGAGGGGAAAGGAGGAAGAAAGAGAGGGAGAGAAACATCAATGTGTGGTTGCCTCTCATGGGCCCGCAGCAGGGGACCTGGCCCACAACCCAGGCATGTGCCCTGACTGGGAATCAAACTGGCGACCCTCTAATCCGCAGGCTGGCGCTCAATCCACTGAGCCACACCAGCCAGGGCGAGAGGTGTGTTTTTTGATATCATGACAGATGGTTAAGAATTTTGGCATGGGGGCAGTCAGTGTTCTAATGCTCATTGAGTGACTTCGCCTCTGAACAACATTTTGTTCAACCCTAGAATAGGTTCTGCACTGAGGGTTTTCTGTAGATATCCAATGGGATAATGCACGCAGAAAGATCTACATGAGCCCTCCCAGGGTTAGGAATCTGGTAAATGTCAGCTTTAGTATCATTATTATAGAGAATCTTTGCATGTTTATATTTCATCTGTGGGGGAAAAATCACAAGAAGTATCAAATTTGTTGAGGATAAAAAGTAAGTCTTGGGCCCCCTTCGCACATGCGCACTCTGTCCGTTCTCAGAAAGGATGTCAGCGTTAGAGAATGTGTGGAGAAACCGGAACCCTCCTCCGTTGCTGGTGGGAACGTAAAATGGTGCAGACCCTTTGAAAAGCTGCTTGGTGGTTCCTCTAAAGCTAAACGGAGAGTTACTCTAGAGCCCAGAAATTCACCCCGAGGTATATACCCAAGAGAACTAGAAACATGTATCCATGACAAGCCTTGTACACAAATGTTCATTGCAGCACTATTCTCGATCGCCAAAACATGGCAACAGCTCATGTCTGCCAGCCGATGAAAGGATAAACGGTCGGTGGGATTTCCATGCAGTGCGATGTTCCTTGGCAACAAGTGGCGATGCAGAGCTGATATGTGTTACAATGTTGATAAACCTTGTATACATCATGCGAAGTTAAAGAAACCAGTGACAAAGGCCACACATGTACGATTCTGTGTATATGAAATGTCCAGAACAGACAAATCTATAGAGACAGGAGGTACCTAGTGGCTGCTGGAGCTGGGATGGAGAGCAGTATTGGGGAGTGGCTGCTAATGGCTGCAGGGTTCTTTTAGGAATGATGAAAATGTTCTGGAATCCGCTAGTGATGATGGTTGCACAATTTTGTGAATATCCTAACAACCACTGAGTGGTACACTTTAAGTGGTGGATTTTACGGTATATGAATTATATCAGGGGGAAAAAATGAATGAATGCTTAATGTCGAAAATAAGAAGGCAACAAAATTGTAATCGTAGTATCTAGAGGAAGCACTGCAAATGTCTTGATGTAGAGCCTTCTAGACTCTTAGGCAAATACACACATCTTTAAAAAATAAAGTGGGATCATATAGAACATAAAAATAAAATAAAATAAAAAAATAAAAGTTTCCTTATTCTCTTTTATTTCTACTTAGAATTCTCTTGTATGGATATAGTCAACAAATATTGACTGAAATACCACGTGTGAAGCACTTTTCTAAGCTGATATATCAGTTAACAAAATAAAGATCTCTTCCCACATAGAGCTTATATTTTATTGAGATTTATCATAATTTATTTAATCAGTTCCCTAATAATGAATATTTAGTTATCAATCTTTTGCTCTTCTAACAGTGCTGTAGTAAATACCTTATATATTTGCACACATGTAAATACTTCGGTAGAATACAATTATAGAAGAGAAATTTCTGGATCAAAGGACATTTATAACTGATAGGGTCAAATTATTCTTGGTAGAGGATGTTTCAGTTTATACTCTGGCCAATGATATGTGGATAGTGCTGCTTCCTCCACACAGTGTTCTATGCAGGATTCTTTTTTTTTTTTTTTTTTTTTTTTGCCAATTTAACAGGCAAAAGAAGTGACAAGTCATTGTGGAGTTATTTACATGTTTCTTCTGATGAATGAACTGGGCATCTTTTCCTATCTTTAAGAGCCATTTCTATTTCATATCTTTTGCCTGTTTAGCCACTGAATTGTTTGGTTTTGTCTCTTTATTTTTATTTTTTTTAAGTTGATGGGAACTAAGTTTTGCCACCCCGAAGCTGCCTTTTTGGGCTATTGATCTTAAGTTGTTTGTTAAGAGACAAAACTCAGAAAGAAGCTTTGAACCTCCCCCATTTCCTGCTCAAGAGATTCAGACAGAGAAAGTGCTTCAGGAAGGAGAACTGAGGATGCCACCTGCCTTCACCTCGAGTGGATGAAGTGGCAAATAGAGGGCTTCAGGCAGGGGCCTGCTAGCTCGGTACCCCAGGACCATTGTCGGAGTTGCCAAACAAAGATTTTCCCATGTACGGTCGCCTCTTCCTCACCTATCTGTAAGTCCCCCATCCTCACTTCTGAAATCTAATACCACGTTTGCCCCCTTTTTCTCCTTTATCCAAAATGCCTATATTCCCAGTGTTGCCTCAGGGTCTGGAATTTTCATGCTTATGTGAATTCCCCATGTGCATTATTAAAACCTTGATTTCTTTTCTCATTAATCTCTCTTTGTTAATTTGATGATTAGCCCACCCAGAAGAACTCAGAATATGGGAAGAGAAGTACTAATATTTTTTTTTTAGCCCCCACACTGTTTTATAGAATGGGTGTATTAGAGAATTTTGGCCTTTATTCTGTGATTTAAATTTCTAATATTTTCACCAGTTTGTCATTTCTCTTTTGATTTTGGTTATTATGATGGATTTTGCTACAATCTTGATTTTTATCTAATTGAAATGATCAATCTTTATTTCTGTGGTTTCCTGGAAGTTGTAGGGTATTTAGAAAAGCTGTCTGCTGCAGAATAATAAAAGAGACTACAATGACTTCTTCTTGAATACTGTATTCATTATTTTACTTTTTAAATTTAAGCATTTTATCTATTTGGATTTATCTTTCCATAAAGTAAGGGCCCAACTTATTTTTTTTCCTCAGCTGCCCCAATACAATGTTAATTAAGTAACCTTTCTTTTCTAACTTTAATTTAAATATCATTTTTACAACTATTAAATTTCCATATATATTTAGGTCTATGTCTTGACTTTCCACTCTAATCCATTGATTTATCTGCATATTCAATGTGTCAATATCACAGTTTAAATCATTGCAGCTTTATAATATAAAGAGTTTTTAAAAGTTTTGTTATAACAACTTAGGACTCACTGCCAATTATAGAGCAATTAAAAAGGAGGACATGATTTTTTGAAATTATAGTGGAAATCAATGTGAAAGCATGATTGCCACACTTAATGGCAGGGAACATGACATCCTTTTTTTTAAAGACCTTCATTTACTACTCTTGTTTTTTAAATTGCCTTAGCTATTCTTGCTTGCTTATTTTTCCACATGTACTTATACCAAATGAACTTATACATCCCAATATCTCATTAAATCTCAATATTTTATTGGGATTTTCCAATATACAATATATCACTTCTTTTCTCTGTCCAGTTTCTAAACAAACTGAAAAAAAAAAAAAGGTAAAGAATTAGGCATATGGGAAATAAAAATATAACCTTAATTAGAGACCAAGGTTGAGTTGAAGAGCTAAGAAGGACTCCAAATGGGCTCCTGAGCTGAAACTCAGATTTCAGCAGATCTCCTCTCACCCTCCTGCCTGCGCCCTCCCTCCCCCGAGCCACATACAACCTTGGCCTGGGGGTGGCCTCTTGATGAGGGAGCTGCGCAGCTAAGATTTCCGGAATCATTGCTTCCTGTGGCCAGTTCACTTCCAAGAGAAAGGAAGCACTGGAGTCAATAAGGTCTACTTATTTTTCCTAAATTTGCCAAAGGAGGCGGAGGAGGAGGAGTGAGGGGTTGGAAAGAACTCTTGAAAGTTACCCTTCATGGGAAAGGCAACAGGTTTGCCTTCCCGATAGCTTGGTCCTGGGAGGAGTAAATGATCTCACCTTTTTAGAGGAGAGACATAACACCCAGAGATGTTAAGAAGAGACACCGAAATCTTCATCTTCTCCCTCAGTTCATTCCATATGCAAAGCCTATGTTGCCTTCAACAGATCTCCTACATTAATCATGGCAGTATATTCTCTCACCCCAATGTAAACTTGAGAGGACTCATAAAGACACATTTCTCCATTAACATTTTTCCTTCATTGAAATGATTTACGAATGTCTTAACACAATCTCACAGGCAATAATCCGCAGTCCAAACTTCAGCCTCGTTGCGTTAGAATTTGGACATCAGTTTCAACTTTTTTCAGTGGTGCTAATTTCAAGTCATCATGGTCTATCTTCCTCAGCATCTATCACATAGCTCAGTGCTGTCTGACCCTCTTATCTCCAATTAATTAACCCCAAAGTGATACCAATTTGCACGCATGGTTCCCTCTACACTGTGTTTTTTGTGTCCTTGATGGCATCTCTGGGATTATTGCTGTGGACCCTAAAACCAGTGGGGAGAGAGACCCAGCATCTTCCCTGATATTTTGAACTTGAAGCCAGGGCCAGTCATCTATCCTATATCCATGCCACTCCTATCTCATGAGATCTGGCTGCACTAAAACTGACCACCAGTTGGCCAAACGTGCCCTTTCAACAATCATCTAGCTCTTCCTCATCCCTGTGTTCCTCTAGGTGGTAGGTCCATTTTCCCTCTCCAGCCCTTGCTTCTCAGCCAGGAGACACAGGGCTCTGTGGAATTCCAGGGCAGAGGCGTTATTCTCAAAATACGTTCTGAAACAAAATAATGGTTCCTTTTAAACTGATATCTTAATATGGTAGGGGCTCGTAGAAAAGAAAGAATCATCTTAAATAGACATTATTGGAATTAGAAGAGAAGAGTGAATTTATCTGGCTTGTACCAATGCAAAAGGAATTCAGCTTCGTGGCATAACCTCCCAAATTATTAATGCAAGTCATGATTACAACAAGAAGCTTTTATGATCTTTCTCTTTCTCTGTGATGGTTTTATTGTTTTTTGTTTTTGTTTTTAGTTTTAAAAATCATTTTCTATCTTAGGGCTACAGAGTTCAAGCGCACTCCACTGAAGAGCTTGTTCATCACAGCATCTGTGTTGAATTTTGGGAGGTCCATGAAACTTAATTAGAAAGAAAGTTGGCTCTAAATTCTTCTTTTAGTGCCCCCACTTGAAAAAATAAAGCCTGGCTGTTTGAAGACCTTTTTAAAAAAATAATTCTTTACTTTCCTCTTGATTTGTGTTTATTGCTACAAGTTTTCCCAGGAGAGGGCCGAAGACGACCCTAAGAACAGTTCAGTCTTCTCTTCCATTCCGCTTCTATTGCAGGGCCTCAGATAAGAGCCCGAAGAAGGGAACACATTCAGCCTTCTCAGCAGGACGGCGGTACTTTATAATAACCTCTCCCACAGCCCCAAGCTCTCAGCACTACTCACTTTGTACTCCTGCCCTTAACGCAGCACAAAGGAGGACTTTGAAAGTCCCTGAACCCCACGTCCCCGCCGAGAGCCTGGGAGGTAGGATACGGCACAGCAGTCTTCAAAAAGCCCCCTAATTTTATTTCCATCTCTGATTTCTGAGCCAGAGTCTCCTGCTTGAACAAGGGGAAGAACAGCTGTGTAAATACGTACAGAAGGCGGCAACAGGCCGAGTCCTTCCCCCAGTGGCCAGGTCCTTCCCCCAGCGGCCTGCTACATTCACATCAGTTCTCTACTAACTGTGTCTAGAATGAATAAAGACATGGACCAAAGGCGCTGCAGAATTGGTATTCTTCAGAAAGAAAATTATCTCTCTGAGAGTGTTGTATAAAATAGGAATTCAGGGCTGCCGGCTAGCCAGAGATAATGGTATCATGTTATAGTGAGAAACTTTTAAAAAGACTGTTTTCCTAAAACCAAGCAATCATGCATTTAATAAACATATATTGAGTATCCACTATGTACGACACATTTTTCTAAGCATTTATGAGGACACTTGGTAAACCACAGTGAGGCCTGTCTATGCCTTTATGGCTGTGGATCAGAGCAAAAGGATAAGCAGCTTTTAAAAGTACAGTTTCTAAAATCAACTGGCCTACATCTGAGTCCTAATTTCACTACCTACTAGCTGTGTGGCCTCGGGCAAGTTGCAAACCCTTTCTGAGCTTCAGTTTCCTCATCTCTAATATTATCCTCTTCATAATATTGTTGTAAGGATTATAATGTCTTCCACATTATAAACTCTCAATATAAAGATTAGCTATGATATTAGATAGGATATAGACCAAACTGCTGGAGCAAAGAGACCCCAAATCCAGTAGCATAGCATGACAGAAGCTTATTTTGCCTGTCCAGAGATAGGAGGTCAGACTGTGTCTCTTTCATTTTCAACAGGTAGCTTCATCTCTAGAACCAAGATAGTTGCTCCAGCCTTTACCACATCCCAACCAGCAAGAAAGGAAAAAAAGACCAGGGGAGGGCATGTTTATTCCTTTTAAGGGGCCCATACCATTTCTGGTTATATTCCTTTTTCCAGAACTTAGTCCTATGATTGTGTCAAGCTGTGGTAGAAGGGTGAGAACTGTAGTGTCTAGCCGGCCACAAGCTCAGCTATAACTCCTAACGTCTGTTGGGTGAAATAGTGGAATGCGTATGGAACAAGTGAATAAAGAGAAAACCCAACATGTTTCAATGCCATGGCTTATTCAGGATAAGAGTTGGGGAATGTCAGTGCTCACTGTTTATTACTAGCCGGCCACGTGTATTGTCATCACTTCTGCAGCGGGGGCTTGACTTTCAGCCACGGACACCCCCGGGAGAGGGAGAACATCACAATCCCTTTTTATTGGGCAGTTGGCTCCTGAATATGGCGCAAGTGGATCTGAGAGGTGTTAAAAGATAAACTGAGGCATATTAAAAAATGTAGAATTTCTTGGAGCAAAAATTGATGCGAATTGGGTGGCATCCAATCTAGCAGGTGGAAAGAAGCTCCAAGGAGCTGTACCAAATAAGAAACTTTTCTAGGCAGAAGAGAGCAGAAACAAAGTTATATGAGGCAAAAAAAAAAAAAAAGAAAAAAGGCAGGATGCTTATTGCAGTTACCTTCCTTTAGGGGATAGCAGGGGCCTCTCAGGCATCTGGACCTCATGGGTGCTGATCAGGTGGTTCCTGATGGACCTTAAGGTTTAAGTTTCCATTTCGGGCAGAGCAGAAGCTTTAATTAAGTCTCAGTTTGGTGATGCAGGTCTTAGCGTACATGACTATTTTAGACCTCTTGTTTTGTTTTTAACAATTCCCCCTTTTGAAAAACTCTCAGTCTGAGAGATACATAAACATTTAAGGCATAAGTTCCACTTTCAGCTACTGCTCTGTCGTTCTCCAGTTTTTGCTGAATTTCTGTGTGACATTCACAGGTCATCACATTCTTTAAGTTGGCCATTCTCCTTGTTCCTTTTCTGATGTTCTGTTCTCAGGGAGCTCATTTGCTTGGTGGTTAGTGGCTGGGGACAAGCCTTTCAAGCTTTTGAGAGAATGCAAGGCACCACAAAAACTACTATGATTATTATAAGCAGGATAATTCCCAATGTATGGGATGAACTTTGGATCCATGGCTTCCAAGATGTAAGCCAATCAGAATTAAGTATGTCAAAGAAAGCCTCCATTTGAAGCAGTCACTTTCTTAAGCCACATGGTCTGTTCAGTGACCTTATGTAGCTGAGCCTCGGTTTCCCCAGAAGTGCCAATCCCAGTGCAGCAGGTGGTGTTGGCCATAGCATAAACATGTCCCTGCTCAGGGAGAAGATAGCCAAGGGCTATCCTATCATCAAGCGCAACTTCAGCCAGAGAGTCGAGGGGTTTTTGTTGGGCAGCTATTTTTGCTTTAGCAGCAGATTCTGCAATATCTTAAGCGTTATTAAGGAGAGGTTTCTGATCATAGCCTCAGACTCCAAACCTGCAGAAGCTTGCATCCAGGGGCTGTGCAAAGAATGGGGACACAGGCAAGGGTAACGGAAATAGAACCGCCTGTGTGGTCTACGGATCCTTGAATTTAATTGACCTCCATGGCTGTCACCTTTCCAGTCCTGAGCCACAGACTCAAACAGGAATCCCCAGGAGGTATTCATGATTCAAAATTAGCTTCCTCTGGCAGATTCTTACCGACCTGGCTAGGAGTGAGTGCACGTGAGGCTTTGGTCAGCAGAGCTGGCTTGGAGAAGAATTTTCACCCTTTGCTGGCTTCTGCCAGTTTTCCCAGGATGCCGCCTGCAGGATCCGGAGGGAGTGGGGTGTTTTGGTGGGTCTCATACTGGTCAACAGAAATGTAGAGGAGTAAAAATAGTTTTCCCTCTACCCTTTACAGGGAGTGCCTGGCTGAGAGCACACCGTCTCCAGGGCCCCTGGTAAATGAATAAGCTTGTCTAGGTTAAAAGTTCTCCACGGTGGCCAGTGCAATTTCAGATTATTTTTGGTAAGATTAACCTATCGTTCAGCCTTAAAATTTTACTCACCTGAGGCCTCACACTGGACCCAGTCCGGTTTCTAAGTAGAGGCCAGTCCCACCTGGACTGCCTTCTAAGTCGGACCCAATCTGGCTCTGGGGGGTTTCCGGAACCAGTCGGGAAAAAGGAATGCTCAAATGAAGCCTGACATTTCCTAATGCAGAAGCTGCAGAACTAGGATCCGAGAGGGACTTACCCACTGCCTGCAGGGGCAGCAACAGAAAGCAGCGAGCAGACGGGGCTCCACAGGTACCTCTGTCTGGTTGTTCGTTGCTCCTCGGGGCCACCAGAGTCTCCTTCAGTGCCCTCTCTGACGCGAGAACTGTTAAAAGACAAACGGAGGCATATTGAAAAACTTAAGAGTTTATCTGAGCAACAATCAGCTTGAATTGGGTAGCATCCAGTCTAGTAGATAGAAAGGATCTCCGAGGGGCTGTACAAAATGAAAAACTGACAGGCAGAAGAGAGCAGGAACAAGAAAATTATATGAGGCAAAAAAGCAGGTTGGTTATTGTGAATTTACTTTCTTTTAGGGGATGGCAGGGGTCTATCAGGGAGCTAACCTTAACTAGTGTTGATCAGGAGATTTCTAATTGGACTAGTTTAAGATTCCATTTCTGGGAGAGATGAAACTAATTAAGGCTTAATTTGGTGACATGAGGCTTAGCATAAGGGACTCTATTTTGGGCCTGTTGTCTTGTTTTTAACAGAGGCACAACCTGATCCACATGCCTACATCCTACAAAGGACTGACTGGTTTCTGCTTTTACCCAAAGGAAAAAGGTGGGCATAGTTTTTTCTGCTATGTAACCAACTACCACAAACTTAGTGGTTTAAAACAACATTACAGCCCTGGCTGGTGTGGCTCAGTGGATTGAGTGCTGACCTGCGAACCAAAGGGTCTCTGGTTTGATTCCCAGTCAGGACTCATGCCTGGGTTGCAGGCCAGAGGCATCCCGATCGGTCAATGTATCTCTCGCATGTTGATGCTTCTCTTCCTCTCTTTCTCTCTCTTGTACTCTCTCTCTAAAAATAAATAAAATATTAAACAACAACAACACTCATAGTTCTGTAGGTCCAAAGCCTTGGGTTCTCTGCTTAGGGTTTTCAAGACTCAAATGGAGGTATTGGTCAGACTGATTTCTTATCCATCGAGCTTAGAGTCCTCTCCCAAACTCACGTGGTTGTGGAAAAATCCAGTTCATTGTGGTTGTAATACTGAGGTCTTTGTTTCCTTGCTGGCTGTCAGTCAGTGACCACTCTGAGACCAGAGGCTACCTCCATCCTCAAGACCTGCAATGGAGAATCTCTCTCTCATTGGATACCTCTCAATGATTTACATTTTTCTGACTTACTCTGTCTCTGATCTCTAGACCCAGATTTAAAGGGTGACTGTGATTAGGTGAGGCTCACCTGGATCATCTCCTTATTTCAAAGTCAACTGATTTGGGAACTTAATTACATCTGAAGTTGGTGTTGGAATAACTGGGAGTTCACAGCTTTAGTGTGTGAATAATTGGGAGAAGGTGTGTGTACATCAGAGGCTAGCAATCTTGGAGGCTATTTTAGAAGTCTGCCTACCACAATGGGGAAATCTTCATCAGAGAAAGGTATGTGGAAGATTCCAACGTCAGAAAACAAAAACTTTACCGAAGTCTGCCACAGAAGGAAAGAGGGTAAATGAAGATACAGGAAAACTAAAAGGTAAGCATCTGAATCTGAAGTTGTAAATTCCACTAAGAAGTTAAGTAGAGATGAACAAAAGTAGTGAAAAGGAATGCTTGAAAGCTTGGCAGAGTTTAGATGCAGAAAATATCGATAGAAGTTCTTGATGTTATTAGTGAATTTCTTAAGCAATTAATGGCAGTAATGAGTATAAAAATATGGAGCTGGAGAAATTGAATGGAGCTGTTTGCATAGTACAGAGATTGGCAAGGCAAGCAGAGCCTTGGTCATGGAGGCAAAGGATCATGGGAAGAGTGTCATTGCAGGGAAAGGAGCTGAAGGTCTGAATTCTCATTCTTTATCTATAAGGTGAAGTTTTGCAGTGGATACTGCCCCCCCCCCCCAACACTGCAACCTCTGTGGTTCTATGTTGTGATCACTGGGTTCTATTGAACTGGAAGTAATTCTAGCAGAGTTGAAGCATAGGGACTAGAAGTCACGATGAGGACAAAGATTGAGTTCATTAGGGCTTGATGGAATATGGAAGTGCAGGAGTAAGAGGGTTAGGCAAGAAGTTGACTTTATACTACTTCCCATAAAGTTTAAAAATTTTACAGAAATATACTATTTCCTTTTCCCCCTGCTTTTCTTTGTTCTATTTTTGTGATGGATTTTACTTCTCCATATGGCATAAACCTCAGAGTACGTATATTTTGGTTCATTTTAAAAGTCAATTATCATTAAAAAAACTTAAAATATTAAGAACTAAATGTCTTTTCTATTTATCTCCATACTTACTAATGATAGTGATTATCTTGTGTAGGTTTTCTGTCTTTCTCCTCCAGGTCTCAAGTTGGGGTAGTTCTTACTGGTGAGGACAGGACCTGAACTAGATCTTGGGGAGGAGGTGGTAATGGGGTACAGGCAGCCAGAGTGGCCCAGCCTCTCACCTTCCCATGTGCTTTCTCTGAGGTATTCCCCCTTTCCTTCTTTCACAAATTCTGGTGATGTACCTGCCGTTTTCCTAGGAGTGCTACTTTTACAAAAGTTTTCATTGTATCTAAATAAATAAACAAAACGAACAAATAAAAGAAATATATATTCGTTGTAGAATACTTGAAAAATACTGAGCATCCTTAGAGAACAGAAACTATGTATATTTCTTTTTAGTAAAACAGGTAGTTGGAATGATATAATATATGAAGTTGCACATGTGATTTTAAAGACCTAATACTACAATAAAAACATTTTCTAAAATTTTTAGATCTGCTTTTAATTGTATTATATTGGGCAAGTAAACCTCAGTGCCCTCATCTACAAAATGGAGATAATAATAGTGTCTCCTTTGCCAGATTTCTGTCAGAACTAAATCTCTCTCGGCAGCTGTCCGTCTCGAGAGACGATGGTGTAGCTTCTTAAGAGTCTATCTGCACCGCCGAGAATGGCTGTGCAGTCCAACTCGGGAGTGACACGGTATCTGTCTCCTCCCGTGTTGAATCGACATCTTGCGATGACGCTGGAGTGTCCTCTCCAGTGAAGCTGAAGCTACAGAGCCTGGGCAGGGTGATATGGAGGGTCTGCTGTTGCCCATGCAGCAGACCCCCCCCTCTCTTCGCAGCTGAAGGGTCCAAGGGAAAGACGGAGTCAATACAGCTTGGCTTCAGGTGCGCCGCAGGAGTTGCCGGTGTTGACTACAACGTCAAACCGCCTTAGGGACTCCGGCTCCGGATTTTCTGTCGGGGTTTACTCCCTTAGCCTTTCCCCTGAGTGCCAGCCTGCAAACTGAAAGGTCACCAGTTCAATTCCCAGTCAGGGCACATGCCTAGGTTGCAGGTCAGGCCCCCAGTTGGGGGTGTGAGAGAGGCAAACAATCGATGTCTCTCTCGCACATCAATGTTTCTCTCCCTCTATTTATCCCCCCCTCCTTTCTCTAAAAGTAAATAAATAAAATTAAAAAAAGAGAGAGATAGATATAGGTATATCTTAGTTTGTGTCTGGCATATGCTTAGTACTCATTAGATGTTAGCTGATATCAATATTTTTCATGTGAGGCATGAGTTCATTATATTATCAAAGTGTGATTTTTCAATAAGGAAATAATACGTCATTGTACAATGTATCATGATTTACTTAACTCTTCTGTTTTAGACATTTTTAGGGTACAGTTTTTGCTATTATAAATAATTTTGAGATGAAAGGTCCTTGAATATAAAACTTTGTCCACCTTCCACATACAGGAAGGACCCTACAAGTGGAAGGAATTGTTGGGGAAAATGAAGAGGATACCAGTGGGGGTAGTTTCCACCCTGCATCTCAGCCCAGACTCTCCCCACCTCCTGGGGCTGCCTCCCGTGCAAGGTCTCTGGGCAAGGGCAGTGGCTTAGGTCTGGCTTATAGAGAGGCCTGGACTGGTGGGGAGAGGAGGTCACTTGGGGAGCTTTCTACATCTTTTCTCTTTTTTGTCTCAAATTCTCAAATGGACTCACTGAATTGGGAAGGCCTGAGGTGCATTTCTCATGACAGACTGTGTGGCTTTGGGCAAGTTGCTCAGTTTCCCTGGGCTTCCCCCTGAGTAAGCTGAGGAGTTGAGCCTCACTTCTAAAGCTCCTTTACATGCAAGCATTCTACACATCTACGGCTCTGACAACCTCCGATATCAACCTACCTTCCTTCCTATCAAAAGAGGAGAATCTGATTGATGCAGTTTTCAGTTCATTCATTTATTCATTCAAGAAGCATTTGTCCAGCAATTTTATTCATCTCTCACACAGAAATTGCATGGTCACCTATCCTTGACAAAGTTACAGTCTAGTACAGAAACAGGACAAAAAATTGCACTGACGTATTGTGATAAGTGCTATAATAGAGCTATGGCCAAATCTCCCAGAAGGACAGAAGGAGACACCTGTTATGTTTTCAATGGTACTGGGTGGGTGGGTCACACATTAGTGGCAGATCACCTAGGACAAAAGGCAAGCTGTCCCCAATCCCCTTTATGTATGCACCTGGTCCTGAGTATGAATGAAAGCTTTCTTGTCTGGCTTACTGTATACCCATAAATCCTATACTCTGGAGAACCTCCAAGAGGGAAGAGAGTGCATTGTCCGTAAAGATGAACAGGACATTGGCCTTACCCTCCCAGACAGTAATGAAGAAAGACAGCCACGAAAGTAATTGAGGCTGTGGAAGGGGGGAGTGTTTCCATAACGTGCTGTGGGAGAGTTGAAGAAGAATCGGTTTGATTCCTGAGAGATCTGGGAAAGTGTTCTTTCTGGCTTGCTGGGAAAAAGGCTGGGTTTGGAGTTGGAGGGACCAGGCTCATCACTGTGGGCTTTGTGAACAGCCAAAGTCACACTTACCCAGAGACAACGCAGAGAGAGCTGGAGTACCAATGAGACCCTGAAGAAGATGGTCCTTTCTCCCTTCCTCCAACGACTAATCTTTTAGCCTCAGTTTACACACCCCATGGTGTGAATTGTGTTGTGCTTCTCCTTGAAGGAGTCCAGATGAAGTCTTAAGTGTGGAGTGTTGGCCCTGCCAGAGCGTTGCCGTGGTTCTGCAAGGAGGAGGTATGAGTTGGGGTCCTAAAGCACAGACTTCCCCAGGAGGTTTTTTAAGGAAAATTCTGGTGTTCACTGGGCGTTGTGGCTTGTTGGCAGAAGGACACCGTCCTCAGCAGTTGCTGGAATGGGGCCTGACACCATGGGGGCAGTGTCGAAAGCACTCAGAGGAAAGGTAAATGGAGCAAAGGGGGAAAGTGTCAGCTGACCACGCTGCAATCCAGGCCCCAGAGCCAGCAAGGGAGGGCACTCAGGCAGTGAGGGGTCTAGGGATGGGCGTGACTGCTCACGAGGTGCAAGCCACCTGGCACCATGGAGACTGTGACAGGTGTGGTCATCACTCCTCGACCTCTATCCCTCCTTGTTATATTCCAACAGGAAAAGCTGTGTGGAAAGGGTTTTGGGGAAAAAGAAAAGGGGGTCGGGGGGCAAGCAGGGGTTGCCAGGGCAGTAGTGGACAGGACAGCTGGGTTGAGTGTTTTGGCCTGTGCAATAAGGGCGAAATGCTCCGAGAAGCACCGTGCTTTCTTGGGCATTCAGACATAATGTACAAGATACAATGCGACCTTCACTGCCACCCCTTCTTCCTGCCACCACTGAAGTCTACCCAGGAGAGCAAGGGCTCATTTGGTGTAGGGGTGCTTTGCGAACCATGTGGACGAGAGAGACACAGTGGGCTCAGAGAGGGGGAACGTGGGAGACATCCTAAGATACTTCATAGGGCTCCAGGACAGGAGAGGAGATCTGCCAGCCCAGCACGGCCATGAATGTCACCTCCATGTGTATGCAATGCCTGCTCCACATGGGAAGCTGACACAGGGGGCTTTTTCAAATGGAATAGTATTTGCAGAGTTTGCGGTGTGTTATTTTGCAACGTGTTTACTGCACATGCTTTCCACACAGAAGATTTCTGTCCCTGGGAGCTCCTTCCAGGACAGCCTGGGTGCCCAGTGAGGTCACTAAGTGAGGCACTAGTGTCCATGCCAGCAGTGGGATGCCATAGTTAGATGCTAAAAACATGTACTCTGGAGTCACAGTCTCTGGTTTCGTGACCCAGCTCTGCCACTTGGACAAAAATTTAACTTTCCTAGAACTTAGTGTCCTCCTTTGTAAAATGGGATAATAGTAGTGTCAGCTGTAGGATTGGTACAGGATTAGGTGGGTTTATGTGGAGCACTGAGAAGACTGCCTGGCACATGGCAAGAACTATGAAGTGTTGATATTATTAGTAAGCATCTGGTTCTTATATGGTATTCAGTAAATGTTAGCTGTTGTCAGGAAAATCATCGTATCCAATACTTCCTGAACACCCCTCCTATGCTTATTTATGGTGCTGGATTGAAGACATGTTTTCTGCCCCAGAACTTACTTTCTGGGGTGGGTATACTGATTTGGACACAAACAAAGAATTGAAGAATAAAATGGGAATAAGACATAAAAAATAACACATTGACAATGAAAAATCTGAGCGTAAGAAGCCAATCAGAATTTGTGCCGACTCTTATAACTAAGTAATTTTATTTCTTACTAGTAGGGTTTTGAAATTGGTTAATAGGTCAATGTGTAGCTGTTCAACAGTCATATGCCTCCCTGGAAGAAAGTCTCTATTAGAATATCATGGGGATGACCCTTAGCCCAGTGAGCAGTGTTTCATAATAATACGTTATTAATTATTGTAATAGATAAACAAAATATTTAATGTTGTAATAAATATATTTATAGCAATATTTTATTTCTATAATACGGTATTGAGAGATATACCAGCTATTTTGTTATTTAGTCACTCCAAGAATCTTGTGATGCAAAAATATTATCACTTCCATTTGACAGATGAGAAAACTGAGACTGAGGTTGAAATTGCCCAAGTCCACATAGTTCATGAAAGGTAGAGCTGGTATTCAAGCCTCCAACTATTTGAATGAAAACCTATGTTCTTGATGATAAAGAATCCAAGTCTACTAATTGGATGATCAAAAAGACCTAGAAAGACACAGAGATATGGGCTGAAACTAAGAAGACTGGATAAAATGGAAAATTGAGGGGTAGATAGAAAATTCGGAGTGTACCTTCATAAAACCAGCTATTTGAGTTTGAAGTGGAGAAACTATGGCTTAGTAACAGTTTATGTGAAATACACTTACTTTTTAAAAGTTTATGTTTAATATGAGCCAACAAATATGTAACATGGCTCCCTATCAAAGCTAATTTCTGTGGTTGCAGCAATAGAAGTATTATCTGCAGAAATACAACTGCGAAAGGACAAGGATTAGCCAAGAGAACACTAAGGGAGCATTCATGACAGTGAAGGGTCTGGAAACTATTGTTGGTTTCCAACAATTTTCAACAATGAGGACTTGTTGAAGGAATCATAGTGTTTTTTGTTTTCTTTTTCCTGGAAAGCAGTAATAATTGTAATAATTATACCTAATTCTAATAAAACAGTTCCCTTGACCCAGGCATATTTATATGTATTAATTCTTTTATTCCTTACAACACCCTCACGAGGAGAGGTATTATTATGCCCATTCCATGGATGAGGAAAATGTGTTATATAGCATAGATAACAAAATAGAGTAGCTCTTCACCTTACGCTTTTAGCTTCGGTCGTGGTCACATTGTAAGACCCATGCGCAGTGAACAATTTTTACTTTAAGTCTAAAAGAGGACTGATGATAACTGATCTCTTTTCCCAGCTGTTTCCAGGTGCAATGTATTTAACCTCTCATTTTCAAGAATAGCATGCAGAGCGCTAGCTGTTAAGAGAAAAAGCATCCCACTTGAGCTAACAGCTTTTGATCTTTTACAAGTGGATACCTCTTCTGGCCACTTGGTCAACCAGCCAGTTGTGCCCAGGCACGTACCATGGCTAGAGAGATTCACAGGGCCATGAGGCTGTCCGTTAGTGGGAAACAGCCAATTATAGGGTAGGTGTGTCGGATATAAGGGCTGAACAGTCCCGAGACAGACCAATATACAGAAAATGGTATGAACTCTTGCTATAATGGTAATGCTGCTTCAAAATTGTGCAGTAAGTACTTCCAGCATTAACAAGCTCAAAAGCAAAAGCTACAACAACAAAGTCAAACCAAAGACTGGAAAGAGCATGTTTAATGAAAAATAGTCTTCTGAACCATCCTTTCTCAAGATAGTTGATTACAAATACAGAACCTGCACCAATGTTTGTTGACATCCAGGGTTTTAGTGATATCACTACACATATGAAAGGCAGAGACACACATCTGCTGAAGAAGCAACACCACCTCCTTCAAAGTTAAAAGTTATTTTGAGAGGATTGTGGCCAAAGAAAACAATTTAACATGTGCAGCTGTGGAAAGGTAACGTTTACACATTACTCTTTGAAGTGTGACTTTTCATTTAGATTGACTGTCTGTTCTTCTAAATTAATTTCAAGATTTCTTGTGCATGTACAAAGCAATGTTAAAGTGTTGGCTTCATTAGCCATAGAAGAATTTTGCAAATAGTTAAATAATTCTAGTTTTACGTCAAGGTCATTAGATACTTCAAATAGAAAATCAGTCAAGTTAATTCCAGTTAATGATTAAATTCTTTTTCCATCTGAAAATTCATGAAATCAAAATAAAGCTTTCAGAAGTCATTGAACTTCTGTTGACATCATCGTAATACTGTGATAAAGTCAGTTAAAAATTCAGCATTGAAACCCTGGCTGGTGTGGCTCAGTGGACTGAGTGCTGGCCCATGAACCAAGAGATTGTGGGTTCTATTCCGGTCAGAGCACAAGCCTGGGCTGCAATGGGTCTCCGGTTGAGGGCTTGTGAAAGGCAATCAGTCAATCGATGTTTCTCTCTCTTTCTCCCTCAGTTCCCCTCTGTCTAAAAATAAATTTTAAAAAATCTTTTAAAAAATCAATATTGAAGTTGAAATTGTTGGTGTGGTGATATTATGAATATAAATTTTGGCAGAGCCTGGAACCATGGTAAAAACGGTGTTCTAATGAGAACTATGGAGCAGAAATACACTTAGAATTGATTTTGGTGCCCATACAGCTCCTAATTGCATCCAAACAAATTTTACCAATTGCAGTAGAAATTGATAGTGGATAAATATTGCAAAGATTTTTGTAAGTACACAGAGTAACTGAATTATAAGTTTTGTGGGTATGTGTGATGAAACTGATGTTCAAAAACAAACAGAAACTTTAGCTTGGCAATATGCACTTTCTCTTTATCATGCCTCATCAGTTAGAGCTTATAAATGTTTGAGCTTTTTGAAGAATTATATGGAAAATCAACTCAAATGTCAACCATGGGAAAGAAGTCCTCTAAATTATTATTGTAGTTTTAAAAAGTTAGTTGGAAATATTTAATCAAATTATTCAATGAAGGGGACAACCAAAACCTTATGTTTTTGAAGCTTATGGCAAACTGCAATTATTAAAACCAAAGCCTATAAGCAGGGAGGTATTGTTACTTATCTGTCCAAAAGCAAGGGAAGAAGTGAACACATTAATTAACGAGCGCTCAAATGGTGAAATAGCTCAACATGTGGAAAAAAACTTTCGAGAAAGACTTTATTTTCAATTTGATAAGTTTCTATTCCATTGTGGAATGGATTGAGATTGAGGAGACCTGTGATCTTACATAATCTAAACTTGATTAAACATTTAGGAGAATCATAAAAAGGACAGCTTTTAAAATTAATTTTATCTTGTAAAAATGTTTGTTGAAGAAAGTACTCGGGGGGTGGGGGGGGAGACGTACCTGTAGAAATTTATAGATCTCAACTTAAAAGTTAAAATTTGGGAGTAAGTTCCATTTAGCAGACTTTGCTCAGAGCTTTCAGCACCTCTGGAGAGAATGGCTTCTTGAACAAAAATATTATGGCCAAAAGAAAGGCGGTCAATTGAAGCTGTCATGAATGTCAAATTCATAACCGTAGAATTCAACAATGAAGAATATTGCAGGAAATTTTATGAGAAAATAAAAAATAGTAACTTCATATTTTAGAAATTCTTCACAAAAATACCAGTGACATGGTATTATAGGCAGAGATAAAAACTTGATTCAATAATTGAATGCGTACCAAGAATAATTACTTCACTTTTACTATTTTTACTGTTCAAATAATTAATAGAAAGCAGATGTAAAAGTTTCATTTTAAAATACTCAGATATATTATTTTAAAATTTTAAGAAAGAATGTTAAAATATTACATACATTTAATTATTCATCTTCAGTTTTTATTTTAATGTAATTTCAAACGTATAGAAAATTTGCAAGAATCTTACAAGAAGCTCCAGTATTTCTTCATCAGTTTCCATTTTTGTCCATTTGCTTTATATTCCCCCTTCTCTCTTCCTCTCTCTCAAATCAATGTGTTTATGTAAATAAAAATTTTTTTTTTTCTGGACCATTTGAGTGCAAGTTCAAGACATCACTTTCCTTTTCTACTAAATTATTTCATGTGGCTTACCTGAAAATAAGGTTATTAAATTCAGGAAATTTTACGTTACTGTAACACTATTAACTAATGCATAGTTCATATTCAAATTTCATCTCTTATTTCAGTTATGTTCCAGGATCCCGTCCAGTTCTCACGTACAGAAGGAGTTGTCAGGTCTCTCTGAGATTCTTAAGCTGAAATAGTTTCTCGGTTTTTCTTCTCTTACTTAACCTTGACATTTTTTAAGAGAACAGTGTCTCGTTTTGTAGCATGTCCCTCAGTGTGGGTCTGATGAATTTCAGGCCATGCATTTTTGACAGGGATAAGGGGATATGTCCTCCTCAGGGAATCACATCTGGAGGCACATGGCACAGTTTGTCCCAATATTAGTGACATTGACTTAGATCTCTTGGGTAAATGGTGTCCACCAGACCTCTCCCCTGAATGGTGGAGATATATTTTATGAGAATTACTTGCAGATGATGTAAATCAAATTTTTACCCACTCTATTTAACGTCAGTTGATTATACCATTTGTCCTAAATATGACCAATGGGAACTCCTTCAAACTGGCTGCTTGTTCTTTTGATATGTTCTCTTATTCTTTAAGCATTTCATTAACTTTCATCATGAGATTTTATAGGATCCTCTGGTACTCTTATTTCTTCAGGCCTGGAATCAGCCTTTTCTTTAAGCAACTCTGGCTTTTTAGTAAATAGTTGTGTTTATAAACCAAGATGTAAGAACTAGATGTGCCTATTATTACACATACATCATTGCTTGTAGGCCCTCTCAGTGGGAGTGCAACACACACAATCACACACACATGCACACATACACATGTACATGTATATATCTCTCTCTCTCCACAAATATATGCAGATTAATCCAGTTCAGTCCAACACCACAGGATACATTCTAGTACCTCCCTCTACTATATGTATGTGTGTGTGTGTGTGTGTGTGTGTATATATATACACACATATGTATAGACTTTTCATCTTGTAATTTTGATAAAATCACTTATTCTATATTTCATAGATTCCTAAGGATTTCCATTTATGGAATCTGTGATTGGAGGTGATTTTAGTTTTATTTATTTTTTAATCTTTTTGCCTTTTATTTCTTTTATTTGCCTTATTGTAGAGGCTACCCTGGCTGGTTTGGCTCAGTGGATTGAGCGTCGGCCTCCGAGCTAAGTGTCGCTGGTTCGATCTTCCAGTCAGGGTACATCAGAGAAGGAAAACTCTGATTCCAAAAAACCTCCGCTGCCTTGCGGCATACCTCTTCAGGGGAAAGGCTAAGGGAGTAAACCCCGACAGAAAATCCGGAGCCGGAGTCCCTAAGGCGGTTTGACGTTGTAGTCAACACCGGCAACTCCTGCGGCGCACCTGAAGCCAAGCTGTATTGACTCCGTCTTTCCCTTGGATCCTTCAGCTGCGAAGAGAGGGGGGGTCTGCTGCATGGGCAACAGCAGACCCTCCATATCACCCTGCCCAGGCTCTGTAGCTTCAGCTCCACTGGAGAGGACACTCCAGCGTCATCGCAAGACGTCGATTCAACACGGGAGGAGACAGATACCGTGTCACTCTCGAGTCGGACTGCACAACCATTCTCGGCGGTGCAGATAGACTCTTAAGAAGCTACACCATCGTCTCTCGAGACGGACAGCTGCCGACGACGATTGTAGAGGCTAGGTGATTATACAGTTTTTGGTAAAATTTGTGTGAAATTGATATTATTACCTTTATTGTTTCTCATGAGTAGTCCACTATCATCTATATCATTGTTCATCTTTGGGCAATACGTCCATTTTTTCTTAGAATTTTCAAGGGTTCCTTTTTATTTTTGGTTATAAGTTGTTTGATCATGATGTGTCAAAGTGTTTTTTTTTGTATTTATTGTGTTGGGGTTTGGCTAAGCTTTTTGGATTTTACGTCGTTTTTCACAAAATTTGGGAAATATTTGCCATTATTTCTTCAAATAGCTTTCTTTCTTATTCTTTTTCTTCTTTTGGGACTCTTTAAGTATGTTGTTCATCTTCTTTCCACACTTTTGCTCTCTTTTTTGACTGGATAATTTGTATGATCTATTAATACATTCATTGACACTTTCTTCAAACTCCAAACCTTGAGTCTTCAAACCAGTAGAACTGGGACTTTTCTGCTTCAGGTCTAGCTTGCCTTATGCTTATGTGAACTGGGGAGCATCCTCAGGCGGAAAAGCTATACATAATACACAAATCTCCCTCAACTTTGTTTTCTTTCCAAGATTGATTACTGTCCAGTTTCTACTGCTTTTGATTGCTTTCCAGAGCCTTGAAGTGGTTGTTTTAAAATACCTTCTCTGCATTATCTGCAGAAAAACAAGCTACTTCTCCAACATCAGATATGGAAACAGTTATACAGATACTATTTTCTAATTTATCCAATAAAGGAAAAACATGTGTTATATGTATACACTTAACAATTAAAATGATAGCATAATAAGTTGTAAAAATACATACATTTGAAAAGATTTTAGAGTGAGTATTTGGGTGACAGTTGACAAGCGTATTTTAAAGTCTCGCATGTGTTAGCCTGAGCCTATCTGTGCATCGCTAGAATGTAGCTCATGCCACATGCAATTCACCTGAACCAACAGCCCTGAATCGCTCTATTTGCTATTTAATGAGCTGAGTCTACGAGTATGTACTGGAGTGTTGTGGCAGTATCAAATTGCTGTCACAGCTTCTAAACGCACACCCTCCAACTCTGTACTTATTTCCCGGCGGTTCAGCTGCCAACATTTCACAGGCTGGCACCAGTCTGGGAAATGCACTGTGAAGGCCACTGATCCATGGGACATTCTCTCCTTCGCTCTCTGGGCTGGATCTGTCCCCTGCCCCACCTCCAGCGCTATTCTTCATCCTTTCCCCTCTGCTCTGTCCTCAGGAGGTGACATGTATAGATTGTGATCTCCTGCCTTCTGGCTTCCCATGGCATTTGGCCAATGGCTACAGCCAGCAGGAAATGGAGGGGCAGGAGAAGAGCGAGGTTGGAGTCTTTATTCCTGCAGCTCTATGGGACACTGAGGATTGCTTCTGTCTCTGTCCCTCTACCGAAGGCCACAACTCCTGTTGGGAAGAGCTCTCATTATGGCTATCCTCTTTAGGTTCTGGTATCCATTCCATTCCCTTGCCTCTGAGGCCTTTGTTCTTTTTATGGTATTGCATTTTCTTGCCTGGACAAGTTCAAACAGTCCCTTTATTGACTGACCTCAAATAGCATGTGTGCCATCTCTTTGCTGCCAGGACTGTGACAGAGACATCCTTCTCAGTTAGGATGTGTGTGTGGGTTGCAGTAGTAGGCAATTCGCAAAGATCTGAGGAGCTTTCTAGGAGGATTAGGATGGAGGCTGCAATACCCTCTGTTTTACAGATTAATCTTAACAGACCTTTTCTCCGATAAACTGAGAAAGCTCAGACTGAGGGTCAGCTGGTGGGTAGGGACATTCACCATGAGGGGAAGGAACCAAAGTCAAGAAAAGGGTTGGCTTGGAGCACAGCGTGTGGCCAACGCTGCAAGTTCCTCCTGGTGCAGCCTTCCTGGCATGGCGGACATACCTCCAGACAGGTGTGTATAATCATTTAGAACAAGCCAGGTAACTCCTAAGTGTGTCCTTGCTGTGTAGATGAGTATTGCTGACCTGAACCCTTCTTTCTATTTTTCCATATTCACCTCAAGAAACTCCTGCCAGACCAGTGGCATAGCTGCGGATTGTTATCTAGTTCCCTTTTGTCAATAGATTGGTGGCCAATGCAGATGTCATGAGTCACCACTGTTCTCAAAACAATGACCAAATACTATATCTTAACTTATCAGGCCACCTGCTTTCTACAGACATGCCATCTGTAGCACATGCTGTAGATCCTGTCACCCATCAGTGGCTGGATTTCTCGTAATTTCCAGTCTTCTTCCATCATGAGGGTGATAACCAGGACTGACCCCTTGGGCTGAGTAATACTCTTCTTTTCCTCTTTGGAATGGGAGATGAGACACCCTGCAGAAGGAGGAAATACTTTTTCACAGTAGAGGAGTAGGATGCATAGTTGTTTAATGTGAATATTTAAAAAGATAGTCCTATTTTATACCCCATGTTGGTAAAGAACATATCAATCACATGAAAAAGCTAAGAGATCTAAAATTGCAGGCAGCAGTAATGTTCTCTATAAATATTGGTGATTTTAGGGCAGAACGTTTTGTTGAGAATAGGTTTACTAAGTGGATAAGATCTTCACTTCACTTGTATAAGTCTTCTTCCTGAAGAAGGTAGAATTTTAGAATGTCCTATTTTTCATGGTATCAGTTTGGGCTTGGTTAGATGTTGAGACCAATGATAGGATGTTTGTTTGGAGAGAAGAACACAGAGAACTAAATTTAATGGTTATATTTACTAGAAGTTATTGTTTTTGTGATCTGTTTTTACTCTGTTTGGGCCAGTGTATCCATTTTGAAATGTTTATCGGCCCCTGGAGATTTCAGTGACGAGAACATTTTAAGAACTCTTTGAAAAAAACTCTGTAGTTCTTTAAATGCAGTCACCTGTTGGCATGTGGTCAAGACAATTCACAATGAAACATTTGTTCCTCGGAATTAATCCATATCCATCAGGCCAAAGTTTGTCTAGTCAGTTGCTTTTTCCAGAGGTCCTGATGGGGACACTTGCAACCTATATTGTTTTAAGACGACTCATATCAAGGGATAAGGTCCTTGATCCTTGCTGGGGTCCCATGGTCAAGCTTATCCTGGGGACAGTGTTTTTCTTCACGCACTAACAGAGGCTATGATGCTCTGTTCTTTCCCCCTCCAGTGTCAGGACTTCCCTCTTCTTTGGTCCTCCATTCTCCTCCTTATTCCCTCCTACTTCCTGTTACTTCCCTCGTAAGCAGCCCAGCTGGATGGGAAGGCAGGTGAAGAATAATAGTTAATATCTTCATGTAAAAATTTTAGGCAACAAGCAAAGAGTATGCAGTCTGGCAGGGAAGATATCTAATTAGAGAGGACAATGTTTGAGACAGAATGTTATGGGGCCTATAAGAGGAAGCTCACCTGGAGAAGGTCCAAGAAGTTTTTCTATGTTAGAGACACACAGAAGTATAACTAGAAAGATAAACAGGGGCTGAATCATGATAGGCTTTGAATGACTTGATAAGAAATTCAGTCTTTAATCTGAATTATGGGGAGCCATAGGATATTGTTAAGTGGCATGTTAAGGTTTATGTCTTTGAAAGCTCTCTCTAGTAGCCTTATGGAGGATGAATTGTAGACAAGGTCTTATGGAACACCACTGAAAAAGAACAGGTGAGAAATTGTAAGGCCTAGGAAGTGGGGGGCAATATATTTGCATAAGAGAAGATAGGTAAAAGAGATATTTTAGGATTTAGACTCCCCAGGTCTTAGAGGATGGGCAGATGGAATAGGGATGGGGAGGAGTTAGGGGTGAAGTCTCCTAGGTTTCAGAGGCTGATACATAGTAGTGGCACCAGCCAAGAGAAGGAACATAAGAGCAAAAGCAAGTTCGTCTGGGGATGGAGGGGGGGGGGGGGCGGGGGGGTAAGACATTCTGAGTTTAGTGTTGAACATACTGAATTTGAGGTGTCTATGGGCAGATAATAACAAATCTCTAAGCATGGAATAAGAAGAAAGGTATTTGTTATTTATTTTTGACAGTCGCTAACATGTAGTAACTTTTGAATCCAGTGTATTTTTTTGCATTGTTAAATTTTTTTTTCTTGATCTATTTGGCCACTCATAGAAATATCCCAAACTCCTTTGTAGTATTTGTATTCATACTCTGTGAGCTATTTTTGTATCATCTCTATTTTTTATTAGAAATATATTTCACCCTGGCATCTGGACAAGGTTTCAGGCAACTTGTTTCCTGCAGGTTGCTGGGTCACAGACACCAAGACCTTGGGACTCAGAGGTTCCCAGCTCCCTGCAGTGATGCATCCATGAAAAACGGGGTAGAAATAGTGTGTGTCAATTGTGGGAGAGAGGGCTGCATGAAAAGGATAGGACTCAAGTTCACTTTGAAGTATGAGTAGGGACGAGCAGGTCCACCGAGCAGAGAAGACAGTTCATGCTCAGGCACAGGTGTCAACGTTAACACGGTATGTTGGCGGGAGAGTGTAAAGATGGCCTGCAATGAACAGAATGCTTGTGCCCAGGACAAGACTCATGTCAGGCGCTTTATAAAGCATTTTTATCTGATGTGGGGAGACACTGTAGGCTTCTGAGCATCAGGTGGCCAAAGTAACTTTTTAGGAAGATGATTCTGATGAATGGAGATCTGGGAATCTTTGATTATAAATACATACATTTTCAACTCCTGGGTTCTGATAAAGTAGAAGGAAGTATTCGTATCATTTTTTATGATAAGCAAACTCAGTTGATACCCAAGAGCCTCTTCATCATGATCGAAGGATCTGGAGTTTAGAGGGAGCATAGGAATTAGTTAAAGACAACTGTCCTGGAGCCTGCAGTCAGTAGCTGAAATCAACAGGCGTGTTATCATCCTTGTGCCATGTGCAGTGGCTTTTCAAAGTGTGTGTGTGTGTGTGTGTGTGTGTGTTAAAAAAATGTGTGCTTGCTTCAACCTCAGGGGACAATCTGTTCAGTCACCAGAAGGGATACCTTCAAAGAGCTTTCTTGGACAAGGTCCACTCATGTGGCCAGCAGTGACCTCATCTTACTGCTCCAGGGGCCCTGGTTTGGGATTTGATATCTTGAGTTCCTTCTTGAAAGGGAAGCAGGGAGGGCCTTCTGTTTAAATCCTCTCACTTTGGAACACACCAGAAACCACCCGTTAGCTTGCTAAATGTTTTTCCAGACTGTTTTTTCATTTTTAAATAATTTAGACCACTGCCCTGCTTATTGTCAAGAGTCCTTAGAGACAGCCAGCTGCTTATATTCTTTTACAAATAAACACAAAGTGGGAGGTTTGGGGAGGCGCAGGGGTCGGGCGAGCAGGGCTCTTCATTTGCTAGCACAGAATTCAGAACTGTAAGGCAAGGACAGAAATCCTGGTTCCGACGTCCCTAATCTAAAGCGCAGACTGGATGTTTCTGCCAGTGACCGTGGTCCTCATCTGCCGCACGTGTTCACACTTCCGTTATTTTGCTGTGTCTTCAAAATTGAAACTCTTTAGAGGGGCTATAGGTTCCCCCATTTCATTTGTTCTTGAAAGCAAGGCTCGCTGGGGCTGGCCGACTTCCACAGCCCCTTGGAGGGGAAGCCCTGCATCCTGGCCCCCTTGGTCCTGCCTGGTGCTGCCCGCTATGCATGCAAATTCTACCCCCCTCAACGGGTTACGTCTTTCTCCGGTAGCACAAAGCTTGGTGCAGGTTCCGTCTGAGTAGCAGGTGAGACGGCTGTTCGGAAGGGTCAGAAGGGACTGGGGACAGGACCTTGTTCCAGTGCAGAGGGTGAGGCTGTGCATGGGGCCGGACCTGCTTCTCTAACAGACACCCTGCCCCACTCCGCCATCCCCTCCCTGTCCCCTCCCTGCCCCCTCCCTGGCAGAAACAGCTCATTCCCCGGAGAGCCGCGGACTCCTGCCGCTAGGAGGACTATTATAGTTTCCTGGCAGCAAAGCTGTTCTTTTGAAATGCAGTGTGTGTATTTTTTTGATCATTTTGAAATTAAAGTTTTTAAGTAATTATCTATAGAGATTAATTTCCCTGTTTAATGCTCTCATGGTCCTTTTTGAAGCTCTCTTCCCAGTTATCCATTTGTCCAACTAGATTTTAAACGTGACTCATGCAAGGACTCGGTGTCTACTCCGTTTACCACTGTATGTCCAGTATCTGGAATAGGAAACAGGGCATGGAGGCACGTGATAATTGTTGGTTGGATGAATGAATGAACAAATGAATGAGTGATATGCTTTTTCTGTGCAGCCCTACCTAGGAAGAAAGATTTAAAGAAGCAGTTGACATGTCCCAGAATTTTCCCTAGGCTTTTATTTGGGGCAAAATTCAACAAATGTGGTCATCGACTTTCTCTGTGACTGTAAAGTACAAGTTGGAGCGGGAAGCTGGGGAGCTGCTAGAGAGAGGCTGCTAGAAAAAAGGGAAAAGCCTGCAGTTGGACAAAAAACAGGCCTAATTTTAGCCAAGTGTGGGAGTGTCAGGCTATTGAATGCAGAGGCTGATTACCCTACAGACTTTGCAAGCACTGCAGTCATCCCCATATGACACTAAACTGTACGAATTGGACTGGCAGTGAGAATTCCCAGTTACCTGGGAAGTGTACGTCTGTGAACTAGTTTACTTCCAAAGGATGCTGGGCACTGAGGTACTGGCCCATTTTTGGCATGTTGATTTTACATCTCTGAATTCTTTAGAAAATCTGCCACTTTTCTTTGACATGGGTGGTGAGAATTGTATCCTAGTTTGTTTTTACTTCACGAAACATAAGACATGATGTTCCTCAACGGCTATAGCTTGGCCGGACTTTTGAGAAGGAGAATCTTCTCCTAATTTGAACCCATAAGGAGTCTGTGCACATTTGTATCAGAAATCTTCTTCTATCAGAAGAAGAAGAAGAAGAAGGAGAAGGAGAAGGAGAAGGAGAAGGAGAAGGAGAAGCGGAAGAAGAAGAACCAAAAAGAAAAGAAACAAGAAGTGATGGTGAGAGTAGAGATGCTAAAACCTGCAGTTCTTATTTTGACTCAGCTGACAAAGGATCAGAGGTCTGCCACCTGGGGGCAGGGGTGGAGGAAGTTCTATCCAGGCGATGGATTGGCTGGTATTTGCTAAATGAAACTGTGGTTCTTCCAAAAACCTTTTTATGTTTTTGCCACATTGAACAATATTTGCCTTAGATTTATTGGTAAGAAGAAAAACATTGCATGACTCAAGCCATAAAACAGTGTACCTATTCCAAAGTTTAATATCTGAGGACGCGTATGGGCTTCTCCTCGTCTGTGCTTATTCTAAGCAGGCACCAGGTTGTCTAGCTTGAGAGATGCCACTCAGTTTAACACCAGGAGGAAAATATATGCCAAGCACTATTAATGTGAAATATCAAGAAGCTCTTACATTGAGCCCTGGCTAGTGTGGCTCAGCAGATATGAGTACCAGCCCAGGAACCAAAAGGTTGCTGGTTCAAGCCCCAGTCAGGGCACATGCCTGGATTGCGACCAGGTCCCCAGTTGGGGGCGTGCAAGAGACAACCAATTGTTTCTTTCACACATTGATGTTTCTCTCCTTCTCTTTCTCCTTCCTTTCCCCTCCTTCGAAAAATAAAATTTAAAAATCTTAAAAAAATAAAAGAAACTCTTACATTGAAATTTTTATTGGGAAAGGACCTAAAAGAAAAGGTGAGAAAAATGAAAAAGTATAGATAAACTCTTTAACACTCATTTTATATTAATTGCAAAAGATTATAAAGAAAAGCAACATAAATTTTAAACAGAAAAATAATTCACTTTTAATGAAACCATTTTTCAGTTTTCCACAGCATGTATGTACGTACCGTGTATTGACTATTTTTATGGCTAAGTATTCCAGGGAAGCTGCTACTTGAAAAACTGCTGATCATTTTTTGGGGAAAAAAAGAGCGTGCTTTTTATCTCACTCCATAAACCAATTTAATTTGCAGATTGACTAGATCTGTAAAATGTAAAAATAAAACTTCTGATAGAAAATAAAATGGAATAAAAAATAAACCATACAATTGAAAAAAACCACAAACCCAAATACAAAATACCAAGGAGTAAATTTAAAATGGAAGTCCTGCCCTGGCCGGTGTGGCTCAGCGGATTGAGCACCAGCCTGTGAACCAAAGAATCACTGGTTCGGTTCCAAGTCAGGGCACATGCCTGGGTTGGAGGCCAGGTCCCCACTTGGCGGCATGGGAGAGGCACGTATTGATGTATCTCTCGCACATCAATGTTTCTCTCCCTCTCTTTCTCTCTCTAAAAATAAATCAATAAAATGTAAGTTCTATAGGAAGAACACTAAACACTTTTCTGAGAGAACTAAATGAACACTTGCTTAAGTACAGAAACAGGTCATAGAAGACATAATATGGTAAAGAAGCCAATTCTCCCCAAATATCTATCGTTGTGCCATTTTCAATCAAAATGCCAATAGAAGTTTTTGAATTTGACAAAATTTGCCTACATTGAGAAATTGCTTCTAATATTTCTTTATTAGCTTTTAAATTGATATACGTATCTAGAGGGTTATCAATTTTACTCTGCAATTTAACAAAATTTCACAATAAAAACAAACAGCCTTTGTTTTTATTTTTCTCAAAGAAGAAGTCACACCGATGTATATGAATATATTGTCGGAGATTGTTCTGAGAAACAATAACTTTCAGAAAAAGGGTGAAACAGTAGGAGACAGTGGGCCGCTAGTCGGTGGCCCAATAGTCCATGTGGGATCTTGCTTCTGCATTTTTATAGCACTTGTGCATGACCCAGGAAACTAAATGATTAGTAGAGGAATAATAATGTTATTAGGGCTGTCATCAGTCACGGCCAGGATTCTGACACAGAGATGGGGCCTGGGAGGCCCAGTCGCTTGGAAAGAGGCAGACACCCAGGCATGTGACTGAGTCCCATGTCCTTGGGGGAAGCTGAGTGAGGAGGGCGCAGCGTGACTCCCCAGGGCAGGGTGGCCCCACGGGGTAGGCAAGCACAGAGTCTGGGTTGCGTCAGGGCCCCTCCCAGCTTCCTCCCACCCGTGGGTAAGTCAGAGTTTTCTGTCAAGGAGTGTCCTCTTGTGCAGTCATGTCTCCAGGACTCTCCCTCTATGCCTGTCTCGACTCTGTTGTGCAGAGTTGTCTTGGGATTGTTACAGCTCAGTTTTCCCGACCTTAATGCTCTCCCCCTTTTTTGCTGACCTTTTATATTTTATTAGGTCCCTGTGCGTTTGGTATGTTTCACAAACCATTCCAAGCCAAGGACGCTTTTAGATTTTTGCTGAAACATCCCCACAGCTATGGAGACAAACTACGCCCATTTACTGGCCGAGCCCCAGGCTTATTCCCGCAGGCAGTGTGGACCAGCAGGAGATGAAATGGCAGTAGGTTTTGTTGTCAGACAGAAGGATGAGATTCCCATTTCTACCACTTAATAGTTGGGTCTGAGTTTCCTCATCTGCAAAGAAAGAATGATAAAAATAAATCAATAAGAGATAGGTAGCTATGTCAGGCACTGTGGAAGGACTTTAAACATCTCGTTTAATCTCTATACAAGTTCATTTTGTTGATAAGGAAATTGAGGCTCAGTGAAGGTAAGTACCTGCTGAAGGTTAGACAACTTGGGAGCCAAGGTGTGTGGTTTCTCACTTGGATGTGATTCTAAAGCTTCAGCAATCCCATGGTTGTGAATTTTATGTAAGAAGGTGTATACGAAGTGCTTAGTTGCTAGACATTATTATTCTGTTGTTACCGGAAGAAAACCTCATGTTTTTAATTCATTTGTTCATTTCTTCCCTACCCGTGGAGCCCCTGTTATGTGCTAAGCTAAGCATTCTGGCATAGCCGTGAGGAGCTGGAAAAGGCTCCTCCTTCCGGAGCTCACGAAAAATTGGTTGGAATTATCTCACAAGAGGCTAACATGAAGAGAATCAAGAGTGACTGGATGGAGTGGGGGTGAGGACTCTTAACTCCATTAGAGCAGATGGTCTGGGAGCCTGAGGACATGTGGTCTGTGGAGTTAAGGATCCTCCAAATTATCTCTGTTGGAGGAGTCAGAGCCCAGTGAACACCTTACCTGAAATGGTAAAGAGGGATTAAGATTGCAGATGGAATTAAGATAGGCACATTATCCTAGATTATCTGGATGAAGTCCATGTAGTCCCAAAGATTCTTGAAAGGCAAAGAGAGAAGCAGAGGGTGATGAATGTTAACTAAACTTATTTTGATTATCATTTTACTATATATACTTATATTGGGTTGGCAAAAAGTCTGTTTTTTTCCATAAAATAAAACACATTTTTTCTTTCTTTTTAAAAAAGATTTTATTTATTTAATTTTAGAGGAAGAGAGAAAGAGAGGAAAACCTGTGAGGGGGACATCAATCAGTTGCCTCTCACATGCCCCCAGCTGAGGACCTGGCCTATAACCCAGGCATGTGCCCTGACTGGGAATCGAACCAGCAACATGTCTGTTCACAGGCTGGAGCTCAAGCCACTGAGCCATACCAGCCAGGGCAAAGACACATTTTTCATTTTCATCAATAACTTTATTGATTTGGACATTTTTAAAGTATGTTGACTATCTCTCGCTATTGGCTTCTAGTGGGTTGAGGCCAGGGGTGCTGCTAAACACCTTCTAAGGCATGAGACAGCCCCACAGCAAAGAATTATTTGGTCAAAATGTCAATAATACCAAGAAACTTCGCAAACCACTTTTGACATGTTCAATCAGTCATAGTGTTACTGAACAGCACGCTGGGGTCCTACTCCCCATCGCCACCTTCTAGGCAAAATTCCAGAGGCAAAAATTTGGTGATGAAGGAAAGGAGTCTATTTAAAAGCTGTCACTTAAGCCTATTAAGTCACAGCTTTAATTACTTAAGCCTATCAATCAAGGCTAAACTCAACACCTGGGTTCTCTTAGTTTCCCCCCGTTAGTTTCTCTAGGCTTAGTTTACTAATTTAAAGAACATATTACACAAAAGCTACACAATTCCAGAAGAATGGCAGGCTTCTGCCTCAGGGCCTGTTCCCTCCAGAACACCCAAAGGATAACTCTGCCACCCTCTGCCAGGCCAGCCTGATCCTAGTCTGTGCCTGGAGTTGTTTCCTGGAAAACAATATAAAATATTCTCTCAGCTCCCTTAGTCTGTTTCTTTATTATTTTATGCTCTTGGCTTGAGCTGATGCCTCTGTTCCTTCGTTGCTGAGGACTGGCCGTAAAGCAGGGGTTTTCTAGTCAATGTTCTCAGTCATCAAGCAGCCGTTACTGCCCTGGCTGCAGTGAGGGGGCTATGGGAAAAAAAATAAATACACACATACACACAGACATACACACATCAATATCCTTTGCCCTTGGATGAGAGGGATGGGCACGGTACTCAGCTTCAGGTTGTTTTGCAGGAAGTCTCTTTCCCTTGCTCCCTTCTCCCCCGATCTCCAAATTCAGTCTTATTTCTCCTTCCTGGGGTCCTTTCAGTTTCCGCTTAATGAGCTGGGTGGTTGCTGAGCGTTTGATTGACACTTGGTATGTGCAGCTTGTTTTCATCTTCCTGAGAAAGGCTGTTGCACAATAAAGGATCGCCAACGGCAACCTCTGCGGCATTTCTGGGAGCCCCAGCCCACTCCTTGCAGCTCTGTCTCCCCCTCCACCCCCCAACCCTCAGGGGAAGGAAACACTCCTCTGACCCTAATGGAGGGAGGCGAGATTTCCAAAGTCATTAAAATATTCCTGTACGGAGAGACCTTAAGTTCTTTTCTCCCTTCAGACCTCTTTTGTTTTCTTTACCCGTGTACAGATTTCCAGGACACCTAAGCCAAGTCTAGGCCAGAGGGAAATACTTTTGGAGTAAAATCAAGTCAGTTACAAATGAGTTACAACATCTCAATCGCCTTAATAGATCCAGCAAAACATCACTGTCTTCCAGACGCCAGGCCTGATGCCCTCAGTGGAGTCCCCCAGCTTAAAAAAAAAAAAAAAAAAAAGAAAGAAAGCAAATCTTTATAGACTGCCTGCAGCAAGATCCCAAGCTACGTTTGCTCTTGGGGGCTTAGCTGGGACACTGACTTGGATGAGAGTTTGCTGAGCACGAGCCCTGGCCAGGATGATGCCACCAACCAGCAAGCTGGTTGGACAGGCTCTCCTGCTTCTGGCCAGGAGTACAGAAAATTGATTTCACCTGCTTTGTACTCAGTGTATTGCCTGGGGAGAGGGTGGGTAAGGAAACAGTTTTTGTGTTGGTAGCACTTGGGGTAGCTCCAGAAAAGCTTGCTGCCCACACCCGCCCTTCTTCTCCATCCAACTCTCCCTCGCTGTTTTCTCTTCAGAACAGATCTCTGTTTCTGTACCCAGATATGCAGACAATAGGCACATAGCTTCTTGTTTTAAGTGGGCCTTATTTTTTAATATAGCTGCATGGTCCTTCAAATTCAAACTTTAAAAACAGGTAGATTGAATTGAGATTTATAAAACAACCCTTCAAACTGAAAAATACCCATCTGGCCCCAGCTGTATTGACGAACTTGGTTTACCAATTGACACAAAATGTGCAATTTGATAAAGTCTAGACATATGTATATACCCAGAAATCATTGCTGCAATCAAGATAATGAGCATATTTGTCACCTCCAAGTCTCCTCTTGTATCCTTCTCTCCTCTTCCGGCCCCCTACCCACCCACCCTGGCTCCCACTTGCCCTTGCAACCACTGATCTGCCTTCTCTCAGATTTGTTTTCACCATCTAGAAATTTATATAAATGGAATCATACATATGTGTTCATCTCTGCCTGGCTTCTTTTACTCAGCATAGTTATTTTTAGATTCATCTATGTTGAATGAACTTTAATAGTTTGTATCTTTCAAAGAGTTGGTCCATTTTATCTAAGTGGTTAAACTTATTGGCATGAAGTTGTTCATAATCTTTATGATTGTGTTGGTGTCTATAGAATTTAAGATGCAGACACTGATGTCATTCCTAATATTACTTTTGTTTTCTGTTTTTTTTCTGATGATTCTGCCTAGAAGTTCATCAATTTTATTGATCTTCTCTAGTAAGTGGCTTTTGGTTTCAGTGATTTTACTGTTGTTTTTATGTTTTCTATTCATTGATTTTTGCTCTTATATTTATTAGTCTAGGACTAAGTTTTTCTCTTTACCAAGGTAAAACTCTTTTGAGTATATGCTACCTGGTAACCGTGAATTATGGAGGTTTTCTCTTCTGTTTTGTGGAACCAGGAACTGGTTATTTTGATATTGTATGATCTTTGGACATTGTTCCCTCTAATCTAATCTCAGTGGGTATTTTTTTTTCCCTGCCTTGGATCATTTACTCACACACAAGTGTTGCTCAACACCCAGTTGAAAGTTTGTGGACTACCTGCTTATCTAAAGAGCTCTTTGGGCATCCCTGTTATTTCCAGTACTTTCTCCTGAAAACTCTAGCCACTTTGGCCTTCTCAGCCTCTCAGTTGTCTCTTCAACTCGGGGTCAATGGTGGTGTCACCTAAAATATCTCTTCCTGTTCTGTATCCTGAAATGTTTCTCTAGGCAGTAAGCTGAGACAATTGTAGAACTCATTTGTTTCCCATCTTTTAAAGATCTTATTTTTACTTATTTTTAGAAAGAGGGAAAGGGAGGAAGAAAGAGAGGGAGAGAAACATTGATGTGTGAGAGAAACATTGCATCTTGCTCACCCCCAACTGGGGACCTTGCCTGCAACCCAGGCATGTGCCCTGACTGGGGATCGAACCAGGGACCTTTGGGTTTGCATGCCTGGGCTCAGTCCCCTGAGCCACACCAACCAGGGCTGTTTCTCGTCTTTTAGTGTTCATTGTCCTTCATTACCTGATGTTCCATGTCTTGAAAACCATTGTTTTATATATTTTTTTCTGGGGTTTTACTCGTTTCAGGTGAGAGGGTAACTGTGGTCCACGTCGCTTCATTGTAGCTCTGTGGAAGTTGTGAATTCCTTCATTTAAAATTTTTAAACTCAATGTTTATTTAAGTAGGAACTTCACTATTATATTTCAAGAATTGCATATTTCTTTCATTAAGGGACTTGACAGAGAGGCTCGTGGCTAGAGCCTGAAGGCCAACATGAAAGATGTCATTTCCCAAGTGGAAAGGAAGCACCCCTGCAATGAGAGTGGAAGTCAATTATAGAGCACTCTTTATACAAATTACTTTGCTCAGCTACACTTACCTGCCTAAATGTTATGTCAACGTTCAGAGACACTAATGCAATTCTCATGTTTCTGCATGTCTTATGAGCAGAGGTACCAAATGACCTTTATTTTGGACTATCTTCTCAAAGATGTTTGTATAGCAAACAGCTTGGAAGATAGAAATAGAATCTCCTTGAGCAAAGTCAGGTTTGCCTATTGTCTGGTATTTAAAAAAAAAAAAAGTTTCCCCCTGGAGTAAGGCTAGGCAGGTGTGCTTGCTGGCCACGATCAGATTCAGGTTCCTTAAAGTCTGCTGTAGAGCAACCCCCTGCAGGTGCAGGTGCCCGTGGCTCCCTTTTTATTGCCTTGTGGGGTTTGGGTTTGTGGAACTGGCAGAGCTATTCTGATGTTCATGGCATCTACTGCGCCATAAGTAGTAACCTCCTTGGTCTCTTACTAAGAAATCTTGTGTTTTCCACCTTCATGTGGCAGACTAGATTGTTTGCTTGCAAGGAGAGTAAAATATCAGATCCTTCACAGTTTTTCTTTTTTTACAGTAAAATAGGACATATTTACTTACCTAGGTTGCAGGCAATTTGACTACATGTCCTTACACCAATGGGCCAGGTCCCCAGTTGGGGGCGCACGAGAGGCAACCACGTATTGATGTTTCTCTCTCTCCTTCCCCTCTCTAAATAAATAAAATCTTAAAAAAAAAAAAAAAAAAAGGATCCAAACTAATAAAAAGTGGCGGAGACAGGAATGAGGGAGACGTGGGAGAACCTTGCGTGAGCGGCAAGCACCCACCAGTCCTCAACCGATGTCTGATAAAAATCAGTGTATAAGTCCTTCAGGAGCCTTTCTCCTTGGGTTTGGTAACTTTGAGGTGCACATCCTAACTGACTCTTTGTGTTTGCAAATGGGTGCATGCTCCCGTCATTCACAGCAGAAGGAGGCGCCATCAGGAACTATTTATTTGCCGCCTCCTTTCTGTCTTCCCTTCTTTTTTTTCAGTGTTTCCTGGGAACACCTTCCTGCAAAACTTTTTATACTTGAAAACTTACATCAGCTCTGCAACCAACCAAGCAGCTAAAGAGAAGGGGATGTGGCCAATGAAAAAATCACATTTGGTGTACTCTCCCATTAAAATCAGAACATCAAAAGAAAGTTGAAAATCCCCTCACAGTGAGGCTCTGGAGCTAAACTGTGATGCTGGCAAGAAAAATGTTTTTTTTTTTTTTTTTTAAATGTCTCTCAGGACAGGATATGAGGCCTTTGGAGGAGAAAAATGTCCTGAAAATCATGGTGCAATACTTGCTCAGGAACATAAAACAGATGCCTTTGAAACTCCATCGGTGAGGCTGGGAGTCTGGAGGGCTTCGATGCTTTCAGCCTTGTGCTTTATGGCTGGCAGGCTACTTTAGACTTGCCAGGGGTCCCGGGGTTGCCATGGAATTTGTAAACAAATCTGTAATCAACCGACTCTGAGGTGGTACAACAATGCTAAGGGGAGTGTAGGGGAGACAGGGTGCTCTTGCTGGGAAAAAGTCTTGAAAAATGACATCTTTGAAAGGTCATATAACACTGAGCAATGGGACTGGCAGCCTTGCTGGTGGGTATCAGCCGCACTGACTCAACCCCCCCTCCTCTTTCCCCATCCAGCACCCCTCTTCCCTGCAGATGTTTCACTGGTCCTCCACGGATGGGGAAACAAGCTAAGACTGCAGGAGGACATTTCCCAGTGTCACAGCTGGTGTGGCCAGAGGGTTAACCTCTCTGGTTTCTGAAAGTTAAGCTAGTCCAGACTTCTGAGTATTTCTGAACTGCTTGCTCTTGTCTCTGCTCTGGAAGATATGAACTCCACGGTTATCGCACACCTACCAAAGGACAAGTTCTGGCCCAGCTGCTGGGAAATGTCAATATGATTAAGATATAGCTTCTGTCCTGGTCAGCGGGGGACACTACAGGGTGATGAATGTCACGACAGTGCACTATGCACAGTGGTCAGCAGAGAGGAAATGGGTACCAAACTGGGTCCTCCCTGAAGGGCAGGAGGGGCTAATGATGCCAGTATTTTTTGAGCATATACTGTGTGCCAGGCAGCATTCTAAGTACATACATATATTAACTAGTACACAAACGCATGAGACAAGTACTACTATTATCCCCAGACAAGTAAACTGACAAGTTAAGTAACCTGTTTGAGATCACACAGCTGATTCAGGAGGCAAGACCCCAGGGCATACAGGCTAAGTGACTGCACCACGCTGCCGGAACCCATTGTCAGTAGGCTGCCCTGGCGCTACGGGTATGAAAAATAGGATATGCTCTGTAGGTGCTCTGGTGGTGTGGAGACGAGAGTACCAGATGTAAAACTAGAATCCAGGGTTTCCCAAGGACAAATATCCAGAGACATTAGAATCTCCATAAGCAAAAGGACTAGAGAGTTTCTACTTCAGGGAACTGCTTCTAGAACCTGTTTAGAAATCCCTCGTCTCCCAAAGATGACGGCTAGGGTCAGGGAGGCAGCTAGAGGCTTCTGCACTAAAATGAAAATGAAACAGAGTTTCCCAGATCATTGTGGTCTTGATAATGGAGAGATGTGAGTTTTGGAGCAGAAGAGCCCCAAACAGGACCCGGCAGGCTAGGGCTGGCCGGAGGCTGAGTGGGGAAAAAAAAATTCCATTTTGCAGAAGAAGAAATCCCTAGAAAGGACAGACATATATCTAAACCAGCATGAGCTTTCTGACAATGGAGAGTTTGGGTGGACTCCAAGCAAGAGGAGCCTTGACAAGAGCAGGCAGAAATGACTGAAAAAAAAAAAATTCATAACCCATAGGAGCCAAGGAGTGTGACTTGGCAGCCTTTGATTTCAGCAAGCAGACCTGGGCCAGGGAGGGAAAGGGTCTTCTCCTTCATGACTAAAGGAATGACCTCGGCCTTGGCCAGAGATAATGGAAGTCAGCTGTGCTGGTCAGTGGGGCAGTAGCCTTGAGAGTGAGGGCCTCCAGCAGGGTCCTGAGGCCTGGAGGAAAGAAGACAGGAGTTCTTGGATAGACCTGTTTAAATGCCTTAAACTGAAGCCAGGCTACGAAGTCACGTGCCAGAGAGCTGCCTTTCTCTCGGACATTTCCTCCCACCTCGGCAGACTTGGTTTGGAACTGTGAACTGACAGAGAGAGAGGAAGAGGGGAAATTGATCCTTAACATGCTTCTCAGTGGAGAATCCCTTTTCATTTAAAAAAATTAAATGCACATAGGTTAGGGGGTTACAGAGGTCTATAAGATTGGTTAGAGAAAGGCAGCAAATTATCTATCTCACATGACTGTCCTGGGAGGGACTTTGGGGACCTGACTCTAAAATATAGACTGTCAATCAACCCAATTTATTTTGGCTATCTCATTTAACTCCACTCACAGAGGTACTGGTTGTTGTGAGTTTCTGAGACTTTTGAGAATTTCTCGGTGTAAATCAAATTGGTCCTTGGCTTTCTGGTTTAGGAAATACATTCATGTGATTTTTTTTTTTTTTTTTTTTGTAATCCAAGATTTTGCTCTTAGTGCCCCCTCTCATGGATGACCAGCCTCTGGATTTAGGTATGTATTTCCTCACTTATCATGGGTATTATGTTCCAGACCTCCCCGTGAAGTAGGAACCTTACATTTATTCTACACTCTTAAAGCTACGTAACTTTAACAGCATACATATACAGTACTGCAAATCCTGCGATATAGTGAAAAATCCACGATAAATAATTAAATATAATATTTAAAAAAATCCCGTGATACAGTGAGGCTGTGATAAGTGAACTGAGATACAGCGAGGGACTACTGTATTAAGAAAAAGAAATCTCTTTACTGGCATTTTTTAGGGGTATTTTGGGAGGGGAAGAAAGCAGATTGCTATGTTCAATATGCAGATTTTCCCTGAAGTCACTTCCCTTCCCATTAAAAAAAATTCTTTAGTGGAGACTATGAAAAATTAACTATTGGAGTCAATACAGATGGGATATAAGTTTTTAATTGGGAGTTTCTCCAGTCAGTCAGCCAGTCAGTCAGTCTGTCCACCAATGTCCCAGGACTCCCCATGCTCAAGATTCATCGTCCTCATTAGTCATCACCCTTGTCAGTTGACCTTGGTTTCTAAAGAGATATTAAAGCAGACTGGAGGTGGGAGTTCAGAAATAAGATGACCCCTTCATCTTTAGGAACAAGTGGCGGACCCCCAGACCCTCTTGCATTTTGTAGCAAGCTTTTCCCTATTGTTTTTCTGGATCCATACTTCAAGATTCATATCGTCAAAGGGAAAAGACACAGGGTCTCCACGAAGCAGAGTAACAGGGGTAAAGGTATCCACTGGATAGATGCCTCCAGATGAGGGGAGTGGCCTAACAAAGACCACTCCCCCTTCCTACACAGGTAGACAAATCCTCTGATATCTCTTACGGAGAAGCCAATGAGAGATGGCAAAGAAGCAGCAGCCTTTTCTTCAGTAATCGGAGACGGCCGAAATTCTCACTTATATGCTGGCAGGAACTTAGGGAAAGAGAGAAAGTGCCCGTCCTTCACATTTTCCATGACCGAGGCTCCTGGTTTGGGGATACAAGGACATCAGGTGCCCCGAGAGGTCTTCATCCACAGCGAACTTTGGGTAGGGAGTCCTGAGGTCCAGAGGGGATGGAGTCCAAGATGGCAGCAGGGAAGTGCTCGGAAAAGGCTGGGTGATGAAGGGAGCCCTGCCTGCCTTCCCAGGTGTGTTGACAGTCGGCGGGTCCTTGTAGACATCCACCGTGGCAGGGCAGGAGCGCTCTACCTTGGGGCAGTGTCACGTGTGGGTTGGCTCAGAGCTAAAGGTTGCAGAGTGCCAGGGAGCAGCCCTAGGAACGGAGGGTTCCTTGGCTTGTCTCAGCACCTCATCCACATACCCCACTTGACAGCTTTCGCTGCCAAGACTCGGAACAGCCCAGGACTGTCCCTTCTCAGAATGAGGCAACCCTCCTCAATGGCCAACAGGTTGTTCAAGCAGGAGCATCTGGTTCAGGTGTGGGAGCTGGAGCTGGCTTTACGTAGGGCTCATCCTCCATTCTCCACGGTCACTGCAGGGGTCTGGGGCAGGGATTCCTGTGGAGCAGCAGACTCGGGGATCAACTGAGGGTGCTTGTTAGAAGCGAAAATTCCAGGGCCCATCTCAGATTTTCCAAATGAAATTTATTTAGAGTGGGTATGCCTCGCCCGCTTCATTTTTAAAAAGCAAGCTTCACAGGTAACTCTTACACACCTTAAACATTTGAGAAGCTTTAGGCAGCGTTTCCCAACTTCCAGGTGACAAGATACACCTACTTTCTAGGCCTTTCCCCCCACAAGTTGATTTGGAGTGTCTGGGATGGAGGGTGGGAATTTGTGTTTTCGGCAGGTGCCACAGGTGAAAAGTTGGGAGATGCTCTGTCCCGGGCTGTGGGCTGTGGGAATCTTGAGAGGCTGTGCTGGTCCAGAGCATGTCCACCTCAGGAATGACCTGAGGAGTTTAAAAAGTTTGTACATACGCCTTGCCCACTGTGATGATTTGGATTCCGTAGGTTGTTACCCAGATCATTGTGCACACATCTGGGCGAGAAGCACAGCCTGTGCCCTGCTTCAGGCCGATCCTGTTCCCATGGGTTGGAGACGGCAGCCTTAATTACTGAGAGAGAGGCATTGGAAAAGAGCTTCTATTTAATTCTGGAGCAGGAACCCCACCTGAGAAACAACGAGGGCAGCCTTATGTCCATTTGCAATGGACATAGTGCCTCTGTGTGCTTTATCTGATTTGATCGTCACCATGTAGGGTTGTGATGTGGATATTTCCATTTGATCACTTGATGCATGTGGAAGTTGAGGCTCAGAGAGGCTCAGTAACCTGCCTGAGGTCCCATAGCCTGTGTGTGGCTACATGAGGGAGCAGCTCTCTGTTCCTGGTGCCGCCTAAACAAGTAGATGTAGGCAAGACGATTCATAAAGGGGCATTTGCCCAGGGGCTTGGGGGAGCATCGATGTGGGTATCATCTGCAGGTGAAAAGCCACCTAGGGCTTGGGGCGAGAAGAGGAGGAAGCAGTTTTGATGCTCATGGGCTCACTTTTATTCTTTTCCTGTGGTTGCTGCTAACCCTTGACGGGAGGTTTCCTTTGAAGTTTCCCTCCTCCCTGCCTTCCAGGATGAACATGACCTAACCCCAGCCTATAGTCTGCCTCAGCCAGATGGAGGCCACACTCTGCAGCCATTGGCCTTGGACGAGGGAGTCAGGACTGCATAGCTCTTTTTTTTTTCTTTGTGCAAAACCTACCAGCCTTTTGGGGACTGATCCTTGACTTTGGCAGCACCCATGATCACGACCTACCCAGGCCATAACAACAGTGACATACTAACTACTGACATTTCTTAGCTTCTCAGATGCTCCAGAAAGTTGACAAGCTTTGGCAGAGGTGGACTTCTTTTTCCCAGGGCTCATCATTGGAGCCCGCACCAAGGAACAGATAGACCAGTGCTTATAGGACAGGAACTCTGAGCAAGACCCTGTGTGCGCCTAACCGATACCAACCAAGGGACAGGGAGACCCTCTAATTCCCATGACTGAGACTGGGTCACATTGGGCCATGCCTTGGGCTCTCTTTCCCAGGAGAACAACCACGTGCACCCCAGCCATAGACGTCCTGGGGAGAAGCCAAAGTTTCAGGGAACAAAGAGTGACAGGGCCTCAATTTGCAATTCGTGTATGATTTGCTTGCTGTTGCAATGAAGAAGGAAACAAGATGTGATCCAGGAACGGCGGGTTCCCTGAAGGTGTGGTGGTATCGATAGTCAATTCTTTGCCTGCCAACTTATTCGGATCCAGAAACGGTGTGCAATTCTGGCACCAGAATTCTCTTTATCACACAGTGGGAAGTGATCCTAAACACTTGGAACAGGACGAGTGGCTGGGGTTCAGGTAGGTAAAGGGTGGGAGGAGCAGAGGGTGCCAGACAACGAAAGAATCCAATCAGGGGGATATAATGTCTGTTTTCTACTCTCTTTCATCGGTGACGTCATTGGCCGCTGAGTGGGCATGGGGGAGGGTAGAATGAAGGCAAAGGAGAGAAAGAGTGGGGTGTGGGTGGGGGGGATCTATAGTGAGAAAAATCCTGGAGAGAGGGAGGGAGGGATGTGGCTCAGCCTTCATGCTTCTGGGGTGTGTGCGTGCATGCACCCACCCACACACCTCTCTGTCAGCTCCCAGCCTGCAGGTTAGCTCCAAATTAATTTTTAGATTGCTCCTGTTAATCATCCTCTTTAAAAGTATAATCACCATTAATTTTTTGCCTTTAAGAGCCCCCTTCTTTCAATGACGCTCATGTGTGTGTACCACATTCACAGATAATTTCACGTTTCCCTTTGTTTTTTACACCTCATAGCTGCACCTTTGACCTCTAATTGAACATTAATGACTTTCATGGCAGAGAAACTACTGCTTCATGTGTTTCCCACTCCCAACCCCTGGAGAAGCATACGTGGTGCTTAGCCCCTACCAGGTGCCTCGTGAATGTCTAATGGGCCACGTCCTCACAGGGGGAAGGGTCATGGCTTTCCTGGGCAGTGTCAGCGAGTAACAGTTCTACCTGGGTGAGCCTTGCCGTGGGTTCTGGAATGTTTATCTTGTACTCATGACAGTGACCTGGTCCCATGAAGTTCAGTGTCTTCTCTCATCACGAACATCCCAATCGGGCCTGGCTGTAGCTTGGAACTCTGTAAGGTAATTGCCTTTGGGAGTCCTTGTCCTGGCCCGTGTTCTAAGAGATGCTGTGTTCTCACACAATACCTCTGGTACTTTCTGTTAATCTGACTCCCTTGGCTGGGGCCCAATGAAAGCCTCCATAAGCCTGTTCTCTGAGCCAAGGAAAGTTGTGTTATAGTGAAGATTCTGTGAAATGAGAATATCCAACTGTATGCTTTGAAGAGGGTTTCAGAAAATTCCGTGAGTCTTCCAAGTTTTTCTGCCAACCCCACCCACATCGATTAATGAGATGCCTCATCCAGTCAGAACTTCATCCCAGTCTCCTCCCCCTCTCCTTAGGGAGGGAGAATATACACCTGGTTGTGGTCACAGCTACTTGGCATTTATACCCCAAAGAATAAATGCCTAAGGAAACCTAACAAAAAGGTAGATAAAAGGAGAGGCTCACACAATTGGATGCTTATGGGCTCCCCAATGAAATTTTTAAGAATCTCGGCCTCAGTCTATTTAACATCAACCCAGGAGAAGGCTGAGACCCCCTGCTGGTACCTCTACAGAGGAGTTGGAAAGACTTAAGGGTTTTTGATTCTGGGAAGTGATAAGTCCCAATGCTGATGAGAGAACGTCAAGGCTGCCTGGCCCAAATGCTGCTTCCAGGCATTCTGGCTCCGCTGTGCTGAGCCCCACCTGGGGCCCTGATGCAGAAGGTTTGAAGACTGCTGTGAGAAACCCAACACTTGTTAATACCAAGGGCAGACGCTGGTTCTTAGCACTTTTCATCACCCTGACCACCATCACCACCACCGTCTGAGGAACATTCATTGTCCAATGGCCCACGTCCAGCTCACTGCAAAGCCAGCACATTCCTTGCTAGACCACATGGGTTTAAGGACTGTAGCATCTGCAAGATCCATGAACGGAGCATGAATCATAAGCCTCTGAACTATGGCGGTGAGACTGAGGAACTAAACTTCTCATGTTATTACATTTTAACTAATTTGAATTGAAATAGCTGCAGGAGTCTAATGTCTCCTATGTTGGGTAGGGCAGAACTGGGGGAGGAGGCAGGAAGAACCTGGTCAGCTCCTGGTTTCTGATCAGATCACAGTTTCCAATTTCAACCCCATTGGAATATGCCAAGTCTAAGAGCCAGGAGAATCTGGACATATACATAGAACAACTTGAAGATAAGTGAGGATTGGCCACTTCTCCCACCCCTCCCGGTACCCAGCATGGTATTGACCTTGGCAGTCACCAGCTGGCTTCCACTCTTGGATGTCGTAGTTTTGGAGGGGTGATGCTGCTTTCTTCAGTAGGCCTGGAAGAGCAAGGACGGGATTTTGTTTCACTGAAGATGGGCAAATTTAAGGGTGATCACGATGCCAACCAACTCTTAGGGCTAATACAGCTGGATTTTCTGACCAAACCCCCCAACATGGTGCAGTAGTGAAGAATCTGGGTTCTGAAGCCAGGAAGCCTGGGTTGGATCTTACCTCTGCTACTCAACATCTTCTGCATAACTGAGCAAATTACTTAATTCCTTTAAACTTAAATTTCTTCATCCGTAGAATGGGGATGGTAACAACAGTTCCAACTTCATGAGGTCAGCAGTTCCCAAACTCTTTGGTCTTCTTTACAGTCTTAAAAATTAATGAAGAACCCCCCCCCCCAACAATAACTTTTGTTTTTTTTTGCATTAAATCTAGTAATATATATTGCATTAGAAATTGAAAATAAGAGCATTAGAACATTAATTTGTTTATGATGAGAATAAAACCATTACATATTAATGTATTTTTATGGAAAATCACCGTATTTTCAAAAAAGAAAGTAGCTAGTGAAGAGCGTGACATTGCTTTATAGTTTCGCAGGTCTCTTTCATGTCTGGCTCACCAGAAAACACCTAAGTTGTCACCTCTGCTTTTGCATTTCGTCAGTTACAGTGCGTTGTTTTGATTGAAGTATAGGCTGAAGATCTGGTCTCAGGTATTTAACTGGAAAAGTGACATGTATTTTCATAGTCTTTTTAGCTAATTGTGGATATTTTTGTACAGGGTGGGGCAAAAATAGATTTATAGTTCATATGGAAAATAATACAATAATTAATAGGCAATAATGCAGGAATAAACTGTGTTTCATGTACTCACAACCTGCTTTTGCCTCACCTTGTATGAGTAACCTCTATAAATCCATTACTTATTTTGTGACAAAATTGAGACCCTTCTAGACAGTAATTATTATCTGAAACTTTTGTCTTTGGCCTGAGTTTATATATAATCAACAAATAGCAAATAGCAGAGAAGCAAAGTAATAGAAATTTAAGTGATATACGCAGACAGTTCAACGCATCCCATTCGACAGTATCTTCATGGCATGAAGTTTCATTTACAAGTGGTGGCTCTGGACACTCTTCATTCTTTTGGTCTTTTTAAAGATTCTACTGAGTGTCTGAAAATGTCATACCATGCTGTAAAGAACAAGTGAAGAAGTGTGTGAGAGACTGACATGCTGATGTGTGGACTTCTAATGGCGTTGCTATGCGTAACCTATACAGTTGTCTTCTCTCTCTTTCTGGTTCAGATATGAGAATGCGGATTGGTGTAACCAGGAGAATAAACTGCTTGAAAACACAAATGGAGATTATTTTTTACCTCTCCCCCACCCAGTGCTTAACATTTGATCCAGCACATAGTAATCCATTTGGCTGATGGAAAGGAAGATACTTTTGGGAGAAATCCAACTAGGGTGGTGACTCAGACAGAATAAATAGAATAAGGATGCTTTATTTACAAAGCATTGATCTCAATCCAGGGGATCGCAAAACTTAAATATTCAGTAAGAAAGGAATAGGACCTCTTCAGAGATAGGAAAAATAAACCAGATACAACTTTCAGTAATAGATAAATAGAAGAAATGAATGAAGAAAGCAGAGAGTTCTGACTCTGTTAAGCACTCATATAAATATGGAATGAGTTCTCTCTTGGAACAAATGCATATTACCTCTTGGTTTTTCTGAAAGATCTTATTTTTATTTTTATTTATTTAGTTTTCAATTACATTTCACATTCAGTATTAGTTTCAAGTGTATATAGCATAGTGGTTAGACAATCATATATTTTACAAAGTGTTTTCCCCAATAGTTCCAGTATCGACCTGGTACCGTACATGGTAATTACAATATTATCGACTATATCTTCCCTAAGCTGGACTTTACATCCCTGTGACTCTTTTGTAAGCTCCAATCTGTACTTCTCGATCTCTTCACCGTTTTCATCCAGTCCCCCAACCCCCTCCCCTCCTCTCAGTCAACAGTCTTTTCATTGTATCTATGAATCTGTTTCTGTTTTGTTTTTTTATTTTTTTTTTGGTCATTGCTGTTGTTCATTTATGTTGTTCTTTAGATTCCACATACAAGTGAAATGATATGGTATTTGTTTTTCTCTGACCCACTTATTTCACTTAGCATAATACCTACTAGGTCCACCCATGCCATGGCAAATGGTAATAGTTTATTCTTTTTTTTTTTTTTTTTTGTGGCCGAGTGATACTCCATTGTATAAATACACCAGTACTTTTTTATCCACTTGTCTATTGAACAGTATTTGGGTTGCTTCCATAGCTTGGCTATTGTAAACTATGTTGCAATGAACATAGAAGTGCATACATTCTTTTGAATTAGTGTTTTGTGTTTCTTTGGGTATATACCCAGAACTGTCATAAGGCAGTTCCATTTTCAACTTTTTGTGCTCCCTCCATCCTGTTTTCCACAGTGGCTGCCCCAGTCTGCATTCCCACCAACAGTGTGCAAGGGCTCCCCTTTCTCCACATCCTCTCCGATACTTGTTGTTTGTTGATATATTAATGATAGCCATTCTGATTGGTGTAAAGTAAATTCTTATTGTGATTTTATTTTATTTTTTTTAATTATATTTTATTGATTATGCTATTACACTTGTCCTGATTTGCGCACTTCACTCCCCTCCACCTGTTACAAATACAAGACTGCTTAAAATATCATGTATATGATCACATGCAATCATTTACATACATAGTTCTGTATGTTTTGATATGCGTAAAAAAATTATTACATATTAAAAAGTAAAAAATTGTCCATTACTCTATTTTAAACTTTATTTGTATAATATTACCTATATATTTAAAAATTTATTTAATTGTACCTGATTAAAATTTTAAAATATTATATATATATTTTTCTATGCCAGATACTAATTTTATGCATTTAAAAAAACCCTTAGATTTGGTTGACATTTTTTTGTTGATTTTCTAATTCATCAAATCCATACTTAACCTATGTCATTTCCTTTCTTTTCCTTCGGTACACCCTGTTCATTTTCTAACTCTTTGAGTTGAATGCTCAATATTAATTTTCAGCTTTTATTCTTTTTGAATGTAATAAAGCCTGGCCAAGACATGATTGTGGTCCAACACAATTGATAATGGGCTCCTAGTGTGCGCCCAGCCTCAGTTCTCAATCAGGAGGTGGATCAAAGTTCTCCTCTTCTCTGTGGGAGAGGGCCAGACAGAGGTGCAAAGGCAGGCTGTAGAGGCTCGAGAGATGGGTTCCCGTCAGTTACTCCACCTAGAAATCTCCGTCCACGCTTGTCAGAGTCCACAATCACCACCAGATGGCGCCCAACCTCAGCGGGGACTGGGTTGAATTGAGAATTTGATCCTGCAAAGGGATTTTCTGAACATATTGCCCATATGCTTGTTTCCTCCCTCTTCTTACTCTTCCTTTATTATATTGTTATTTCATTACACTACTCTCCCACCTCCCTCTATTGGCTTGAACGTATTCCTTGTATTTCAAATATTTTACTGGCTGGAGCATACTTCACTAGTTATTCCATATTTCTTTGTTTTTCTTCCCCCAAATACAAGGATTTAAAATACTTCTTCCCATATTACATGTTATTGTTTCTTAGTATTTTAATTTAACTTGCTTTTGCTTCTTCCAAGTTAGCTCTTATTACTGTTTTTGTTTTAAGTCAATGCTTATTGATTTCTTCATTCATCATTTCTTCTTGCTTCATACTTCTTAGGAGATTTAATATGGGCTTCTTTCTGAAACATCAAAATAGTAGTGTTTCAGCAATAGATGTCAGTGATAAATGTTTTTAGCCTTATTTTTAAAAAATACCTTTATTTCCCTTTCATTTTGTAATAATAGTTTAGTTGGGTATAAGAGAAACTCTTCTGTTGTTGCTAGTTAGAACTCTGTGGTCAGCCCAATTATCTTTCTTTTTAGGTTATCTTTATTTGAGAGCTTTTAAAAGTTTCCTTTAAAAAACATTTGGTTCCAATGTATGTAGCTATGTGGCTTTTTTGTTTGTTTTCTTTTATGATGCTTGGAATTCACCAGCCTTCTTAAATTCCAGAAAATTCTCAGTCATTCTGTCTTTGAGCTCCTTCTAACCTGCTTTCCTCCATTTTCTTCTGGAACTTAGATTTGATTTAGATTTAAAATTTCCAATATATCAATTAACCCCCATGTTTCTTAAACTCTCTTGATATTTTCTATGTTCCTATATTTCTGTATTTTATTCCAGATGACTTTCTTTTTGTTAAGTTATTGATTATGTTGTTACAGTAGTTCCAATTTTTTCCCCTTTGCTCCCCTCTGCCCAGTAACCCCCTTCCCTCCAACAATCCCACCCCCTTAGTTCATGTCCATGAGTCGTGCATATAAGTTCTTTAGCTTCACTCTTTCCTATATTATTCTTAACTTCCCCCTGTCTATTTTGTATCAACCAATTATACTTCTTAATCTCTGCACCATTTCCCCATTTCTCCCCCTCCCCCTCCCAGCTGATAACCCTCCAAATGATCCCCATACCTATGATTCTGTTCCTATTCTGGTTCGCTTAGTTAGATTTTGTTTTTTAGATTCAGTTGTTGATAGCTCTGAGTTTGTTGTCATTTTAGTGTTCATATTTTTGATCTTCTTTTTCTTAAGTAAGTCCCTTTGACATTTCATATAATAATGGCTTCGTGAGGATGAACTCTTTTAGCTTTACCTTGTCTGGGAAGCACTTCATCTGCCCTTCCATTCCAAATGATAGTCTTGCTGGATAGAGTAATCCTGGTTGCAGGTTGCCTTTCATCAGGCTGAATACTGCTTGCCAGTCCCTTCCTGCCTGCAAAGTTCCCTCTGAGAAATCAGCTGATAATCCTCTAGGCACCCCCCTGTAGGGAACTCTCCACCTCTCTCTTGCTGCCCCCAGGACTCTCTCTTTATCTTTCACCTTTGGCATCTCAATCATGATGTGTCCTAGTGTGGTCCCCCTTGGGTCCAGCTTGCCCGGGACCCTCTGTGCTTCCTGGACCTGTATGTCCATCTCCTTCGCAAAATTTGGGAAGTTTTTCTCATTTTTTTCAATTCTTGCTTCCTCATTCTGCACTGGTTGACTGTTTTTTTTCCTCCTATGTTCCAAATAATTGATTTGAACCCTAGTTTCCTTTCCTTCACCATTGGTTTTGTGTGAATTTTCCTTTGTTTCACTTAACATAGCCTTCACTTCTCTTATGCATTTGCCGTACTCAAGCATATCTGTCAAGCCTGTGAGCATTTTTACCACCAGTGTTTTGAATTCTGCATCTGTTAGGTTGTCTATCTCCTCATCTGTGAAGTTGGCTATCTCCTCCTCACTTAGTTCTCCCACTGGAACCTTGATCCGTTCCCCATTTTGGGCCATACTTCTCTGTCTCCTCATTCTGGTAAGCTTCTGTGTTTGTCTGCCTCTGTGTCCCAGGTAAAGCTGTAGCTCCTGTTATATTGTAATGGGTGGAACCTTAGGGATGCTTCAGTACAGGGCGACTTGTTTCACCACGTTGTGGCGCTATATGTGGGGGAGGGGTCAGAGAGGGAACAATGCTGCCTGCCCAGCACTAGACCCCTTCCAGGTACCTCTCTCACCTCTGTATGGGAGTGGCGGCCCCTAGCTGCTGCCCTGGCCATTGTTCCCAGAATGGGTGGGTCTGCGGATGTTCTAGGACCGTGGGGGCCCTTTAAACAAGTGGACTCTGCTGAGAGACTGGCAGTTTCTGCCTCCACCCCAACCTCCACTGGTCTGCACAGTCAGAAGCAATGAGGCCTGATTTTCCCTGGTGCTGGAATCGTGAGCTGCAAGGGCCAGTGAGGAGCTGGGAACGCTCCCCAGGTGTCCCTCCCAACTTTTTTAAATGTGTCACTACACTTTCTGCTGCCACCACATCACGTCCTTTCTGCCCTGGCTCCGCGCTTCCTACCTGTCTGGATGAGTATTTCTTCTTTATATATTTGTCTGCTGGACTTCCATGCAGTTTGATTTTCTGGAACTTCTGGTTGTCTCTACTTTTGAGGTAGTTGTATTCCTTCTTAGTTGTGGAGGGAGACTCAGCGTGTCTGTCTACCCCAGATGATTTTCTTAAATCAACTTACTAGTTCACTAGTTCTTTTTAAATGCATCTAACCTGGTACTGAATTTGGATCTAAAGTTTTAATGATCATAGTTTTCAGTTGTAGAAATTCTACTAGATTGTTCTTCAAATTGCTACCTTAAATTTTTAAAAGTCCTATCATTTTAATTTTTACTATGTCTTCTTTTATCCCCTCAATTTAAACATACTTATTTGGCCTGGTCTCTCAGGTTTTCTATTTTTTCTAGTTCTTGGGTTGATTAAATAGATTAAATGGACAATTTTATTACCTTAAGTTTATCAGATGATGCCCCTCCCTGATCCTTTTTCATCACATAACTAGTGATTTTTTTTACTATAAGCTTTTACTTTTTTTTCTGCTGAGTTTCACCTACCCTGGATTGTGGACAACTCCCGACAGAGCAGTCTTGTCTATACTTCTCTACAGGTTTCTGTGGTTTCCACAGTTTGCAGAGCCCTGATTATGTTAATTTCTTGCTTGACATCCTTATCACATGGAGATAGTTTAAGCTGATACTCCACACCCAGATTGGGTTTGGGATGTTTCATAGGACGCATATGTTTTTCCACCCAGAACTCAGAAAAGACAGTTGACCTCCTTGTTGCTTCCCAGGGTGGCAGACAGGATTCTTTCAGTTCCCTTTTCAAGTCCTGGAAGGATTTTTGAGAGTCTTAGTTTTAACCAGAGGTCTCGGTTCCACCAAACAGTGTCCAGGACATATTTACGGTGAGGCCTGGTGTCCTGGTCTGATTCTTTCCTGCTCCCCTAGCTGGAGCCTACATCTCTGGTTTTGGATTTCCTTTTTGTTTCTGGCACCTGGGAACTGTCTTGGCTTTCTTCCAGACTATGTAATTTCAAGTTTTAAAATATTTATCCAGCATTTAGAAGTGTTTGCAGTGGGAAGAAGTCTTTGTTAAATCAGCCTGCCCTACTGTCAGCATTGCTTTTCATGCGCGTATTCCTATTTCTGTCCCACATTTCTCACTTAAATTAATCGGGGTAAGTTCCCCTAACCCCTACGGATCTCACACCCCAAAGAAGTCAGACGAACTAGAGCATTAAGTTGCCTACCTGAGATTCCTTTTCCATTTCATTTGTATTGCTGCTCAGAAACAATCCCAGAAGATGGAGCTGGGGGGCACCTTGCAACCGTGGATAATTAGATGAGGAATCAGGGCCTAGCTGGGGCTCTGGGTTTTAGATTCTCTGTTCAGAATGTGTAACATTTGCTGGGGCACCCAGGGTAGAAAAAGGAACACTGGACCTGGAATCAGAAAACCGAGAATTGCATCCCAGGTTTGCCACTTATCAGCTGTTTGGTTTGGACAGGCCACTTAGCCCTTTTGAGACCAGCGTGCTCTCTGTAAAATGCAGGCAAAGCATGTGGAATTTTGGACTCCTCAGGTGTGAAGGTTCCTGGTATGCAGTAGGCATTACATAATTGCTTTCTCTCTTCCCTGTGACTGAGATGCCATATGTCCCCTTTTGGAAACGTCATTCTTACACCGTCTGCCTGGAAAAAGCTCATAAAATACCTGGAGACCTATTAAACTGGAAGGTGTAAAACTGGGAAACAGGAGGCTGTTTTCCTCTTTCTCTCCTTTCTTACCAAGTGCTGGAACTTTGTTCCCAAAGTAAATCTCTCTTAAAGAGTTAACACAAGGCTATAAAATTGCAAGTGAAGCCATTGAAACCTTACAATGTTTTTTATTTTGACTTCCCATTCATTGGCCCATGGTTTTCTTGTGGTTGATCACAGAGTGAATTCCACATCCGGGGTTGTTGGCAAATTTATTCTGTAAAGGACCAGATGGCAAATATTTTAGGCATTGAGGGCCACAGATGGTCTCTGTCCCACGTTCTTTGTTTTGTTTACAACTGTTACAAAATGTCAGGAACATGCTTAGCTTATGGACTGCACAAACATAGAGCACGGGCTGGATGTGGCCCACCGGTCTGGCTGTGCTCCGCAGAACCCCCCACCCTGCCAACCATCGCCGTGAAGGCCCTCTGGATTTCGGCAACTCTCATTCAAGTGTAGGGGCACTGAGCCTAATTACCCTATCAGGTCTGCACAAGAATGATAGCTCTCCTTTGTCCCCCACCCACCAACACCTGGCCTTTTAGCCTCATTGTCTTTGTCTAAAGGGAAGAGGGGCCACTCCTCATTGGATTTCCAGCCACCCAATGATGTTCACTTTTAAATCGGAAAGTGATTTCCTAGGTTGCTAAATTAATGCTTTTTGACATTTTCCATGGCATGGTACATTTGGTAAATGAGAGTAGTTTGTACAGCTCAGAGATATGGGAGGGGGTGAGGTGAGGGGGGTTGAATAGATGCAACTGCTCATATCTAGAGGCAACTAGGCTTTGGAACTCCACTTGCCCCAGAGGTCTGATGGAACCAACGTCTCAGCAAAACTGTTAGGAATATAACACAATAGTTATGGGCACTTAATAAGCATTGGAGTCAGCCCCACATTTGAGCCCTAGCTTTACTTCTTGCTACGTCTTTGGACAAGCTTTTAAACCTCCTTTGTCTTAAGTTCTTCCTCTGTAAAATGAGGATAATAAAAACAGAACCTATTTTATATTGCCTATTTTACAGATAAAAATGTGCATGTAATATAGAAATGTAATGCCCTCAGCAAAGTACTTGGTTATTTCTCCTAAGGAGTAACTTTAGTCAACAATAATTTTGCATTAAATGAATTTTCTTGACTGAAGTCTCCAGGAGTTAATAGCTTCTAGCCCAAACTTAGACCACTTTTTATCCTAAATATTTTTTCTTCAATTTTGCTTATCTGTTTAAGCCTTTGTGCCCTGCATATTTTATGAGCATGCATGTATGTTGTTCAAACACACAATGGCAAAGCGTTTCTGCCAGCAATGCCCAGAGGACCCAAGGATGAGCAGGATCTGCAGGTCTCTCAGGCCGGACTCCCTGCTTTCTAAACAACATACCAGTGGAGCTTCTATGTCCAGAAATTCATGAAGAGTTAAAACACAGTCATATAGGCTAAGAATAAACACGGAAAGTATGAGAGGATATGAAACATGGTATGGGTTTGGTACATATTGAATAAAAGCTTTTAATTTGCCAATACTTAGGTCCCAGCAGAGCATCCTTAGTGTGAGCAATTCGGTCACCAATGACCACGATCTGCTGATGCACCTGCCTCTGAGACCACGTGGGGGGAACCAACACTTGGTCAAGGCTGGAGAAGGCACCCTCTCGGCCTCTCTCTGGAGCAGCTACCCTTCCAGGGGTCCCGTGGCAACAGCGCCATGTCGGGAAGTGAAGGATCGCTTTACGATGAGGGGAAACCACAGGCATCCCAAGCAGGCAGAAAGTCATCGGGGAAATTGCTTTTGGCAAAGTGACGTGGGTCCGCTCTCCTGGCCTCAGGTCCCATGACCTGTTGTGGCTTCTCTCCCAGGAAACCGCTCTGTGGCCATGGGACGGCTGCCTCCCTGGGAGTCTGCTTTCCTCTGGTCATCAGTTCATGTCTAGTAACTGGTGGGGGCAAAGAAGAGGAAGATTTTGTTTCTTCACCTAAGAGTCTGATATTGGCTAGTTGGTCAGTTGTTACGCATACACCACACTTAAAGGTACAGGCCAAAGATCTCAGTGTCAGGACCCCCAGGCTACAGACCCCTGAAACTGCTCTAACAAAACAACAAAAGGATCCTGATAAAGATGGTCTGTGAAACCCCTAATCCTCTGTTCTCTTCTGGAGACTCTTAAAGACAATGACTTTGTTAAAGGGCCTCCTGCAGTCAAGAATGAGGTGTAGCTTGTTTAACTGCTCGGCAAAAAAAGCCGATGTCACTGACCTTGACACCCTACCCAGCCCCGCTCTGCCTGCAGTCATCTGGAATTCTTTGATTGTTTGGTTGAAAACAGCAGAAACAAACTAGAGCTAGAAGGGAGAGAAGGCTAACTTGCTGGAGGAATGTCATGAGCGTATAGAATTGTCAGGAAGGCTAGAGAACCAAGCTGTGTCCACATGTGGTTGGCCTGGGAGCAGACTTAGCCTCTCTATTTAAAACTGGATCTTTGTGAGGGCTTGAGGGGGTCCTAGATACAAGTCAGAGGGGCCTTGTGACTTCCCAGAGGAGAAAGCTGCAGCTGACAAGAGGGGACAAGCTCAGCCCAAGTCACCCAGCCAGTCTCAGGGAGTGAGGTAACTGTTCGTTCCATGACACTACCTCCTCTTTTATTCTGACCCTCCTTTTGGGAGTAGGGGGTCCTTTGAAGCCCAGCACCCCCGGTTCCCATGAAGAGGACGGCACTGCATCCTGAGTGGGTGCTTGGCCACCGTGAGCTTCTTCGCTGACATATTTATTTCTACCTCTCCGTAACTCAGCGGGAGACCTTACATTTACAAAGTGACCAAATATATATTTTAATTCATTTCCCACTTATTTCCAGAAAACAAATGATTTTGAGGTGGCTTCACACATCCCTGTCAAAGCAATTCTGTTTGTCTTTTGTAAGTTTATAGTGGTCATGATTCCTGTGAGGGTAGAGGTTCGGGAGTCCTTACTTTCTTCCTCACCACCTCAGATCTGGAGAAAAATTACTCACTTTGAAGAGTCCCTTTCTTTATGAAACATATTCTACTTCTCCCTTACTCTTCTCACCTAAAATTGCCAGGACTCCCAGTCAAATCTGAATTTCAGGTAAATAATGAGTGATGTTTTAGTACAAGTTCAAGTATTGCATGAGACATACTGAAAAAGTATTTATTATTGATCTGAAATTCTAATTTAACTGGGGAGCTTGTATTTTTATTTGCTAAATCTGCAAGTTGACCTCACCCTCAGTAAAATAGCCTCTTCTTTGTCTCCCTCCTGTAATACTACGGGCAAAGCTCTCAGCACTGTGTCCAGTGCATAGCTAGCACTCAATAACTGTGCAGATAGCCCCTGGCGGGTGTGGCTCAGTGGAGTGAGTACTCACCTGTGAACTAAAGGGTTGCCAGTTCAATTCCCAGTCAGGGCACATGCCAGGGTTGAGGGCCAGGTCCCAGGTTGGGGGTATGCGAGAGGCAACCACACATTGATGTTTCTCTCCCTTTCTTTCTCCCCCCCCCCCCTAAAAATAAATAAATAAAATCTTTAAAAATAACTGCATTAATTTTATTACTGTATCTGCAGCTACTCTTGCCCTAGTATGTGCAGTACTTTAACACATTACTATCCTTATGTGGCTCATTGCTGCCTTCTCCACCCATCTGCAAATCTAAGGTCAGGAGGAACCATGTTTTTATATCTTAGTAACTGGGCATAGTTGGTGCTTAATAAATGTTGAATGAACAACAATAACACGAAAGACGTGAAAAATAGACGGCTAATACAAGAAGTAATCTAGGGGGAACATCGGTGCTACCTATCAGATGAAGCCTACTTTTGAGGTGGTTTCAGCATCTGACACTCTTGGGTTTAAAATCCCAAGTCTACTACTAAATACCTACGTGAGCTTAGAACAGCTTGTTTGTTATCTTAAAGATTCACGATAGTTATCTGTGCAGTGAGGATGTGGCATTTCCTAGCACTAGGAGACAGAGAGTGGACCTGACTAGGCCAGGGGGCGGGATCAGAATCTGGGCTCCTTGACAGTTTTCAGGGCGCTCCCACATGGGTGGCACCTCACCTGACTGCAACCCATGCAGCACGCTGATGCAGTGCCAGGTGAATGCGGAGTGAGCCTCAGAGAGCCATTTCCTACGGAACAGAACCCCTAGTTTACTGCACCCCTAATTTCTTCCTCTCCTCATTTTAAGTGAAAATCTCCGTGGATTACATACTTTTCTTCCTCCTTTTTCTTCCCTTTCTCCTGCTTCTTCTCAGGCTTGGCATTCCTTTGTAACTTTTTTCCCTTTAGTGAGCAGTGACAGCCTCGTGTATCAGAATCTCCTTTTCGGGCACAAAACAGTGTTTATTTCTTACTTTTCCCATCCACATGAGAAAAGAAAGCCAGGGGGCTGGAGTTTGTCCATCTCCCTCATCTGGGGAGCCCCCTCTCAGCCTGGGGGTTTGTCATCGGGGTGTGTTTCCTGCCTTCCAAAGCATTTTGAACAGAAGGTCAGCTTCTCTTGGTGACTTAGGATTGTCCTTATGGGTTATGGTCTTGGACAGACTGAGGACTATGAGATTTTGACAAAAAAAAAAAAAAAAAAAAATCGAGTTATGACCGGAGGTAAAAGAAATTTCCATGGTTAACTAAACATTGCTTTACTGTAGTTTAACCAAAGACTTTCAAGTTCCTTCCCCTAAAGGAACACCATTCCAGCTAAAGGAGGTGGTCTGCACGTGATGCATACATACCCTGGCTCATGGAGACAGACTCTGTCAGAACCGTCAGCATCCTCCAGTTGTATGCCCCCTGGTGAAGTGATGGCTATGTGCTGGGTGCTGTATTTAGCCTGGAAATCTCCCACCAATTGTAGAAAGTTAGGTGCAGAGGGAAATGGTAAGAGCGGTGGGCTCTCAGGAAACCCTCAGTTCAGACCCCAGCTGTGCCTCTCAATAGCAGAAAGATCTTAGGAATGATGCTTACTGCATCTTTTAGATTAGAATGATAATAATAATAATACCACATAGGGTTGTTACGTTGGACTCCTAATTCTCCCTTCTCCATTTCAGTACAGGGCCACTGCCAAAAGAGAGCAGGAAGGAGAAATTTGGGGACATAATCAACGGGACCCCTCAAATTATATCCCTAATTTGAAGTTTCATTTGTTGGTTAGGAAGAATATAGGTGCTGCTGCTAAAAAACCAAAATATTAGGCTTAAACAAGGTAAGTTTATATTTTTTAATAATATAAAGGACTAGCCCTGGCTGGGTGGCTCCGTTGGTTGAGGTGTCATCATGGACACCAGAAGGCTGTGGGTTCTATTCCCGGTCATGGCACATACCTCGGTCGTAGGTTTGGTCCCTGGTTGGGCCACGTACAGGAGAAAACTGCTCAATGTTTCTCTCACATCGATGTTTCTCTCTCTCTCTTTCTCCCTTTCCTCTCTCTCTAAACTCAGTAAACATATCCTTGGGCAAGGATTTTTTAAAAAAGAATATAAAGAAATAGACCAAGTGTGCGTGGTATAAGGTGAAATCGTGGCTCCACAGTGTCAGCAACCCAGACTCTTCCTCGTTGCTCTCTCACCCTTGACATGCAGCCGTTTGTCCCAGCCCCAGCCACCATGTCCACCTCCCAGCCAGGCGAGGACAGAAAGGAGTGCCTGAGCCTGCCTTTCAAAGAAGGGCAACCAGGGACTTGTCCACATCACTTTCCGCACGTCCTATTGGCCATACTCCCCTGCAAGGGAGGAGGCAAAGATAGCCTTCATTCTGAGAGGTCATTTGCTGTGCTATTATGCTAAAACCAGGAAAAATAGCTTAGGTGAAATAATTCTTCCAATCAGCATGTTTCCTCTGTCCTATTTCAAAGCTAAATCGATAATCCATTCCCCTCTCATTCTAGATATGCCGCAATCCGATTAGTTAGCAGTAGGGTAACGGGATCGGTTTATCTCACCATTAGATATCCCCGGCGGCAGAGATCCTTTGACTCCCCTTTTATCATGTTTTCATTGCTGCCTGCTTCCTCTCTCGTTGCCAGCTGTCCCCTGGCATTGTCCTGGGCTAGCAGTCTAGTTGTCGGAGCTTGTCCCCTCCCGTGCCTGCCTGGTCCTTCCCCTTCTCCAAACACATAGGTTATACACTTGCATTTTTTCCTAGACAATATTATATGTAATGCAAAAACAAACAAACAAACAAACAAAAAACAAACCTGGTATGAGTGAGAGCTAACAACTTTTGTGATAACTCCATGTTGCCCATTCAGTAGGGCTTCTCTTTGCTTCCTGCCTCTCAGTTACATTAGCATAGCTGAGATTACTAGGTAAGGAGGGGGCCTCTGTATTTGAAGAAGAGAGGAAAGGCAAGGAAGCCAGTGGTGGGGGAGAATTAAGGATTCAGAAAATACTCATCTAGGGAATTTTGCTGGGGTGAGATCTCGTCGTCGTCGGCAGCCGTCCCTCTCAAGAGACGATGGTGTAGCTTCTTAAGAGTCTATCTGCACCGCCGAGAATGGCTGTGCAGTCCAACTCGGGAGTGACACGGTATCTGTCTCCTCCCGTGTTGAATCGACATCTTGCGATGACGCTGGAGTGTCCTCTCCAGTGAAGCTGAAGCTACAGAGCCTGGGCAGGGTGATATGGAGGGTCTGCTGTTGCCCATGCAGGGGTGAGATCTAGTACTTAAGAATAAAAAGATGAAACAAGTAAAATAAATTGGGAAAGGCCAACAAAATGCAGAGACCAAAAGGCACTTTCTTCAATTTTAAAAAATTATTCTACTTCCCAACGGTGGATGAGTGGAGTGACATCGGTACCAGGTTTTGTTCTAATTTGCTGTACAGATTGCGGGGAAGGAAGAGGCTCCAGCTTCTGAAGGCTGAGCTTAGATGAAAGTTGGGAAATCCAGGATCTGGAGTTAGTATGCGGTTCATCCCCCTGGCAAGCCGAAAATGGGGCCATTAAGATGCGGGTCACCCAGGACTCTGGCGAGGAACCAACGCAGAGCTGAATGTTGGTCTTCTCGCAGACCATTCTAATAACTAATCCTTTTTGTAACGGTCAATTTACATGTTAGAAGATCTAAAGGGCAGGAAGCATAGAAATGGGCTTTGAATTTTCTTCCTTAGAGTTTGTTTTCAATTAATCTTTCTGAGACAAGAATTACAATCCACCACAGACTGTTCCGATGCTTTCAAGAGCAGGTTTGGCTACTTCGGACAGACGCTCACATATTAAAAAAGAAGAAAACAGCTTAATGTTTGGTTAGTTTTTTCCCCCTGAAATATGAAAACAACCTCTCTGTTTCAATGATAGGGCAACACAGAAATGTGATTTATAGTAGACTTTGGGGGGCTTTCGTAGACGGAAGAGGACCACCCAGATATTCTAGAAATGAGGAAACTGAGACCTAGAGAGGCCAAGTCATTCTCAAAAGGTTGCTCAGCAGATGAGAGGCCAAGATGGGACTAGAGCTCTGTCTCCTGACCTTTCACCACATCCTAAGCCTGATTAGTGTCTTAAATGTGAAAAAAAAAAAAAAAAAAAAAAAAAAAAAGGAGCCTGCATTTTATGTGAATGCAAAGGCTTTGTGTTCAAAGAAAAACAATGCAACCCAAAAAGTTGCCCTTGATCTTGGGTGGAGGCTGTTGGGTATGACCTCAAAGGCAATGAAAGGCTGATTTCTGTCCCAAAAGAGTCTGTCTTACCTCCCTTACCTCTGGCCTGAAAACTCTCCTGTTATTATTTCCTGAGGCAAAGGTATTTCTCACATGGTGGCTTCTACTTCACACTGTAGTTAAAATGCAACCATTACCGAAGAAGAAAACCTACAACTATGAGCTATGGATATTCACCAGTAGTAGCTTCAAACTTTTGGGGGGTCATGGACATATTTTAGAGTCTGATGAAATCTATCAGTCTTTTCCCCAGAAAATGCATGTGCAAAATTTCATATCTTATGGTCTTTCCCGCCCTCTGAAACCTCTCTTTAGAACTAGGTGAAGGATTCCTGCTTTTAAGTAAATTAGCTTGTCCTAATAGCTGGCTGTTCTTAACGAACAGAGCCTATTGGAACTAAGTTTCCATGGGAGAAAAAGAGCCCAAAAGAGCTTCCATGGAGGGGTGAGAAGCCAAGACAGAGTCCTGGGCAAGCTCAAGGGGAGGTGGGGAAGGGGGAAACGAAGGAGAGAGGATCTCAGGGTAGTTTGGAGGAAAGCCAAAGATAAACTTCGAGACTTCATCACCTTGTCGACAGTTGCCCGTAATTATGACTTCCAGGCTTATTTAACTTACTTAGCTAACCTCTGTAATTATTCTAAAGTCACACATCTTGGAATCCTTCCCTGATACATGCTGATGGTCAAAGGCAGCCCTGTGCTAGTGAATGAGACGTCTTGCTGAAAGCTCAGTCCTTGTTTCCTGGCATGTTGCCATTTTATGCTGCTCACCAGTCTTTCAGACTCTAAAAGGGGTGGGAATTTCCTTGCAATAAGCTCTGGGGAGATGACAGATCACCCAAATTTAGACAGGATCTTGGCAAGCACACCAGGTAGTGATGTATTGGTGAACATCAAAAGAAGTCGAGAGTTACAAGGGAGAAAGTGATTTGGAGTAACTCCAGTGAGTCAGATTTTTTTTTTTTTTTTTAATGGACAGAAGGTGATTTGTTTCGCTCAGCAGGACATGGTGGAGAAATGTATCTGGGCTTCTATGAGCGATGGGAAGCCTCAGAGAAGGACCTGCATTTTCAGGACACATATGTGCCCTGGAGTTCCTAGCAGTCCACAAAGGGTGGATCCAGGATGGAACTTGGGCGCTAAACAGTCCTCTCGAAAACTTGTAGCAAGTCCTGGGCTGTTTTTCAGGATTCCACTAAGTCCATTTTTAAAGGTCAGGTTCTCACAGGTTGCTAATTCTTACAGCAAGAAAGGAAGAATGCAGGAATCTCAGTTAAAAGCAACTAGGATAGAGCCAGGTGGCTGGCTGCACCTAGTCAGAGCTGTCTATAATCTCTACTTCCCTGCAGGCAGCCAACAGCCCCATGTGCCCGTTAGCACTTGTAACATAGCTAGTGCAACCAAGAAGATGAATTTTAAGTGTTATTTAATTTTAATGATTTTAATTTAAATAGCCACACATAGCTAGTGGCTACTGTATCAGACAGTGCAGATCTGGATCTAGGTAGGGCAAGAACAAGTCAACACTGGCCCACAGCACTGAGCAGCTTCTGCTGGAGTTAAAGTGTCCTTTTGTTCATTTCTCCATCCATTCAGTCATCAGGCATGTCTGGCCTACAGAGGGTTTAGTGGCCTATGGTCGGTCCCTGGGCCTTCGGGAATGGAGTCAGACATCTGGTCTCCCGCTCACCTGACACACCTCCCTAGAGGGAGAAGTGTGCTCTTTTGTCCTTACCTTGATCAGAAAGTATCTTTTCCATTCTACCCCTAGCTCCCCTCTCTGAGAACATTTCAGCTTCACTTCTCTCTTGCATGTTTAGTTGCCCATCTTTCTTTTTATCTGGTAGCATTAACTTATTGGGGTTCCTCTCTATTTCTCTCTATAACATGGGCACTCTCTAAGAGGACAAGGAGCCTAGGTTGAAGCCTGTAGATCAGGATGAAGTTTATGGTGAGAAGAACACAATTTTAAAGTTGAAAATCATGTTAGAGTTGATGAAGTTCAACTGCCTCATTGCTCTGAAGAGGAAAATTATGGAGCCATGCACCTACTCATTTGACAGTGTTCACGTGCCCAGCACTGATGCGGCTGTAAAAATAAGAGTTTGCCCTCATGGAGCTGATTTCCTAGTTGGGAGGACTGACATTCAGCCAGCAATCTAACAAAAAGGTAATAAAATATCAGCTAGAGATAAGTGCTATGAAAATAAAGTAATGAGTAGTGCTATTTTTCACAGGATGGCCAGAAAACTCCTCTCTGAGGGGTGATATTTGAGCTGAGCTATAGATATAAAGTTAGGAACGGAGCCATGTCACTATCTGGGGGGAAACTGATGGGCAGAGGAAAGAGCCAAAGCCTGAGGCTGGCATGTGTTTGGCTTGTTTGAGGGACAGCAAGGAAACAGCAGAGTAAGTGGGTGACTAAGAGGAGGAAATCAGTCGGAAAGGGGGCAGGGACCAGAGCACATAAGCTCTTTCAGGCCATGGTATGGACTTGACTTTGTTCTAAGTGCAGTGGGACCCACTGTGGCGCCTTGCCTGTGGCAGCTCAGATTCACTCACTAGACAGAAGTGGCAACCTCAGATGCCTGCACGCAGCTATTAAGGGTGCTTGTCCTGTTGGAAGAGGCCGGCCACTTATGAGCTCCAGGCTACCATGGCCATGCAGGACTGTCACCAGTGCTCAGGGGTCCCTTTTGATAAATGAAAATATGGACACAGATTGTCATGTGAAAGCTTCCAATTTTTACATGCCGGTAAAGCATTCAAATTAAAATATCACACACACACACACACACACACACACACACACACACACACACACGTACCGGCCAAAGAAAATATATCTGCAGGTAATAGCTGCAAGTCTGCACCTTCTGCATTAGATGATCCTTTTTAGGGACCTTGAATTTTCAGCTAAACCACGTGAGAGAGAAAATTCTAAGTGACATCAAACAAAATCACTAGGGGATGCAAACAACAGCTAGTGTAATTCCACCATGTGTACCCCCACAAGAAGAACAAAATCTGCTTTTACTGTGTGATCCTTCCTGCTAGGATGTGGATGGATAGTTGGGACGACCATTGCTCCCATTATAACACGGAGATAAAAATGTATAAACTTAAAACATCACATTACAAAAGACACTGGTGAGCTGTGGACACAAATAAATCCGAAGGAATCCAGTTCCAGAGAGGGATGAATCCTTTATAGGTGAGAAGAGGTGTGGCAGAGGAACATGAGCCTGTCATGCACAGAAGGACTCTGCAGGGCAAGGAATGGCTAGGACACCTTTGAACAGACACCTGGCCTGGCCTGCCAGGCTGGAATTCACAGGAGCCCCAGCTGCAGGGCAGGTTTGCCCCATTTATGAATTCTGCCACCTGGGATCTTCAGGATGAGCGGCCGTGCAGGAGGCCGAGGGCTGGACTTGACAAGCAGACAGGGAGGGGGAGAGAGAGCGAGATTCTGTAACCACAGTGTTTAGATTCTGAAGTTCTGCAGGCAGAGAATTCTGTGATACCACAACAGTACACCTCGCTCGAGAGGCATTTGTACAAGTTTGCAGTCATTGTCAAAGAGCTGTGTTCCTACTTAGGAACATAATTTGGCTGTGTCTTACAATGAGCGGCATTTCAAGATCAATATGGTAGTGGTCATGACTTTGCTCTCATGCAAGAAAGAAATTGGAAAATGCTTTAATAGATTTTGTGGCACAAGTACAGTGAAATATAAAATAGCCATTAAAATCCTCATTGGAGTATTTTATGCTTTATTTATGATAAAAATGTTAAATGAAAATATAGCACTAAAGAGGAATGTTTCTTGAGTAAAAGATGTTAAAACAAAGTTATTATATACATGAAAGGCAATCTGGAAAAATGGACCGAGAATTATTAGAGGAACAGAATATGACCCCAGTACTTTATCATATCTGTATATACATTATGCTTCCAAAAAAGGTTTTTTTTTAAATTTAAAAATTGCAGTCAGGCATTGAAGGGTGAAGAGGGTACTGTTGGGAAGGGAGGAGCTATGTTCCACAGTGCCCAGAGAAAATGTGCAAGGACCCACCAATAACAAAAACTTATTGAGCACCTATTTTATGCCAGGCACTACCTGGATACTGGATCATCCCTTAACTAGTAAGTGTTCTCTGGCCCTATTCTTCCAGAATCAGAATTGCGCCATCTGTTGTAATTCCTAGTTCCATATCTTACCATGCCAACCACATGGGTGACACTTAAAAAATAGTTCTGAATGGCTAAGTAAATAGGTCTAATAATAATGTAATAATGTAATAATGAAGTCTAGGGCTGTCCCTCAATGCCTCAATGTCTAAGAAGAAGGCACTGCCAAAGTCGGGCCCCACGCTGTACCTGTTTACCAGGCCCCTCCCTCAATAGACAGGGGGCAGGGTTGCCTGTGCTCAGCCCAGAGAGATGAGGCTTCTGGGCCAGAGCCCTTGTACCACCTCCTTCGGGGACTCCCTGTTCTTCTTGGCAAATTTAGCACAGAAAGTTTTGTTTAGATGTTGGTATTCTACCATTTCAAACACAAGAATCAAAGTTTTCTATAGTTTTATGTGGCCATCATTAACGCTTTTCAAAAATATTCCATTTCTGTTGTTAAAATTAAGGTTGTTTTTGCAGTGTAATCTAACCGATTTCGATTGATACTATTTTTAAAAAATATTTACTTTCAACTAGTAAATTTTGTTTTTTTACTACTACTTTTTAAGGAAATTTTTCTTTTACTATTGACTGAATTTAAACTATCCCTTTTGCCTGGTCGCCCCCTACATCTACTTAGACACCAATATTACCACACGGATCAGACTTTTCTTCTAACTGGCAGGAGCAACAATGTGTCTACAAAGGCTTCACATGAGATGATACCGCATCACACAGTCAGCTCATCTAAGGGCTCACCAAACCCATTTTTTCTATTTTTATTGAATTTATTGGGATGGCATTAGTTAATAAAATTATACAGGTCTCAGGCGTGAAGTTCTATAATACATCATTTGTATATGGTATTGTGTGTTCACCACCCCAAGTCACGTCTCCTTCCATCACCATTTATTCCCCCTTTACCCTCTGTCTCCTCCCCCACCCTCTCCCCACTGGTAATTCACCATATTCTGTTAGAACTCAAAAGCAGCTATAGTTTTATGTGCTTGTTTCCAATTACTTCTGCAGCCTCCATATAACATACTTTTAAGATTCATGGGATTTCTCCTCTCTCTCCCTCCTGTCAATTGGCCACTTCAGATTTACTTGTACAGCTAATTCTTTTTATAAAAAGATTTTATTTATTTACTTTTATAGAGAGGGGAAGGGATAGAGAAAGAGAGGGAGAGAAACATCAATCAGTTGCCTCTTGTGCACCCCACACTGGGGACCTGGACCTGACTGGGAATTGAACCGGTGACCTTTTGGTCTGCAGGTCAATGCTGAATCCACTGAGCCATACCAGCCAGGGCTGCACAGTTAATCCTTAATGATCTAGTATGATAAGCTGTAGGAGGAGGAGGTTATGGGTTACCCCATACATGATGGAATGTTATTCCGCCTTAAAAAAGAAGGAAACTTATTTGCAACAGCATGGATGAACTTCGAGGACATAGTGCTAAGTGAAATAAGCCAGACACAGAAAGACAAGTGCTACATGATTTCACTTTTATGTGGAACCTAAAAATTGTTGAACTTATAAAAGAAGAGCTGTGGAGGGGAGGGTGGGAGTGGCCATGCATATAAGGGCAAAGTCCTGAGCAGTGTCAGAGTAACGAGATTCAGGACCAGCTGGAGAAGAGCTACCATACCAGCTCCAACTTCTATGTGGCAGACAAGTGAATTTCTCTTTAGTGTAACCATAATCACTTTAGGTCTCCATTTTAAGTACCTGATTATATCCTAACTCAGTGGTCCTAAAAGTCAAGTATTAAGTTTCCCTGAGGGATAAATATCCTCCATGGAACATAAAAAGACCCTTATAGTTTTAAAAGAATCAATTTCCAGATGCTCAGAATAATAATAGTAACAATACAGTAACCCCTCTATATCGCGGCCTCACTGTATCGTGGGATTTTTTGAAACATTATATTTAATTATTTATCGTGGACTTTTTGCTATATCACAGGATTTTGTGGTACTATATATGTATGTTGGTGAAGTTATGTAGGTTTAAGAGTGTAGAATATGTTTAAGAACATAAGTAGTGTTTATAAAAGTGTGGAAAAGGTTAATAAGGGAGTGGAAAAGGTTAATAAAGGACTGGGAACAGTTTATAAATGTGTGGGAAGGGTTTATAAAGCCTTAAAATATATACAAATACTAAAATAAATGTAAGGTTCCTACTTCACGGATTTTCACCTATCGCGGGGGGGGTCTAGAACGTAATACCCGTGATAAGTGAGGGAATCCTGTAATATGTCTCTAATAGTAGAGAAAGTAAGTATAATGGTCAATAAATGACTACAAGAATGAACATGTATTAGAATAAAATCATATGGGTCAAGTCAGATGGAAATATTTCTAGAGGAAAACAAATTTTGATAAAATTTTAAAGAAGTATTTGTTTATGTATATTTTAAATAGATGAATGAATGTTGGTGGGTACCTAATCATGATTCTTTTAAATGTACTAAATGGGGGGAATTTTTAAAAAATGCTGTGTATTTCTAGCTTTGGGGAGTGTAGTCTTCTCAGAAACAACTATCTGTCTAGACCGAAGAGGAGTTTTAAATTCTTTTGGAGAATAATCATTGTTTCTTCAACTTCACAGCACTCTGGTCTCCAGTACCATTTGTGTTTATAGTAATATAGTGAACTAAAATAGTTTGTTTTGAGAAATTAGCAAAGGATTTTGTGATGCTTTTGAGGATAAAAAGGAAAACTTTGTGGTCTATAGAACTGAGATTGAGGATTGTTGCTCTTAGACTAGAAATATCAGAGAGTGGACAATAGTGTTTTAAGAGTCTTCAGGTTTGGACCTTTGTGAGGCAACACTTTGATTTCTAGCAGAAATGAATAATTTGTTTCTTGTCCTTTTTTTCTATCTCACTTACATAGGCAACATTCTTTCCATTTATCATGTTTACTTAAAAATTGTTTTAACCCACCAAAGCAAATGAATAGATATAAATATCTGCCACATGTTTTTTTTTTTTTTTTTGGTTTGCTATTCAAATAATGCCCTTATTCGGCTGAAAAAAAAAAAGTTTTCCTACCCATTTGCCTGTCCTTCCAGTCTGAATCACTTATCTGATTACTTCCTGATTCATTTACTCAGTTGACAAGTATGCATTGAGCACCTATCAGATTCTCAAACTGGGCTAGGCCTTGAGATACAGGCAGATGTGTTTCCTGCTCTCTGGACGCTTCCACTCTATAGGCAGACCTCCTGGGAGATAACTTTCTCTTGATTACATGCCATTAAGATCTAGTAGGGGCATTTCTTGGTCTGTACTTTTATTCTGGCTCTTTTTCTAAGCACCAGAGGCAATCCCTTCAGCACATCTCTATCTCCGCCAGGGTGAGGCTTGAGGGATCTTCACAATATATTTTTTCAACCTTCCTCACTTCCAAAAGAGTTCTCTGGAATGCTGGGAAGCAGGTGAACCATTTCATTAAACAAATGATAGGAATCATAGTTATATCCCTGGGGGAGATGGAGATGTCTGAGTCAGGGCTTGGACTACAGGCAAGTTTGATAAATATGCCCTTTGGTGGTTAGCTACAATCCTGGGGATTTTTGAACAAATCTCCCATCATGAGAGGAACTGTAAATCAAATAACATAAGGTCTTCGTTACATAAGGGAGATCACTCTGTATTACTCAGAGGATTTGAAAGTGTCCAGACTCAACTTGCTATGTGAGGAGCCCTGGGTAGCCAGCCTGTTGCCACATGTTTGTGGGCTTACTGGATTCCAGCTCCTCACCCTTACGCAACTCCGCTCTCTCAGCTGGGACGGAAGGGCTCACCTGGCTGACTTGATTAAATGTCTTCTTTTCTTCTTTCAGGTGTAGAGAGTTGAGTCAATTATGATCTGTAGCTCATTGCACACTATTGTCATTATTCATATGCATTGTATAATGTTTGATCTGCATATGTTTTTCCATCTGTTAATTATAATGATATTCAAGCCTAGTGGAAAGTTGAGTGAGTAGTACACGGTGCATTCCTACACCTGCCACCTAGAATGAAACATGTCCTAACATTTTTCTGTACTTGCTTAACTCTATATAGATGTTTGAAAGTAAGTTGTAGACATCACGATTAATCACTTCTGAATACTTCATCATGCTTCTCTGGAAAAAAGAAATTCTCCTACGCAAAGACAGTATCGCTTTCACACCTAAGAATGTTAATAGTAATTATGTAATTTCATCTAATATCCAGTTCATATGCAAATGTCCCTAACGACTAAAAAATGTCTTATTACTGTTCTTTTTTAAGCATTGGAATTTAATCAAGGTTTACACATTGTGTCTAGTTAAATCTTTTTACTCTCGTCTACTCTAAAACAGCCTCCCTCTTTGAAAAAGAAGAAATGTCTTTTTTTTATATCTTCTGTACTGAAAACAGGGACGCCCTTATCTGTTATCCTAAGGTGGACAACCTCACCTTGCTTCCATCCTGTGGCCTTGGCATGCACAGGAATCAGAATAAAGAATACTCAAGATCTTTAATTCTAGAAGGGAAGTAGGGAGGAAGGGAGAAGGAGAGAGAGAGAGAGAGAGAGAGAGAGAGAGAGAGAGAGAGAGAGAGAGAGAGAGAGGAGAGAGAGAGAGAGAGAGAGAGAGAGAGAGAGAGAGAGAGAGAGAGAGAGAGAGAGAGAGAGAGAGATGTGGGGGAAGAGAAAAGATGAAGGAGGAAGAAGAGAAAAAGAAGAAATCCAGTTAGTCCTTCTCTTCAGTTTCCTGGCTGTAGGTGCTTTTTCCATTTTCACAAATGGGTGCTATGCCTCCCTGTATGCAATATGGGCTTCGCAGAATAAAGTTATTATTCAAACAAACAAACAGACAAACAAACAGACAAACAAAAAACAAAGGGCCTGAGCTTCTTATCTCTAGAAAGTTGCTTGAAGGAAAATTAACACTTGAAATGTCTTTTAAATGCAGCCCAAACCTTCCAATCAGTTGGCTCTCTGGTCCCAGCAGTAATAGCAAGGTTTGGGTTGAACTTGTTGTTGAACTGCAAGGAATGTCTCGAGGCGGTCATTTTTGTGGTGTGGGGAGCAGTGCGATCTCTGGAAGCCCAGGCACAAATTTAATGAGAGGTTTTGTGTGTATCTAAGAAAACGCTTTTCCAAGAATTTATTACCCTTGTGTCGTCATGTACACTCAAAGCCTTTGAGTTGGTGGCCAGATTGGAAACTTCAAAATTTCCTTTAAAAGCCCTGCCTGCGGCTTGTGCACTTTTCTGCATGCTATACATCAACAAAAGTTTTCTAAAGAAAGAAAAAAATGCAACAACTCTGCGTAAGTCTTATTTCCTCTGAGATAAACCTAACACATCTATCACCCGATACCGTTAGCATTTTCCCAAACACTTAGCACCCAAGCAGCCTTTACTTGGCTCCCTGGAATTGGCCAACGGTAGTGTAAACAGCTCTTGACTGAGTCAGTGACCCTGACTCTGGAACTGGGTCTTGGTTCTTTCACTTAACAGCTGCCTGTTGTTGGGCAAGACCCTGGACCTTTTTATGGCTCAGTTGTCTCAGCTATGAGACAGAGGTAATGCGTGTTGTGAAAATCAAATAAGATAATAGATATAAAAATGCAGCTGCTATATATTTACACAACGGAACACTACGTGGCCACAACAAAGAAGGAAATCTTACCTTTTTGCAACAGCGCGGGTGGACCTGGAGAGGATTATGCTAAGAGAAATAAGCCAGTTGGTTACCATATTATTTCTCTTATGTGCGGAATCTAATGAACAGAATAAACGAACAATCGAAACAGAAACAGACTCGTAGATACAGAGAACACACTGACAGCTGTCAGAGGGGAGGGGGTTGGGGGATGAGTGAGAATGGTGATGGGATTAAGAAAAAAACCTCCTAGACCCAGACAACAGTACGGTGATTACCGGTGGGGAAAGGGGGCGAGGGGAAGGTAGGAGATGGTAAGGGGGGTATAAATAGTGCTGCCAGGAGACTTGACTTTGGGGAGTGAACATGCAATATGATACACAGATGATTTATATAAAATTGTGCACTTGAAACCTATAATGCTATTAACCAACGTCACTCCAGTAAATTCAATGAAAATTTAAAAACCAGAAAATGAGGAAATTTTGTGTTGGGGCCTTTATGTGACCCTGTCATTTAGCATCACCTGGCTCCCAGTCCATTGTCCATCCCGCAGACAGTGGGACATGGAGAAAGCACATTGGATCATCTCTCTTCTCTCCCATGGTCCCATTTCTGCCCTACGCCCACTCAGCTCCTCATTGCTTCTTCCACTTCAATGTCTGCTGCTGTCCTCCCTGCTCATCGCCTTCCACACACTGTCTCTCCTGCAAGTGTTCCAGCCTCCGGCCTCGATCCTGTCGCGGATGGAGCCTTTGCAGTTCATGTTGCTGGAAACGCTTCCCCCTGGGACATGCGCGGGGCTCACTCTGCTTCCTTTGAGCCTTTGCCTGTGAATAAGATCTTTTGGGCTGTTGTTCCCTTTGCAACCTTGGTGCTCTGTGACCCTCCTTCCTGATTTATATTTTTATGTAGCACGTATAACCTTCCAATATACTGTGTAAATGACTTATTTATTATAATGATTATTTGTCTTTTCCCACTAGATTATAAGCTCCACAAGAGCAAGGACGTTGTCTGTTTTAAAGATTTTATTTATTTATTTTTGGAGAGGGGAAGGGAGGGAGAAAGAGAGGGAGAGAAACATCAATGTGTGGTTGCCTCTTGTGCATCCCCATCTGGAGACCTGGCCCACAACCCAGGTATGTGCCCTGACTGGGAATTGAACCAGTGACCCTTTGGTTCACAGGCGGGCACTCAATCCACTGTTGTCTGTTTTATTAACTGGTGGATCCCCAGTGCCTAGAACAAGGCTTGGTAGGCAGTAGACCCTCAATAAATATATGTCCAATGAATAAATGAGTAAAGACAGTTTCAGTCTCACACTCAGACAGAAGGGGTGGGAACTTCCATTTCTGGATGCTTTCCCATACATAACTAGTAAAAAATAAGCCCTACTGGAAAGTGTATGTGGATACCCTACCTACCTCCAGGATCTTGACCACCTGGAAGATATTTGTATAATCTATTTGTATGTCTTAATAATCCAGGAATGTTGTTTCTATTCCAAAGACCCACGGAGAAGCAGTAAATGCAGGAGAGCCGTTCTCTGGAGAAATACAGAATTTGGACCACATCAGGCGAATGCGGCCCAATGCACCAACCCCTGTAGGCTGTTGTTCCCCGACCCAGGTCTGTAGCCTTTTCTCAGCAGCACGGAATTTGGTCTTGCAGCTTCTTAAATTAAGGCAGAATTGTGACCCCCACAGCATTTCCCAAACCATGTGCCAGGGGATACTAGTTCCAGGAATGGCGATTTGTGCTCAAAGAAGAATAACGGGTCTGGGGTTGAGTCATAGCACATATTAGCATGTTAAAAGCTCAGAAGTGATACAGCTTAGCAATCAATAAAGGATGAGTGGCCTGTTTCATAGCTGCTCACTTCCTGGAATAGGGGAGGACTTCTTAACTGTACACCCGTTAATGAATGCCCTCCTCCACTCAGATAATAAAATATAAATGAGTACTAACACTTACGAAGGTTTAATATTTTGTGAAAAGGCCCAGCAGTAAAATAAATTATGTACACCAGGTCCACAACACCATGGCAGATTATTTTTTAATATCCAAGCAATATTGAATTCTGCTCCAGTATATCCATTTATTTGAAATGACACACTGCCATTAAAAGTCACTACCTATTTTGTGGCCATGAGCTACAACTTTGAAATGTTCATTTTCCATAGATCTCACGGCTCAATGCATTTTATGTTGCCACCGAGCCCTGTTCAGTACACCACAAGCTTACCTAAGGAAGGAAATACATGAACAGAATATCCAGTATGCCAATAATGTATTTTCTGTGGTGCTATAGCTGTTCTTGGTCTTTTCATTACTCAAGTACTTATTAAGCAATGCTCCAGACTTTATGCCTGGGATTCCATTAGGCACATGAAGATAGCAGGGGGAAGCATGGGGCAAGATTATGGAGCTGAGCTTACGTGCTGGTACAGCTAGGCAAAGACAACCGGAAACATACCAGAAGGTCAGACGTTGAGACAAGCATTTTAAAAGAAGAGAGGAGGAGTTTCCTACCTGAGGTAGGGTAACCAGGAGGGAAGGGTGCTCTGGGGTAAGGACATTTAAACCAAGAGGCAAGGATGATAGGGAGCTGACCGTGCCAAGGGGGAGAGGAATGGCTGTTTCAGGCAGAGAGAGTGGAGTGACCAACGGCTCAGCTGCAGGAAGGAACTTGTTGAAATATAGAAAGAAGGTCATGTGGTTGACTCATAGTGTCCACGAGGGCCGTGAGATGAGGGGAAGGGTGGCAGTCAGTGTGTGCCTGTGAATAGTTCAGAGCCTTTGAGACCATGGCATGGGCTTTAATTGAGAGGGTCATATGATCAAATTTGTTTTAAGGAATCGCTCTCAAAGTAAAATATGCCTTACCTCTATATGCCAAAAACTGTTTGTTAATTGAACAATGGGACTTTTAAAAATGCTTTTAGCCATCTGAAAAATACAGGTCATATACTTTTCCTTCTCTCTATCTCAAACACACAGTCTCCTCCAATTCTATGTGAGCCATGGGTCCTTGGCGAAATGTTATTCTGCTCCTTGCTTTATACCTGAGTTTCCACATCTAGGCTCCTTATACCTGTATACTTCAGAGAACACCCATAACCTGGGGTACAGGTAAGGGTTTTTAGGACAAAGTCTACCTTCTCCAGTCCTGGAGCTTTTTGAGGGGGAGGCTTACTCCCCCTCGCAACCTCTTTCCTTCTTCTAACCCCACCCCCCAAAAAACCTTCCTCTGTTTTCTATTCTACTCATTTTTGAGCTTAGTTGTCCATGTAGAAGTCCTTTAAAGGGTTAATAGATAATTATGGTATTAAATAAAGTGTGTTGCAGTGTGATTGCTGCCCCAACCATGCATATTTTGAAGATAATTTTTAGGGCCATTCAGGCAGCCGAAGCATAGAGGGAAGAACCAGATGTTTAGTTGGTGGGCATGGTGGCCTCTGCATAGGGTGAGAGGGGCTCCCGCTGCTGGTTGTGTTTTTTAGAAGGTTCCACATGTGTGAAGCACACCCACAAAATAAATTTATTAAGTCATATATTGGGTCTGTCACTGGGATTCTGTGCTCAGGGTTGGTACAGTGTGATTCTTAACCCTAAACATCTACTGTCATGACTCAGACCATCCAGGCCCCTGGGAAATACTTTTCCTCTTCTCTAGTCCTGTGATTTAAAAAAATTTTATGTATTATTTTTTAGAGAAAGGGGAAGGGATGGAGAAAGAGAGGGAGAGAAACATTGATGTGTGAGAGATACATTGATCAGTTGCCTCTCGTTTCCTCTTGCATGCCCCAACTGGGGACCTGGCCTGCAACCCAGGTGCGTGCCCTGACTGGGAATCAAATCAGCAAGCTTTTGGTTCACAGGCCTGTGCTCAATCCACTGAGCCACACCAGCTAGGGCTAGCCCTGCGATTTAAAAGTTTGCAGGTTACTTTACTGCTGAAGTCAGACATAGCCACTGCTTCGAAGTGTAGGAAGGATCTGAGTAGTGAAAGAACTCCAGTAAGACAAAACAAATCAATCAGCTTTTCAAATCTCTCCTCTCAGAAAGCATGCATTCAAGAGATGCGTTGCTTCCTGGGGTAGTGCTGAGCACCACTTACTCTTCTTCATGCTGCAATCAGTGATTCTGGACATATTCATGAATTAGCATGACACTTGCAACATTTGTAAATGGCAGGAGAGAACATTTTGCAACAAGAAATAATTCAGATAACTCTTAAAGTTGTTTGCATGTCAGTGTGGACATAACACGCATGATAGTGATTCTTTTTGTTGGCTCCTAGATAAATACTAAAATCCAGAACAGCAAAAACTTATTTTTTAAGTATATTTTATTTATAATGTTGTTACAGTAGTCCCGATTTATTTCCCCTTTGCTCCCCTCTGCCCAGTACCCCCCCCTCCAGCAATTCAACCCCCACTTAATTCCTGTCCATGGGTCATGCATATAAGTTCCTTGGCTTCACCCTTTCCTATATTATTCTTAAGACTCCCCTGTCTATTTTGTACCAACCGATTATGCTTCTTAATCCCTGCACCATTTCCCCATTTTCCCCTCTCCCCCTTCCCAGCTGATAACCCTCCAAATGATCTCAATACTTATGATCCTACTCCTATTCTGGTTTGCTTAGTTGGACTTCGTTTTTATTTTTTAGATTCAGTTGTTGATAGTTGTGAGTTTGTTGTCATTTTAATGTTCATAGCTTTGATCTTCTTTTTCTTAAATAAGTCCCTTTAACATTTCATATAATAATATCTTAGTGATGATGAATTCCTTTAGCTTTACCTTGTCTGGGAAGCACTTTATCGGCCCTTCCATTGAATGATAGCTTTGCTGGATAGAGTAATTTTGGTTGTATGTCCTTGCTTTTCATCACACTGAATACAATACTTCTTGCCAGTCCCTTCTTGCCTGCCAAGTTTCTTTTGAGATATCAGCTGATAGTCTTATAGGCACACCTTTGTAGGTAACTCTCTGCTTTTCTCTTGCTGCTTTTGAGATTCTCTTTTTATCTTTCACCTTTGGCATTTTAATTATGATGCGTCTTGGTGTGGTCCTCTTTGGATCTAGCTTGTCTGGGACTGTCTGTGCTTCCTGGACATGTATGTCTATTTCCTTTGCCAAATTTGGGAACTTTTCCTTCATTATTTTTTCACATATGTTTCAGATTCTTGTTCTTCCTCTTCTCCTTTTGGCACCCCTCTGATTCGGATGTTGGCACGTTTAAAGTTATCCCAAAGGTTCCTGAGCCTCTCCTCATTTTTTTCAATTCTTGTTTCCTCATTCTGTACTGGCTGACTATTTTTTTTCTTCCTTATGTTCCAAATCATGATTCGAACCCGGTTTCCTTCCCTTCCCCATTGGTTCCGTGTGGATTTTCCATTTCATTTAGCATAGCTTTCACTTCCTTTCTGTGTTTGCCATACTTAAGCGTATCTGTCAGGTCTGTTAGCATCTTTATCACCAGTGTTTTGAACTCTTTGTCTCTTAGGTTGGCTATCTCCTCGTAGCTTAGTTCTGTCACTGAAACCTTGATCCATTCCCTCTTTTGGGCCACACTTCTCTGTCTCATCTTGACAAGCTCCCATGTTGGTTTGCCTCTGTGTCTTAGGTAGAGCTGTTGTACCTGTTATGTTGTAAGGGGCGGAGCCTTAGGTTTCTGTCAGTATGGGCGACCCGTTTCACCACATTATGGCGCTGAATGTGGAGGGAACAATGCCGCTTGCTCAGCACTTGCCCCTTTTCCAGGCACTTCTCCCACTTCTGTATGGAACTGGAGCCTCTCTAGCTGTTGCCCTGGCCATTGTTCCCAGAGTTAGTGGGTCTGCAGATGTTCTAGGACCATGGGGCCCTGTAAACAAGTGGACTCTGCTGAGACACCAGCAGCTTCTTCCTCCGCCACAACCCCCACTGGTCTGCACAGTCAGAAGCAATGAGGCTTGATTTCCCCTGGCGCTGGGACCATGAGCTTTGGGGGTCTGGTCTGGTGCTGGGAATGCTCCCCAGAAGTCCCTCCTGACTTTTTAAAATGTGACTGCACTTTCCGCCAGCCTGCTACTGCTGCTGCCACCACTGCTACCGCTACTGATGCTGCCACCACACTGTGTCCTCCCCACCCTGACTCCACCTGTCCTACCTGTCTGGATGAGTATTTCTTTTTTATATTTTTGTTTGTTGGACTTCCATGAAGCTCAGTTTTCTGGAACTTCTGATTGTCTCTAGTTTTGAGGTAGTTGCATTCCTTCTCAGTTGTGGAGGGAGACCCGGTGCCATCTGTCTAGGCCTCCATCTTGGCTAGAAGCCCCAAAACTTTGTTTTTATGAAACTATTTAATAAGATTTATATAAATTCTCAAAAATTAAATTAAACATTTCTGCTTTATTTAAATAGTGTTAAATGTTGATGTTTCAATTATAACCCATTTTATCTTAATTTTAAGAGATAATTTTTGATACTTCAGACTAAAACTAACTTCTTCAAAAAATATAAAAAATCACTTTTTTCCATATATTTTGTAGAATTTGGTGAAACCCTTTTTAAAACTTGTAGACTTTCAGTATTTAAAATTTTCGTATTCTTTTAAATTACTAAGAATTAGTGGAATTTGCAATTGTAATAAAAATTGAAAATACAAAAGTGGAGTTCAGGAAAGAGAAGAGGCTACAAAATAAGAAGTAAATCTTCAAAGAAGCAGTCTGCTTAAATATTTTAAAAGTTTTTAAAAGGAAAGTAATCAGGCTTCTTTTGGGTATGACCCATGAAGATTTTCAAATAGAACCTTAGAACTTCTTTTAAAGTCTGATTTTTAAGGCATACTTTATAAATGTAATAGTCACCCCTTTGAGGTGTTCAATTGCATGTGTTTTGACATGTATACTATTATGTAACCACGACCCCACTGAAGACATAGAATATTTCTATCTACCCAGAAAGTTTCACCGTGTGCTTTTCACCATAGTCTGTTCCCTCCCCTTCCTCTCCCAGCTCCAGCTCCTGGAAATCTTGAATCTGACTTCCATCCCTATAATTTTGTCTTTTTTAGAATGTCATGTAAATGGAATTCATACAGTGTATAATTTTTTTTGTTTCTAACTTTTTGACTTAGTATATTGACTCATTCAAGTTGTTGCAAGTTTTGTTAGAGCTTTTCCTTTTACTACTGGTTATTATTCCCTTATACGGAGGTACCACAATTTGCTTATCCCTGAACCAGTTAACAGACGTTGGGGTTGTTCGTACTTTGGAGAGATCATAAATGAAGCCACTATTATCCTTCTTATACTGGTCTTTGTGTATCCACACAAAGATATGTTTTCACTTCTCTTGGGTAAATACCTGGGAGTGGTTTGCTGGGTCATATGGTAAGTGTATGTTTAACTGCATAAGAAGCTGTCAAAGTGTTTTCCAAAGTGGCACATCCACCAGCAGTTCCTCTTGTGCTGTATCCTTGCTAATACTTGGTATTATGAGGTAGTTTTTTATAATTGTCTGTTTCTTTCAACTTAGTCATTTTAATAGGTGGAAAATTCTCTAATTGCTGATCAAAACAATTAAGTTGAGCAAGAAAATTATTCTCACTAACAACATAGATCAAATAGGTTGGATGAAACCTCAGAATTTCACACTCCTGGATAAAATGATAAGAACACGTGGAGGCCTCCATTTGTTCTCTGTCCCAGGGTCCACACGTGGCAGTGGTGAAACTACTCACTGTATCCCTTCCTTCTGCTTGGATGCTGACTCGAGGACAGGTGTGTTGCTTTGGGGTCTGAGGCCTTGTCTTATGAAAGACAGCTACCACCTCACTCGGCAGCACCCTCTTGGGGAGGCTGAGGCTTCAACTTGATCAGAACTCAACTTGTCCTCTTTGCCTGTCCTGTCCCTTCCACAATAGGGGTGAAAGGAGAGTCAACAGGTCACCCCCAGAAGCTGCCATCCCCTGGTCTAGAAGACAGGACCTGTATGTTGGCAGCTCTTTCTGTAGAAGACCTAGCCTGGCTTTAAGGGCCACATGGTGGAATTGGTGAATGATGCTATAAAGAGTGGGAGCGGGTGAACCTTTGCTCTGAAACCATCAGTATGAGAAACGTGAAGGGGTGTAGCTTACGGTACATGCTCTACTTAACTCATCAACGGTGAGACCTTGAGTAGGGCTTCCAGTCAGTGGTGAGCTCAGCCTCGGGATCCCTACATCCTGGAGACACAGCAATGGACAAGGCTGGCCCGTGAGGGACATTGGTCATCCTCTGCTAGTAGCAGATGGGGTGTGAGATTGACGATATTTAATTTACTCTGCCTGACTCTAAAGTCTTTAGCAGAGTGTACAGAATGCCAATAAAGAAAAATGTACTTCCTCAATTTCAGATTCAGCAAAAAAAGGCGCTCAGTTGATCAAAACGCTGCCTCTTCCTGACCACAAGAATGTGTCCCTACTGGAGAGGGAATGTTTTGTGAGCCAGCTGCAGGCTGGGGTATAATATTTCCTGAGTTGGCATTTAGGGAACCTTCAAATATTTAAGGGCACACATCTTTTCTTTTGGTTATTTCTTCCTTTGGGGATTATAAAAACCTAGAGAAATGTCAAGCTTCCTTTCCAGATTTTCTTCACTGAATGTAGGATCTCAACTTTTTTTTCTTCCAATAAATTGGGGCTAATATCTTATGCTCATTCCACTGGCAATTCTACTTTTCCCTGAAGGCTGACTATGTGTAGGATATTCACCGTCAACTAGGAGTTAATTATTACATATTTTATGTTCATTTAATAAACTTAGTGGTTGAACATTGAACACACATGCTATGGACTCAGACAATGTAAGTCCAAATCATAACTCCACTATTTAGCTAGCTATCATACTCTCTTAAAATTTCAATGTACTGGCAACCTATTTCCTTATTTATATATCTTTGAATGTTCTTGACTGTTTGTACTTTTATGAACACAGAAAGTCAAGAACTTTCAAAGGTGCATGCATTTCCACAATTAGTTTCACAATAAATATTTTATTACATTTTATTCTTATAAAAAATGCTATCAGACTTCAGGTAAGGAGTTTATTCTCAATCATGCTGTTTTCCTTTTTTAGAAAACCTTTTAAATTGAGATGATGCAAATCAAGTATATTAATCTTCTTTGAATAGCTTGCTAAATTGTTGTAGACACCCATGTGATCACATTAATTATGATTGTATTTTATTCCTGGAAAAATAAATATACATTTAAACTTCAATTGGCTGGTAGAATTTCAACATGCAAAGCACACAAGGAGAGTTTCACTCCAAGTTACAGCTATGATACTTAACTATGAACGAAAGTAAATCTCTTCTGCCTTTCACCTGCCTGGAATAAAAACACAGGTAATGCTAGTTGCAGAGTTAATAGAAAAGAATATTTCTCCCAAGAACATGCTTCAAAGTGTCTTAATAACTTCTTTCTTTGAGTGACTGCTGATTTCTTACCGAGAAACTTGGCTGTTTGAAATGAGATTGGTTAAGAATAATGCATCTGACTCCTGCGCAGAGGATCTAAGTCACTTTGAAGCAGAGAAGCATCTTGGTTTCCAACCCAGAGGCAGAACTTGAGATAAGAGGTGTCTAGACTCAGCAGTTCACATCTATCCTATCTTTGTGGTTTCTAAGGAAACAGGGCCCTGGGTCCACTTTGCAGCGCAGACTTGATGCTGATTTCTTAGACTCTTTCAGAACACTACTTCACTTAGATATTACTTAATTCTATCCTTTCCCATAACCCTAAAATAAATCTATTGTTCCTCTTTTTTTTGTGAGGTAGCCCATGTTTCTCTGGTGTGTGGTTTCCCTCTTTGCGATGGATTAATAAATCTACTTTTGTTGGCTACAGGTGTGGCCCTGGAATGCTCACACTGAAAAGGCTAGGTTTTATTATTTCTGTTTTTAAAGATAAGGAAACCAAAATCTACGGTGAGATGAAGCCCAGTCCTTCCCCAATGTTCCGTACTGACCCTGTGCCTTCATCTTCCAGCTCATTGTTGCTCTACATTTGCTTAATGACCTCGCCCACTGCAAAGCCACTCACACCACTTTCCTCCCCGTCACCATAGCTAGTATCCAGTTCTGACGCATGCCTCTGTTCCACAAAGTGCGGCCTCAGCTTCATAGTGTTCCTCTTTGCCAGGAACCTGAGTGAAACATCCAATGCGTCGTTCCTTTCTTTCTCAGTTACACCTACAACCAAATATTTCTAACAAGACACTCTGGGTTTTCACACTTGCATGCCTGTGCTTGTGCTGTTCCTTGACCTTGGAATTCTCTGCCCAGAATTCTCTGTTTGTACAAATCGTCTTTCTTTTTAAAAAATCATATGAAGATTTTGGTTGCAAATAAGAAAAGCCATGCTAGTTTTGTTTTAGCAGACAGGTAATCCATAAAGGTTATCAGGTATTTCATAGAACCTGTGGAAGAGCCGGAGCACCTGACTTGAAGTCCATTCTGCAGGATTGGTCCGGGGTAGACTATACTGCTTCCACAGGATACAGATAACACAGTTTCCAGCTTTGACACTAAGGAGTGCAAGATCCTCTCTTGTGCCTGTACTGGAAGTGGCTTGTCTACCACTACTCTCATCAGGACTAGCCAGATCAGTGCATTATTTACATTGTGAGTATCCAAGTCAGGTCTTTCATGGGTGTATTGGACTGGCGAAGCCTAGGTAACATGTCTGCTTTGTAGCTGCAAGGGAGGCTGGAAAAGGGGTTTTAGCCTCTATCCTAAGGAGTCATAGACTTATAAAGTGGCAGTCCCACAAAATGAGAAGAGTATTAAAAAAGAAGAGATCCAAATAAGAATGATAAATTTTTATAACACTGGAATTCTGCTCAAAAATTTTCTTATCTGGGAAATCTTTAAAACTACAGCAAGAATTAAGCTCTCTTTGTTCTATCCTTCTGTTACACATTATTTGCATATCTGCTCAGTTACTATAATTGTAACAGGTGTGATTCATACCCCTCTCAAATCTCCTCACCTTTACTTATCTTTGCTTTTACTCTCTTAAACTTTCTATTTGTTTAGCCCACAGTCCATGGTCTGTCATAATATTCATTCCTTTACATATACCCTAGGTTCCCTTGCCTTCTTTTTCTTTATTTGCTTATCTGGCAAAACCCTAGTTCTGTCTACAGCCTAATCTCTGCAGGCTCTGTGCTTGCACCCACTGAGAACGATACAACCAGGCTGACTGTTCTCACTTTCCATTATGACCATTTATCTCAGCCTCAAGTGATACTTGTCAATCATACTATAGTTCCCTGGTCTGTTAACTCTCCATGTTCCTAATTATTTTATACCGTTTCATCCTCCCTCAACCTCTGTTACCTCTCACTGCACCCTCACTCTCAGCAGATGACCTTGCTCCTTTCTTCACTGAGGAAAGAGAAAAGAACCGCCATTGGCTCTCACTCCTGCACTGACCTCCTTTGGATGCTCATTCTATTATCCAGTGCTATGTAAGAAGTTACTCCTCCAAACCTTAGTGGCTTAAACGATGTTTATTATCTCCTAGCTTCTGTGGGTTAGGAACCCTGACACAGCTTAACTGGTCCTCTGACTCTGGGTCTCCTAATGTCTTGCCTTCATAGGTGAGTACTAGTATACCATGTTCAGTAAATAGATAGGCAAGGGATGCCCTGGCCCCTAGGACAAGTACTAATTGCTAATAATAAGCTGGGTGAGAAAGGTCACACATGCTCTTATCTTTCTATAGAACACACATTGGGCAGAATAAGTTTTGTACTATTAGTAAATTATAGAACTCTCTGGAGCTGAACTGTATTGTCCTTAAATAGTCTTTATGGGATTAAACTAACTAACAGCCATCTGGAAAAAAGAAAGTGAAATTCTTGCCTTACCTGAGACCGTAATTTGCAGATGACTCGATGATTTAGCTGTAAAAAAAATGAGAGTATCAAGTACAAGAAAATAAAAAGGAAATATTTATTCTTATCTCATAATAAAGACTTTCCTGAGTAGAGTACAAAACCCAGAAGTCATATAAAATAAATTTGATTCTATAATAATAAAAATATCTACATGATGAGAAAGCTAATAAACAAAATGAAATGACAAACTAGAAACTAGAAAAATATTTTCAATTCATATCATAGAAAAAGGATATATATAATAAAATTTATATGTAATTTATAATTTAAAAACACTTGATAAATCAATAAGTAACAGGTCAGCAACCTAATAACAAAACAGGCAAAGGATATGGACAATGGGAAAGATGTTCAAATTAATTCAATTAGAAAAATGCAAATTAGAGCTACAATGAATACATGTACTTTGCATTAGATGCCATGCTTTACATATATATAAACACAAAATAAGTATAAGAATATTCCCTGCAGAGCTTGACATATGATAAGCACTGGGTAAGTGCTGGCTAGATAAGTAAATAAGTAGCAACAATTGGAAATAACTTATAAGCCCCCACCAGGAAACTGATTGAATAAAATATAGTACAGTTAACACATCGCGTACGAGTGGCGAGAATTCTCATCATTTCTAAAAGGCATTTAAATTCCCCGGTACGCAACATGTTAAAAGAACAATACATTGAGGGTACTTATGAAATAGTCTCCAAGATTAATAACTAAGTAAGAAAAGAAAGATGCAGAAAAGTATGTACAGCATGCATATCAGTTGCATACCATAAGGAACATATTTGCAAATGCACGGTCTAGCTCGGGAGGTATTCACAGAAATTAATAAGGAGGGCCATCTCCTGAGAGATGAACTAGGAGGCTGGGTGTCAGAGGAGGAACGCAGAACACTTTTTACTGTATTCACCATCCCCCCCTTTTTGGTTTTATATGTACATCTGTTAGTTATTGAAATAAATTGAAAAAAATGAAAGTGAAACAGTGTGATGATTTTAAAAATAACTAAAAGTAGTCTATAAACAACCGCATATAAAAGTATAGAATTACAGAACAAGCTCTTGCTTACCGACTGCATTTAGAAGACTAGTGGCTTGATATGCACAAAACAGACATGTGCTGGGATGTTAATATAGCACGGAAGCCAGATGTTCTGGCTCCATCTCTTGGTTTGGGCTTTGACTGGTAGTGCCTGGGGCAAGTGGATTAAGCCAGTCAAATCCGGGTTCTGGCACTTAATGATCAACCTCACCGCTGTGTTGCAGAAACTACTGACTTGATGAAGGTGAAGTGCCTGGAAGGTGCAATGTTTCAGGGTGCAAGGCAGAGCCTGTTCAGACCGGTGTGCTGTCACAGGAACCGACACTCTGGAGGCAAAACTTTGAGGAGACATCCGATCACTATTTACATAAACAAATATTTTTAAAGTGCTAGTGCTTCCAAAAGCTTCTTAAATGTGTGTACCCAGAGAATCAGCCTATGTTAGTTGAGTTGTCTGATTCCTGTGTTACTTTCCTAGGACATTGCCGATGGTTTAGTGAGTCAATTTCCAATGCAATGGTTTCAGAAAAATAGTATCTTGTCAGAGAAGAGAAGTGAGGCTTAAGATATCATAGCGTACAATTCAGTAAGGAAACTACAAAGCATTTAGAAAAGTATAGTGAGTTCGAGGCTAGTGTTGGCTTTTTAACTATCTATTAAATTAGTCTATAAAAATATAGCATCTACAACCCAATATGCAGTCTAAGAGAAGAAGACCAATGGTAATGAGAGTGTTGGTGGATAATTCTCCATGGGTCTCTCACACTCCTGGACATCTTGAAAGCAAAACACCAACTACCCATTTTTCTGGAGTATCTTTCAAGGACTTTGTATAGTTAACATCCTTGGAAAATAAAAATAGAGTCTTCTTCCAGAGCAAATAGCAGGTTTGCTTCCTGTGCTTTATGAAAGATTTAAGTTCTTTAATTTCCAAGTTCCTCTCCTGTCATCCAAGGCACCACATGTACAGGCATCACCCAGCCCTCTTCCCATCACCTGTGGGAATTGGGGTTTGGTGAACTTGCGCAAACATGCTGACGCTCTGGCTACTGCTCTTGCTGTGAGTAAAAACCATTCCTTTACCTCTGACCCAAGAGTCTCGTATCTTCTACCAGTGCACACGAAGCTGTGGCTAGATGACTTCTTAGTCTGCAGGTGAAGTAAAATCTCAGACTCTTTACAGTTCTTAAGAAAGAAGCATTCTGCATATCATGCTGTGCAACAGAAGTGTAATGCAAGCCGCTCATGTAAGCCATACACATAATTCCAAATTTTACAGAAGTCACATGAAAAAGCTGAAACAGGGAAGTTAATTTGAATAACATATTTTATTTCACCCCATATATACAGTATTATCTCAATGTGTAATTAATATAAAAATTATTAATGTGTTGCTCTATCATCTTTAGTACCAAGTCTTCAAAATCTGGGGTGTTTCTTACATTTACGGGACACCTCAATTCAAACTAGTGACGTTTCAAGTACTCAGTAGCTGTGACAGCTGCCATTGCGGAAACTGCAGCTCTGGACTATAAAATACAGTAAAATGAAAGTAAAAGTTTTCAAGCCTGAAACATATTTTCCTTTAAAAAATAATTAAGTCCAGAACGTCAGGAAGATTACTCGCTGGACCTGTCCCTCTGGAGACTCTGAGTCCTGCCCTGCATGTTCCACAATTCAAGTCTGACGGACCTCGTGGGAAACCCTTCATGCGTTACTTAATCCTCACGTGCCCTCTGAGGTACATTAGGTGCTGTTGTTTCTGCAGCTGCCTGGAATAAGTTAGGGATGTAGGGTAAGAGTCACTAAAGACAAATTTGATACCAGTCCATCAAGTCATGCCTCATCCCCATGCACCCAGAAACTAAAATTTAAATGTGCCTTAACTTTCCCTTCTCATTGTTTCCATTTGAGAAGTGTATCCCAGCTAGAGGAGGGGGGAAGTCCTAACCTTAACTTGTGTTCTTTTACTATTTGAGTAGGAGCTCAGTGCTATCCAATTCCGACGAAGGAAAAATGAGCGACGTCAGCCAGGCAGGCACACTGTGCCTTGGTTTGCTCGCTTTCCTGTCTCCCTCGTTCATGAAGTCACATGGGGTACTAGTAGCAATGGGCCACTGACAAAGGAAGAGAGTGCCTGAGATGTAAGATCATTATATGCCGTGATAATACATATAAAGCTCTGTCCTTGCTATAATCTTTTTCTAAACAGCATTCTTCAGACCTCAGAGTTCTGCTTGGGTTTGATGATGGTAAAATAAATCATTGCCAAAACGGTTTGTCTTGTGGGGCTGAGGGAATGTAATTCAAATAATATTAACTTTTAAAAACAAGAAATTTGAGTTCACAGGAATCCTGTACAGTGGTGCTTATATATCCCCATATCCTCTGTAGATGGCAAAATGTGGAAATGGAGGAAATTTTAAAAATTCTCTAACGTACAAAATCCAATGCTTGAGAAAAGGACTCTTAAATTAAAATATTACAATACAATACTTCATGTAAAATATATACAACAAAATCCTTTTGGGGACAAGGTTTGCACCGGGAGAAGACAATTCAGTACATATACTAGACCAATCAATCAATCAAATCAACCAACTTCTCTATCAGGGTTTTATAACATTAGGAGCGGATGAGTTAAGTAATGACATAAAATGGCTGAGTGTGATCAGATGCCCTGGAGAAAAAATACCAGTTCTCAGAACCCAGACCCTGGACACCTCAGGGCCTCCCCATGCGTCTGTGGAAGAAAGAACCCGAGCCCAAGCTGAGCCCTGGGGGAGATTTACCCTCATAAAGGACTTCCACCAGTTAGTGACTGACTGTTGTCCTGTCATTCTGTTCTGTCACATGAGGCTGGCATTTGGTCTAAGACCCTCCCAGAGGTTCTGCCCTGCCTCATACTTCTATGCAAGAATTATTGCCAAGTCACCCCAGTGACATTCTGTGTCCTCTTTTGTTGTATGTACCCTCTCTTTGACCCAGCACCCTGACTTCTCACCCTCTTCCTGTTCCTTCTACTGCTGTATGTCTTAGAAGCACCACACTCTGGGTTTCCTACCTGGTGTCTGGCCAAATCCTTCCCTGGATTTGGACCTATCACCCACCTTGTCCCCTGGCCCCTTCCGATCCTGCTTGCCCTACTTAAACTTTGACTTCAGTTGCTGCATCTTTGGCTAAGAGGTACCTCACCCCACATCACCGTGCAGTTGGGTGCTCTTTCAGAAAGCCCTGAGCTTTGCTGGCATCATTCATTCCTTGTACTGTATTATACAATCTTCCTCTTGTCTCCTCTCCCTCCACTCAAATGACAGTGTGGGAGAGCAAAAACCCTACGGAAGTTAGGCTTAACAAAGACAGTGTTGGGTTCCAAGATGCCACCTTGCTGTGCAACCTTGACAGTTACTTATATCTGAGCTTGGTTCTTCATTTATAAAGTAGGGGATGATAGCAATCGGTGCTTAGCTCTGCGTTCCTCATGAAGATAAAAGATGTGAGGGCCAGTGTGCAGGAGCCAGGCACGGACATGAGCACGGCACGCTTGAAGGACAATGAGCGGAGTGTTCTAAACTCAATTGACTCTTGTTTGCATGCATGGTTTTTTTAAACACAGATATGTATCTTGGAGCTCTTACTGTATTGCATTATAAAATCTTCGCTGCGATATGCCTCACCATTTGCTCTCCTTTCAGTAATGTCTTGATCACCACAATTAAGTATTTCCTGGCTTGTCTGGAACAGAGAGTTCCTGTTAAAGTCATGGCACGTGAACTTCCCAAAGGAGGGCTTCCAACGTTGGGAACCCTGTTAGGCTTTTGACTAGGAACTCCATATAATGAAAATCTGATCTCCAGTGTAATAGAGCTGCCTGGAAGCTTGAAGCTGGTGGTGGCTGGAACATTTGGCAGATGCAGGGCGGTACCTGCTTTTGGCTATGAAGTTGTGAACAAACTGTTTAGCTTTTCAGCATCAGTTCCCTTGTCAGGGTGCCAGAGAGAATAGTAATACCTACCCATGGTGTTGACAAAAGGGTGCATTAGAGAATTCATGACATACTTGATCTTCTGTGTCTGACATGTGCTTAACACATACTATGATGGTTTTAACTATTTCCTTCAAACACCTTCAGAACTTGTTCTCAATCCAGAGTGATCCTACGAAAATGTCAGTCAGGCTATGACTGGTGTGGCTCAGTGGGCTGGGCATTGTCCCGCAAACTGAAAGGTCACATTCCACTCCCTGTCAGGGCACATGCCTGGGTTGCGGGCCAGGTCCCCAGTCGGAGGCGTGCGAGAGGTGACCAATAGATGTCTCTCTCACAACAATATTTCTCCCCCTCTCTTTCTATGTCCCTCCTCCCTCTCTCTAAAATTTAATCAATAAGTAAAATCTTGAAAATGTCAACCAGCTCAAGTCACACTGCTGCTCAGAACCCTCCAATAATCTGTTCCACTCAGTGGAAGTCAAGATCCTGGCAGAGGCCTCCCCAGATGCCCTGTTTCCTTTCCCAGCTCTGTTTCCTTTCTGCCTTTGCATTTAAAACCTCTTAAAGAAACATTTAAGTTACTTATTTAGTATGCTTACTGTTTATCATCTATTTCTCCCTACTAAACTGTAAATTCAACTCAATTCCGTTCTGTTATTCTGACTCCCTAGAAGGGTATCTGGCCATAGCAGGTGCCATTTGTTGAATGAATGAATGAATGAATGGATTTTCCATAACTGAGACAATCTCTATGGCTCCTAAGTTCCCACATCACTTGGATGGCTATTCTCTTGTGCTTCTTGCTATAGTCTAAATTACATTTTCCTATTTGGGCATTTGTCTTAGACCCTTCACCAGAGTGTAACCTCCCTGAGGGGGGACAGTGTGTTATTCCATTTTATTCCCCAAACACTTGCCACACTGTTGGCATCTGTGCCCTTACTGGGAGGAAAACACTCTGAGTGCTGGGCTATGTTCTCTATCTCGACACCGCTCCTGTCACACCATTTCATTCCTAATTTTAAACTGTATACCAAAAGTTAATTTGTAAAGGGTTGACCTTTGATTTTCAGAATCAAATACATTTAATAAAGGCCACCTAATGAAATCCACTCATAAGTGGTCAGATTTTATTTTTGAACACAACATACATACTTTTCATCAGGAGAAACAGAAACACACGCTCTTACCACCTTCCGTGATGTGGCGTTCCCTCACAGAGTGGCAGCCTCCCAGGTCCGCGGCGCCATGAGCTTGGTGGTGAAAGCAGCTCAGAGGTGACCCCCCCCTCTCTGCCCATTGCCCACCTTCCCTGCACATGCTGTGTGGCTCAGGGGAGGGAATTTGGAGCTTCACCTCCTCCTTCCCCTGGGCCTCTCCACTTGCTCGGATCATAATACAGTCTGGCTTCAGGGCAGACTCAAAAGAAGTGAATAGAGCCCCTTAAGACGGGAACAGACAAAAATGCAATTATTTTTCTCTCTTTTTTATTATACAGGGAATTACAAAAATGTGCTTAAACGGGCATTTCTGTATTTGATTTGAATGCTAAACTTCATCTGCTTTTAGTTTAACTTGTGGTCCCAGTCACTGACGTCTATTAAAATTGAAGTCTGGGAATGTTGCCTCAGCTTGTGTAAAGTTTGAAATGATCTTCCTACACCGGGTTGGGGCAAGCTCCCCACGCGAATCACATGGATAAGCCTTTGGTCAGCATATGTGGCATCGAAGAAGGAAAGGGGCCCATCTTGCACCTCTGATGTGTGTACAGTGAGAATCCCTCAGGTCAACTCCATCACTGCGAGCCCCGGGGCCTCCTGAACAGTGGGGGTGTCTGCACAGCATCTTTCAGCTGTGGCGGGCCTCAGTGTCTTGACTTTGATGGCCTGTCACTTTCATTTGATGTTTCTTTTTAAAACTCTTGGGCTCTCCTGGGGACCCCCAAATGTCACAGGGAGGTCCACCTGCTTTCCTTTGCCCCTTTGGGGTACATGTTCAGGGGCTCTCCCTTGGAGCTGCACCCATGTCTCTGGCAGCAGGGCAGGATGACTAGCTGGGAGATGGAGGCTCCAGAGGCCCAGCTGAGCCCTGTGACAGGTCAGCCCGTGGAAGCGCCTCTGATGTGATCAGACACCCAGACAAGCATGAACGATGCAGCGTGGTTCTTTATTCCAGCTGCACAAGCCCCTGAGCAAAATTTGCCAGAGCTACTACCTTCTCATGCCTCATAACATAAAGAGGCCTTTGTGTGACTGGGGGCCAGGGAGAGCAGTCCATGTTGGATGAGCAGCTTCTCAGAGCCGGGTCTTTTATCTTTAGATACTCAGCCAGCCAGCGCATCTGGACCTTGCTCTGGCCAGCAAGGGTAAGGGCCTCCATGGTCCCTTCATTTTGTGCCTGTCCCAGCTAACTCCACCTGTTATGGGAGAGTCTCAGACATCCCTTCCAGCCTGCTGTGTGCCCAGGCAGAGTGGGCTCTGTGGGCCGAAGGAAACTTTCTGGCAGAGGTGTGCACTGGCACCTGGAAGTCAGGCCGGTGGGTGTTTGCAGTGTTCCACCTGCTGGGGTTTCCATTCTCGCTGTTTCGCTGGCTCCTTCACCCCTAGGGAATAGCAGTAAGTTCCAGACACTGCAGCCTGGCCCTCTGTCTGTGACGTTAGCTGTGTGGCTAATACAGACATGCATTTTGTAGACACGCACTGACCTTTTCGCAGTGCATTCTGGATGCCTGTGCTTCTCCTGGCCTTCGTTTCTACATCTCCGTATCTCTGTCTTCATCTCCATGGGGCTGAGAATGAAATGCTTGTGTTTAAAACGGAAGAGGTTGGGACGTTTATAGAACGGTAGTGTCATAACCCATCGTCATTTTATCGACGATGAGACCCAGGAGCAGAGAGGCGAATGGGTTGTCCAAAGTCACATGGCTGGTTAGAGGCAGGACGAGATGAAGGTCTCCCGACCCCCGTACCTACCCATCTCCATGCTGCCGCTGGTGCTAATGAATCCCAGAAGCCCCGGAGAAGGAGCCCCTGAAGGTACTGGTACAACTTGTTAAAGAGCTCTGGGCAGCACAGGATGGGAACAAAGGATTTAAGTGGTGGAAAGGGAAGGGGGGCCAGAGAGGACGAGTGTGGGAGTCAGCAGATATTGAAGGCCTACTATGCGCCAGACCCCATGCTCTGTAGTCTTGTTATGCTTCACAAAATCTCTGGAAAGTAGGTGTCACAGTGCAGCCAAAACTGTACACTATACACTTTATCAAAAAAAAAAAGGGGGGGGGTGTTAATTTCTTTGTTTGTTTTAAGCAGGAAATTAATAGGACAAAAAGGCAACCTAAAGTTGTCAGTTTAAAATAATGGAGTTGCCTAGGGACTGCCTCGCCAGGCCAGTGGTTTTACTCTGTCAACAGCCCAAGACCAGTTACTTGTGTTCCCATGTCTGTGAAGAGACTCCTTTGCTGGCCTCTCGTGCACCAAGGTAACCCTGGGCACCTGTAATTGGCAACATTTAATCTGAGTGTCTTTTGCCTTTAGAAATTCCAAGCCCCTCCTCTGGTTACATTGGAGAACTTTTTTTTTCTTTTAATTTTTTTTTAATTCTCACCCGAGGACACTTTCTCATTGCTTTTAGAGAGAAAGGAGGGGAGCGAGGAAGGGAGAGAGAGAAACATGATTGACTGCCTCCGTATGTGCCTGGACCGGGGACCACAATGAACAGTCATGGCCAGGTCTGTGCAGCGACTCGGCATGAGGGTCCCGGGAGCTTGGGAAGGGGACCTCTAATTTAGGATGAAGTCCAAAGGCACAGAGCAGAACCACCTCCCGTGCAGGGGCTGCTGAGGACCGTGATGCCTGGATGTGGAAAGCAAATATTGAGGCTGAAACTGACCATCTTGAGGGCCAAGAGGTGGCCTTCTGGTTCCGTCTGCACTCAAACGGGACCCTCATCTCCTGACCCCCATCCAAAGCTCACTGTGCCAGCTGCAGATGGCATTGTCCATCAGTGCCCCAGGGACCGGGGGTACATTTCGGGCCCCGTGCGGCCCTCTCTCAGCTGTGATTTCCTTTGATTCCGTTGTTTTTGTTCCATGCGAGTGGGACTTCTGTTCCCATTCTGAAGGCCACTGTTCAGTTCTATTCACTGTCAATGGCTCATTTAGTTCAGTGGGGGTTTGTGTTTTTAGAAGGTTTTTTCTTTTAAATTCTTTTTTTTCTTTTCCCTTTTTGAAAAAAGGGTCATAAAGAGCTTTAAGATGCCATGCATGAAAAGCTCTGGATAAATGCGGCTTGTACTGGATTGTAAAATACTGTATTGTTCTGAGTTTAATTCCTTGTGTGAGACTGGAATCGGTAATTTGCTCGTCCTGAGGCAGGAGCTGAATAGCAGCAGCCTGCAGACTGGACTCAGCTACGGGCACCCAGGAGCCGAGGGAGGAAGCCAGAGGTCTCCATGAGAAATTCTCCTTTTGGCCCACACTTCATTCTCCTCACCTTGTTTTAAATGAAGAAGCATATCTCTGCACACCGTGGGGGTTGAAGGGGCTGCTGTCTAGGGCGACAGAGAGTTATAAGTCACAGAAAGGTCCTCCTCCCAACCCTCCTGCTCCGAAAACTCACCCTGTCTCGTTTGTGACTGTGTGTGTTCCTGCTCTCTGAGTCATGGAGACTGTCTTGGCTCTGAAGGTCCCTTCTTCCTCCCGTGACATCCAGGTTAAGAGGCTGCCCGGTTTCATGCCAGCAGGACCAGGTGTCCCTCATGGGGCCATGCTTATCTCTGCCTCTCTGTCATTACCTGGGCCGGTCCCTTGCCTGGAGTGTGCTGCTTCCGGTCTGACTGGAGCATGCCTCCTTGCCACCCTCCTCTGCAAATCTGTTTGCCACTTCACTGGGCTCCCCATCCTCTGAGCTCTGTAGTAATCACAGTCATGGTCACAAATTTTAACCCCTTTTAGAGCTCGAGTTTGGTGCCCAGGCTCGATTGTGAACCCCTTGAAGGCTATGTCTTTCCCATAGTGTGTATCTGTCATGTGTGTGGTGCAAAGCAAGGACTTAATATGTTCTCCTTGTTTTTTTAATTGATTGATTAATTGATTGATTGACTGATAGTTGCCTAGGCCCCACCTGCTCAGATGCTGAGACAGTGTTTTGTCCAAGTGACTCCAAATGTCAGCAGAGGTGTCCTTCAGCCCTCATAGGCACACATGCTGTTTGACCCCCCACTTCTTCATCTTTGGAGCAAGAGTCAGTCTGTGTCCCAGTTTTTAGAAAAAAAATCCGCTCTTGCCAAATGTTTTGTGAGTCTCGGTAGACTTCTACTACACACTTGGGGATGGTAGGAGGACACATGGGCAGTGTCACATCACACTGTTTCCTTTCATTCATTATACAGAATGGCCACAGGGTCCCTGTGCAGGCGTCGGTGTGCCACCAGCAACACCTGGAGGCCTACAACATTGCCTGGGACCTCACTATGGAAGATGTCTAACAGGACAAGAAAAAACTAAAGTTTATCGGGAAAATGCAGGGGGCCTTCCACTACTCTGCCTCCTGTTAGAAGCAGTAAACATCTCCATCCCTTGCATAGTGGCTTGTAGAGACCCGTCTGTGACTTAAGGATGGCTTTAGTCACACCTGCTTACCTTAAGTGACTTAGCAAAGTATTTCTTCTCAACAAATACCATGCTTTCTCTAAGAATAACTCCAGGAAATTCTCTGCATTCTATTTATTCTCTTTATTCTCCTGGCATCAGCACCTGGAAGGGCTGAGTTTGTTATCTCTGGATCCAGTTACTAAATGTTCATCAGAGGATGGACCCACTAACTCAGAGTTAAACAGGTTCCAGATATTTCAAAACCTCCTGCCCCTTAGCGCTGTGGGATGCAAAGAGTGTCACAGAAAATACTGCCAAAAGGACCCCCTGAAGGTCTGGGCATGAAAATGTAAACAGATCTCCCAGGCCCAGAGCTCACCCCCCCCCCGCCCCCCCCCCCACCCCGCCCATCAGGAGCAGAGGTATCCACATGGCTCTGGCCAGGGGCTGCCACTTTGTCCCTGCTTCCAGCATCTACTTGATTTCATTCCTTTGCACCGCCTCTTCCTGCCTCATGGAAATAGTAGTTTCATAGTCATGTAATTTCAGAACAGCAGATATTCCATGTTAAGAAAAAAGAGGGTCGGTGCTGGGTCATTGCCGCTGAAACGGGAACACCATTTTCTACTTGTTCTGAAAGAGCCCGCTTCTCCACTCCCGCTCCCAGGCTCCTGCTCTTGCTTGGCCTTTTGTGCGGCGCCTTTAGTTTCTCGGCCCCTCAGATGTGCGCACAGTCTAAATAACATTCCTTCCTGAATTTGGCCCTTCGCTTCCCCAGCTTCTGTGCTTGGGGGCTCTCCAGCTCCCATCCCATTTCTTTCTTGCTAATGTTCTCCTCCCCATCCTTTGTTGACACGCCAATTTATTCAGCACTAGCCTCCCCCTTCCTCTCCTCACTGTTCTCCCCTTCTCACACTTCTCTCAATGGACAAACACTCCCCAAAGTGTGTGTGTGTGTGTGTGTGTGTGTGTGTGTGTATTTGGGGTCTAGGAGAGGAACATCTATTTTTGTCCTCATAGCCTTGATGAGGCTGGGAAAAGTGTATCTTCCTCCCCTGTAAATTCTCCTAAATGTCCAGGGTGGCCAGTCTGGACACAGGGGCAATTTTGTGCCTAGGCTAAGGGGTGCGTGGTTTGCAGGGTGTTGTGAAGGTCATTGTAACAGTCAGTCTTGGCAGCCTGCTCATCCGCCAGTTCTCTCTCTCTCCTGCCTAACTGAACCTGGACTTTGTTTGGGCAGCACCTGCAGCTCAGCCATGTGCTCCAGAGGAGCTGGGCTCTATCCCCTATTCACTGGCTGTGAGTCATGACTGGTCTAGGGGTCCCATCCCCTTGTCAGTGATTGGTTTAGGCACGAGCATGTGAAACAAATCTACCCAATGAGAATGAAGCATTAGGGAGGGGCATCTGGGAAACGCTGTCTTCTATCTTTAAAAGATTCACTGGAAAATAAAATCCTTCTTAATGGCCCTGTATATTGTCTGGAGGCTGTGATGTTGAGACCTGCTAGAGCCATCTGGAAAATAGGAGAAGACAAGTCCCAGGGAAAAGGCATTCTGCTGAGCATAGTAGAAAAGAAATGTAAAAACAGGTTGACAACAAAGGGGCCACATTCCAAACCTGACAAGCTCAGGGAAGGCCTGCACTGTGGGCCTTACAAACTCAGAGACCGGATATAACTGCATGGGATGGTCTGAATGTCAAAATTCCTAATGAAAAGCTGGTCATGGCGGGTAGTCATGTCCTTGGCCTGTAGCTTCCCTGACAAAGGTAAATCTTGACCAAAAGCGACCCTCTCTATTTGTCTTTTGCCATCTAAGATAACATGTCTTTGAAATGGCAGCATAATCTTTTCCAGACCCCTCAGGGCTTACCCACTGGCACCAGACCACAGAACTGCTCACTGTTATCTGGTTCCTCAAATACCATCTCTCTGTGCTGTAATGTTAATTACTCACTATCTTGTACCCACCGATGGAAAAGAAGCATATGTCTTTTATTTTTTATCTCATTCCACAGATTTTCCTGCTTTGCCTCCTCCAGTCCTCTTAATGTATTATGTGGATTTCACATCACCTTCCTTACATCTCCTCCTTTGGTTCTAATGTATAAAACAAGCTGCAAAACTGTCATTCTCCAGAGCAATTTCTTAATCTGTTGGGATTTTGATTCCTGGCAATTGTCAGTTTGGCTCAAATAAACTCATTAAAACTCTACAGTTTTAGACATTTCTCATGAAGCTGTCTTACTCTGGACTTCTTGTTTTTGAGAAAGTAGATTTCCTTCCTTTTAAGTCGTTTGTCTAACATCTTCTGTTTCTTGCAACTTAATGTGTCTTAAAAAAAAAGCTTAGCCTGTAATACACAGGTCATAATTATAATAACAACAGCTATTAATTTCATATTGCTTTTCATGTGCTAGGCACTATTCTAGAAGTTTTAAATAAAGTACAGTCGTAAATAAATGCGCTGCTTAGCAACAGGATGTGTTCTGAGAAACGTGTTGTCAGGCGATTGCGTCACTGTGTGAACATCATGGATGCACTTACACACACATGGATGGCAAAGCCTGCTGCACACCCAGGCTGCGCGGCCTCGCCATTGCTCCTAGGCTATAGGCCTGTACAGCATGTTCTGCACTGAGTGTTGTGGGTGATTCTATCACATGGTAAGTATTTGTATAAACACATCTAAACATAGAAAAGGTACAGTTAACACATGATGTAAAAGAAAAAAATGGCATACCTGTATAGGGTGCTTAGCATGACTGGAGCTTGCAGGGCTAGAAGTTGCTCTGAATGAGTCAGTGAGTGAGTGGCCAGTGAATGTGAAGGCCCAAGATATACTATATGCTTCTGCAGACTTTATAAACACTGTAGTTTTAGGCTCTGCTAAAGTTATAAAACAACACAAGACTAAATCAAACACAAGAGAAAATAATACAATCAAGAGATACGGTAAACACAAGATGTATGAGGCTGTTCCTGGCATAACAGCATACTGTTTCACAGCAGAATTTTTCAGTAGAGATGGTTTACTCTAAAATAATGATAATGGAGAACTCCACGTTCTTTGGCTTCTCCATTTCCTATATTATACTTAAGGTCTCCCTGTCTATTTTGTACCTACCAGTGATGCTTCTTGATCCCTGCACCTTTTCCCCCATTCTCCTCCCCTGCCCCCAGCTGACAACCTTCCATATGATCTCCATATTTGTGGTTCTGTTCTTGTTCTAGCTGCTTGCTTAGTCTGTTCTTGTTGTTTTTAGATTCAGTTGTTGATAATTGTGAGTTTGTTGTCATTTTATTGTGCATAGTTTTGGTCTTCTTTTTCTTAAATGTGCCCCTTTAACATTTCATATGGTGAGGGCTTGGTGATGATGACTAAGGGGGGAGGATTGCTGGAGGGAATGGAGGTACTCGGTGGAGGGGGCAAAGGTGAAAAATATTGAGACAACTGTAATAGCATAATCAATAAAATATACTTAAAAGTAAAATAATGATAAAAATTATAGTATAATAAGTATATAAACCAATAACACAGCCATTTATTATCATTATCAAGTATTATGTGTGCCGTACATAATTGTATGTGCTATACTTTTATATGTCTGGCAGAGCAGTAGGTGTTTGTACCAACATTACCACAAACATGTGAGTAATGCATTGTGCTATGACATCATGATGCTGTGATGTCACTAGGTGATAGGAATTTTTAAAGTCCATTATAATCTTATGAGACCACCATTAGATATGTGGTCTGCCATTGATCAAAACATGTCTATGCTTCATATCATGGAAATTCACTTAACCCTTATAAAACTATAAGATAAGCACTCTTACTATCCCCTTTATTCAGATGATGAAACTGAAGAATAGATAGTTGAGAAATTTGCCGAAAATCCTGAAGCTAGTAAGAGACAGGGGTAGGATTTGAACCTGGGCTCTAGTACCAGAGTCCAGACTCTCAACAATGACTCCATCAACTTCTATGAGTAAAGTGAGCTGGGAGTTCCGGATTCTGGATCTTCTGGGAAAGGCACATCTGCTCTGTCCCCACCAAGGTTCAAGTTTAGCTGTTGTGCCCTCCCTTGAGTGAAGGGTACTCCTTATAACTTCTCATGAGAGTCTATAAAATTACAGAAAATGCAACCTGATCTCTGGTGGCAGACCACAGATTGGCATCTGGCCAGGAGTTGGGGGCAGAGGAAGGAATACAAAGGGGCTTGAGGTTTCGGGGAGGGTGGGTGATGAATATTTTCATTATATTGGTTGTGGTCATGGTTTCATAGATAGGCATGTACGTCAAAATCATCAGGTTATGCATTTTAAATATTGCAGGTTATTGTATGTCAATCATATCTCAATAAATGTTTAAAAATTTTAGATGATTAGAATAAAATGTATTCAAATGGTTATCGCTTTATTTTTTATACTGTTCTCTATTTCTCAAGTTTTCTCCAGTGAGCTTTTAGGGTAGATAATGAGTGTAGACTGTTTTTTTTTTTTTAAAGCAAATATTATACAGGGCTCAGACAGCATGGATAATTTTACAGAAACATTGTGAGTTAGTGGTCCTTTGTGAGCTCATCTGGGAACTCAATCACAATTTACAACCCGGCTGCTGTGAAAAAAAAATGTGCTTTCCATTCCAAACACTGATTTTAAATTGAACTTCCAGAATAGCTGGGTTTTTTTTTTTTCTTTTTTCTTTTTAGCACTCTAAGCAGCAGAATCTTTTGTTTCAGATTCTGTTCACAAGTGTTTCTTTCATTTTTCTCGTGGATATTTTTTTTTTCACAGTGAGTAAAAGGGTCCTTAAAAATTAAAGCAATAGTCGGTGTGGGAAATGGTGATGAGGACGGAAGCCAGGGAAGTTTTCTTTCTGATCCCCCAGGAAAAGCTCGCGATGGGGTTATGGCCACAAGACTAGAAACATCGCACCTTGTTCCTGCAGATGCCTGCCTCCTAGTTCACGTGGCCCCGGCAACCGAGCTGCCTGGCGAATTGTCCTCTCGCCCCAGACCCAGGCTCTCTGAACCCCTAACCTCTCAAAGGGCACGCCTTAAGTCAAGCCGCTGTTACAGGAGAGCTTCTGTCCCGCCGGTAGCCTCTGTGGAGTCTGTCCTACTGCACTTGTCAGACCTGCGCGAACACTTGTTTTTTAGCTGAATTCTCATTCTGGGGCCTTTTTGCAGGCAATGGGGCACAAGGCAAAGAGCAGGGTGAACATTTCTAAACCGGTACGACTCGTACTGATTCTTAGGGGAGCGGGCCAACAATCAAATGAACTTAGACTTGCCGGAGCCTAACCACAACTCTCCAGTCCCTTCAGAATAGGAAAACGTAGGGAGCGCCAAGAAAGCGTCACCTGGAAGTTACAGTGGCTTCTCAGAATCGCAAAGGTAAGACTGTAGTTCCCACTACTTGTTGCCTCGGAAACCTCACACACTCTCCAGGACACTATCTGGCCACACCTTGATCTATTAAAAGGAGCTCAATCCGGATGATGTTACACTTTTTTCTGGACTCCCCAACATAGGACCGGCTAGTCCTCCTTCCGGTAGCGCTCTTGTATCTCACGACGCGCTGAGCCTTCCTACTTATCCAGAGGGAAACCTGTCTTTTTCTTCTATGACCCTTTCCCAGCAGCCAGCAGAGTTCCTGACACACAGTAGGCACTCAAAAAAAAAAAAAAAAAATGCATGTATGACAGATGCATACTGCCTACTGACAAATTCCACATGACTAATGAAGCTTACATAAATGAATTTTTCGGAGGTCATTAGGGAATAGTGTAGGAATAACCCTAGAGGTTTCTCATTATTTAGTTTTTTCCTTGTTGTGGTTACTTTTGCCAGTTTCGCATTAGGTTGTGCAATTTCATCATTCTGTTACCCTCTCCCCGTGACATCTCACACAAGAAGTCTCTTGTTGGAAAATAGTTTCTAAGTCACTGTACTCAGCATGGTTACGGTATGTGTCATTTTACTTGCAAGAAACAGAAATCAACTCTAGCTAATGTAAGTAGAAAAGGGAATTATATTAAAGATATTGGTGGTACATAGACTTGTGGGTCAGGCCAAGGAATTAGTCAAGATAATGTCCAAAGTGCCACAGTGAACATGCCCCATGTGGACACTACTGTGCCTGTCCCTGTCCCAGAGGCTGCAGACTGCGCAGCTAGCGTCTCTGATGAAGCCCTGAGCATTGACACTGATGCAGTTGTCACTGCTGCTCCAGAGACAGAGTGGAGTTATTGTCACCGTGGCCACCCTCACCAGAATGGGGCATGAGTGGTCCTGTCCCTTTGTGTCACCCATTTCCAGTTCTAAATCTAGGACAGAAACAGCTGAGGCCTGGGACCTTAGCTGCAGAGGTGTTGGGCCAGTGATTATCTAGTATACTTGTCACAGTGTAAAATTGTAACTGTAGGAAATTGTAACCCACTCCACCATTCTTTTGACATTGTTTCTGTAAGTACTGACTCTGACTAATAAGTACCTTGTAGAAAAACAGCATGTTTGTGTAAGAATCCTAGGAACTAACTCAGAAGATACAAATTCCAACTTTCAGGCATCCCAGGTCCAAGAGGTTTGCTGACCTTCATCCATGGAGCCAGGATGACATGAAGCCGGGATGATGTGAAGTCAGGATGACTAAACTGGGATAATGCGCAGCAGACCATCACTTGTCTTCAGAATGGACTGTGCTTTTCTGCATGTAGAGAACCTTGCAACCCACTGACTTGATCTCTTTGTTTTGTTCCTCTCTCCCTCCTTATAAAAACCTCTGCCTCCGCAGAGAGGTAGAGATGGGCTTTGCGACGTGAGTACCCCATCTTCCCAGGAGAGAGACTTTGAGATGGAGTCCCCTGTCTTCCAGGTGGCCAGCATCTGAAAATAAACCACTTTCCTTTACCTCAGCAGCTGCCTCTCGAGTACTGGCTTTCACGCGGTGGGCAGCCGGACCCACTTTTAGTTATGTGCTTACTCTGGGAGTGGCCGGTCTCTGTCTCTGTCTCAGACTCCAGGGCCATGGCTGTCCTCTACAAGGTTGCTTTGTCATTACACTCTCAGGGACTAGGAGATTGGGAAAGTTCAATGTTCAGATGCTCAGCCCCACCAAGTACTGTCTTTATGATAACAATGCAAGAGAAAAAGTAGTGAGACTTAGGATGTGTATAAAGGCAAGAAATGGGCAGTTGTGCATAGACACCAGTGCATGCCTGTCAGGAAGTCTGTGAAAGCTCTGCGATTTTATGTGTAATTAAGTTTATTTCAAAGGCATGCATTCTGCAAAAAGCTTAAAAACCTAGATCTAGAGTACAGCCTAAGCCCAGCAGTTTGTAGCCCAGACTAATGAACGGAAGTCCGCAGAGTGGGTGACTCATTCAGGGACGCATACGGTGTCCTAACAGAGTAAGGGCTAGAGCGTGTGCCACAAACATTTGTCTGAGAAACATCTTCCCAATGCAAGGCACAAAGCCACAGATACCTCTGTCTTAGAACAACCACTCCCCTTTGCACCACGTTATTCTATGTTTCATAAACACAGACGCCTGTCCCCAGGTTTTGACTTCAGCTTTGTTCTTCTTTAGTTTGTCTTGTGTTGACATAAGTCTTACTTGCTTTCCTTACCTCTCCTATCGGTGACCTACACACATCACATGCAAGAACAAGGGAAGTCAATCAAGCCAGAGGTCAGAAGCCCCCAGGTCAGGCAACCCCAGCAACTCTAGTTATGGGCAGACACCTGAAGGGCTCCTCCTAGCTGAGCCTGTGTGCACAGCTATGCTGGTCTTATTCACAGGGCTTTGCTGATTGTGCTGAAACCGCCCCACCCCTCATAGCAAATGCACTACCTACGAGATCGCTAATTGCACTGTCCAGCCATTTGTCCAGTTGTCCAGGTGTTGAGAACTCGAATGTCTGTAGGGGTCAAACAAGGAACATGAGCAGAGCTGTGCAAGGGGGGACAAGAGGAAGTGGTGGGAACTATAGTAAACTAGAGATAGCAGTGGAGGAAAATAGAGTTACTTTCCTACCTTGCTCTTTATGCCAAAATAAATGGGGAGAATCGCCTCAATCAATTATATACGTTTGATCTCAAGAACTCGAATCAGTAACTAAGTCTTTTTTTTATCAGACTTAAGAAATGAAGGTGCCCACAAATAGATAAAACTATGCTACATTTTCTTACCCAATGACAGGTAAAAGGATTGCCTGCCATGCTTCAAACCGTGCAAAAGAAAGGCAGGAAAACCCACCGAGTACTTCAGAACAGATGGAATGAATTTCAGAGCAATAGGAGGCTGACTTGAATGATTTATGAACTTAGTGGAACCCTCATGATTCGTGGTGTAATGACTTTATTGGGATTTTTTTCTTACTTAGTGAACACAAAATAATGGTGCATCTCACAATTGATGTTATCTTAGAAATACTTAGAAATATTTGTGTGTGTGTGTGTGTGTGTGTGCACATAATGTCTCTAGAAGAACCTGTAAGAGAGGTCACTTGCCTTGGGGAAATCAGCACTTGGTGCCTGAAGGAGTGTGTTTAAACCCTTTTGTAGCTTCTGAATTTTGTATCAGATACAAGTTTCATCTATTCAAAAATGTAAAAGAATAATTTTTTTTAAAATGGTAGTTCTTCATGTGTCAATGTGGAGTGAAACCCAAGACATAGTGTAAAATTTAAAAAATATAATAAGTAGATACATAAGTAGCTTGAATCCCAGACCCAGCATTCCCAGAGTTTCTAATTTTTCAAGGAAGGCTTGAAATCTCAATTTTGTGTAAAATCTCCTAACTTTTAGGTTGACAAGCAATTCAAATTCTTTTAAACATGACTAGGACAGTCAAACCCATCTGTGAGTGGAGTGGGGTCCATGGACTATCACTTTGGGACAGGCAGGAGTTCTTGATGGTGGGGCCTTCTGCTCCCCAAGCTCTGCACTCAAGTCACCAAGGTCGCCCATAGGGGGCGCCTTTCCCAATTCAAGTCGAGGTGGTCTACAGATTAGTGTTGGCCCTGCCAGTTGGAGAAGAGATTAGTTAATGTTTTAGGGATGAAAATTAAACCCTGAACTTTTTCTTTCTCTCTCAATAGGTTCTTCCTTGCCCTCTTAGCTTAAGAACTATTTGAGGTGAAGGATCTGCTCACTCAGAGGGCCAGGGGGAGTGAGTTCACATGGCTGCACAGACTCTGAGTCATGTGACTGTCTTGGCTCTTTTGGCTCTGACCAAGTGAGGCATGGTAGGGTGTCAAGGAGACGGTTCTTTTTGTCTTGTTTGGTAAAAAGAAAACATGCCAAAGCGTTTGTATTTATCCCTCCCTTCTGTAGCTGAACACACAGCCTCTGGCTGTCCGCAGTACCTGCTCACCTACCCACAAACCAGTCCATCACATTGAAGCTGAAGGAAATCAGGTTAAATCAGGAGGGATGTTTGTTGTCCTGAGACTTCATGGAGATAATGCACTCAAGGTGCATAGCACAGTATCCAGCACATGGTGCACTCTCAGCAAGTGGCCACTTATTCTTTTTTAACACTTTATTTATTTACTTCTAGAGAGAGGAGAAGGGAGGAAGAAAAAGGGGGATCCCATTTATTTATTTTTTTAAATCAATTGAGATAGCCCTGGCTGGTGTGGCTCAGTGGACTGAGCACTGGCCTGCAAACCAAAGGGTCGCTGGTTCGATTCCCAGCCAGGGCACATGCCTGGGTTGACATGTTGGCGACACACAAGAGGCAACCATACATTGATGTTTTGCTCCCTCTTTTTCTCCCTTCCTTCTTCTCTCTCTAAAAACAAATAAATAAAATCTTAAAATAAAATAAATGGAGATAGAGGATTCATATATCAAGTTGTAAAATTCTTCACATCTTACCAAGTTGGAAGTCAAACATCTTTTGTAATAAGATATCAAAGCCCTAAGCTGCCACCCTAGACTTCCCTCAAAACACTGACCACTACAAGTTATGGGTTCACTCAAATTTGGAGGCTTCAGTCTAAATGCCCATTGTCAGCACTAAGAAGCAGGAGAGGAGACTGAGGGAAAATGAGAGACAGAAAAGTCACTGCTGCCCAATGGCTTTTACAAAATCTCTATTCAAAATGTCAACTTTACCAAAGGTTCGCCCAGATTGCTAAGAAAGTGGCCATTGTGTGAGTTGGGACCTTGACTATGATTTGGAACACAGCAATCCACAGAGTTTTCACACACTGCCTGCCCCTGTTCCGACCATAGCGACGGGGCTAAAACCAGTCTGCAATAGAACATAACGGTTTCAAGTCTAGGTCTGTTTCTTCCTATGGAAATAGTGATGATCAAAACAGTGACAATGATGGTAACTATCTCATAAGGTCATCTTCAGGATTAAATGAGGTTATGTCTCTAAAGAGTTCAGCACAGTGGCCGGCACACAGAGGTGTTCAGTTAGTATTAGCTGGGATGAGCACTGGAAGGCAGGACCATGAACTTCACTCATCAAGTGCCTTCTGCCTCTCTCTGCCAGGCACTGTGCTAGAAGCATGCTCACAGACGGGGAGGCTGGGCCCTGGGGTTGTCAGTGGTCTCACAGAGCCGTAAGTTAGAATAGGGGGAAAGACAGGGCACAGTTGCAGCGTGATGAGCCGGCATCTAGAGACAGCAGGAGCGTGTCTGGACTGTGGGATTTTTGTGGTTTGCGTGGTGTAATCAATGCTTGTTACCTGTACTGTAGTTTGAACTTCATCTTCCAAATGAGGCCGTGTGGGATCAGTGACTGAGTAATTTTAACAAAGCCATGATTCATAGAATAAAAGGACTCTTGAGCTCACCTAAGTCATTCCTTCCACCAGTCTTCAAGAAGGTCAATGTCCAATTAATCCATAGTACCCATTTTTCCACACTGGGCCTTCGGTGGGGAGACATACTGGTTTCTCTGGAGAGGCACTGGTGTAAGAGCCTTCCGATTAAGGCTACTTCTTCCTCATATACTACAATTTGATTTTCATGCAGTAGATCAAGCAAATTTTCTCTTAATGAGGGAAGTGAGTTGGGCAGAATTTCTAGATCACGGGCAGCTCACTGACCTCACTTCTGCTGAAATGCATCCTTGAGAGTTGTTCTTGGCTATATTCTGATTTCTCATGGAAGGAGCCATCAGACTGCTCTTCTGCTGCATTCCTCAGGGAGAATGTTCAGCAAAAGGCCTTCCTGAAAACCTGTGGTTAAAGGTTAGTACCACTGGAGGCACCTGGGGAACGTGCTTTACCTGGACCGGAATCTGGAGTTTGTCTTTCCTGCATTTTACAGTGGTTTCTGTGACGTAAGTAGAGCTGCACCTGCAGGGGTTGAGGGCCGCAAGGTTCAGGGGAGCCCAGCTCACCTCCCTCTCCCTCAATCAAGGAGCTCATTTCATTTCAGCCAACATAACTTGGGCACCTTCTATGTGCCCAGATCTGGGCCAGTGCATGACGATTTGGGAGATCATTGAGTTCCATAGGTCTGCAGATACCGTCCGAGGGAAACCTTTAAAATGCACAGGTGTATTTATTTGCTAAACATAAATTATTGAGACTTCAACGAGCTTGGAGCTGGAAGAGATCTTAGGAATTCTCTAGTACTCAATTGAAGGATCCCTTCTTCATAATTTCTAGTATCTGACTATTCCACCTGAGCATACATACCTCTTGGGAGGGGGACAGTGCTCCTTCCCATGGACATTGTTCCACCTGCCACCCAGAGATTTTAGTAAGAATTAAACAAAATATCACAAATAAGGAAGCTAGACCATATTACGCACTTAAGTAAAACTATTCTTTTTTCTACTAAGTTGGAAAGTTCTTTCCTAAACTGATGTCAGTACAACCTCTGTCTCTTTCACTCATATTGGTTTTCACTTCACCTTCTAAATCAGTGTGAGGCGAGTGTGGCTCTACACGCCCGCCCGCCCTTGAAGCATCTGGAGACAGGCATTCAGTCTTGCCCTCTCCAGCCCCGCCTCATGCTCCTCAAGGTCACTACCTCAGAGCAGCCTATGCTAATGAGTTCAGCAAGAAGTATCTACCAGCCATTTCCTTTTCTTACTCCTTTGAATACAGTGCGATCCTGAGAGAAAAGAAAAAGCTGTCAGGACCTGGATTCTTAGCTGATATCTGCTTGAATCTTAGCTGATATCTGCCTGAATCTTACTGTGTGGCCTTGGAAAAGTCAACCTTTCTGCATTTCACTTTTCTCACTTAGCAAATCCAGAAGGCAGACTCCTTGATCTCAAAGGTTCCCTAGAGGTATAAATGCAAAAAAAAAAAAAAAAAAAAAAAAGGCCTCAGTGTGGTTCAAGTGCACTTAAGACCTCTGGCCATTGTTCATTAGCAAAGGGCCCATGGTTCCCAAACCTGGATGTTCCTCTGAATCACCTAGAAAGTGTTTCATTAAGTCAAGTTTACTGAGGTACAATTTATATTCAATTAAGTGTACCTAATTTAAATTGCACAGCTAAATAAGTTTTGACAACTCTATATATCCATATAACTACCACCTCAATAACAATATAAAACAAACCTTATCCTCATACTGGAAAGTCCCCTGCCCTATGTAACCATCAGCCTGACGTCTATCAACTACATTAGCTGTGTTCATTCTAGAACTTCAAATATATATAAAATCATACAGTGTGTATTCTTTTGTGTCTGCCTGCTTTTGCTTAGAATATTGTTGCTGAGATTTCATCCTCACTGTTGATTATCCCAGTATTTTGTTCTATTGATACAGCTGAGTAATCATCCATTCTAGAAAGCTTCTTAAATGTAGACTCCTGAGCTCCTCCGATGCTCTTGACATTAGGATCTCTGAGGTTAAAGTCCAGAAAAATGTGTCTAACACGTGTCAGAGGGCATTGCTATGCAGAAGCTGAGTTTAGAAACTTTTTAATTAAGGGATTCCCCCCTCAAGTTCACATAGTTCCCACAACACAACTGTTTGTGCTGAGAATGAATTGGCCATAGGTCTGTACAGGTCTGAGACCTGTCATTCCTACTGGACTATCTTGTGGCCCTCCATAGCTCATGAAATTCCTGGTGCCTGTAACAAATCCCAGAGAGTCAGCTCTGCAAATGTTCTTTCAGCTCTAAGGCACCTGCAAATTGAGTTATGAGTCCCAGTGTTCACAGGTAAGTCTATAATCTTAATCTATAAAAGCTCACCCCTGCTACGGAGACCCAGAGGTGCGTTGAGCAGCCTTCTATTTCAGCCCAGCTGCCGGAATTACTCATGGCACTTTTATGAGTTGTTTTACTCTCTGGTAAAGTTTTATTTCTTTTTTCTTAACAAATGAGGGAAGAATTCTTTGACCAAAGTACACAAACGCCACCTTCAGGAAGGGACTATGATGTCCTTGTTAAGCCTCAGGGAACATTGTTTCTTTCCATTTATGAGATCAACATACAGTTTATGTATTTATAAAACTTTATTCCAGGTTTTTAAGAAATATACTTTTTTAGAGAATTTTAGGATCACAGAAAAGTTAAGCAGAAAGTGCAGATTTCCTACACATTCTTCTATGCTCCCATTATATGTACAACATCTCGCACCAGAGTGGCAAATGCGTTACTCTAGATCAACGGTTCTCAACCTGTGGGTCGCGACCCCTTTGGGGTTCAAATGACCCTTTCACGGGGGTCGCCTAAGACCATCGGAAAACACATCTATAATTACATAGTGTTTTTCTGATTAATCACCATGCTTTAATTATGTTCAATTTGTAACAATGAAAATACATCCTGCCTATCAGATATTTAAATGATGATTCATAACAGTAGCAAAATTACAGTTATGAAGTAGCAACAAAAGTAATTTTATGAATGGGGGCCACCACAACATGAGGAACTGTATTAAAGGGTCGCGGCACTAGGAAGGGTGAGAACCACTGCGCTAGATGCACCTACAGTATCTCCCAAACTCCATCGTTTACATTATGGGACACTCTTGGTGTTGTACATTCTATGGGGTTGGACAAGTGTAAATGTGTAATGTGTTCACCGTTATAGTATCATATAGAGTAGTCTCGCTCCCTTAAAAGCTCTCTGTGTTCCGTCGCCCTTTCTCCTCCAGCCCCTGCAATCACTAATCCTTTTATTCTTTGTATAGTTTTACAGAATGTCATATAGCTGAACCATATTATATTTTGTCTTTTCAGGTTGCCTGTTTCACTCAGTAATATGTATTTAAGGTTCCTCCATGTCTTTTTATGGCTTGATAAGTCCATTCCTTAATAGTATTTCTGAATAGTACTTCATTGGCTATATCCCAGTTTATTGATCCATTCACCAACTGAAGGACATCTTGGTGGCTTCCAAGTTTTGACAGTTATGAATAAAGCTACTATAAACATCAGTGTGTAGGTTGATGTGTAGACATAAGTTTTTTAACTCCTTTGGGTAAATATCAAGGAGAAGTATTGCTGGATGATGTAAGAGTATGTTTACTTTTGTAAGAAATCACCAAGCTCTCTTTCAAAGTAACTATACCATTTTCCGTTCCCATTAATGAGGAATGAGAGTTCCCATCGCTCCACATTCTTGTCAGCATGTGGACTGTCATTGGTTTGAGTTTTAGCCATTATAATAGGTCTGTAGTGGTATCTCACTGATATCTTAATATGCAGTTCCTTAATGACATATAATTTAGGGCATCTTTTCGTATACTTACTTGCCACTTGTATCTCTTCTCTGGTGTATCTAAGATATCACCACCATACCAAGATCATGTGTACTTTCTCCTATGTTATCTTCTAGGAGTTTTATGGTTTTGCATTTTACATTTAGATCTATGATCCATTTTGAGTTAATTTTTGTGAAGGGTGTAAGGTCTGTGTCTGGATTCTTTTTTTTTTTTTTTTTAAGCATTGTGGATAGTCACATGTTCTAGCTCCATTTGTTTTGAAGACTTTTTCATTGTATTGTCTTTGCTGCTTTGTGAAAGGTCAATTCATTGTATTTATATGGGTCTATTTCTGGGCTCTCTATTCTGTTCCATTGATCTGTTTGGCTTTTTTTTTTTTTTTTTTTTTTTTTTTTGCCAATATTACATACTATCTTGATTATTGTGACTTTACAGTGAGTCTTGAAGTTGAGTAGTGGCAATTCTCTGACTGTTCTACAACATTCTGGGTCTTTTGCCATGCCACATAAAATTTAGAATCAGTTTGCTAATATCAACATAATAACTTCCTGAGATTTTGACCAAATTGCATTAAGTCTATAGATCACATTGGGAAGAGCTGACACCTTGGCACAGATAGTCTTTCTCTCTATGAACATGGAACATCTCTATTTATTTAGTTCTTGATTTCTTTCATCAGAGTTTTGTGGTTTTCCTTGTATAGATCTTGTATAATTTTGTTACCTTTATACCTAACTAAGTATTTTGTTTCTGGGGTGCTAATGTAAATGATATTGTGTCTTTAAATTCAAATTCCATTTGTTTATTGCTGGTCTACAGGAAAGCAATTGACATTTGTATATTAACTTTGTATCTTGCAACCTTTCTATCATTGTTTATTAGACACAGGTATTTTTGTTGATTCTTTCAAATTTTATGAATAGAAAATCATATTATCCATGAACAAAGGGAGTTTTGTTTTTTCTTTCCCAATTTGTATATCTTTTATTACCTTTTCTTGTCTCATTCCATTAGCTAGGACTGCCAGGACAATATTGCAAAGACATAGTGAGGAGAGACATTCTTGCCTTATTCCTGATCTTAGTGGGAAATCTTCCAGTCTCACCACTTAGTATGGTGTTAGCTGTAGGATTTTTGTAGATGTTCATACAGTTCATTTTAATCTGTTATATGTATCTTAAATATTGTGAAATATTACTCAAAAATGGAAACTATGGGCACTCAGGCAACATTAAACTATGAAAATGGGTTTATCAGATATCCCTTTTATACTACAAATAGTTAAAAGTACTTTAAATAAGCTGGTTAAAGAAAATTGTTCACAAGCAGTTTCACATTAAAATCTAGAAAACTTGTGTTTCACTGTCTGGGCACTTAATTTCTAATCTTGGGATTGTAAAGACATCTGTCTGAAAATCAAAACTAATGCGTTGACTTCTCTTTAGTCTATGTGTTATTCAATGAAGTCTTTCCAAACTGCCTATAATTAAGTATGATGGGTCCTACCACTATGGTCTACATTTTGCTCACTCTTAGTTTCGTGGTGATGCAACTGCTTATTTTATTTTTCAACATCCTTTGTTGGCAAGTGCTGTAGTAAAAACACAAAAAGTTTAAGTCACAGTTTCTTTTTCCTAGGGATTTAGAGATCCACTAGGGGGCTTAACTATGAAAGGAAACAACAATGCATCAGGGTGTAATTGATCATCAGAATGAGTAATGTTGGCTATGAGTGCAAAAGGAGTCCAGGGTATGGCAGACCGTGTGCGTTGAAGGTGTTGTGGAAGATCTTAGAGAGAAGGTAGTAAGAAGTTGGTCCACTTGGGACAGGTTGGATTTGCAAATGTGAAAGGGAGAGAGGGAAAAACATTTCTTCTAGGTATCTGGTCAGCATGAGCAATAGCTTGTAGTTGGGAATAAGCATGACATGAGTAAGAATAGCATAAGCAGGGCATGAAAATAATGGTCATGGGGTTTACATGGGTGTGCAGGGATAAGTATCTCCTTAAGGTGTGACTGCTCATAATTTTAATCTATAATGATATAAAGAGGGGATTTTCACCCTTTTGCAGAACAAAGAACTATGGTCCAGTTTCACAGGTTATGTTGCTCATTATAAATGATCGCAACTATCAGAAATATGATAGAACAATTAAATTATATACCCCTTTTAGGGATGTTGGCATACAGCATGTCCTTTCCCCTTTCCCCCCCTCTACATTTTTCAAGTCAGTGAAATAAATAGCCTGTCAGAGCAATGGCTGCTGCATTGTAGGTGGGATAAAGGCAGATGCTGATAATGACTTCCACTATTTGAGTCTCTGTCTGGGTCACTGTTCCTGAAAATAAGAGGCTCTTTGCCCAGAGAATGAGAACCCTTTATTATCAGTGAAAAGACAGAATTGGCTACTGCATTCATAGAAAAATGCCCAGTATATTAAATATGAGTAACTTTGGATTTCACGCTACTTTCAGTTGGAGCCCTACCTAGTTCTCCACTTCTTTGATAACTGGAAATTTCCTGCATGTATGGCTTATCATTATCAGGTTTTAATGCAAGTGAGAAGCCTGCATCATGGTGCCCGGGGGTATTAATGCTAGAGGTTGCCTCTGTTAACCCTCTGAGGAATAAGGTGGAGAATGCAAATTTTAATGCTGCTCTCTGGAGTCATAGGACACATAGATGATCATAGGCATTGATCATCTCCCTAGTTCTGATCCTACTCTGAGGAAGTTCAGGAGTCATAATAGCAATTACAAAAGCTATTTAAAGGTCTTAATGTCAACTCTCTAAAGCCAAGTATTGTGAGTTTCAAAAAAAGGGTACAAGTGTATTTCTCTCTTCAAAGTGCTGATCGTTTACAAAATCTCCTAATCTGTAAAACAGTAGTATTGTGTATACATTCTCCTGAAGAGCTTTCTTGATTAATGTGGATTAAAGCTGACATTAATGTATTCAACTCATGTTTATTGAATATCCACTTTGCAAAAAAACTCATGCTTGGGGATAGGGCAACAGTGGTGAGCAAAACAGCTAGTCATTGCTTTAAAGGTATTTGGAGTCTAGCAAGAAAGGCAAAAAGTAAACCTTAGCAATGAAATGCAGTGATGCTCACATGGGAAAAGTACAGGGGGACCATCTAGCAAAAGGGCCTAACCTAGTCGGGTGAATAAATAAGAAATTAGCCAGGCCATGGGAAGATGCGGCGTGCTTCAAGAAGAGGGACAGCTGAGGCAAAGGCCCAGTATTGCTGGAGGAGAGAGTGGGGGAGAAGGGTACAAACCAAGGCCTGAGGAAGAGGCAGGGGGTCTAACCACGATGGTCCTGGGAAGTCCTCTTGAGGAGTATGGATTTGATCAAAAGTGCATTGGGAAGCGGTTGAAGAATTTAAAGCAGAGGAGCAAAGAGTTCATATTAGAAAAAAGTGCCTTTACCCTGTACCAAAACAGAGATCAGACAAAGGCTTGTTCACAAATGCTAAACAGCAGGAACCCTCAAAATTCTGCCACATATTCAAATAGTCACCGGTTACCGTTATTTTCATTGTGGGTTAGGGTGAATGGCGGGAAAGAAAAACAAAAGTAGTGCTCACAGTTGGATTCTCTGGGACTTAGAGATGTTCATAAACCAGGATGATTCAGGATGAGAACTGATACTTCAAAATAGTGGAGAAATATGTTTTCATAGTTTCCAGATCAGAAAAGGTACCAGGAAGTAGTCAAAATGTTGACAGTAGCTATCTTTGAGTAATTTTATTTAATGATTTATATTTTTTAGTACTCCCCATATTTCTTTCTTTATTTTTGTAATCTGGAGAAACATTATTTTTAATCTAGAGTACAATGATAAAGTTATACTTTCTAAAAGGTTTCTCTTTTCTTTATCTTTCACTATCCTTCCATCTTTGCATAAGGTCATGGAGAGCACGCTTTGATTCATTATTCATTATTCAGGATCCTGGGACCCTGGAGGAAAAGTCCTGGGAAGTCCGACTCAGGCGATAAATTCCATTTCACCATTGATTTTTATAGCTGCTGCTAGAATGGTCAGTGACTGCTTGAGCTTTTGTGTCACCACGGCCTGTGCGTGACAAACACATTCTTCAAGTGCAAAGAGATCCACCAGGTGTCATGGAGGCACCCCCGCTCCCGCCATTGGCACCAGCTTGACCTCGTCATCACCAGAAGAACGGATATTGGCAGCACCCTCCTCACCCGCAGCTACCGCAGTGCAGACTGCGACACGGACCATGCCCTCGTGGTAAGCAAGGTGCGCATAATGCCGAAGAGGTTGCACCACTCCAAGATGAAGGGTCGCCCACGCATCAACACCAGTTGTGCCAGCAACCCAGTTAAGACCCAGCAATTCATCAACAAGATGGAAGATGCACTCGGCGAGGGAGTGGCGGCAGATGACATTATCGAATCCAATTGGCCACGTCTCCGCGACGCCATATACAACTCCGCCATTATTGCTTACGGGAAGAAAGAGCGGAAGAACGCTGACTGGTACGAGGCTCACTGAGAAGAAATGGAACCCGTGATCGAGGCTAAGAGGAAGGCCCTACTGGCTTACAAGGTCACGCCCACTCCCAGTACACTTCAAGCTCTACGGGCTGCCAGGAACAAAGTCCAGAAGACCGCCCGCCACTGTGCCAACACCTATTGGCTAAACCTGTGCAGAAGCATTCAGGAAGCCGCCGATATAGGCAACGCATGAGGAATGTATGAGGGTATCAAGAAGGCAACAGGCCCAATCCCCTCCAAGATCGCCCCCCTTAAGTCCAAGACAGGTGAGGTCATCACTGACCAGGAACAGCAAATGCGGCGGTGGACCGAGCAGTACCTCGAGCTGTACGCAACGAAGAACACCGTAACAGACACTGCTCTTAACGCCATCCCAGACCTACCAGTCATGGAGGAGCTAGACACCCCACCTACTGTGACAGAGCTCAGCAAAGCCATCGACCGCCTCGCTTGCGGGAAAGCACCAGGAAGCGACGGAATCCCTCCAGAAATCCTAAAGAGCGGGAAACCAGTCCTGCTACAGCCGCTCCACCATCTACTCTGTCGCTGCTGGAAGGAGGGTTACATCCCCCAGGATATGAGAGACGCCAACATTATCACCATGTACAAGAACAAAGGAGATCGCAGCGACTGCAACAACTACCGGGGCATCTCTCTCCTCAGCGTCGTCGGCAAAGTATTCGCCCGGGTCGCTCTTGCCCGCCTGCAGACCCTTGCTTCCCGCGTCTACCCAGAGTCCCAGTGTGGCTTCAGAGCTGGCCGATCAACAGTGGACATGATCTTCTCCCTACGCCAGCTGCAGGAGAAGTGTCACGAGCAGCATAAACCACTCTACCTCGCCTTTATCGACCTCACGAAGGCGTTTGATCTGGTCAGTCGAAGCGGACTCTTCAGCTTGCTACGGAAGATTGGCTGTCCACCACATCTGCTTGCTGTGGTCATGTCCTTTCACGACAACATGCACAGCACGGTGTCCTACAACGGCGCAACCTCTGAGGCCTTCCCAGTCAGCAGCGGAGTAAAGCAGGGCTGCGTCCTCGCGCCTACGCTGTTCGGAATCTTCTTCTCCATGCTCCTCCAATACGCCTTTAAGGACTGCAGCGAGGGTGTCTTCATTCACACCAGATCCGATGGCAAGCTCTACAACCTGGCCCGTCTACGAGCCAAGACCAAAGTCAAAGAGGTGCTCATCCGTGAGATGCTCTTCGCCGACGACGCAGCCTTGACATCACACTCCGAAGAGGGACTCCAGCAGCTAGTCACTTGCCTTTCCCACGCATGCAAGGAGTTCGGACTAGCCATCAGCCTGACGAAGACGAATGTTATGGCTCAAGGCACGGGGACTCCCCCATGCATCACCATCGACGGATACACCCTGGAGGTTGTCAACGACTTCACTTACCTCGGGTCCACCATCTCGAGCTCTCTGTCAGTCGACTTGGAGGTCAACCGGAGAATCGCCAGGGCAGCCACAGTTATGGCCAGACTGAACCGGCGAGCGTGGAACAATTCCAGCCTCACTGAGAAAACCAGACTGCGCATCTACCAAGCCTGCGTACTCAGCACTCTCCTCTATGGCAGCGAGACGTGGACCACCTACGCAAGGCACGAAAGGAAACTCAACAGCTTCCACATGAGGTGCCTGCGACGCATCCTGCATGTCGCCTGGCAGGATAAGGTCCCCAACACCGAGGTGCTGAAGCGAGCCAATATGAGCAGTTTGCATGCAGTTCTTAGCGAGAGACGCCTCAGGTGGCTCGGCCATGTCAAAAGAATGGATGCAGGCCGTATTCCCAAAGACCTCCTCTACGGCGAGCTAGCAGAAGGCCAGAGGATGACAGGGCGCCCAAAACTGCGGTTCAAAGACATCTGCAAAAAGGACATGACACAATGCTCCATCAATCTCAACACATGGGAAGTTCAAGCAGACGACCGCCTAGCCTGGAGGCTCGCGGTCAGGCAAGGTACGTCACGCGCGGAGGCTGCGCGCAACGAGGAGGCGGTCCAGAAAAGATCGAGGCGGAAGCAGCGTCAGCAGCAGCAACAACAGCCATCTGCCTTCACCTGTACCAAGTGCGGCAGGGATTGTCACTCCCGAATCGGACTGCACAGCCATTCTCGGCGGTGCAGATAGACTCTCAGGAAGCTACGCCATCGTCTCTCGAGATGGACGGCTGCCGACGACGGTGGTGGGGGGAATCAGATGTAAATGATCTACTGAATATGTTAATAAGCAGACTCACCCTCACCAAAATGTGTGGTTGACAAGTATAAAAAAGGTTCCTGCAGAAGTGCAGGTGGGACTCCTACAGGCCCACGAGGAGGACCGGGAGTCCCCATTCCCTGTTCCCCATTTCCCTTGCTCCCACGGGCCCTTGAGTTGGTCTGGGTTTATTTCCCTAAATAAACCCATTGCCTGATCCCACAGTGGTCTCCGGGTGATTTCCCAGAGTAAGGCTGCCCTGACAGGGAGAAGGTGGGGGGAGGGGAAAGGGGAGAGGGCTGCACAGGGAGCTCATGGCAGGGGCAAAGAAGATTAAGGAAGTGGAAGGAGGGCGCAGAGGATGGAAGTCAACAGGGGAGGGGGCCTGGCGGTGTCCTAACCTCAGGGCAAGGCTCAAAAACCCAGTGTAATCCAAATCAGTCAGGCAGGCTGTCTTTGATTGGTCCATCCGGCTGAGTTCTCCAAGCTGCGCTCTCTGAATTATGCCCAGCTGGCAGGATGAAAATCATTTGAAAAATATCCGGAAATTGCTACTCACCAGGGAGCATCTGTGAAAAACACTGGCCACAAATGAGCTGGCAAGGGCTTCATGACTGCCGGTCACCCTGCCACAGTGAGTTTGTCTGAAGGGGATCCGGAGTTGTTTCCCAGAGGGACTGCCCAGCAGCTGTTAAGTGTGGGGCCATGTGGACTTTGTTTTGCGGTATTTCTCATAATGTTCTTGAAAGGCTTTGGGTGAGTCAGAGTTTTATACCTGGAATCATATTTTTGAAAGGTACTTATATTCTTGTGGTAATTCTCTACATTGAAGGATTTCTTCATAAATAATTTGCATTTTTGTAAATCTGGATTTTTTAAAAATACATTTTCTTATGTTGTTACAGTAGTTCCAACTTCTTTTCCCCTTTGCTCCCCTCTGCCCAGTACTCCCCTTCCCTCCACCAATCCCACCCCCCCCTTAGTTCATGTCCATGGGTCATGCATATAAGTTCTCTGGCTTCACCCTTTCCTATATTATTCTTAACTTCCCCCTGTCTATTTTGTACCAACCGAATATGCTTCTTAATCCCTGCACCATTTCCCCATTTCTCCCCCTTCCCCCTCCCAGCTGATAACCCTCCAAATGATCCCCATACCTATGATTCTTTTACTATTCTGATTTGCTTAATTGGATTTTGTTTTTATTTTTTAGATTCAGTTGTTGATAGTTGTGAGTTTGTTGTCATTTTAGTGTTCATAGTTTTGATCTTCTTTTTCTTAAGTAAGTCCCTTTGACATTTCATATAATAATGGCTTGGTGATGATGAACTTTTTAGCTTTACTTTGTCTGGGAAGCACTTCTTCTGCCCATCCATTCTAAATGATAGCTTTGCTGGACAGAGTAATCTTGGTTGTAGGTCCTTGCTTTTCATCACATTGAATACTGCTTGCTGGTCCCTTCTTGCCTGCAAAGTATCTTTTGAGGAATCAGCTGAGTCTTATACGCACCCCTTTGTAGGTAACTCTCTGCTTTTCTCTTGTTGCTTTTAAGATTCTCTATCTTTCACCTTTGTCATTTTAATCATGATGCTTTTCTCTTGTTGCTTTTAGGATTCTCTATCTTTCACCTTTGGCATTTTAATTATGATGTGTCTTGGTGTGGTCCTTTTTGGGTCTAGCTTGTTTGGGACTCTCTGTGCTTCCTGGACTTGTATGTCTATTTCCTTCACAAAATTTGGGATTTTTCCTCCATTATTTTTTCACATACATTTTCAATTTCTTGCTCTTCCTCTTCTTCTGGCGCCCCCATGATTCAGATGTTGGCACGTTTAGAGTTGTCCCAGAGGTTCCCAAGCCTGTCCTCATTTTTTTCTATACTTGTTTCATCATTCTGTACTGGTTGACGGTTTTTTTTCTTCCTTATGTTCCAAATCATTGATTTGAACCCTGGTTTCCTTCCCTTCACCATTGGTTTTGTGTGGATTTTCCTTTGTTTCATTTAGCATAGCCTTCACTTCTTCTCTTATGCGTTTGCTGTGCTCAAGCATATCTGTCAAGCCTGTGAGCATCTTTATCACCAGTATTTGGAATTCTGCATCTGTTAGGTTGGCTATCTCCTCATCACTTAGTTCTCCCATTGGAACCTTGATCTGTTCCCCCTTTTGGGCCATGCTTCTCTGTCTCCTCATCTTGACAGGCTCCAGTGTTTGTTTGCCTCCACGTCCCAGGTAGAGCTGTCATTGCTGTTATGTTGTAAGGGGCGGAGTTTTAGGGATTTTTCAGTACAGGGCGACCTGTTGCACCATTTTGTGGTGCTGCATGTGGGGGAGGGGTCTTAGAAGGAACAACACTGCTTGCCCAGCACTCGCCCCTTTTACAGGCAGTTACCCGACTTCCATATGGGACTGGCGCCCCTCTAGCTGTTGCCCTGGCCATTGTTCTCAGAGTGGGTGGGTCTGCGGATGTTCTAGGACTGTGGGGGCCCTTTAAAAAAGTGGACTCTGCTTAGAGACTGGCAGCTTCTGCCTCCGTCCCAACCCCCACTGGTTTGCACAGTCAAAAGCAATGAGGCTTGATTTTCCCTGGCGCTGGGATGGTGAGCTGTGCGGTCTTGTGAGGAGCTGGGAACGCTACCCAGGTGTCCCTCCTGACTTTTGAAAACATGTAACTGTGCTTTCTGCCGGCCTGCTGCCGCCGCTGCTACCACCACCACACCGTGTCCTCTCCGCCCCAGCTCCGCCCCTCCTACCTGTCTGGATGAGTATTTCTTCTTTATATCTTTGTTTGTTGGACTTCCATGCATTTCGATTTTCTGGAACTTCTGATTGTCTCTAATTTTGAGGTAGTTGTATTCCTTATTGGTTGCAGAGGGAGACATAGCGTGTCTGTCTATGCCTCCATCTTCGCTGGAAGTGAAATCTGGATTTCTTAAGGCACGCTCTACCCAGGGTCAACATGGTGAAGAAATTCTAGGGCACTAAGACATAATTTGTATTTTTGCACATTGTTACCAGGCATGGTAAATGAGAGGCAAGGATGGACCTTCTTCCCAGTAGCGTAGGACTTTGGGGATTGGCCTACCTTTTGGGAACTTTGCCCAGCCTCTGATAGCAATGTTTCCTTAAGAAATCAAAGCTGGGAAAACCTAACCAAACATTGTAGTTCCTCCTTTACTAACCAGTTATTCCTGACATCATTCACTTGTTTTCAACCCAAATTCCTTCTCTAAAATGCTGATGTTCTCCGTAAGACATAACATAAATATTTTGGTTTGAGCTCAGAGTCCAGGCTCTTTGATCTCATCAGAGAATGAGGCCACTCGCTGAGACCTATTGACTGTTTGCTATTTCCCTTGGTCTTTTCTATTGGGTAGGATCAAGCAGTTCACCAGAATAGGGTGTTCTGAGTTTTAATGAAGCCATTGGAATTATGTTTGCTTACCATTTGTATTAGTTAGGGTTCTCTAGAGAAATGAGACTAAGAGGATATGTAGATATAGATAGATATAGATCTATCTATCTATCATAGGAATTGGTTAATGTGATCATGGAGGCTAAGAAGTCCCACCATCTGCCATATGCAGCTGGAGAACCAAGAAAGTCAGTGGGATGGTGTAATTCAGTCCAAGTTCAAAGGCCTGAGAACTGAGGGAGTCAATGGTGTAAGTTTATGTTGGAATACAAATGCCCAAGAACCAGGAGTGCTGACGTCTGAGGGCAGGAGGCGATGGATGTCCCAGCTCAGGCAAACACAGCTGATTTGCTTCCTCAGCCTTTTTGTCCTATTCAGGTTCTTAATGGATTGCAAAAGCAAATGCATCTGCCTGGGAAGGGGAAGCTTCTTTACTCAGTGTACCAACTCAAATGCAAATTAATCCTTTTCAGAAAAACCCTCACAAACCACCCAGAAATAATGTCTTACCAGCTCTCTGGGCACCCCTGAGCCCAGTCAGTTTGACACATAAAATTAACCATCACATTATCCAAATCAAATACACAAATTACTCTGTTCATCAGTGTCTGCCCCTTGGTGACCTGTCTGGTGCTATGGAATAGTTGTGGGGCTTGATTACCTGCAGCCAAGAAGTGTGACTCACAATGCAAGAATTTGGTGTGAAGGAAAGGGGTTCTTTATGTAAAGGTTACATAGATTTAGAATAATGGCAGATTTCTGCTGTTAAGTCCCGCTCCCTTTAAAGCACCCCAAAATACATAGTCCTGCCTCACTTTGCCAAGCCAGGCTAGTTTCAAAATATGCCACACAGAGGTACCGTCTTTCAGAAAAGCAGAAGTCTGCAGCTCAGCATTTCTGGTCATGGTCAGCTCCAAGCATCTCTCACAAATTCGAGTGGCCAGCAGGTCCCTGAAGCACTGCCAGCTCTGCCACCATCTTCTCCAGGCAGACTTTCTGACCTTGTAGCAGACTCGCTGATTTTCAGACCTCTCAGGGGACCTCCTCTCTCACTGCAGATCCCCTGACTCTCTCCCCTCGTAACCCTCAGCCAAACTTAATTTAAATGCTCAGCCCAGAACTTCCTGTGATCTCATATCTGGCCCTTCCTTATGGTGCATTAGTATCCGCCATTGTTGTCAGCTCCCCTGTGTCTTTCACCCTCTTTTGGCTGCCATATTTAGTCAGGGCAGGAGTTCCCAGTGACACAGGGGTATCCGGGGTGGGCATTTGCCCCTCCCACTACGTTCTCACAGTCAGTACACAATTTGCCCTGGGCAGCAGCCCTTCTCCCTTCAGGAAAGTGGGGCTATTACCTTGCCTTTTGTTACTCAGTGTATCTTAAAGCTGTACCTTATGCTCTCCACTTCCCGCAATCCTGCCTGAAGACAGGATTGTGGGCGTTCTTTATTTTCATGGGACCCATGCTCTGTACCCTGCTACAGTGGCTTCTATCTATTTTAAACACGTGCAAGACCCTACAGGATGAAAAGGAAGAAAATACAGAAATGACTTTGCAAACATTTTAGAGAAGCTTAAAACGTCCCAGATAGGTCTCACAATGGCTCTCAGAATAGAACTCCCAAGAATTCGGGACATGATTTCTTCTAAGGCTCTTGTCTTGTGGGTTCCCAACTTCTACACTTGACCTTTCAGCTCCACTAAGCACAGAGGTTCTCTGGCGAGAGAATTGAGAATCAGGATGGGAAGAAACAGCATTTGGGCAGCTAAGAGGTGATGTGTGAGAGACAAAGAACAATGGGAAACAGGATTTAGACATTGCTGAGTGATAGGATTTGAATCTCTCTGACTTTCTTTAGAAAGCACAAGGGAAAAATGGAATTTCTTTTTATTACTTTTTGGTTCCTGGACTATGTTTTGTTTTGTTTTTTTGAAATTCATCTAAGGATCATTTTAGCCATAATGGATTTCAGAGTTTATGTTTTTTTTTGGTACAGAACATTGGGAGTGGGGATGGAAGGTAGTTTTCTGTTTTGGAAATATTTAAGCAATAAGATAACTCTACAAAGTCTTAGTGATGACTCCACGAGAGACATTGAATTTGGTAGAAACCACTTTGTCCCTTGTCAACCAGTCCCCAGATGGATCCAGGCTAACCCCAGGGTCCCACCTTCTATCTGACCCACCTGCTGGGGCAGGTGCTCACTAATGTTGCCAGCTCTGCTAACTACAGAATCTCATTCTTTTTAATTGTGATTTTATATGTGCTTGCTGCTAAACTCACTTGGCAGATGCCTTTGCTTTTCTTATATAAATATTGACAATTCCAATTTAAAAAAATCTTTCTTATTTGCATGAACAGACTCCAGTTGCCATCCACCAACACGAATGGCACTAAAAGGCAACTGCTCTGTCTCAGAGACGTGGCCTTGCTTTAGTCCAGGACTCCCAGGCTTGGGTGTGTATTAGACTTACTGAGGGAGGAAGTGCTCATTGAGAAGTAAGGACGCCAGGTCGCATCCTAGGAATGATCAGGGAACTCTGGGGTGGGCTCAGGGGTCTGTAGTCTAACACAGAGTTCCAGTGATTCTGATGCAAGTGGCTCCTGACTGCTCTTTGGGAGAAGTGGATAGAGGTGCTTTCCATAGAGTCTGTCCAGAGGAGTTACTGGGGAAACCCTGGTTCTCCTAGGCAATGCAGTAAAGAATTACAGATCAGCAAGCCTATTAGCATGCATGCAAAGTTTATTAGTGAACGGGAGAGCAAAAATAAGGGTGGCCGAAGGCCAGGGTGGCAAGTTTGTCCTAGGGTGGCCAGGGGCCCTGCAGCCAGAAAGCCAAGAGCACCATGGGGGCCAAGAGCGGTAGTCCTTTCTTCTGAGGACTTTTATCATTGGCGGGATGGGGGAAGGTGAAGAAGTTACTTATTTATTGACTGGTAAAGGTGGTGCCAGTTTTCTAGGACTGGGCCATGGGTACCTAAAGGTACTGATGGGCTTCTTTCTTTAGGCTCTATGGGCCCTTTCCCACTTTTTGGGACATGGGATGGAAGCACAGTTTCGAAGGCTTTCCTTCCCAGATAGTGGAAAGGACACATAGAATTCCAAGGACTTTCCTCTTTCCGTGCCAATATAGTGTTTCTTGCGATGTTGGAACACCTGGAAATATTATGGGAGCAGGCCCGAGACTGCTGAATTAGGGGGTTAGACATGCCTCCCTCTGTTACTCTTGTCATTAAATTCTATAGACAAGAACTAAAAATCACAATTTTAGTAAAAGAGAGTAGTTCTCTATTTTGTTTTATCCTCTTCTATCCCTTCTAGAACACATTCTTAAAAAAAAAAAAAAGTTTGTTTTTTATTGTATTCTTTCCACACCATTTATTCCCCTTAGACCCCCTTCCACCCTCACTCACACAATCACCATATTGTTGTCCAAGTTCATGAGTTCTTTTTCTTTTTTGCTCGATCCCCCCCACCAGAGCTGTCAGCCTGCTCTCTATCTATGAGTCTGTCTGTGTTTTGCTTGTTAGTTCAGTTTGTTCCTTAGATTCCACCTATGAGTGAAATCATTCTTAATATCCTCTGTGCCATAAACCCTTAGCTGTCTGGTAAACACTATAAACATATTCTCAAAATAGCCTGTAAGGTATAAAATAAAATACATGAATTTTGAAAGGAAATCAATTATACTGGAATATTCAAAAATCAAAATATAAAAAGCAAATTATGAAATGTTAATATATGTGCTTACTTACTAACACAAATAACAGGGTCTGGTAGTATATTTACTGTGATTGCAAAGTAATGATGAGTATAAAAATTACTTTGAGATATCTGTAATAGCTGGAATATGATTAGGAAATATCTGTAATTTCTACTGTTGACACCACTAATAATATTAATAAATTGTCTATATACGTAATTCAAGAAAGTGCTAAGTTTTAAATAGCAATTAATGGAAATAGAGATGCAAGTATTTTTGCATTCAATTTTATACAGCCTTGAATCCTACCCAGGTCAGGAAATTCTAATTGAGGTTCCTAGGACCCACTTTGCTGGCCCTGACAGGTATCCAGCCCCTCTGAACATTGGACAAAGGGGACTACTTGTGAGTGTAATAGTTACATATTTTCCAGAAGGTGTCAGACTTGCATTTCCAAAGACTGAAATCCAGTTGCTGCCATAATTTCACACAAGGAAGTCTCCTGACTCAACTTTGAAGGCAGATGATCTACCACTCTGAGTCACTGAAAACAGGCAACAAATGCTGACTTCAAAGAGAAACAAAGAGCTTCAAGGAAACAAAGTCTACAAGGACTAAGAAAGTGCTGTCTGAATTAAATTTTTTATGGCAAAAACCATCTGAAGAAAAAGAATTATTGTCCTGTCTTTTCAATGTAAAGACAGGCTTTGGGTTGTCAGCAAGGATCAGATACTTGTGAAATTTCTGAAATACATCACAGTCAGCTTTTGGTTGAAGATGAAGACTTTCTATCTTCACAGAGAAGTCCATAGAGGAGGATTATAGAACAGAAGAGGTACTGAAAACCCAGCCTATAAACCGAGGCTTCTGGGTACAAAGCAGGGGTGAGATTCTTTTATCTGAGTTGTACCTTTAGAACTCTTCAAACTTTTCAAACAATGTATTGGAAATCCAGTGCACTGTGTGAAAGATGTTTCCTAGAGATGTCATTGTTCACATAGGGAGAGTATGGGCTTCTAACGTATCTAACACATTTGACATGTTTAATTATTCAGTGGACTTTCTCATATGAATGATCCGTTGCAAATGAGTAGATTCTGACTATTCACTGAATTTTGGGGAATCACTTCTCTTTCCCCCTGATTTTTTATATTATAATTTCTGATTGATATTCATTAGAAAATGACCTTTGTAATAGTTTGCATTATTTTTCCCAATTATTTGCCTTTCCTAGAAAGGGCTAACGTCAAGCTTGGCCAAATGACTTGCTTTTGTTAATGAAATAGAAGCAGGAATGATCTATGTCATGCCCACGCAGAAGTTTTAGCCACTGAATGGTTTTGCCATCTCTTGTTCTCTTTTTCCTGCCTCAAGAACGATATGTTCTAGATCAGAACAGCATCTTGAGCTTGTATTGCAGAAGGAAAAACATGTGAAAAAGAGTGGCTGCCTACTGTGGCTGAAGTATTGTAACATAAGTAAGGAAAAGCCTTTATTGTTTCAAGCTATTGATCTTTGGAAATTAGTTGTTATACAGCAAAACACATTGACAGTTGACTAACATAAACTTCAACTCTTTAACATTCTACTTCTTCCCCCTCTCCTGGTTCAAGTAGTTATTGATCTGTAAATGAATTTTAAAAATATACCAATTTACTACGGGTGCTTCTATTTAATGGCCACTCCTAAAATAATTAAAAAGAAGGTACAACCTTACCTCTATCTTCAATCCCTCTCCTCCTCCTCCTCCTTCTCTTCCTCCCCTAAGTCCCACCTGTCAGTGCCTGATTGGTTGTGGAAGCTTTCTGGATTCTTGCCAAGGAGAAGATAACTATTGTATTTGGGGATAAGTTGCTGGCTCCTGGGAAAAGCTTCTGGATCTCATGGGCTGGTCAATCATAGCCTTGTTCTTTCTTCTGGTGGAATAAGCATAGAATATAGACATTAACTTCTTGTTCTTTTTTTTTTTTCTCATAGAGAGACAAAGTGACATTGACCTAGTGTGGATTTTGAGGCAGTCCCTATTTCAAATACCTCATGTAATTGACCCAATGGTATACATAAGTACCAAGTTTTTGCTTCTAAAAATAGTTATCTTAAGAAAATGTATGATTCTACCTACATAAAGTTCAACAATGGGTGAAAGAAAAGCACACCGCAAGTCACAAGAAGTGGCGTGCTGCCGGGGATGGGTCATGAGTGAGCCTCTGAGTGGTAGTGCTCTACTTCCTGTCCTGGGTGGACAACATGTGTTCACTGTACCATCACTCATTTATGTTTCCTGTATTTTTCTATATGTATAGGATGCTTCACAATAAAGAGTTTAAAAATGCAGTCATGGTAGCCATAAAATTCAGAGTGGCAGGCAGCCGGACCTGCGTTCAGTTACATGCCCTTAAAGGGAAGGTGCTCAGCCCGCCTCATCTCTGTCCTCTTTCTTCCATCCTGCTGATTGGAATGTGGATGTAATGGTGGGCCAACCTGACCTAGACAGGAGAAACGCCCTATGAATGGCAAAGGAAAGATAAAAAGAATCTAGGTTCTTGTTAACTTGACAAAGCAGAGATGCCTTTCCAGCTCTGCTGTTGATATAAGAGAAAAATCAACTTCTCTCTTGTATTAGCCCTTGTTATATTTTCAGGGTCAGAAACATGAAGACAAACCTGTATCTCAACGGACACAGAGTCCATCTATCCCAGAGGTTCTCAACAGTGAAGGTGTGATTTTGCCCCCTGAAGAACATTTGGCAATAATACCTGGAGACATTTTTGGTTGTCACATTTGGAGGCACAGAGGTTGCCACTGACATTTAGTGCATCAAGACCAGAGATGCTGCTAAACCACCTACAATGCACAGAATGGCCCCTGGACGCCTCCCGCAACAAGAAAGAATTACGCAGCCCTGAATGATGAAGCCCCAAACCACCTGAATTGTCAGTGAAGGGACTCTAAGACACAGAGATAGGGGACCGGCCTCGGTGCCACACAGGCTATTGGGCTGGGGCCATTGCTCCTGTTTCCTGAGGCTCAGCTCACCGCTTTCCTATTTTTAACTCTACCATTTCACCAGCCCCCAAACCAGATCCATTGTATTATCTATCTTTCATTTATTTAATGAGAGGACAAAAAGGGAGCTATCCTGCTTTGAAGACTAAGGAAAAAGTCGTAACACTTTTCCACCTACAGTCCATAATATTTGATCACCAAACTTGTACTGAGCATCTGTTTGGTACAAACCCCTAGGCCGGGTGCCAGTGTGAAATCCACTTGGGGACTTAAGGCATAAGCAGTGACCTGGAGCACAGGCAGAGCCCCAGGAGGGTCCCCTGCCACGTGGGGGTGGAGAACAAGGGGAGAGATGTCATGATGGGCTCTGGTTAGCAGAGACTCAGTGATGCACTCAGGTCTTCCAGCCCTAAGGGCTTCCACGTGGCCGTGATGGGGTTTGCGCATCAGACTAATGGTAGCAGCAACCTGCTTGTCCCTTGCAAAGCTGTTCTGCCCCTTTTATAAACAGTCTGGTGGGGTGCCAATCACTGTATTCCATTGGGTGTACTCTAGCTGTCCCTCTTGATTCTCTCTCCCCTCTGCTGTGTCCCAGAAGCCCAACTGACTGTCCGTCCCTCTATGACAAAAAAGTGTCCCTGCCCTGCCTATCCACAGTCCACCTTGGACACTAGATGCGATACTCTTTCTTACTGAAGTGATCAGAGCTGCCCTGAGGAGCAGAAAAAAAAACAAAAACAAAAAACACTATCATCCAGGTAAAAAAACCCACGTCCAAATTCGGATTATTTCCCTGAGTCATTTAACCTCTCTGAGCTAGCGCCTTCCTCTGGAAATTTGAGATAAACTTAACCCAGGAAACAGCTCTAACATGGGGGGCGGATTTCAGGTTTCCGGCTGCTGGTGGCGGTGGGCGAATGAATACGTTTTTCCTTTGGTGGTGAAGGGAAGTCTGAGAAGGCCTGGAGGGGCTGATACGCAGGCCCACTTACAGCCCCAGACCACACGCACTTCTGCGGCACAGCTGAGGAGCCTGCCCTGGATGCGAGGGCACCAGGGAAGCTGGTGGGGACTGCGAGTCTGGAACACCCACCCAGGACCATTCCGCGCAGAGCCAGCCGGATCCGGCACCTGCTGCTCCCCACCCCGCAAGGGGAAGGGCTCTCCTGACTGTGCCCCTACCCCCCCCAGGACCGCTTCCTGCAGGGCAGCTCCAACTGCAGGGGCCCCTGGCACAAGAGTGAAGTGCTTTTCAGGCCTTCGTGTCGGTGTAAATAAAAACACCGAGTGGTAAGGTCCAGATGTTTCATGTCACGATTGCTAAGAGAGAAGAGCAGAAATTCTTCAGACACGTCAAAAAAATCCCCCAAAGATCAAGACAGTGGCCCCAGCAGGACAAGCAGGCATCTCTCTACCTCTCCTCCGCTTTGGTCAAATTTGCCTGCAGTTCTGGTTCAGGTTGGCTTGTGGGTTCACCTTAGACAGACCAGCCCCTTGCAGTTCCAGATGCGTCTTTTTCCCCTCTCGGCCACACCCACAGCGGTGTAGGTCACCCTGGCCCGGGGCCAAATGCTCCTACAGAAAAGGTAGGCACTGAGGTAGGCAAGTCGATTCTTTTCACCCACACTGATTATTTTTTTATTCTCCTTACAGGTCTTGTAAAAAAATTTTTAAATTTTAGAACAGTTTTATTAAAAATTTTTTTAATTGAATTTATTGCAGTGACATCGGTTAATAACTTTATACAGGCTTCAAGTGCATAGTCATTCACACTTATTTTGATATTTAATTTCTGCAGTATTTTTTGTGGTGCCGCTTCACACATAGAATTGTAAATGTGCCCTGTTGTTATTTCTGTTTCCCAGACATGACTCCCTAAGGGGTCATGCTGTTTTCCAAGTTGAAGGTCATGGCCATAGTGGCTAACCATTCTATTTCTGTCCTGTATGTGGTTGACCATACATCCTCAGCCCTAAAGCCAGACTTCGTAATCAGCTTTGTGAGCTTGGGAACATTGCTGCTTTTTTCTGTGCCTCGATTGCATCATCTGTAATTTGTTAAAAGGGAGGGGGCGCTGGCGCAAGCACTCTTAGGTTCTGTTTTCTTCTAAGGGGTTGCACATCTATCATTCTTCATAAACTCGAATGGCCTGGATTAGCACTTTCTTTGCTTATACAAGTCAATACATATTTTAATGCATTTTTCTAAGTAACTTTCATTATCAAATATCACCACTGATGTCTTTGCAAAGGGAATGTTAGTGGGCCAGATAGTGGGAGTCAGGCCCTGAAGAGCAGGACACTGGTTATACTATAAAGAGGCCAGGAGAGGGACTTCCGGCCAAGATGGAGGCTTAGACGGACACGCTAGGTCTCCCTCTACAACTAGAGAGGAATACAACTACTTCAAAACAAAGGATAACTAGAAATTCCAGAAAATAAAACTACACGGAAGCCCAACATATGAAGTTATAAACCAGCGGCGCTCTTTGGGCAGGTAGGACGAGAGAAAGGGGGCGGAGCTGTTTGCGGTCGCACCTGGGACAGCGGCGGGGAGAACAACCCCGGCTGCAGTCGAACCCCCGGCAGCTCGCGACCCCAATGCTGGGGAAAGCAGCCACCACATCGCCTTGAACAGTGAGGCCCAGGGGGGCGGGAGGACGGATCCCGGTCTCCTAGCGGAATAACTGTGTGAATCCATCTTGGACCCCCGCCCCCAAAGAAAGCGCCGCAGGGCTGCGAAATAGGTCGCGGACAGGCACCGGTCGCTGGATTGTGACGACAAAGCACCACGGCACAGCAAGAAAGGCTGCCGAACGGCGCCGGTCGCTGGGTCATTACGAGTACACAGGCACTGCCCCCTACAGCCGGCCCAAGAAAACAAAACGCATCTGTCAAAATGAGGCAGACAACTATAGAAATCCCGGTGGCACAGCTCACCAGGCAACAGATGGAGAACCTGACAGATGAACAGATAAGAAACCTGTCAGATGCTCAGTTCTGGGCCATTGTTATCAGGTGGCTTACAGAATTCACAAAAGATCTGGAAAAAGATGAGAAAGAAGCGAAAAACACTCATAACGAAAGGAACAAAACCACATATGAGACAGATGGTGAGGAAAAAAAATCCAGAGTTCATTTCAACAAACTGGAATATGGAGAAGGAACAAGCAGTCAACCAATGCAGCGAGAGGAAATGGGAAGCAACAATGAAAGGATCAGAAACCTCTGGGACAGCTATAAAAGGCCCAACATAAGAATCATTGGTTTGCCAGAGAGCGAGGAAGATGAACTAGAACTTGAAAAATTGAGTGAAAATATAATAAAGGAGAACTTCCCAGACTTGGGGAAGGAAATAGACTTACAGGTCCAGGAAGCACAGAGAGTTCCAAAAAAACTGGACCCAGGGAGACACATTATAATCAAAATGTCAAAAATTAAAGATAAAGAGAGAATCTTAAAAGCAGCAAGAGAGAAGAAAAGAATCATGTACAAAGGGGTCCCAATTAGACTATCAGCTGACTTCTCAAGGGAGACCCTGCAGGCAAGAAGGGACTGGCAAGAAATATTCAAAGTAATGAAAATCCAAAACCTACAACCACGAATACTCTATCCAGCGAAATTGTCATTCAGAATAGAAGGACAGAGAAAGTGTTTCCAGGACAAAATAAAACTGAAAGAGTTCATTAGATCCAAACCACTGTTATATGAGATGTTAAAGGGACTGGTTTAGAAAAAGGAGGATCAAGACAATGAAATCTAAAATGAAAACTGCATCACAAGAAACAACAGAAGCTAGGGAATTGAAACAAAGGCAAACTAAACAGGCAACGAGAGGGGAAAAAGAACTATAGGTACGGGGAACATATTGGGGGGAGGTCAACAGGGAGGGGGAATGGGGAGAGGGAGGGAGATGATATAGGAATTAAGGATCATGGTAGGAGGGAATGGGATAGACAGAGGTTGAGAAGAACTATATACACAACTAATGGACATGGTCTAAAAGGGGGGGACAACTGGAGGGAGGGGGGCCACCGGGTGGAGGGGAGCAGAGGGAAGGGAAATTGGCACAAATGTAATATTATAATCAATAAAACACATTAAAAAAAAAAAAAGAGGCCAGGAGAGGGCACTCTGGTGCCTCCAGAGAAGGCTGGAGGGCAAACAAAGCTGGGAAACAGAGCATCATACACTATTGCAAAGGTTTATGACTAGGGGACACACACACACACACACACACACACACACACACACACACAGAGCTCCTCTCCAGTGTAACCCCTTCGGCAGCCAAAAAACAAGCAGTGGAAGTTTCCAGCGCAACTGACAAGCAGTCTCTGATCCTTAGCTCTGCTTCCTGAGCGTCTGCAAGCTTTTATGGTACTTGGAGCCTAACTATAAACTTTGCTTTGAATTGTAAATTTTCCATGTCCTTTTCTCAGCTGCATGCCCTGTTTGCTTTCATGTTGGAAAACTTCCTAATATTTCAGTTTAATCGCCTGTTATTGAGACTATAATGAGATAATTGGACGGATTTCTTTTTTTTTAAATAGCATTTTAAGAATGCCAATGAACAGTACCAAACAGCAAATAAAAAGTGCTCCCTGTGGCTCTCTGTACTGGTGTCAGTTTAGAAAGGAGAATGTTTAATTTTGAAACAATGAGTAGACTTGGACAAAACATTCACCATTCCTACTCAGCCTGCTTCCCCAGTGGGAAAGGAAGGCTCTCTGAAGTGTCATTAATGGTTTTTTTAATTCCCGCCTTCCAAGCAAATAGCATCTTGGGAGTGGAAGTGGACTAAGCTGTGGTTCAAAGAGCTTTTAACTTCACCTGCTACTGTCAAAGCTTTCTGACCAGAAATGGATGATCGCCACAGTTGCCCTATTAAAACTACTAGAAATGATAAAAATGGAATGTATACTGTCTGTCAGTACCTTGACTTTAGAGAGGTCAAGTAGCTAGCTAGCCTGAGGTCTTGGAGCTAGTAAGTACAGAATCTGGCTTGGATTTGGGTTCTACCAAGGCCAGAGGCTGAATTTCTAACATCCTGTTACACTGTCCATATGGAAAGCTTTTTCTTTTTTCTTTTATAGCCGTCAAGAGAGAGACTTTCAACACGACCTCTCTCCCTCTACACCCACACCACCCAGTTGGGCCAAGGGTGAGGGTTAAGCCAAACAGTTCAGTTCTAGTCAATAAATATTTATTGAGATCCAACTATTTCCTAGGTACCATGTTTAACTATGCCACAGTCAAAAAATATATAGTGGGAAAAATAATATTTATAATTATGGTTGGACTTCAGCTGTCAGCAGAATGTGATTGTATAATAGGAACTGAAATAAGGGATAAGGAAATGAAGAAATACATTCAAATGGAGACCTGGATTGTTTTCAGGGGATACCTGAATGGATTTTAATGGATGGGTGGAACTTTAAAAAACAGTGGCACGGAGAGGTTATTCCATGTAGAAGAAAACAACAGGAGCAAATACAGCTGGGGCTCCTGAGCCTACAGTTAGAACATCTTCTCTCGGTCAGCCTCCCAACGAGGTAAGTGAGTTAGTAACCTACAAAGCTTTCAATGTGGGGGCTGCCACAGCCTAGCCAAGAGAGAAAACGCAATGATCACACAGTAGAATTCCAAGCTGCTGGAGTCCGGGAGGACGGTGAACCTCCCAAATAAAGGTGCCCTCTGAATGGCGGGGCTCAGGGCAGAAGTTCCCTCTTCCCATCAAGAGCCACAGTGATGGCAAACGCCACCCCCGTGTGTGGCAGGCAAACCCAGAGAGCCAACACTTTGGACTTCAGCATCACCCACCCAGGCTAGGCAAGGGTTAACAGGACACACCTGGACAGGACACCAGGTACACCTGGTGTGGTACACTCTTCTGCCGGCAGCTATTCTCATTGGTTGGGCCCAGGAGATACTGATTTTTAAATATCTTTTAGGGGGTCACAATGTCCCAAAGCAAAAGAACCTCGTACAGTTAAATTTGTAGTTCCTTCCTTGTAGTTTGCTGCATATATTTTTATGCCCAAGGTGAGCACTTCATAAATAGCAGAGTTAATTCCGTGAATGCATATTTTGCTTTCTCAAATAATCCTTTTTGTTGCCTTTATCTAATTCCCAAATTAAAGAGTCCCTTGTTGGGGGAGAATACGAATTGTATTTGCTCATATGTGCCTTTAAGAAGTCTGGATGAATTTACTAGAACGCAACAAAAGTGGTTAACCACGGGGAGAGGCGCAGGGATGCTGCAGCAGGTGGGAACCAGGGGGAAGCCAGGGAACAGGGTTGGCTGCATGACTTTTCATGGCTTCTCTTTTACATTTGTTTATATATTTTTTACCTGTGTGAATGAGATAGTTCTGGAAAAATAAGCAAATACATCGATAAAAGAACTTCAAATAACTAAATGCTTAGACTATCCCTGGAAGGAGGACATTAAAGAAATTGATCTTGGGGTCCCCCTCTAGGGAGGGCAGAGTAGCCAGGGGGCAGGAAAAGGAAAGAGACTTAGTTTTCACCTGATCACCTGCTGAGCATTTTGAATTCTGTGCCACATAGCTGTGTTATCTGTTTATGAATAAATACATGAAAAAATAACAGGACCCCTAAACTAGAATGACTTTCTGATTAATCAAGTGAAGAATTTGAAGCAAAAGGACCAAGCAAGGAGTACCCTGGACTTTTTTAAAATTAAACTTATTGAGGTGACCTTGGTTAGCAGGCTCATAGCGCTTTCAAGCATATGCTTCTAGGATACAAGGTCCGTCCTGGGCTTTCGTAAGCCTGTTCCTCATTGCACGGGAAAGGCCTCCCCTGGCTTGAAGAAATAGTGCCTGCTCTGAATGGCTGATGCCCGGATCTCTGTCATTTGAGCTTGACTTATTTTAGAAATGCTTTCCTTTTTGTTTTTCTAGGAAGGATCCCATATTAAGCATTGGTGACCATTTCCACCCTAGCAAACGTAAATGTCACAGTGGAAAAGTGCCAAGGCAAACAGAAGTTAGCAACAAGAAATCCACCGGCACCCCAGATTTGTTTGTTTGTTTTAAAGAAGAAGAAGGAAAAAAGGGTCTTAGAAAAGAGTTGCATTGTACTCTTTTGCCTCTCATTTCCCAGGTTTCCCTGGCTCCCTTGTGACCATCTCTAGGCATTCATGTGAAACAGCTGGTCATGTCAGAACCTTTTCAGGACAGGGTTTGAAGCAGAATGGAGGAGGCCGTCCAGAGAGACCAAGTACAAAAGGGGAAGGGTTTACCTTGGGCCAGATCAGCCGTGCTGGTCTGAGAACAGTGTAATTAGAGGACAGGGTGCACCCAATCCTTCAGCCAGTGATGCAGGAAAAGCCTGTGCATGTTGGGGGGTGAGTGGGTAGTTGGGAAGGGGGTTATTTGGGTGAATGGAGGGCTGTGTTTATTGACAGATGGGGAACAGGATGGAGAATATCTCCTGTAAACAAGCCTTGGCCCAGGAGGAAGGAAGTGGCTCTCAGAAAATGAGTCATGAACAAAGTCGCCCTAGAGCAGCGGTTTTCAACCTGTGGGTCGCGACCCCTTTGGGGGTCGCTACCCTTTCTCAGGGGTCGCCTAAGACCATTGGAAAACACATATATAATTACATATTGTTTTTGTGATTAATCACTATGCTTTAATTATGTTCAATTTGTAACAATGAAAATATATCCTGCTTATCAGATATTTACATTACGATTCATAACAGTAGCAGAATTACAGTTATGAAGTAGCAAAGAAAATAATTTTATGGTTGGGGGTCACCACAACATGAGGAACTGTATTAAAGGGTCGCGGCATTAGGAAGGTTGAGAGCCACTGCCCTAGAGCATTCTTATGCCTGAGATGAAGTTGACATTAACTTGAATATCTAAAAATATCCTATGTATTTTTCTCAAATGCTAGATAGTCTTATTCTTTAGTCCAGAAACTAAAGACTTTAGCTAGAAATAGTAAATTCTTCTAAAGGCTCAGATTTCCTTACTGGCAGAGATGTGCATACCTTCAGCAAAATGTGCTGGGTTTCTCTTTAAATGACTTAATTTTATACCTGGGAATGAGGGGAAATACAAAAACAAGCTTAGGTTGAGTGACCTGAGATATTTCTTTTGGGCTCCAAAGCAGTAAAGCTCTAAAACAGTTTCTGTCCTGAATTTGGGGCATACACGTGGTTTTGCAATTTCTTTCTTTATGGCTGAATCCATCAGCAAATATGAAAATGAAGCTTTCACCTGTCACTTGCCCCGATGAAGGAACTCTAAAGGCAGTTGGCAGGCTTCTCCTTCTCAGTAAAGAGACAAAGCATCAAAGAGAGGAAAGCTTTTGACCCGTCCACTTGCTTTGTGTCTTTGAGTTACTTGTGATCCTGGCATGATGACAGCCATCCAGAGGCCATGGGCTATGGAAGCAGGAGGGTGAAAAGCCAAGACACTAAGGATGGTGAAGCAAAAGGCTGGAAAGAGCCTGGGTCCTCTAGGACATTGTTACATTTCATCCAGAAGGGTTTACCCTCCCCCGAGATGCACTTCTGCGTAGGGTGGGTAACACTGGAGGTCTATCAGGAAGGAAGAAGGAGGGAATGACTGCTGGGTAATCCATCAACAATGTCACTAGCAACGGAACCAACAGCCACACAGATGAAGAGCCCACTTGTGGACACTGTTTCTTTAAAGCCTCAATTATTGACCTCAGAACCATCTATACACTAGAAGTCTAGCAAGAAGAAGATAGGAAAGTATAGTGCAGTCAATGTGCTAATATCCCTCTTTCCTTCTTTTTTGTTTAAGAAGGTTACCAATGTGGTTAGATGTCCAAGCATAAGAGACATGTTGAAGGAACATTAAATGGGTTACTTATTTCCTATAAGAGCCCTGCCCAGGTAGGGTCACCTGTTCCCCACCCCCACCATCACCCCATCTCCTATTGCAGGTACAGCATGCCTCACTGCTGTAATGTGTCCTCCTGGTGGTCAGGAAAATTTAAAGGTCTGTAACTTAATAGCTCAAGTGTCGTCAGGCATTCTCTGAACTCACACTAAGCTTCATATCTGACTGCCTACCTCTAGATTTCTCATGGTTGTGAGACACTTCATGTTTTTGTTGCTTGAAATGCCATCTGGTATTTTAGTACCTACAAGCAAAAGCATCCTGCCAGGACACGTTCATAAGCACACATGAGACAGCCTTTACTGACTTCCAGAAATGTTAATAGGGAACTTTTCAGGGAAGCGTAGTCTGAAAATATCAGACCATGGAGAGAGCCCACTGGAGCCAAATGGGTTACATTTAGCATCGGTACCGAGAAGTTAATGATGTTGGGTATGAGTGAGCATCAAGCCTCCACGTGGACTTCAGCTTCTGAGGGCTCTGAGACCCTCCTTTAAATTCCCTCCCCCCCCCACTGCATGAGTCAATTCCCATTTATTAATTACTTGACAAATTAAATGTTTAATAGACTTATGGAGGATACCCAACTTCAGCTACACCTGATAGGGAGGCTTTGGAAGGTGGTGCAGAGAGAGGAGAACATTGCGGGTTAAGAGAATGTCTAAGAACAGAGGTCCTGGAACAAGCCATTAGCCCAGCATGCTTTGTGCATAAGGACTAGATCGTCTGAAAAGGGTTGGTTAGAGTTTAATGAATGGGAGGGGCAAACGCTATCACTGGATACATAGCTAAGCCTTTGGAGCCGGTGCAGCGGCAGCTGCTACAGTCCTTGCGCAGCGGAGGCACACCAGGACAGACACACCTTAGAGAAGTGCATTCGTCAGCAGCCCGTAGGGCATCTTCTCTTAAAAAAATTATTTATTTATTTATTTGTTTGTTTGTTTATTTATTTTTAGAGAGAGGAGAAAGGAGAAAGAGAGGGAGAGAAACATCACTGTGTGGTTGCCTCTCACTCGCGCCCCCAACTGGGGACCTGATGTGCAACCTAGTCATGTGCCCTGACTGGGAATCGAACCAGCGACACTTAGCTTGCAGGCCGACGCTCAATCCACTGAGCCACAGCAGCCAGGGCCTTGTAGGGCATCTTAAAAGAAAGACACGGAGCACGGTTAGGATGCTCTTCAAGTAATAGAGGAATAGATTGGCGTGGTGGTAGGGAAGCAGGAAGGAAAGAAGTGAACCCTCTAAATAGTTCAGCTGAAGAATTGACAGAAAGCAAGGGAAGAGAAATGCCAGCCCTTGCTTGGTACCTACTCCATGCCAAGCGCCCCCCATACACTGCCCCATTTAGTCCTTGTGAGTTACATTATTATACTCACCGTCCAGCAGGGAGACTGACCTAGCAACATGTAATGATATTGGAGTGACAATGGCTCTAATAGAGGTATATGAGAAAGCTATTGGCATACCCAGGAAAGAGGCACATGTCTGAGAACTATCTTGAAAGATGAATGGAAATTGAACAGAAAATTCAGGAGAGAACATTTCAAACAGGTGGATGGCACGTGTACAGGCACTTCTTTGGCAAAATCTTTGCATGTGGTGTCTTCTGGAGAATTCTTCAGTACGAAGGGGTTCCTCTAATGGTGAGACAGTTGCGGACCAGAGCAGGGGGACTTTCTGGTGTCCTTAAATAATACCATGGAGTAACGATCTATTTGGCATCTTTTAGAAAACTCTAGTTATAGCCAGAAGTGGAAACATCTCTAGAGATTCCTGCTGGAAGTAATGCACCATGAAGTGATGATGTGAGACAGTGGAGGTGTACTGAAGTTCTTCCCATGTCCTATATCTCTACAACCCTCCCAGGATCCTCCAGGGCCCTCTGCCTCTCTCCCTGTCCCCCCCACCCCCCTCCCCCGCCTGTTCTCCCATCCGTGCTGGCGCTACATATCTTCTGAGCACAAGGAGCTAGACAGCACCCTTGACATCCCTCATCTATCCATTCTGGAGACTGATTTTGCAGCCTCCTCCTCTGCCCCCTTCATGGACTGCGCTTCTCATAGCTCCCCATTGCGTTCTGACATGTGGTTCTGGGGCTCCCGGGGCCGGGCAGCAGAGGCCTCCTGCCCAAACCTCTGTGTTCAGGATGTTGTTCATGCCCTGGGAGACAGGCAGGGGACTTCAGACAACCGTGACCTCAGGAGAGCCACCTCAGGCCCCGAGAACAGTACTCCGGTGGTGGTGGTGGTTGGGGGGCGGGGGCGCGGGCTGCATCTGTGCTCCCTGTCATGTCCCCTTACTCAGCTGCTCAGAACCCTGCTCTGTGCGCTTGGGGAGGATGAGGAGTCTACCATGTCCTCTTCTTCCAAAAAGTGTTCAGAAAATTAGCACAGGTTTCAATGTTTCTACTCTAATTCTGCTGAAACTTCAAACCTATTCTTGAAAGTATCACAAATATTCACATTCTGGTCACATTCTGACTCAGAGTCAAGATAGCCAGGAGTCCGCAGCCCTGAATTCTGGTTTGGATTCTGTTTCTCTCCGTCATTCTGTGCCCTTGAACAAGACACAAGACTCTACTTCTCCGAGCCTGTCCCCCCTCTTCTCAGCATCGCTGTGAGACCCGGAGGGGTTACATATTGTACCATGATGGGGGAAGTAGCAAACTTGATAGGCGTACATTGTCACCAGGCAGCAGGACACAAGAGCGCAGGTGCAGGTTGGAGCCAGACGGCCGGTTTCCTCCTGGAAAAGTGAGGGTACTTATGTAGTCCAAAAGCTTGGAAATCCCCCAAGCCCAGAAACCTGATGTTCTTTCATCTGTGGGGCACCGCACTTATCGGGGGGCAAGACCGACAGGAGGGTTTTTATGACTTTTGTCCAGCCCACCTGCTGTACAAATGTCAGTGTGCCTGTCTATGGGGGCTGCCCAGCCCCTCTGGGAAAAATTACATAATATGCAGTGTATGCACTGTACTATTTTTCTAAAATATAAGAAATTCTGAATTGGAAGCACATTTGTCTGGACAATCTCAAGTTCAAAGAGGTCCAGCCTGGTCGCTAGGGGGTTCACGTCGGGGGCCGGGCAGCACAGGGACCAGCACTGGAAATCCAGTTCACAGACAGAAGGACCCCGCTAGTATTGAGAAGGGCTAACGAAGGAGCAGGAAAGGGACTTCGGAGAGCGGACAGAGTTCATGGCGGGGCTCTAGCTCAGGAGGGAGACTAAGGCATGAGGGAGAGAGAGTGAAGGAAGGGGAAGGAAGACAGAAGCTTAGTACTGTCACTGGGTCACCCAGAGGTGGGAGGAAGCACCATGACCCTCACAACCATGGCCCCCAGGGCTCTGAAGCACTGAATGCCACCACACTGTGGCCAGATACTATTACATCCCAGCCTTGTCTCCTCTTTATCTTTATAAAGATAAAACTTTTGTTTCAGAAACAATGTAATTGATTAATAACGTTAAAAGCACCAGAGTCCCAGGAGTGCTTGGTAAGATATAAACAGAAATCCCTGGGAGGGGTTGTGGGAAAACTTGTGAAAACATGGATTCAGCTCGTCCATGCTTTTGCTCTTCATCCTTTCACCCTTTTTTCTGCCTGTAACTCAGGTAGGATGCTGAAAGAGACACAGCTGTCTAGTGAACGTGAAGGTCAGAGCTACAAGCGAAGCTTGGTGGGTGTGAAAGCTAGATGCCTACGTCCCTGATGGCAGCGGAGGTCATAGGACTAGCCCTGAATGGTACCACAGCTTCTCGTCATGTGCGGAAAACAAACCTGCTTGGGGCGCTGCTTTGTGCAGACAAACCCAGGCGTAACAGGCACACTTGTCTGTGTCACTGGACTGTCGTGAGGCTTAGATGAGATGCCTCAGCCGACTTTGAGGTGAGCCAACAGGCGTAGCTGAGCACACAGAACCCTACTTTGGCATCTTGATCTAATCTTTAACCCCATCGGTAGTGGAGACTTAACCCTTTGATATACACTTCCTGTCCCCAACTTGATTAACTCCAGACTTGGTGGGGTGAGGGTGATCCTGGGAACAAAAAGGGGATGCTGTAAATCCAGCTGCAGAGAAGCAGTTTAGAAAAACTGGGGAAGCAAGGCAGAGGATGACAACTGGCTTACTGAAAAGCCACCTGCACATCTGGAAGAATCTTCTCTACTTATGTCTTCTGCATGGTGGTTCAGTAGCACCTTCACCACATTCAGAGTACACCATTCATTCATTCATTCATTCATTCATCAAGTACTTCCTGGGTGCCTCCATCGTGTCAGGCACTATATTAGATGCTGGAGATACAAAGGTGGATAAAATACAGCCCTTGCTCTCACACATCTCTGGATCCCAAATTTTTTTAGGAAATAAAGCTAAAGATGAAGGGTACATTTGGGTTAAATATGAAGGAAGAAAAATCTGTGGATGCTGCAATTGCTGTCATTTGGCATCTTCTTACGGATGCTGCAAGAATAACACACACTGGGTTTGGGGAAGTGGGGGATGGCTCCAATCTGGACTGAAGTGGAAAGTTACCGGTATGCTCAGAAGTGAGCTCACATAATTACAGGCTGAGGTCAGGCAAACTATAGAGTTCTTGATTTCTACTATTTCCTTGGGCTGCGAGTAAACTACCACTTGACTCAAGCAAAACAGGCTATCTTCTTAAATGGAAAATACCCAGATGGTGGACATGGTATGTGAGCTGCCAATGGAAAGCCATTGGGTCTTCAGTGACACCCCCCGCACCACACGGTGGCCAGCTGACTAACAGCAGGGCACAGCACACCAGTTTTCCGTAGTTGCTCCTGATGTGAGAGGTAATAGGGTCTGCAGGATAGACCGCGCTTCAGAGTACAGGCTCTGAGGTAGGAAGACCTGACTTTGGATCCTAACTCTGTTCCTTACCAGCGTGTGTGAGAAGCCAGGTAATTACCTGACATGACTGAGTCTCAGGTTCTTTGACAATGAAAAGGATATAATAAGTCCTACCACATAGTATTGTTATGAAGGTTTAAAGCAGCGGTTCTCAACCTGTAGGTCACGACCCCTTTGGGGGTCAAACAACCCTTTCACAGGGGTAGCCTAAGACCATCGGAAAACACATATATAATTACATATTGTTTTTGTGATCACTATGCTGATTAATCACAAAATGCTGATTAAAATGTTCAATTTGTAACCATGAAAATACATCCTGCATATCAGATATTTACATTACAATTCATAACAGTAGCAAAATTACAGTTATGAAGTAGCAATGAAAATAACTTTATGGTTGGAGGTCACCACAACATGAGGAACTGTATTAAAGGGTCGCGGCATTAGGAAGGTTGGGAACCACTGATTTAAAGTAATATCTTGTGCAAAGACTTGACACAGAGTTAGAGCTCAAAGGACTGTAACTGTGGGGAAAGTGACATGAGAAAGAGAAGATAAGAAAAGGAATCTCTTCTCAAAGGGACCATCTGGGCTGGAGCCAGCTGACACCAAACAGTCCTCCTCATGTTATGTCTGTCCAGACATGTCCCATCGACAGACCCCGGAGCCAGTCACCTCTGTTCTCCCTAATTCTGTCCCAGTCGCCTTTACGCTGCTGGAGAATGCAGGGCTCTTTAATTATTTAAGTAGAAAGCTGCATTTCAATGGTGCTGAACGTCCCTTGCTGGGGGTGGCCACGTGGGCTGTTCTGGAGAACGAGTGAAATGAATAAGTCCAATATCCCCCTGGATGAATCCACTTTGTGATGCTGATAGAGGGTGTCCAGGAAAGACCTCCCTACCTGAAGACATTCATTTCTCCGTGTCCCCAGTGCAGGTGATTGCCCTGACCTCATCGGATAGCAGGGGGAATGCAGCCACATGATGAGTACCTGGCATGATGACTGGGAGGAGGTAAGAGGTCAGTAAATATTCTTCCTCCCTTCCCCATGCCCCTGCCCTGGTCTCATACTGCCCTAAATGGAAGGAGTGTTACTGTCAAAGTGCTGACAACACATGGCAGGAAGACCACAGAAACCCACTCTCAGCAATGGCCACTTCTGTTGCATTAGTTTACCATTTCCTAGCCCAGTTCTTCTCAACCCCAGTGCCCATTAGAATTACTCAGCAGAATTTAAAATATTATCAATGTCTAGCATGCACCCTGCCCCCCAAGAGAACCTGACTTAACTAATAGCTCCTTCAAAGAATGACCACTTCTCTGGGTTTCAGTCTGTCTTTCTGTAAATCGAGAGCAGAGAGCTGGAGTAACTTACTGCATGTTGCACAGCTGGAGAAGGCCGCAGGCCCACTGCCACCCAGCCAAGGGCATTTACCCAATAGATACTGTCTTTAGCTAAATATGATATTCTGTCCATCGTGGGTTTTTATATTAATTTCGAGTTTTAAAATAGCGCATTAAAGTATTATTCATCTTGATGACTGGGGTTTTTATGGCCTCAAATTTTGCACCTGAGGCCGTAGGCAAATAATGTGGAGTGCTTAAGAGAAAACCTTGCCTTGCTCAACTTTGCTTGTCTGGAAATTGCATCTAGAAAGGGAAATGAACTGGACATCGTTCCTTTTTCTTGGAAGGTCAGGCTAGGCCTCACGATGGTTTTGTGCTGTGTTTCCGGGAGTGTTGATGGCCCATCACGAGGGTGAGGCTGAGCTGCTGGTCGGGGGCAGAGCTGAACTTAGGCTTCTCCTCAGGACATGAGTCGGGAGTAAGCTGAGGACTAGTTAGATTCTGGATGTGTTTCTTGTAGCCTAAACAGCTGATGAAATTCCTCTGGGTAAGAGAATTTATTACCTAACCTGCTGCTAGCTTAAAGTGAACCTTTTGACTTGGGCTAACTTGAAATTTTCAGCCCATACTAATCTGATTTAGGAAGTAAATGAGTGACAATACTGGAACCATACCCTCCGGTATGGTTAGACCGGAAGACTGTTGATTTGCCTGGAAAAAGCACCGTGTTCATCAGGTCAGGAAATAAGCGAATGGTTTGCCAAAGAAACACTCAGCCCAAGTCAAGCTGCAGATCCAGGTGAAGTGTCTCCTCCTGAGACAGAAGGTAGATGCCGTCCCTGCAGGTAAAGTCACACCTGTTGACTTAAACCCCCTCAGGGAATATCCCTGGTCACCTCAAAGGACATAGCTGAATTCTCAATAATTTCTCTAAACTCAACTTGACTCCTGTTTCAATTTCCACTAGACCATGAGCTCCATACGGCAATTTCTGCTGGCTTTCTGCCACGCTAGAGCCTCAGCAACTAGAATGGTGCTTCACCTGAAATAAGTGCTAATGGTCATGTCACCCTGCTGATGACAGCTCTTCAATGCCTTTCTGTTTCCACCAGGATGATCACTAAAGCCTTTATGTGGCCTACAGGCCTGCATGGTCTGCCCCCTGCTTGCTTCTCCAACTTCAGTCTGAGCCACCTTTTCTTTGTCACTGTACTCCAAGCTCTGACCTACCAGGCTTTAGCAAATGTTTTCTCCAGAATGCTGAACACACACACACACACACACACACACACACACACACACAATGTGTGCATCACAGGACTCCTTCCCAGCTTTGATATCTGGTTATACAGGTTCTTTTTTCAAAGAAGGCTTCCCTAACCAGCCTTATCCATGGAGATCCTCTTCTCCTTTCCTTTCATCTCTGCTTCCTGTTTCCTTCACAGCACTTTTCTCAGCTTGTCATTTACTATTTTTAAAAAGGTATTCCACTGTTTATTGTGTGTTTCCATGTTAGGCCCCAAAATTCGCGAGGGAGTGAACATGGCTCCATTTGCCCCAATATATCCATATTCCTCCAACAGACCTCAGCGTAAAACAGATACACACAAATTACTTGTCAAATGAATGAATGAACTGTCATTTCTAGGTAACATGACCCTGTCCTTGACGAAAAGACGAAGATGGTGCCCTTCATCTCTCTTCTGTCCACTTTCCTCCCTCTAGGTGCTGTCCTCAGTGGTTAAATGCTGCCCATTATCTGCTCAGGACCTCCTAAATGCCCCAGACTCAGGTCTGACAGTCTAGACAATGCCCCCCCGCCCCTCGCAAGATGCTAAAGGCTGAAATGCCATGAAATGCTGTGCATAAGATTTAGCTTTTAACAGAAATGCATCACTGTAAATACTATGGAGATTTAAGGCCTTATAGACAGCTATGGAGAAGAGATTTATGTGAGGATCGGGTGGCCACTTACCCCATAGAGGCAGCCACCTGGCTTGTTATCTGTGCAGGAGATAGAGCCCGGAGTAGCTATATCATCATATTGTTGATATTCTCTTGACTGTTCTAACCACATATCATCTAGCTTGCACTATTTCCCCTTCTTACATAAAACTGAAGAGAAATAGAAAGGGTATTGTGCACTACAATGTTAATAATATCATACTTGCATGTAAGTGTTGACATATGAGTTTTTTAGTGTTTTCCCCTACATGTGTCTACTTAAAGTTTTTTCTTTATTGACAATATGTTACTTTTATAATTTTAGAATATCTAGAATATAATTTTATGTATTCTCCTTTGTGTGGGTATGTGCTGTCCAATATGGTAGCCACTAACATCTTGCACTTATTCAAATTTACATTAATCAAAATTAAATTCAATTAAAATCACAGTTCCCCAGTCACAGTAGCCACATGTGAAGCACCCTGTGGTAACATATAGTAGTGGCTACCGTTTTGGGCAGCACAGATATAGAACATTTCTATTATGTGAAAAGTTCTGTAGAAAAATTTTGGTATAGAATGTGTAGGTTTTAAACATCTAAATATAAAAACAGAGACTTATAGGCATTGAGGAGTAATGTTGATGCAAACAAAGTTTTGAAAAGAGCAACTATTTGGGTTCCTTGTGATCAAATGCAGTGCTATCGATTCTCCTCTGAGAAAAAACCCTGGTTTGTTCATCAGGGTCCTAGGGAGGGAGGCTGATGGGGAAAATGTGTCCTTGATGTTTTATAGCAACGGAAGTTGATCACTGAGTTTAGCCAGCTGAGAATTCTTACAAAGCAATCTGAAGAGACTGGACAAGATGCCCACCATGACGTGTCTGTCTCTGGGGCTCCTCCTGGAACCCACCTTCCTATGGGAAATTTCCATGGGCTTACTTGAAATCAGCTTTCTAGTTCCCTGATTCCTTTTTCCATTAAAAGCCTTTAGGATCTGTTCTCAAACCACTTCCCTTTGATGAACTGCAGGATAACCTAATGCTAAAGTGAAGCTATTATACAATCAGTCCAGGAAGTTGTGCTCAGTTAACTGGGCCAGGCTCTTCCTTGAAAAACTTAGGGGCTAAGTGACCTTTGATGCAATAGAATAAGATGTGGGAGGAGGGGGCAAAGGGGGAAAATTGGGGCAACTGTAATAGCATAAATAATAAAACATTAGAAAAACAACAGAATAAGATGTGAACAACTAAACTTGCTCTATGATTATCAAAATTTGTCTGGTGTCAAGATGAATTCCCAAAGCCATACCCCGGTGGCCTAAGGAATGTCTCACATCCACCTTGCCTACCATGAGCAAAGAGGACCTAGGTTATTAGCTGACATGTATGAGGATATAGTCATTCATTGATTTTTAAAAACAAATCTTTAGTGAGCACCTAATATAAGCGAAATATTGGAGATACAGCAATGAAGAAGACAGATGTGAAGACTGCCTTACAGAGTACCGTCTCAAATTATTGTAACAGCAACTTGACCACAGTCAAGGGTAGTCTTAAATAACCAGAAATGAACTGACACCTGAGGGTATCTTACAGGTAAAGTCAGGAGTATCTCCAATGTGCAGTAAAGATAAAACTCTAGCTACGTGTCTAAAGCAGGAAAGATAAAAAAAAATGAGTGGGTAATATATCAGTTTGAGATTTTCAGGGGAGCCCTTAAATATCATTTAGGCCTGTGCCAAAAAGAGGGAAGGTGTCTCTGTAACTGGGGTCCAGTAGGGGACATTAATCACCATATGAAACAGTGCTGTATAATATACTGCCAAGACCTGTAATGTACTTTACTGCCTAGATTAACATGGAATGGGGGATTACCAAAATATTGATTAAAATCCATGCTGAAAAGTCAAGATTCCTCAAATAAGTAAGACTATAGTTGATGGGAATGACATGGAGAACGTATGACGATATGAAAACCAAAAGACAGCAAGAGAAAAAGATGTCTTCTTAAAACACCTTTTTGGATAGAATAACAGGAAATCAAAATCTAAAAAAGAGACACTCAGACGGCACGCTGAGGAGCATGTCCAATTGGTCAGAAAAGGCGCACTAATAAATCTATCATAAATCTCTTGTCTTCTATGGTGCAAGCTTCTAGATCCTGCACTGAGATGTTGTAATGATGTCTGAAGTTCAGGAACAGGGAAAAGAGGGAAGAGCATGTTAAAGGTTACAGCACAACGTGTGGACTTTGCTAAGAGCCTCTCCAGACCAACCCACACTGGCACGTGATTGTGCTTTGGCAAATATTTGTTGAATATCAGACTGGGTAACACCTGAGCCCTAAGAGATGTAGAATTCATTGGTTTTTGTTAATAGCTAAAACAAAGAATGTGAAGGACATCAGTGGAAAATGTAACATGAGAAGCGTGGGGGCCAGTGAGTATCCCTAAGGTTTAAGGTCAAGAGTCCACTAAAGGGATAGAAAATAAGTGGCCAAAGAGAACCAGCAGAGTGTGTTGTCAGAGCAGCCAGAGATACCTGGCTGAACACAGGCGAGAAGAGCAGCCTGTTAAGGACCATAAACTGCCCATTGATTTGGCCATGTTTGCCAGAGAAGTTGACTGGAATGGCATGGGCATAACACAGATGGCAGGAGACTGAGGAGTGATCGGGAGGAGAGGAAATATGGGTAGGACCGGCCATTGCTTAGGATCCTTGAAAGGAAAATCCACATGGATATTGTTAATAAGCTTTTATTCCTGAAGAACCTGGCTTGCTAAATTGTAGAAGTTTATCTTCAGAACTGACACCAGGGTGGGAAATAATAGCATCTGACCCTTTGATTTGAGGAAGTATCCAAATGACAGAGCATTCTAACCTCGGTTCTTTTGGTTATCAAAAACGTTGTTTACTCCTTAGATAAATAATGCCTTTAAAAACTTACCCCATAGCAATTCTTGACTTTCTCTATAGTATAGAAATTCCCCACAGAGTTCAAGGAAAATAAGTTGGCATCTCTTCCTCTGAAAAGCAAGCTTTGGGAGCTAATATAATTTTTTGTTGAGTCTGGTAAAACACCCACCATAGAGGCAAGAAAGGGTCTCTTGATCTGCTATACACAGACACTAGGTCCTATGTCACCTCTGGGTAAACAGAGAAGATGACCAATGAGCTTTAGTTCTGCAGTGTAGTTGGAAGGCTTTGCACAGTGAAACACAGTGGAGGTGCTGGAAGGCAGATCCTGCCTCTTATTAAATAATCAGAACTTCAGAGTTATTCAGGTTGATCAGCCATAAAAATGCCAAGAAAAATATTTCACTGATTGCTGTTCTCTTTCACAAAGCCGAGAGTCTTAGGCTAGCACAACATCCTAGTGTTTTCAAACTTTATCTTAACAACAGATTCTTTTCTTGAACTAACTTGTTCCCAATATAAAAATATAACGGTAAAATAAAAAAGGCCTAGGCTACAGTGCTTGAAGCTGGACAAAAGTTTGTTCCTTGGAATGCAAGACTGTTCAAAAGTCTTAGCTCGAGAAAAGTGGCCCATAACCCTGGCTGCATTTTAGGATCACCTACAGACAAATCCTAATGCACTTAGCGACCCTGATGTAATTAGTCCAGGGGAGCGCTCTGGCATGGTATTTTTATAAGCACCCCAGATGATTCTGTGATTCAGTGAGGGCTAAGAACTGCTGCTGTGGAGAAAGACGACAAGAAGTCCCATTTTACTAAAGAAGATCTTATTATAGTAAGATTACTGTCAAGTCCTTACCCTGGCTGGTTTGGCTCAGTGGGTTGAGCGTCGGCCTGCGAGCTAAGTGTCGCTGGTTCGATCTTCCAGTCAGGGCACATCAGAGAAGGAAAACTCTGACTCCAAAAAACCTCCGCTGCCTTGCGGCATACCTCTTCAGGGGAAAGGCTAAGGGAGTAAACCCCGACAGAAAATCCGGAGCCGGAGTCCCTAAGGCGGTTTGACGTTGTAGTCAACACCGGCAACTCCTGCGGCGCACCTGAAGCCAAGCTGTATTGACTCCGTCTTTCCCTTGGACCCTTCAGCTGCGAAGAGAGGGGGGGTCTGCTGCATGGGCAACAGCAGACCCTCCATATCACCCTGCCCAGGCTCTGTAGCTTCAGCTTCACTGGAGAGGACACTCCAGCGTCATCGCAAGATGTCGATTCAACACGGGAGGAGACAGATACCGTGTCACTCCCGAGTCGGACTGCACAGCCATTCTCGGCGGTGCAGATAGACACTTAAGAAGCTACACCATCGTCTCTCGAGACGGACGGCTGCCGCCGCCGCCGACGACTGTCAAGTCAACAGTTAGAGGATACCCAGCAGTTGGTTAATCAAAAGCTTAGTTAATGAGAGTTGGCAAATTTACCAACGAAAATCCATTCTACATGAAATTAGAATAAATAATATACACATTATAAAAGTCAGACTGAATACAGTAGTTCCTCTCTATATCGCAGTTCACTTATCGCGGCCTCACTGTATCGCGGGATTTTTAAAAATATTATATTTAATTATTTATCGCGGATTTTTCGCTATGTCGCGGGATTTTGTGGTACTGTATATGTATGTTGTTACATTTACGTAGGTTTCAGAGTGTAGAATATGTTTAAGAACATAAGTAGTGTTTATAAAAGTGTGGAACAGGTTAATAAGGGAGTAGGAAAGGTTAATAAGCGACTGGGAACGGTTTATATGTGTGTGGGAAGGGTTTATAAAGCCTTAAAATATATATAAATACTAAAATAAATGTAAGGTTCCTACTTTGCGGAATTTCACCTGTTGTGTGTTTGGGGGGTCTAGAACGTAATACCTGTGATAAGTGAGGGAATACAGTTATCTCATTCAGACAATGTTTATCTAGAAAACATTTCCTGAGTGCCTATTTATGTCAAACTATGTAAGGGACTTAAAAGGATTTACACATTATTTGCTTTAAAAAAACTGTTAAGTCTTTCATGGAAGGTAGAATGTATGATACAAAGCAAAATCTAAGAATCAAGAAGCACTGGAGGATCTTACACTATCTTGAGGTCAGTGTAATTTTCATGGATTAAAGAGGAGCATAAATTTTATTCCTCCCATCAAAAAGTGGTCTCTCTTTTCCTCTCCCTCTACACCTGGCCTTGTCACCTTCTTTGAACAATACATGCAGCAGAATTGATACTGTGCCAGTTGTAGGTCTAGGCTTTAAGGCCTAGATTTTAAGAAACTTGGCAGCTGCTGTCTTTGTTCTCTTGTACCTTCGGCCACCATGTGCAGTGGTCCAGCTGCCGTGCTGGAGAGAACACCTGGAGAGAGAGATGCCTGGCTGCTCCAGTCATTTGAACAAAGTGCTAGATATATGTTGAAATAGACCTTGAAACCATCATGGGAGGAAGCCCAAGCTAGCCATGTGGAGAAGCCACGTGGAGAGCTAAGACATGCTAGCCTGTAGCCCCAGCCAGTGGCCAGATGATACGGTCTCATGACTAACAGGCAAGACCAGTGGAAGAATCATTCAGTCAATCCCAAGAATCATGAGAAAACATTGAAAGCTTTTAAGTCACTAAGATTTAGGGTTGTTTTTTACACAGCAATATATAACTGAGACAGAACCTGGTACCTAGAAGTGGGGTGTGGCCGTAAAGAAAACATATGGAATTGGTTTCATACCAGGTAGTAGGTAGAAGCTGGAAGCATGGCAAGAAGACTAGTGGAGGTTGGGATGGTGGCAAAGTACTTGCTTTTGGAAGCTGGAGAAAACAACACATATTATGCAGTGTCAAGTTTTTTAATAGAAAATATTGCTTCAATTTATCACCTATTTTGCACGCTACTAGATACAGTATATATATTAGGTGTGTTTTTCTAATAGCTATGTACTTTCTTTTTTTTTTTTTTTTTACTTGTCCTTCACTTTTTATTGTCCTCTTACTTCAAATGACATTTTATAAGAATATGCTGGGGCCCCTCCCAGTTGAATGCTCCCTCCCTGCTGTCTGGCCAGGCTGCTATGTTCTAGTCTGTTCCAAAGGTCACTTGTTCCAGTTGAAATAGCTGTCTGAATGGCTTGGAAACAATCCAGATTCTGGCCTTTCATGTAGAAAAATGTTTAGATTCACAGAGAAGTTGCTACATGTTTGAATTTTAATAGAATCTGCTTGTATGTGCTTAGGTTTTATACTGAAGCTTCATAGGTGAGAATGTGAATAGACTACCTTCTTGAAATGTATTCAAGTAAAACTTGCATGTAGTGTATGTTGAGTTATTTTCCTCTGTATAGCTTTTGTGGTGATTTTTTTTCTTATTGCTGTACCTCTCAGGTGTTGGGGTCCCCCTGAGAAAGTATTGAGACTTGGAGCCCTGCACAGGCCAGGTGAAGGAAATGAAGCCTGAAAGGCCTGACCAGAAAACCGGGAAGGCTGGGTGCATATGTGTCTCGATGCTATAGCCTGTGGTCCCCGGTGGGACTCGGACCATGAGAAAATGCTTCATGTCCTTTGAAGCTTGCCCTGTTCTTTTGCCTCACTTGATTGCTATGTACTTTCATATAGTACACAAAACATTTTTTCTTTCATGTTCATGTGGAACTATCAAAGTATCTGAAAACAATAGAAAACTCAAAAAATATGTGTGGATAAAAAAAAAAAGTCATCAAACAATTAGCACTAGCTGATATAGCCCCAGTGTGTTTAGTGAAACCAATCACAATGAATTGGACCAACAATAGGAGCAGATTATCAATGTTTTTTCCTACTGCTCTAAAATTTTCCCCTAAGCAGTAACCTAGCAGTGGAAAATTCCCAGCATGAAGGTTCATAGAGGAAGTGTAGCAAACATGTTCTGGTCACTAGATTTATCTTTCAATGATATGTTTCCATTAATAAATGGTTCTTGGAACAATGAAGAACCTGAATATCCAAGCTACATAAAGAACGAGGTGTAGTTCAAAGGGGTGATTGACATTTTTTTCTTGTCTTTGTATTGCTGTTCATTTAAAATTACTCAATATATCTTTAAGAGGCAAACAACAAACCACCCAAATGAATTTTTAAATCACACAATTATTTTTAGAAATGTACAGACTCCATGAAGAAATAGGCCCAGAGTGATGAAGTGATTCGCCCCAAATCACTGAGCCAGGTCCCAGCAGAGCCTGAGTTTGCCCCACTCTGTTTCACCATTTACTTAACAAGGACCGACTGGCTACCTGTGGTAAGCTGAAGACTGTGCTAGGTGCTCAATGCAAAAGAAGCAGAAATCCTTGACCCCAGGAAGCTGACAGTGGGAGAGAGATAATAATTAATGAATTAACAAAGTGAATTACACAGTTTGCTAGGTGGTGACAAAAAAGAAAAAGAAAGAAAGAAAGAAAGATAGAAAAAAGAGAGAAAGAAAGAAAGAAAGAAAGAAAGAAAGAAAGAAAGAAAGAAAGAAAGAAAAAAAGAAAGAAAAAGAAAAAAAAGAAAGAAAGAGAGAAAAAGCAGAGCAGAATGAGGGGAATTGAAAGTGCTGGTAGGGTGATGATAGGATGCAATTCTAGACAGTGTGGTCAGGGCAAGCCTCGTTGAAAAGATTGGAAGGAGGCCAGATGTTAGCCACCGGGGTAATTGTGTGGGAGGGCATTGCAGCAAAGGGCAGAGCCAACGCAAAAGCCTGAAGGCAAGAGTCAGCCTGGAGCAGGTTCTGAGACGTGCCTGCCATGTTTGAGGAACTAGAGTCATCTATAATACCACCTACAATGTATCCTCTAATCATCAGGGAGCTGTAGGTGCTTAGAGTTGGGAGAGCCTGCGTTACTGTGCAGCCCAGCCTCCAGCCTAGCCTCGGAAGGGAAGGAAGGGGCCCCAGGCACCCTGCCGAATGTGGAGAAGGGGGGGTTCAGCATCTGGTTTGTGGTCGCTCTTAGCTGGCTCCAGCCACTTGTGTCCTTGTCTGTGGAGAGCTCAAAGGTGTGGTGAACCTGATGTGACCTTCTGAATAGCTTTGGGCACGGACACTCTCACAGGAATGTACTTCCTTCCCTTTGGGAGCCCATCAGCAGGCTCCCACGCACTGGTCCTTCATCAGGCTACCTCGGTGTGAGTAGCAGCCAGGTTCTGTGCGCGCCAACCTCCAGCGCTCATGCTGAGCTCATGGGAAGTTCACACTCCTTTGCCACACCACGCAGTGGGGACTTGGGCTGTCCCCAGACACTCTCTCCCTGTCTGTCACCTGTACCGGTTGACATGGTACCGCTCTGTGCATCCGCTGCCCTCCGGAAGAGAAATGCCAATCAACCCCATCTTCCGGAATGATTCATTCAAAACTCACAGGGTGGATTCTCTTGGTACCTCTAATTTGAGATTGGGCAAGTTCAGTGCCTGCCTTCTTCAATAGCACGAGGAGGGTCCACAAACTCTCACCTTCCTCCAGACCCTCTTAATCTATCCTGGTGGCAAAGGTCACAAATCAGATATTCGGATTTGCTCAAATCAGTTTTGTCCAATGCCTGGCAAGGTCCCCACTGAGCATGGCTATTAATAATCTAGCATCTTTGTTCTTGGCAGTCATAACGAAATGATAGGGGCGGGCTGGGGAGTGAGTGACGACAACGGAGGTAAAAAAGAAGAATGCATACTTTGGGGTCCCGAGTCACTGCCGTATGCAAATCCTGAGTCTGCTCCTCATTTCTCACACCTGCACTCTCCCTTTCCTTGGGACAGATGGCTGGTGCACTCATTATGGTGTTAGACTCATTATGGTTATGGGCTGAATTTTAAAAAGATTTTAAAGATCCTAGTCTAATTTCCTTAATTTGCAGATAAGGAAAGTGAAATCTATATGCGTGCAAATACGAGCAATTTATTTTTTTCATAGCTTGTTCCTTTGCGCCAGAAATTTTGGAGCATTTAAAGTAGATGGAAGTAGGGGTCAGCTATTTCAATACAATCTACAAAGACCATTTTAAGCCATGCTTTAAAAGTGATTATTTCTAATTTCCAAAAAACAAAAACAAAACAAAATAAAAAACCAAGAGAAAAACCTTAAATTCAAAATTTTTTTTGTGACTGCTATGTTTGCTTTTGAGGAAAGTTGTGATTTGGCTGATGGAAGTACAAAGAACACTCAAAAGGCCAGATAGCCCCTTTGGGACACCTTTGTTCTCCTCTTAGTGGAGTACTAGAGAAGGAGACCGGTGGTTTATTGATAAGGAGTGTGATGGGCAACTTTACGTGTCAACTTGGCTAGGCTATGGCGCCCAGATATTTGGTTACACATCAGCCTAGAAGTGGCTGTGAAAGTGATTTTTAGATGGGATGAACATTACAGTCAGTAGACTTCAAGTAAAGCAGATTATCCTCCATCATGTGATTGGACTTCATTTTATCAGTTGAAGGCCTTAAGAAAAAAGACTGATGTGTCTCTAGGAAGAAGGAATGCTGCCTCCAGACCGCATTCAGTCTCAAGGCGTAACGTCAGTTCTCCTCTGGGTCTCCAGCCTGCCTGGCTGACCTACCTGCGCAATGTCCATTTTCCAGTCCCTACATTCACATAAGCCAGTTCCTTAAAATCTCTCTCTGTCTCTGTTTCTGTCTCTGTCTCTCTCTCTCCCTTGTCCTTCCCGCCTCTTCTTCCCAACCTTCAAGTATGTATCCCCTGCTTGCCAAAGGCTCCTGCTTCTCTTTCCTTGCGCTGTCAACCACCAAAATGCACTCCTGAAAGGTAGCCTTAAGGCCCAATGGAGCTTCCCTGCTGGCCAGCCAAATTCTTCATCGCATCTTAGAAGTGCGTGTTTTTATTGGCCACGCCCTCCCTGAAACCCTGTCCTCCCTACTTTCTGACACACCCTCCTGATTGCCTTTCTTCCTCTCCTGCAACAACTCTGCTTCCTCCTGTCCCTGACACTGCGCACAGAGCCCCAGGACCGGGCCTTCTTCCCTCCCCCCTCTGTCTCTTTGTATCTGTCTTTTCGGTTCTCTGTTTCTCCTCTCCCCCGCCCCTCTCCGCTGAGAGCTGACATCTCTCTCATAGAAAGGATTAGCAACACCTTTGTGCTGATGATTCTACCTCTGCATTTCCAGTTCTGTCCTCACGCCTGCCGTGTACCCCACTCCTGGAAGCCTGGAACTCAGCATATAGGAAATGCGATGAATCACTTCCCCACTCGAAAATGTCCCCCCCCCCCCCCCAATTTCTTTATCTCTGTAAAGAGTACATCTCTTCTAGCGACCCAGGCAGGTATTACTGAAGCCATCTTTGCTTCTTTGCCTTCTTTATCCCTCACAGCCCCTGAAAGAATAGTCCCGTGCCATGGAGCATGGAGAAGCTTCTTCCTGCGGCTCGTTCTGTCCACTGGTGAAGTGAAGTCAACCGAGACGGCATGGACCTACCGTTCCACTTTTTTCCTCAGCTAGGCTAAAGCTTTACTTTTTTGAAGAAAATCATTTTTATTTTGTTTTTTTGAGTGATTTTTTAAAAAGATTTTATTTATTTGTTTTTAGAGAGAGCAGGAGAGAGAGAGAGACAGAGAGGGAGAGAAACATCAATGTGTGGTTGCCCCTTGCATGCCCCCAACTGGGGATCCGGCCCACAGCCCAGGCATGTGCTCTGACCGGGAATCGAACCAGCGACCCTTTAGTTTTGCAGGTGGTCACTCAATCCACTGAGCCATACCAGCCAGGGCAGAAAATCATTATTTTTAAAGTTCTAGATGTACCTTCCTTATTTTTAATGAGAAAAGCATCAATTTTATTCCTTTAAAAAGTTGTTTTCAAAATTTAAAACAATGCTGAGAGGAATTATTGCTTCCAATTTAAGAAACTAGTTGGCAATGTGTCAAAAGAGTCATGAAAACCATTTGACATAAGAACCAAAATTTTAAGGAAAAGGCTAGAAGCCAAAATTGCTCATTGATTACAGATCTTCAGAAAAATAGAAAACAACCTGACAGTTAAAGAATAAGAGACTGGCTTGGTGAATTACACATAAGGATGATAAATTTCATTAGATATAATACAACCATTACAAGTAATAACTAGAAAAATGAAGTAGTGGCCTGGAAATATACAGAAAAATATATATAAATTGTGTTTCCGCTATGATTACAGCTAAGTTAAAATTAGGCATGTATTTTGCCAAGAACTGGAAAGAAATATGAAAAATTATTTATTTTAAGATGGTAGAATATGAATCACTAAAATAATTTATTTTTATTTCTTCATTTATTTCAAAAGGCATGGTATAAGCAGTTGCTTTTTAACTTTTTTGACTATGATTCATGGTGAAAAGTACATTTTTATTCCCAGTTAGCCTGCATACACTCATGCATTCATGTATGTAAACTGTATTTTATTATATTATGATACATAATTTTCACATTTTAACATCTCTAAAATCAGGACACATGTTACAATTAATGAGATCTTACACTTATAATTGTCAGCCTTTTTTTTCTTTCTTAGAGTTACATAAATTAATGGTGCCTCTCATAACTTATAGTTTCAGATGTGATAAAATATGGCAACAAATAAGTTTCATGAAATGATTACCAAACATGGTATATTGTGATATTTCCTTTTCCTTTCTTCTATTTTGTATCTTTTGAAAAAAATTTTTAATGTTAGAAGCAACTGCCTCAATGAAGCTTTACAGCTCACTAACGGAGAAGTTGACAAACTATGGTCGTGGGCTAAGAATAGTTTCTCACTACTTGGAAAAGAGAAAAAGAAGAAGAATATTTCATGATATTCAACAATGTGAAGAAATTCAAATTTCAGTGTCATATTGGAACCCAGCCACACATGTATTCATATACTGTCTATGACTACTTTTATACAGTAAGGGCAGATTTGAGTAGTTACGACAGAGACCATATGGCCGCAAAGCCCAGAATACTGGCCATGTGGCCATTTACAAAAAAGAATGTTTGCAGACCCTCAGCTAGTGGCTGGCAAGTCAGTACTGTAGCAGGAGCACAGAGATGGAGCATCAAATCCCAATTCCGAGCCCATCATTGTCACTATCTTTGCATTTATAAATGTCTGAAATGCCCACCTGGTAGAACTCCTTTGAGTTTTGTGTGATCATTTATTTTAAATGCTTGGCCCATGGCAGGTGCTTGACAGATGTTAGTTCCCCTTTCTCTTTCCTTAAAATTTTGCTTAAGCCTGACACACACACACACATGCACACACACACTCCCCCATCAAGGTCGGTGATCATTACATCACCACCTCCTTCCCAGGCCAGTCTTGAGGGCGAAGTCCAAAGTGGTCTTCCACAAATGTGCAACTTTTGATGTTTCGTATTTTATCCTAGAAATTCAGGGGGATTTTTTCCTTCTAGGTCCATGCTTGTTTCACTATAGATGTGAGTTTTAGATTGAACAAAATCAATACTCCTAGAAAAGTGACCACGTTTCCTTTGGGGCTTTGCATACATCTTGGTTCATTGTCATGCAGCTCTTTTCCCAGTTTGAGAAGCACAAGTTTGTGCAGTGAGATTCCTTGTTATGTTAAGATCTTTTTTTCCCCAGAACTCACCATTGTCATTTCACTGCAGTTAACTGAGAGTTATTTGAGTTGGGCCTCAGAATGGAAGGCCCGAGTGTGTGGGAAAAGTCAATAAAACCTAAGATCAGTCCTGTGCTTGCCAGGTGCAAAGCTGATTTTTTTTTCCAGAGTTCCCTGAAGTGGTTAAGATTAGCTGGATTTTCTCGGCTGATGAAACTCACAAGAGACTCATACCAGGGTCTAATTTAATGCTTTGCAAATTACCAGGAACAGTGGAACAATATGACTGCTTCTTCTCCTTACAGGTAAAGTTATACGGAAAGCCAAATCATAGCCAGGAGGCTGCTTGCTGTAGCTGAATAATCTTAATGGCTATTGCATCAAACTCAAAAGGCTTGGCCTGTCCATCTCCATAACAGGTACGTACCTACCAATCAAACCAAAATGCCAATGTTCATCAGCAGGGTCTCCCCTACCCAGGGCTAAAGGTAGCTACCACATTCTTAATCTTGGGGTTTTTCTGCTTTCTTGATTCCATGCCAACCACCCTCTTCTCTACCATACACATTTTTGTTTATTCCTTCCTGCTGGAGAAGTTAAAACCATTGATCAGCCTACAGTGGTGTTTTGCAAAGTCTATCCCCTAGAATGACAAATAAGTTTGAAAAACATGGGGTTCAGTAAAGTTAAACTGTTCATTGCCACACTTTGAATAACTCTTATTTCTCAGAGCATCTTTCCGGACTAACAGAAGTAGGAAATGCTGGGTTCCACTTCTCTTCCCTTCACATTTGTTCAGGTCTTGACATTAGAGGTGCAATTCCTACATTCAGTGTAAAGAAATCCTGTTTTGTTAGAGTGCCTTTTGGATGAAGGTAATCTTACCTGGCTTATATTGAATCCATTTGCTTAAATTTCTTCATTGTAATGGGGGTCACCTGGCATGCTAACATATTCATTTACCAAATATATATATATATATATATATATATATATATATATATATATATATATATATGATAATACATTTGAAACACAAATTGGCTAAAGAAATGATTACCCATATCCCCACCATCCTAATTCAACCATGTGTAAAAAAATCTAAGAACTTATTTGTATGTTCTTAAAAGTGCTCCCTCAGTAAATAAATTTTTAAAAATCTTAACTCAGTTGTTTATTTAAAAAACAAATAAAATCAAAAGAACTTAGTTTTCATTGTTTTGATATTCATGTCTTGCTTTAAAATCATCAGTTTAGAAATAACCTCCACAAGATTGTCTAATCCTTTTCCATTCATACATACACAAAATACAGTGCCTCATTCATCTGAAATATGATCACCTGCCGCTATATTCAGACATTTCTGGGAAAGGGGACACAATGTACTGCCATCAGTCATTCTTTCTTGTGTCTGCCTCTCCCCTTCCCGCAATGGCCACCTTCCTTCCTGAAGTATTTGGAGAAAGGGAACTATGTTTCAAATCTACACCAAGTCAGTGCAGCTTCTCTGCTGTTCTCTGGCTCCTACACACAGCTCCCAGAATCATCTGGGACCTCTGTTCATTTCACTCTTGGTCAGTGCCCAGAATTCTGGGAGGCAATGCCAACTGGCTTTACCAGGGGTGGGTAGTCAGTGGGAGGAAACCACAGTTCCGCTATTGTTATGCACTTGAAGTTTACTGTATGTTAAAAAAATAAAAAGAAAGAGGAGAGAGAGAGAAATTTCAGTGCACCACAAAACAGGAAACTGTGAAATTTGCCATTTTATTAGTTGTTATTCTTCTTATGAAACCAATGATGTCCCTATCACTGGAATTCTTAAGCCAGACCTGCTGCTGTGCTGCTGGAAGCTGCCTCTCCTTTTTCTCTTTCCCTAGATGCCAGCTTGATGTCCCCAAATTGCTCTTATTCTCTAGTGCAGAGCAGTTTATCCATCAAAACCAGTGGTTCTCAACTGGGGACAACTTTGCCTCCCCTCTGACAGAGGTCATTTGTCAATATCTGGAGACATTTTTGATTGTCATGACTCAACAGGGAGGTTCAGCTGGCATCTGGTGGGTAGAGGCCAGGACTGCTGCTGAACACCCTGCAATGCACAGGGCAGCCTCCCATGACAAAGACCTATCCAGCCTCAGAGGTCAATAATGCAGATGTTGAGAAGCCCTGATCTAATTCCAACCCACCTCAGCCAAATTAGGATCAGGACAGAAGTCTGCAAATCCGCATTCTGACCTGCTAAATAATGGACCATTTACTCCAAGACTCCACCCTAGTTATATAATAAATCAGCAAACATTTCTTTAACATATCCTTATTCGATTTTTAAGTAGGGTTATTATGCCTACCATATTTTTTTTTTTAGTAAGAAAAGAAGTAAAAACATTTATAGTTCTCCTGTTTAGAAAAAGTCCCTTAAAGTTGGGAATATTTTTTATTCTAGTTACAATTCTGTCTAAACTCCTTTTTTTTTTTTTAACATATAAGTATGAACACTCCTTTCTCTGAAGGCTTCTAATAGAGATACTGAGTTGAGCCTCCTGTTGGTGGCAGAAACCACAGACCATGCGTGTGGCTGGGTGGCTCTGCCGCTGCCTAAGTCAGGAAATCCGGGCTGCGTTAAGAACATGGCTTGCGACTGTAGGCTACTTTGTAGTTTATGGTGGACACGTCATCATGACACATGCCTCATTGTATCCTAGTTTCCTGGTCACCTATTGACTTTAAGAAGCCCTCTTCTGCCCTCTCTTAACCTGCAAGGTCCTTAAGAGTCTTCCCAATTCCAGTGCAATGCCTGGCCCTTCGTGGGCCCTCCACCGTTGTTTACCAAATCAATACATGAATAATTACTCAGTAGAACTGGGTAGAACTGAAATATCATAACCCAAGTTCACACTGAGGTGTAAAGAAGGACTTGCATGAATTGTGCAAACATGGAAAAGGTGCATTATTAAAGTTCCAGTCACACGAATAAGAAGTTTCACGATACTGACTTCTTTAGAAAGTAATTTTAAAGGGGGATTTCCATTTAATCTACTTCTTCTGGTCCCATTTACTCAGAGAAACAAAACAGCAATTAAAAAAAAAAGGTATATATACATATAACTGTATCTGAACTGTATTTGGGAGCTGTAAGGATCTCAGATTTAAGTGTATATCAGAAATGCATAAGGAGCTATTAACAGACAGAGTTCCAGGCCCCAATGCTAGAGATTTTAAACAATGTGATGTGAGGCCCAGGAAACTGACTTTTTAAATAAACATGTCTTGTGATTCTGAAATAGTTCATTTCTGAAGAAGATATTCTTTGTTACAACAGCTCATAAACTAAGGCAGGCCTTGGAGCTATTGGAAGAGTTTTCTCAAAGGAACACCAACAACAATGATGCACATTCCCAGACCTCAGCCTGGTGATGCTTATTCTCAGTCAGGAGTAAAACCTGCCTCTCTGGAGTGTGTCTGGAATTCCTTGAACTTCATCCACCTATGATCTGAATCAGTCATGTTCTGGACTAGGGAGGGAATAACTCCATCCACAGGTTAATTTCAGTGGCTCAGCTTAGCTAAGCGTGAGTCTACAGAGAAGCAGAATTGATTAAAATATGATGTGAAAGCAGGTGGAGACGTCCTGAAGGGGCACTCTCAGGGCTCTCAGGGCTGTGTAGAGAGGCTCTTATCACTGTTTATTGATTTTACCTCAAAACTCAAGGTTTGACTTAGGCTTAATAAATTATTGTCCTACGCACATGACTCTCATGTTCCGGAGTCATTAATGTGGTTAATAAAATGAAGAGGGGAGTGGAGACTCCAAGAAAGGAGGGACGTTTTCCTCCAGTAACTAGGCAAGAGTTGGCAGAAAGGAAGGTGAAGAAACATGATTAAAGAAAGTTCGCCTGGGGTCTGCCAGCGGGAGAGCCCAGATCGTCTGCAGTGGGGTCCCTACCCCAGGCTGTGGAATTTGAGGCACTGGCCCAAGGCCAACTCATCAGGAGTTGACCTGCCAGGCTCCTAAGAGACCTGGATGCTTCCCCTTCGCAAGCTTGACCGGGACAGGAAGGAGAGTACAGGAACCCAGCCTGGCCTGAGGTGTGTCTTTACCCTCTTTGCGCCTCGCCTAGTGTGAGCTCTGAAGAGCAGGCGCCCAGTGCTGCTCACTGCCGGCTCCCCAATTCTTTTTAATTGACCAAAGATGTAGTTCTTGATGTTTTCAATAAAAGAATATATAAACAAACACCATACCCAGCATCTCAGGATCTTTCAAGCAGGAAGAAAAATGTTGTCCCAAGCAACGGGCAGTCAAGTTCTCAGCGGGACAGCTGGAAAAATAGTAGAAAGATGGCCTTCTGAGGAGTTTTTATTTTTCTTATTTCCAATATCAACACACTAATTTGATAAGAACGGAATTCTGGTGATTATAGGTAAATTATGTGAATGCATGTACAAGCTCAAAGGGAAAGAAAGTGGTGATATATGCTAAGGGCAAAGGAAAAGAGCAAATTGCTTTATTAGAATGTCTTCATGTCTTTGAATTCGGACAAAGTAAACATCAAAATAATAACATTATTTGAAAAGTAAACTTCATAAAAGACCAAAAGTGATGATTAATCTACCAAAAAAAAAAGTAAATATATGAGTGATGGATGTGTTAATTAACTCAGTGGGAGAAATCCTTTCACAATATATGTGAATATCGAGTCATCATGTACTTTTTTCTTATCCCTACTAGTCATTTGCATGCCTAGTAACTTTTTGTTGGAAGCCAGTCACTATGAATTTTATATTGTTATGTGCTTCATATTTCTATAAATATTTTTGCACTTTATTCTGGGACACAGTTACATTATATAAAAATAGTTTGATCCTTCCAGGTCTTGCTTTTATGGTTTATTAGGTATAGAGGGCTAGTGATTCCCCACTACCAAGATAACACCCTACTGAGTACTCCACCCAGTGCCCCATGAACCATGAGGTTTTTTCCCAGGGTGATGATTTCTGGGTACAAGGCTATTCTGACACCCTGTGAGAGTTCCAGGTGATTCTGTCCCTAGTCCCAGGCAGTTGCCACACATGCATGTGCCCGTCAGTGCTCAGCTGAAAATTCCAGGGGTACTCTGCAAATCTTGAGGTTGTCTTTCTTTCCCAGGACTCTCCCGTGAACTCTCACCCCCTTGTTTAACCCAACTTTCAGCTCCATCTCAAATCAGGGACTTATCCAGACACCCGCTGGGCTCTCCTTTCCTGGACCACAGACTGGAATCTCAAGACAGGAAGCTGGGGTAATCACAAGGCTTCTTATTTGTCTCCTTTCTTTCAGGAATCGCTGTTTTTCTTTGCATGATATCCAGTGTCTTGAAAAACCGTGGTTTCATGTATTTTCTTCACTTATTGATTGTTTAAGGTGGAAGGCTAAGTCTGGTTCTGTTACGCAATCTCGGCCAGAGTGTAATCCAGTTCCTAGCACATTTATTTGGAGAAGGATAATAGATCCTATTCATTGTCAGGAAAGAAAGAAAAGAAAAAGAGAGAAAAAATAAAGAAAAGCTTTGGTTTTAAACAAATCTTATAGAAAGACATCATTAGGAGGCAGTGACATTTTTTTTTTCTGAGAAAAAAATAGTGTAAGAGTTTTTCAAGAAGCTAAATTTATCTCATTTAATTGGTGATTGCTTATGCTGAAGTGATATATTTGCTGCTTTTGTGTGTTAAAAAAGACTTTCATTTGATTTTTTTTTTTACCTTGCAAAATTAAAAATTGGTAACTTTTCCAATGTAAAAGAAACAAAAACAAACCTTGCCTGTCAAATTCCAAAGTCTGGAAAAAAATGGTAAGTTTTAGGGCTAAGAACAGGTGAACTCCAGGTAGCTGAGAAATAATTGATTTCAGAGGTGACATTAAAGCTGTGAGCTCTTTAAAGATTGGGATTGTCTCTTTATTAACCTTTTTCTTTCCAGTTTCCAGCACATAGGTGCTGCTCAATACCTGCTTATTGAATGAATGAATTTGGTGCCGTAACCCAAGGACTGCTGGCCAGGCAGGCCCAGGAATTTTCCAGTGCAGTCTTCTTAATGGATCGGCTTCATTAAAGTAACACCAGAAAGACTAATTGGCTTTGACACAGGCTAATTTCCCCAGGTTACTGAAGTGGCTAACACGCACCCATCAGTAAGCAACCTCTTGTGCAAGGCACCGGAGGTGAAGGACCTAATCAGTTGGCAGGATTTGGACCATGACACACAGCTGGGGACAGGAGAAAGAGTGCAGTGTTGCCTGGTGAACTTGCCAGGATCTGGGAGGACAGACACAAAACTGGCAAAGACTCAACCAGGCAGTCACCTGCCCCATGGGTTACAGCCCTGGCTTGTACTTCTGTGTCAATAATGATTGAAAGAATTAAAAAGTAAAATGGCATTATGTTCAAAGTGTGTAAAATTTGGATGTATTTCTAAGAAAATTTAAGTTGAAGTAAGTAGAAACCTACACAAATAATTTTCCCTACATTTTTAGATAAGAAAGATTTCTTCTAAAGTATTTTAAATTATTTATTAAAGTTAACAGGCAAACTACAAGTTATGATAATATCAATTTTTCATCAAATATTAAATCAAAATTCTTTCATTAAGTTAAAATTATAATTAATCTTTAGAAAGGGGGATGGGGAGAGTAGAAAAAGGTAAAGGGGGGATAAATAGTGATGGAAGGAGACTTGGGGTGATGAACACACAATACAATATACAGATGATGTGTTATAGAATTGTACACCTGAAATTTATATAATTTTTTTAACCAATGTCACCTCGATAAGTTCAGTAAAAATTTAAAAAGAACAAAATTTTAATTACTTTAAAATTTTTTAAATTGATCTTATTAAATATTTTTATAAAAAAACACAACTAGTTGCAATTCTAGAATTTAATGTCCATGAAATAGCCAGTCTAAAGGATAGGGATCATGCTTCATGCATGTTATAAGTAGACCTACATATATTCACATTTAAGGGTAATATGCACAATATTGCAGTTACTTCTCAAGCTGTCAGGTTACCAGTTGGAAGCAGTGGGTAAGTCCCTGAGCTCCCCTGGAGGTACAAACTAAAACATAAAGGGGAAGAAGAAAAGAGAGTTGGCACTGTGAGGGAACCAGATACGTCCTTATAAAAAAATCTTCTGCGTTCACACTACCCGAGAGGAAGGATTTGCAAGTTAATTGCTTTGTCTTGTGTCTCCTGAAGGGCTTTCATTCACCTCACTGCTCAAATCCTCATCACACTCCCAAGCAGCCTCCAGCCCAACCCGCATACCGTCAGGGGGTCAGGGGGGAGCTTTGGATGCAGTGCCTCTTGTTCACAGGGTCTATGGGAGCAGGTGTTTAAGGGTGCAGACTGGTCCGTGCCAGCTCTGATCTCAGACCCCACGTGGAGGCAGCCCCATGCGCTCCTTCAGGAATGCGCTTGCTGGCAAGATGCAGAGCCTACTAAAGCTCTGGGGCTTGTGGCACCAGGGCCCGGGTTCGCTGAGCCAGCTGACCTTGGTGCGTTTCCAGCCATCTCACTGTATTCCTGCACCCGCAGGAAACTTAGACTCTGTGACAGCCATCTTGGAGGTGATTTGTGACTTCTCACTTGTTCTGCCCCCTTTCGGATGCCCTCAGCCTGTGCCCAAAGCCCTGCGACCTCTTCTGCCCGTGTCCCGGCTGGCCTTTCCTAGTCCCTGCATCCCTCTGACTCACGGCTACTCTCTTTGGTAAGTCTGAATCTAAGTTTCCAGTGAGTTTTAAGAAAGCTTCCATGTCTGTGTTCATAGTTCATAAACTTTTAAGGTCACAATCCCTTTGATAGCCTCTGGTGCTGTCCGAAAGAAATATAATGTGAACCACAAAAGCAAATCAAGTATCTCATTTTATGTTTTTTAACGGCCATATTAAAAAAGTGAAATGAAGCAGGTAAAACCAATTTTATAATATAGCTAATTTAATAATATATGATGTACTTAATATAACATTTTATTTAACTCAAATATCCAAAATATGATTTCAACACTTAATCAATATTAACAAAATTAATGAGGATAAACTTTACAAGAAAGATTGATCAAATAGCTAGTCTTCTTTTACTTAAAAAAAAAATTTAAAAAATGTATTAGGTTTTTAACCTATGCACCCCTATGCTCGTAGCAGCATTATTTACAACAGCCAAGTGCTGGAAACAGCCTAAGTGCCCATCAGTGGATGAGTGGGTCACAAAACTGTGGTACATTTACACACTGGAGTACTATACAGCAGAAAGAGAGAAGGAACTCCTACCTTTTGCAAGAGCATGGATGGAACTAGAGAGTATGATGCTAAGTGAAATAAGCCAGGAGGCAAAAGACAAATTCAATATGATCTCAGCTATAAGTGGGACCTAATGAACAAAACAAACAAACAAACAAACAAACGAGCAAAAGAGAACCAGAGGCATGGAAACAAGGAGCAGATTGACAGTGACCAGAAGGGGGTGGGGGGAAGGGAACGGTCTAGTCAAGGAACTAGTGTAAACGACCCATGGACATGGGCAACAGGGTGGGGATTGACTGCGGGAGAGGGGGCTGGGCAGGGCAGGGGAGTTCAATGGGGGGAAATTTTCCACAACTGTAATAGAACAACAATTTTAAAAATAATGTATTAGGTTCTTAAAAGTTGAAAATGATTTTGCCTTGACAAGACAGAGAAAAGGAGTGCATAAGGGGGAGGTCCTTCAATCTCTTTTTTTTTGGTCCTTTTTAGACACTTGGAAATTTTCTCACATTGCATTTGATAAAAAAGAAGCAGAGATGCCTCTGTAAATAAAGCTAACATCCCAGAAACTGGTCAACTGCTTGTAATCAATTTGGCCCCATAAATCCTTGGGGAATCCTCCCTGCTCCTCCAAATGAGGCTTACAATGTGGTCATCTTTTCAGTGTAGGAAAGCATACGATTTCATTTCTAAGAGACTTAAGAATCAGTATCCTAGAGGCACAGCCACCGCAGGGGTATGCATGACCCAGAAATATATTTTGTGTGGTCCCTGTCCATCTACATAATTTGAGTCACCCCAAATTGGCATGTCGGCACAGTTCTGGCAGCCTGGTCTCACACGTTCGTTCTCCTGTGAGCAGTACATGTTGGACAGGGTAAGCCGCCCACCTTTCTGCCACCTTTCCAGAGCCAGAGTCCCATAGGCCTGAGTCTAGAAGCTCCTGGGGGCTCCTGATTGGGCCCACAGACAAGGTGGAGAGCACAGAAACAAGGGCTCAGCTCTGGGGGCAGGATGCCATGCCCAGGGGGTGCTGCATCCGAAGAGACTTGGCAAATTTGGAGGAAGACACTCCAAAGTGAGGGCGCCACTTGGCCAGGTCCAAGGAAGGTGCTGGGCTCACTGCCACGGACCTAGTTAAGTGAGTCCCTTTTGGTAGATGGATAAACATAAAGGAGGACTGGCGGAAACATTGATGATCTTGGTTCAGAAGTTATGTTGTTGTTACTATACTTCATTCAGAGAAGGAAAACTCTGATTCCAAAAAACCTCCGCTGCCTTGCGGCATACCTCTTCAGGGGAAAGGCTAAGGGAGTAAACCCCGACAGAAAATCCGGAGCCGGAGTCCCTAAGGCGGTTTGACGTTGTAGTCAACACCGGCAACTCCTCCGGCGCACCTGAAGCCAAGCTGTATTGACTCCGTCTTTCCCTTGGACCCTTCAGCTGCGAAGAGAGGGGGGGTCTGCTGCATGGGCAACAGCAGACCCTCCATATCACCCTGCCCAGGCTCTGTAGCTTCAGCTTCACTGGAGAGGACACTCCAGCGTCATCGCAAGATGTCGATTCAACACGGGACGAGACAGATACCGTGTCACTCCCGAGTCGGACTGCACAGCCATTCTCGGCGGTGCAGATAGACTCTTAAGAAGCTACACCATCGTCTCTCAAGACGGACGGCTGCCGACGACTTCATTCACCCCAACAATATCATCACGGGCCATGGGCCAGGCATTTCAGTAGGTGCCGGGATGAGCAGTGGTGAGTAAGCATGCTCTCAAGGAGCTTGTAGTCGAGAGAGTCTAGAGAGTCTTAGGCTTAACTATTAATTAGAAACATTGGAGGAGCTTTTTAAAAATACTTGTTTCCAAGCTCCGTCCTAAATCAATATATTCACATTTCCTGGGGGCAGGGCCCAAGCGTCAAAATGCTTTAAAATTCCCCAAATGACTCTGATGCGTAGCCAGGGTTGAGACCTACTGACTTATACGTGAGCAACAAATAGCACTGAGTGAATGATGTCTCCTTCTCTTGTCCACGGCCGCCGATCCACCCCAGCAGATCGTGAATCCCCTAGACAGGCTGTGGCACAGGATGCTTGGCTGGTGAGTTCTTCCTGCCACTGCAGGTGTACTGGGACTCTTATGTGTCATTAGGAACCCATCCAAGGACGGTGGTGGACCAGACTTTGCATCACACTGGGGGTTGGGCTGTTAGGACTTGTTTTGGCCTCCAGTATAAAACCAGATTAACTCCCGAGCCAGGGAGGCAGCTTCCCAAGCCACAGAAATTTTTTTCAAAACATAATACCTCACTTCAAATGATTATAAAACCATTTCTCTGGCATGTTCTGTTAGACAAGTCAGGTATATTGATTTTCTGTCAGACTTTTGGAACTTAAGTGAATAAGTATCTTTAAACCACAAAATGCTTGCCTCCTTCTGAACTCAAAATGAAGCTTATAACATTTGTTTCAAATGAGCTTCAAAGGGGAAAAATCATGCATTTTTTAGTTACTAGTTTTTAGACAGTTCCCACTTTTGTATTTAACTCTAGTTCGCCCACTTTTGTATTTAACTCTAGTTTGGAATTCTAATTCCCTTAAGTGAAATTGTTACTTCTTACACCAAGCATGGCTGGCTCTCTGAAATGTACTGCAGATAATTCCACTTGATTTCTGCTATGTTTGTAATTTATCGGGGCTGCCAAATGCTAGCCGGTTCCCCATGGGGTTCCCCTCTTGAGCTCATACTGGGCAGCTCTCTCCATTTTTCCATCATATTTAGTTAAAGTCTCTTGTGCTTTGCACATGCAGTTGTAAATAGTATTTTATTTTGAACTTTAGAAATCATAAAAATGACAACTTTAAACATACTGTTAGTTAATAACCCTTAAAAGTAAAATCAGGAAAGGAGAAAGCAAACATCTGTTTTGGGAAGTCACTGTTATTTCCAATATTCTTTTTCTTCTTCTTCTTCTTTTTTTTTTTTTGAGGGTAAGAGTGGAGATGGTTTCTCATGAAGCTCTCTCATGCAACTGGGAAATTTCCACAGCTCACTGGCTGGCTGGCTGGCTGGCTCTCAGCCACAGAGCTGTCAAAGGCTTCCTGGCCCAGAGAGAAAATGGGGATGCGAGGAAGGTCAAGAAAGATATCGTGCAGGTTTTTAAAAGATGTCATTGGAGAAAAATTCTGCTTGGAGTCCTGGGCTCTCACTGTTGATGTAAGTGTTGGTGGTTTGGCCCAGTTAGGACCGTGAGTGTAATTTCATGAATTCGTTCATCCTGTTCATTGCCTCCCCTGGGGTGCCTGTCTCTGTGCTCCGCACTTGGGACCCAGAGTTGAATTAGACATGGTCCGTGTCCTCAGAGAATCCTCATGTCCTCTTGTTGTGGAGACCCCTGCAATCCACAGGCCTCATGTTAGGTGGGTCAGAAGCTCTCTTCTATCGGTTTGCCCAGGAAGGTTCACTCTGTGGAGACTCATCCTAAACAAATACTGAGAGAGTATACAGTATTCCCTCACTTATCACGGGTATTACATTATACGCCACCCCCCGCGATAGGTGAAAATCCGCGAAGTACGAACCTTCCATTTCTTTTAGTATTTATATATATTTTAAGGTTTTATAAACCCTTCCCACATACTTATAAACCCTTTTCCCACTCCCTTGTTAACCTTTTCCACACTTTTATAAACACTACTTATGCTCTTAAACATATTCTACGCTCTAAAACCTACGTCACTTTGACAACATACGTATACAGTACCGCAAAATCCCGCGATATAGCAAAAAGTCCACGATAAATAATTAAATATAATATTTTAAAAAATCCCGCGATACAGTGAGGCCATGATAAGTGAACCGCAATATAGAGAGGGACGACTGTAAATCAGAATATGTTTGAGCTGACTCAACACTCTTAGAGACTCCTTTCTTACTCATCACTCAGTGTCTGCCCTTCCAACTCACTATGTGTGCATATATATGTATATGTAACTATAATATGCATTTGTTTTAAGTATATGTATACTTGTATATCTAAATTTATATACATACGTGTGTATGTATAAGACACACTAAGTATACACATATTCACTAATTATACGTATATATATAAGTGAGAAGAAATATTTATATTCTAAGTTAGTGCTTCTATGCATGGGAAGATACTAACATTTAAACATCTAAACAGCTTGAGCAGTTATCTTATCCCGTGGAGACTACATGTTAATAATGTAGGTATTACTGTGCTCATTCTGCGTGATACAGAAACAGAAGCTGGAAGATGGTAAGTTCCTCAAGGGGCTACACAGGTAGTCTGGGGAGATGCTCCAGCTCCAGCAGGCCTGCCTGGTCTCAGAGCCTGTTCAATTCAGTGACCTGATCTCACTTAAATAAAATGGAGTCTCTCTTTGCCTCTTAGGTCAGTAGCATTTTTTTCTTTCTATTTATTCCAGATGTCAGCCTCACTTAGTTAAGGTCATCTAATTGACCTTTCCCAAACAATTTTTTCAAAAATATTTGAATGCAATTTTTTCCATTTGGAGTAGAAATTTTCACAAACTGGGGAACAATCTGCTAGGATCTAAGTATGCCACAAATTGGTTATTTCATCAGGGTTCCATTTAGAAAAAAGAAAAAAACATAACATTCTTTTAAAATTTTTTGCCTGCCTTCCTTCCTTTCTCCTCTTCTTTTCTTTTCTTTTTTATTATCCTCTTTCATTTCTTCTCTTTATTTTTAATTTGAAAGCTATATTAGGCCCAGTGTACTCGTATTTTAGTCAGGAGAGAGGTGTGTATAGATAATAATCAGGAAATATAATATGTACAATAACAGAAACATATTTAAAATATAGTCCCAGACCAGAAGAGGCTGTGATTAACTTTATTCTGAAGGAGGTGGGGCCTGAGATTCTTTCACACAAAAGACGCTTGACCTTACTGTTGAAGAATGAATAGGCAAGAGAAAGGGCAATTTGGGAAGAGAGCACAGAATTTGAAAAGCCTAGGGGTGTCTTTGTTGGCTACAGATTCCTAAATCAGTGACTGCTGTATACAATATTAGGAAGAGGATCAGAGATGTAGAAAGGTCTGAGTTGAACAACTATGATGTTGGTTTTGTCCAGGTGTGTGTTGTTTCCAAAGACAGGCATCCTGCCGCCCTCGGTGTTGCTGCCATGACAGGCTAGGCAGCTGCAAGGATGGAGCCTGGTCAATCCTTGCTGAAGGGATGACTCTCTCCCCTGGAAATTATACCAAATGCTTGACTTTTATCAGAACCATTTTGTTTGTTATAAAAACCATCTGATGTGGTACAAATTAGAGCAAGGCTGCATTGCAGAGTAGTGATTTTCTCACAAATACTTAGTGCAAGAAGAATAGGGTCTTCCTGATGACTGACCAATCCCTGATGATGGCAAGGAAACCCATCTCCCCTGAAGCATGTGGCTGCCAAAGATCAGAGTTCTGTCAACAAAGACGAAGGAGGAAATGGTTGTTGGGCAGCAGTCAACAATGTCTGCTACAAAGTGGGTGAGAATGGGAAGGGAATATATGATTGACATTTGCAGTTGGTACAAATGAGACATCTGGGTATTGATGAAGAAGGAGCATCGCATATTTTCTCCCTTCTTTAGGGATGTACATGTTATTATAGGTCACATATAATGCTTTGCAGTGAACTTATTAGTTTTTGTTTTGTTTTACCATATCTCTTTTTATCACCGTCAAAACAGTGCTTTATAAATATTAGTGCTATTAAATTTCTATTCACCCGTAAGATATAAACTTACCTTCATTCATTCAATATCTGAATACCTGCAGAAGGCAAAAAACCTGTTTTCTGGTGAAGGCAGTCTTCTTTAAAAAAGCAAAAATGGTAAATAAAAATGTTTCCTTTGGAAAAACAAAATGGAAGACACGAGGGTCCCTAGATGGCCTCAGGTAGAGCCACCCACTCCATCTGGACCATTTGCTCACCTCTGGACTATTATGCAAGAAAGAAAGAAAGGTCTGTCTCACTTGAGGTCCTGTAGTTTCGAGTCTGTTGATTACAATGGCCTGTCCTAACTAGCAGGCTTGTTGACTTTTTTTGCGTGGGGTGGGGCAAATCTTCCAATTCTGTTCCAAGAACCTGAAATTTAGAATTTTATATCAAATCTACAGGCCTTTTTCTTTAAAGGTTGACTATTATTATTTGAAGCTGTTGTTAAGGCAAAGTAACATGCTGGTGCCTTCCCCTGCCTCTGTGTCTCTGCCCTATGCTTTGCCTTCAGCACAGGCACAGCTGGGTTTGCAGGGAGGCAGAAAGAGGGTCCCTGGCCAACACTGGCAAAGAGGGATGAAAGGTAGGTTGTGGACTCTGTGTCACTTATTTGGTATTTTATAAAGAAACTAATGTATCAGGAGAGAGTACTGCAGAGCATCCAGCTTCTCCATGCAAGAAAGTAACAGGTCCTGGCAGATGGAAAGCTATCCTACAGATAGGGGACTGTTGAGTGGATTAGTTGAATTAGCGTGGGTAAGGACTTAGAATAGTAACGGCAAAGGATGAACACACACTTAAGGTTGATATTAGTGATGCAACTTGCTCAAGGTCACAGCTAGTAAGTGGAGGAGTAGAGAGATGGACCATCTAGACCAGCGGTTCTCAACCTGTGGGTCATGACCCCTTTGGGGGTCGAACGACCCTTTCACAGGGGTCGCCTAAGACCATCAGAAAACACACATATAATTACATATTGTTTTTGTGATTAATCACTGTGCTTTAGTTATGTTCAATTTATAACAATGAAAATACACCCTGCATATCAAATATATACATATGACTCATAACAGAAGCAAAATTAAAGTTATGAAGTAGCAACGAAAATAATTTTATGGTTGGGGGTCACCACAACATGAGGAACTGTAGTAAAGGGTCGCGGCATCAGGAAGGTTGAGAACCACTGATCTAGACTGACCTTCCATGTTTCAACTTGTTCATGCAATTTTGTCTGCCTTCTTGCTCTGTATTCTTGAAATTTCCTTGATTTTACCTTCTATATGACTAATTCTATCTTTAATCATGCCCATCATTCAGTTCAAACTTTAGTGAGTTTTTTTTCTTTATTTGGCAATCATATTTTTAATTTCCAAGAATTTTTCTAGTACCCTAGTAGCTCATTGTTTTCATGGCAACCTGTTCTTATATTATGAATGTAATATTCTTTCTACCTCTGAGGACATTAATTAAAATTGTCATTTTTTAAAGTTCTTTTTTGTTTCCTGGATTATTTTTATTTTCTCCAGGGTCACCTGTTCTGTTTGCTCATCCTGGTCCTTTCCCTTTCTTCTATTGGTCTTACTCAAATATCTGATGATCTTGTATTTGCCATTCATATTTATGAGTAAAAACTGAGGTCGATGCCCTGGCTAGTGAGGCTCAGTGAACCAAAGGTTGCTGGTTTGATTCCCAGTCAGGGCACATGCCTGGGTTGTGGGCCTGGTCCCCAGTTCCAAGCATGCAAGAGGCAACCACACATTGATGTTTTTCTCTCCCTCCCTTTCTCCCTGCCTTCCCCTCTCTCTGAAAAACAAATAAATAAAATCTAAAAGAAAAAAACTGAGGATTTGCGTGAGGAGTTAACATGATTTTCCTCAGCAGCTGCATGGGTCTTTTCCCCCCGCAGACTTCTCCTGAGGGTTGACTGCATGCTTTGTGCAAGCACACTGGCTGTGTTGACAGACTTCACTTTTGAGCTCATGGATAGAGACTGGACCGGCAGCTTGAAGACATCCTCCAGTTACCACAAAGGAGGACTTGACTTTGGCCATGGAAGGCTGGGGTATATTTCTTTCCTGAGTAGATCAACTTTCCTCTCCAGTCTCTCTCCACGTGAATTCCCATCTGGAGGTGGGAGAAAAGCATTCCTAGTGCATTTCCAGCTCTGTTTTTTCTTTCTAATTTCAGTTTGAAAGCCTTTTCTAGGCAGATAACTCACATTGTTAAAGAATACTTGTCGGGATTTATCCTGTGGAGAAACACTATTGTTCCAATGTGTTTTTTAAAATTTTATTAATAGGTAATGATTGCCACACTACCTATATTTATTGACTCCAAGCTTCTTCTCTTATCATGGTTAATTCCACTCTTATTGTTCACATTCCAACTCTTTTTTATCTTTTTGTAACTCTTCATACTTTTTCATCCAATGATGGTAGATACACAAAGATAACTTTCTAAAGCATGTTGTCCATATTTTTATTTATATCTATATAATCTTTCATACCATTTGAATGAATTTGGAAGCATGTACTCAGCCTATTATTTTGATTGGTCTTTCCTGTAAGTAACTTTAAAACATCTTTTCTCTATTATCTTCTTCAAATTTCCATTTAGGGTTAACTATTTATACAAGCTGACAATGAAGAAATATATGTTTGCTTGTGTAGCTAATATGTGTAATATATAGAAGAAGGGAGGAGAAAAAATATCAGTAGTTTTATCTAATTGTGCCAGTAACATTTAAATCTAGATTTCAGAGTTCCTGGGAGAAAGAACGTCAAACTCCTACTAAGTGATAAATAATTTATAGGATCGGAAATGGAAAGTTGGTTTTTTTCTTGATTTACCCTGCGCCACCGTCATACGGCTACCCCACTGGACCCTGAGACAATGCGAGTGGCCCTATATCCTGACCCTTCTGTCTTCAAGCCCAGCCTTTCTGAGTCCCCATGGAGCAATGAGAGAGTGGCTTCAATGGCCCTGCTACTGATGCAACTGTTCAGGGACCACCCCACCCCCACCCCAGATTGTTCTAGGATTTCCCGCTACAGCTCACTAAGTGTTCTTGTTGTTTGAAGTTGAAGATCAATGTTGGGGCTTCTACACCTGATCCTGAAGTGCCAGTTATGAATGCCAGGGAGAAAAGGTACATTGCTTGTGTGTGTGTCTGCATGTGCATGTATGTACACTCATAGATCTGTGGGCTGAGAGGCAAGATCTGTGAGTTGTAGTTCTACAATAAGGTGTCAGTTGATATTTATGAATATTGTGGGCAGGCCTCTGAAGTCATACATATGGAAGTATAAAGAGTTCATAGTATTTTTTTCTTCAATTCACAACCAAGGAGCTTAATTTGGATTAAAAACTCTTCCATCCTTGAAAATACAACCTGTTCTGGACTGAATATTTGTGTCTCCTGAAATTCTGATGTTGAAAGCCTAACCTCCATGGTACTAGAAGGTGGGGTATTTGGGAAGTGATCAGGCCACCAGGAGGGAGCCCTCATGATGGATTAGTGCCCATGCGAAAGGGAACCCAGGGAGCTCTCTCACCTCTTTCCACCAGGTGAGGAGTCAGTGAGAGATCCACAGCCTGAAACCTAGAAGTGGACCCTCACCAGATCCCCACCATGCTGGCCCCTGCTCTCAGACTCTAGCCTCCAGCCTCCAGCACTGTGAGAACTAAATCTCTGCTGTTTGTGAGCCACCCTGTCTGTGGCACTAAGTACAGCCGCCTGAACTAAAACACAACCTAATCGTAGTTTTAGAAATAGAAATAATGAAACAGTAATAAAACTGCAGCAATATGGTATAGAAGGGAACATCTGTGCAGTTTGGAAGTAATAAGCAAAATGACTGGTTCTTTTTAAAAATGGGCGTGCCATCTTCACAGCAGGCCGCTTCCTCCTTTTCCACGGAGGTCGCCGAATGATGATAGTGCCCTGCCCACAGCAGAGGCTTGAGGACGTACCTAGTGTGATTGCTTTGTTTGCCTATAAATTGCATTCAGGAACTGCCCCACAAATACCGTATCAATGTCAACATTTTCTAACATCCTATAGGTTCTATAATATATGAAGTAAAAAATTAAATAGGAAAATACACTTGAAGAGTTTCTCCACATCCTCATAAATGTAGCACATTGCCTATTTCCTGTACCTTTTCAATTAGGTACGTTAAAAGTAATTATATCTTAAATCATTTTAACATGATAACTTCAATATATATGTAAAAGTAGACATGAACATATAATAAATTCCATGTACTCATCACTCAAGTTTAAAAATTATCTATGTATGGCAAATCTTATTTTATCTATCCCCTGATATCTCCTCACTCAAATTATTTTGAAGCCAATTCCATATATAGAATAAAATTTCATTCATAATGAAATTATGAATGAGGAAGGAGGAAGAGAGGGAGGGAGGTGAGGAGGAAGGAATGATTACCGAAGGATCAAAGATATGAGGGCGGTAGAGAAGGAAAACATAGCCTGGTTACTATTTTATTCCTGTAAGTGCGTATTCAACTCAAGTAACAGAGGTTTAATCAGGTGCAAGTTAATTGGCTTTATTTTGGAAATGATCCCAGTTAATAAGTATTTACCTTCAGAGTCCAGTTCTGCTACAGACCCACCAACCCCAATTCCTGTGTACTTCAAACACTTGTAGATGGAATTCAGACTCATTAGGATCAGATGGTGCATGTTATGGAACCAGAATCACGATCCCCTGGGTTCCTTTGCCACTTAAAACAAAGAAAATAAAACTCCACATTTTTCTGACCTTTGGCTTTGTTTTGCCTTGGTTTCACTTTGGCTAAAAGGTTTCAATAAAGACAGAAGAATGTAAAACTGCAGAGATTAAATATATGCACACAGCAATGATCAAACTTTACCCACAGGAGAATAATCAGGTAACTTTGCTGATTATTATCAGATACAGAAGACCATTCTTTGATGTCACAAATAGAAGACCCCAGTATTGTGGGTGCTGGATGAAAAGACATAGATTTAGCTTGTGTTTGAGGCCAAGGCTACTCTACTAACTGGACTCTGCTGACCTCCGGAGGGAGCCCTGTGGCAGCCGAATTGGAGGCTCATCTGCAAGGAAGGGCCCAAATTAGTTGGAATGGCCAAGACCATGTTTATGGAGTGAGACAATATTTCTGATGACCAAGACCAAAAGTTTGGTGTTCAATGAATTAAAGATGAATGGTAGCAATTCAGGTAGTGAATGCTATGCCAGTGCAGGTGCCTGAATCCATGGAGCAAGTGTTCCACCTAAACAATCTCTACTACCAGCATTCGCACCTCCTATATTTCACAAATAGCAATTATGGGAATCCAGCCAACTGCGCTACCTGGGAAGCCTTGAGCTAATATATACAGCAACTTAGGGTGTCACGACTCTAGACAGCCACAAAAGCCCACCTTGACGGCACTTATTGATATACGTGTTGCGGAAGCCATAGTGAGCTCCTGAAACTCAACATTCTCATCCACTGGATCTTTGGAGTGAGGAAAGATAGCTTAGGAACAAACTCTCCCCCTGGATGATACAAAGGAATGGGGGTCTGTTATTTCAAATCAATAGAAAATCAACACTAAAGTCTCAACTCTCATTTATCCGTCTTGAGTTGGCAGTGCTTTGGCATTATAGTGAGGCTTAGGCCGGGGCCTCTTAGTTCTTGTTTGCATGGTATGGAGGGTCTTTTGTCCCATTCCTGGAGTGAGAGGGTAATAAATGCAATACTACTGCTTTTTATTTGTATGATCCTGGTCATTCAAAGCAGTCTGAAGACCTTCAAAAAGTAGATACGCTTGTAGATGGGATATCATAAATACTTTTGAAATAAGGCAGATTATTATTTAGACTTGTATCCTAATGAAAAATGCACGTGTTCCTGCTTTTTAAACGTGGTTCCACTGAAAAAACATAACTCTCCTATAAACTTAGTACCATTTATATTATTCAACCAAGCACTATGCTTTCTGAGCAATGAGTTCTATTAACACAGTATCAGGTTGTCCAGCATCCATCCCCAAAGCACCAGCTGATAAGATCGATTGGCTGTCTGTGCCACCTCATTCCACTGTACCCTCGTGGGAGCACAGAGGCGCAGGTTAAGCAGAGAGAGTACGGGCCAGAAGGAAGAATGTAGGCCAGGGAGACCATTGCCATCTTTTTGGCATCACAGACAGTTGATAAGGGAAGAAACTTGACTTGGATCGGGTGCTAATTAATTTTCAATCAAATTGCAAGTAAAAATGCCAAATCTTATTCACTTGTTTCTTAACACGACCAGACTTCACCTTCTGCATTCTGACTTCTTGCTTTTATTTATAAGCCAAGTGCGATATGCAAACTGTGAACGACTAACTTGGTGGTGTTTCTGAAAAGTAAGGTCCATTGCTGATCATAGCTGATCCCTTCTATGGCTGATACAGCTAATGTTATTTTATATGCTCTTGTAGCATAAAAAATTAAGAAAGAGCAATCACCTATTTTATGAGTTCTCATAGCTCAGAGTATGTTTGGGAAATCATTGCTGTCTCCTAGTAAAATGAGGATGCCCATCCAGACCCAGCCAGGAGGTAGATTTTTAGTGTAGCTCCCATTTCCAAATATGCACAGGAAGCTACAAGACCCAGATGTTATGGCTATAAGCTCTGCCTTTTTCCTTTACTTCCTTCACCTCCTTTCTGAGTCCACAAACAGCTGTGAAGCTTGAAGGGCAGCATCTACCACATTCATTATGACTTCAGAGGCAGCAACCTCCGAAGTTAAACAAAAGCTGTTTGGGGATTATTTTAAAACGTTAAGGAATATGCTACTATTTCAATGAAATATGCTTTTTCTGAACACACACACACACACACACATACACACACACACACACACACACAGGCACACAGGAAATAGCTTTGTCTTATGACCTAGAAGTAGCAATAGAAAATCTAAGGGGAAACAGAGCTAGATCTCTGGAAAGATAATGTTTCATGAGTTTATTTTTCTTCCAGAACTCCAAACAGTTAGCTTGGCAAGCAGGCTGCTCTATCACTGCCCACCTCTGAAGACTCTAAGGTGTTTACAGAAATTGGAAGTCCCAGCAGTACATTTCCACGAGCTCATTTTTAGAACCAGTTAGATACCCTTCGGATTTCCTACGTACAAACGAATATCCATGCAGCATAAACTCCTGCCTGGAGCTTTTGTTTTAATTACAAACAAAGCAGCAGGAGTCGGATGTGTGATTTCTGTAACATCAGGACATCTTTTTAGAATCCCTGCTTTGGTCACTGTTTTTCAAAGCCATTCCAATGCCATTTCTTGCCTGCCTCTTTATGCTAATCAGCCCAGCCCACGGGGCTCCTCCTCCTTCCAGTCTCCCTTAAGAGCTGTTCACTTTCCGCTGTCTGGGAGGGTAACACAGGCTTAGAAATCACTTGCTTTAACTCAGCAGAACTTTCCCCCCTGCCCTTGTGTATACATTACTGTAGCACTCCTCTCTAAATATATGGGGCATTCGATTTCATATCAGCAGAAGGAATCAAAAAATGCCCAAACTGTAATCTGTTAGAAATAGTTAGGATTTTAAACAATAAGGGGGATCATTTCAGTATGCTTTGAAATGAAAGAATAATTTTGTGTTTTTATTCAAATGTACTGGCATCTTTATAGGTAGGGGCAGTTATATTGGTGAATATTTATTTTAAGAATCATTGTTAGGAAACACTTGGAAATTTATTAGACAAGTAAATGTTCTACACACAACGACAGGATCTGCATGTACCTCTGTGGTTCTGGGTGTCCTGTGAAGACCATTTTTGGTGACCGGCCACGGGAAGGACATGCCCTAGTGACACTGCGGCCACAGTGGTACTGCCTGTACCATGTCTGCTCTCCAAAGAGAAGGCAGCAACCACCTGTTCAACAGTTTGCACACCTGCAGGCCAAAGCTTCCGGAGGACCAGCGGCAGCAAGGTGAGTCAGTCTGGCTAATGAGTTCTGTGTTCTGTAACCACCCGGCCCTGGGCATCCCTGGAAGAGTGGTGGGCTGGGGAAGTGTCTGGGGAATCTCTGGTTGTAAAATGCTTGACAAGCTTCCGTTTTTAAGCTCCGAGAATAGTGACACATGAGGGTGGGTTAACTTGGGTTTTTAAGGGACTATGGAATGCTGTCAAGAATGCACATTCCTTGGGGTTGTCCTTCTGAAGCTTATGTCCTTAAACGTCTCGCCACCATCATTTTTCTAGAGTAGGCTAGATTTTGTGTAATTCAACACTTCCTCCCAGGCAAGACAGAATCAACTGCAGGGGGCGTTTGCTGAGAGCAGCCCGAAGTGAGCCTGGAACTCACTCCCCTGTCCTACCACTAATGGTGTACTTCTACACTTAGAGTTTAAGCTTAATTTGTTTGGATCTCTGCCTTAGTCATTTGTGGGCAAAGTAAATATATTCTTGGCCCTTTCCCTTGCATGGGCCAGGATCAGCGGGAGTCAGCCTGAGAAAAGCATCATGTTTCCCATGGTGAGCACTCCTTCAGACTAAACCATCCACCTTGCAGCTATTTTCACCCTTGGTCTTTTTAAAATTTCAAGCCCACTGCGCAGCCAGCTGCCTCAGTTAATGACAGGTGGTTGACACAAACAGATAAGCTGATCCTGCCAATTCATTCTGTCAGGGACAGCAAAGGACATTTGTAGAAAAGGCTGGGGGTGGTCACAGAGGACTTATCGCCCCCTAGAGATGAAGGATTTACCCCAGACATGGATAACTTCTCAATAGCTGTTGATGGATCTGTCGATGTCTGCATCTGGGCTATGAGCTCTTTATTTATTTCCCACAGACACAGTTTAGATTTCAATGTCATAGAGAGTGTTGGCTAAAGGGCTGAAACCTCCCATTTCCAGAGTGGCATCTGTGCGCTAACCTGTGTGTGAACATGTCAGGCCACCTGCCTGCAACATGCATTTCTATGCTGTACAAGGCTTAGCATAGTGTGGGCAGAAAATACTTCGTGTTCAGTAAAAACAGAGAAAACTTTTAAGACCATCCTGTGCCATCAGGGCTCATGTTAATTAGTGTGAACTAACTGCTTTAGAATCAAAGTCCTGTCATGTGCCACGGCTGAATCAGAGCACTGTAGAGCATTCTTGCTCCCCTGGCAGTAGATAATTCTAATTTATCATAGGTTTTCTTTGTTTGCTGCTCATTTTGTTTGAAATATTAAAAAATGATGTAATACTTGTTATTATATAAGAGATGGTAAAAATCACCACCCAAAGTTAGTTACTATTAGCACTTGAATGTATAATCTTCTAGCCTTTTCTTCTATACACATGTACAGATTATTCTATTGCATAATTTTAAAATAAAAATAGACTGTACATTTTTATAAACTGCTTTTTGACTTGAAAATAGATTATGAACAAATTTCCATGTCATTATGTATTTTTCTATATCATTGTTTATAACAGTTGTATACTATTCCTTCACATAAATGCAGCAAAGTTCCTGTAGGTAATTCTCCACTGTTATACATTGTATTTATTTCTAGTTTTTTACTATTACAAGACACTGTGTTTTACATAACTTAATAGGTAAATCATTCCAGAGATAAAAATTTTCTTGGTGAAATTGTGGGGTCAAAGAATATGCATAGTTTTCAAGTTTTATGGGGGTTTTTTGGTTCTTTTGTTATTTTGTTTGGCCAAGTGGCCCTCCTATAGATGTGTAGGAATATATTCTCAGTAAACTGGGTATTGTTTTAAAAGTCCTTTCCCAATTTTATAAGCAGAAAATAGTATTCCACTGTTGTTTTACTTTAAGGCAGACTGTCTTGATGGCCTCTTTCTGGCTGGCCATATCCAGAGCAGTCTGGAAATATCATTATGATGCCATACTTCCCAAAATACCAACAAGACTAAAAGTCTGATCTTTCTCAGGTGGAAGCTTTTGCCCAGAATGTTTTAAAAGCAGCCATATTCTTCCGCAGCAGAGTCTCAAATATCTGCCCCCATAAACCACAAGACATAAAATTTTGAAGCATATTAATGCAATCCAAACTGACAGTTGATGCTACAAGAAATGTCATCTAGAAATCTGAGTTGAAAAGTGACCCTGGGCAGTGTTTGCTCCATTGTTAAATAGCATCCCAGTGACAGTCCTGGAGTTTAAAAGTAGGCATTCAGGGCAGTGGCCCTGATTTTTCCTCTAAACTATTTTGCAAAGATCAGAAAAGTTCAAGGAAGCAACGCCGTTTGTTTCAGAGTGAGTTCTGGTGGTGGGTTTATTCACCGAGACACCTGGTTTCATGGCTTTACCTCCCCCGAGTCAGTCCATGGCTCCAGCCCTTTTATTCCACACACAGACCATGACTGATTAACATTCAGCTCTTCCAAGGGCATGACCAGGTTCGACACAGACACCCTTTCCAATGGTAACTCTGAGGTATTGAACTATTTCCACCTAGTCACTCACAAAAATGTACTTCTGGGGTGATCGTATAGATAAAGTCACTTCTTCTTCAGCAGTTTTCAGGACAATGATCATGCAAAGCCCTATGTCAGATGTTGGGTATGTTGCTGAACTAAGCCAGCTGAGCTGTGGTTTCTATTCCACATGGAGTTATACGCCAGGGCAACAGACACTCTACCAGAAGTCCAGTAGGCTCCGCTCCTTACTTGCTGTTGTCTCGTAGCTTCTTCTTTAATATTTTAAATCTGTTTATCTATAACATTGGTTTAAGACCACATCTATAAACATTAACTTATATGTCTATAAAACATCAACAAAGTTCAGTACACATTACATGTACCATGCAGACTTAACCATTCTTATGTTTTATAATGTTTAAAATTTGCAAAGTGGTTTCAAGTACATTGTCTCATTTAAATTCTCACAACCACCAGGTGAAGTAGTGTACTAGTCATGGTTCTCCAGAGAAACACAGTTAAGTAGGATGGGTGTGTGTGTGTGTGTAGATAGATACATAAAAACATATATGAGAGAGATAGAGATGTATTTTAACAGATTGACTCACACAATTATGGAGGCTGGCAAATCCAAAATCTGGACACTCATACAAAGGGCCAGCCGGTGTTGCAGTTGAAGTCTGAAGGTGGTCTGCGGGTAGAATTACTTCTTGCTCAGGGTGGCTCAGCCTTTTGCTCTCGTCAGACCATCAGACCTTCTGCAGATTGGACGAGGCCCAACAATATTATGGAGGGCAATCTGCTTTACCCAAAGTCCACCAATTTAAATGTAAGTCTCATTTTAAAACACCATCACAGAAACATCCAGGATAATATTGACCAAATATCTGGCATTACTGTGCAGCCAAGTTAGCACAAATTAACTATTATAAATAGGCATCATTATCCTCATTTTTAAAGATGTAGAAACTGGGAATCCTCAAGGTTGAGTAATTTTTCCAAGGTTATGTAGTTATTAAGGGTTACTTTGAACGCACTTTCTGCTGTCTACAGCTGTCTCATAAATTCATTATTTCTAGTGGTACAATGTTTAATTTTTTTCATTGACCCATATCAGAGAAACTTCTCAGCAGATACTCAATATGTGTTGGGTTCCCTCATGATCTTCTGTGTGTACTCTGACACTAATTCTCTGACACCACCAGGCTTCCCTAAACTTCAATTTCATTCTGACACTACCCAGAGTTGGTGAAGACTCCGGAAGTTAAGGGCTCAGTCTCACAGGACTGCCCCACTTCAAATGCCAGGTACAAAGTTCAGGTGTCTCCAAGCCACCTGCACTTTTGGCTGAGCATCTACAAATTTAAGTCTTCCCATAACGCTCTCAGGTTTGCTAATTTGCTGGAACAACTCACAGAATTCAACAAAGCTCTGTACTTCCAATCACTCTTTTATTACAAAGAATGTAAATGAACAGCCAGATGAAGAGATGCTGAGGGAAAGTTCTAAGAGGGTCACAGAAGCTTCTGTGCATCACTCTCCCAGTGCATCATTAAGTTTACCAACCAGGAAGCACCACTAAGCTCAATGTCCAGAATTTTTATATAGGATTTCATAATTTAGGTATGCTTCGCTCAATCATTGGCTATGATTGAATCAGTCCCTAGTTTCCTCTCCCCTCCTTGGAGAGTGAGGGCAGGGCTGGAAGTTCCTACCATTTAAATACTTGTTTGGGTTTTCTGCTGTGTCCAGCTCCCCCCTTGAAACTATCTAAGAGCCTACCTTGAGTCACCTCAATAGCATAACAAAGACACACAACTATCAGTCCGGAAATTCAAAGGGCCTTTGAAGTTCTGTGCAAGAAATGGGGGGGCCACGATCTGATACAGTCTTCATTATATTACACTATGGCCATGATTTTCTGGATATGTTCTGTTTGTCATACCAGCAGCGTTTTCTGCAAGTGAAGAAACACAGATTAATGCCCTCAGCCATTTATTTATTCTATACATTTCTTTTGAATAGCAACCAAGTACTGGATGCGCTCTTAGACACTGGAAATGCAAAGATGATTTTCTGCCAAAGTTGTTTTCTATTATGTCTTTTCTGAGGAAGTCAGTAATGACAGCTAAGCTAATGATACTTTTCCAACTTTTTGGGTGAAGTGAAAAGTGATTTGATTTCGTAATGTTTTGACTTTGTTGCATCCACCTGATGACTTTTTTATTTAGCCACACTCCTTTTGTGGCTTTCGGAGGGCACTGAATCCAGATGAGAACTTAGGAAATACAAATATAAAAGATAACTAGTGACTATGTACAGGGCCATGAGATTTGCTCTGAACCTAAACCATAGAAATCAAATTATATTTAGATTGTTGTGAATGCACTATTTGCCTTAAACATACTCTGTGCACATCCATGAATATACTTAATTTAGAACTCCTAAAGAATTTAAGTGTTGGGGGATAAAGATACAGCCATAAGGAAGAGAATCCATAAATGTTACATAACTGAATAATGGTTTTTATATGAAAAGATAACAGGAAAAAATATACTTATTATGCTCCTTAACATAGATTTGCTTTAGCTCTTTTTTTTGTGTGATTCTAAAGTAGTGCTGCTGCATTGACAACGTGACATCTTTTGGGTGATATGTGGTTAAATGAACTAGGACAAAGGGAGAAGACCTACACACATTTCTTCAAAAAAGCTCAAATAACCTTTGTTCTATCTGCAAAGTTGTTGCTGGCATTTAAAGGCCCACATTGGCTGAAACAAATATAGACCATTTAAAAATAATTAAAAAACTAATTTTATTAGACTTTATCATGTTCAAGCTCCCACTCAGTATAGACATACTTTTTATAATAAGCCTCCTTAGTAGATGGCACATATATGAAGATTCGGAACAAATATATAATATAATGGCTTAAACTACATGTTTCCACCTCACACACATTAGAATGACTACTATCAAAAAAACTAGAAAATAACAAGTGTTGTTAAGAGCGTGGTGAAATTAGAACTCTTACGCACTGTTGCTGGGAATATAAAATGGTGCATCTGCTGTGGAAAATAGTATGGAAGTTCCTAAAACCACAGACAGAATTCTGTGCAATCCAGCAGTTTTACTTATTGGTATATAACCAAAAGGAGCGACAGCAGGGACTCAAACTTGTACCCTAGTGCTCATAGCAGCACTATTGATAATGGCCAAAAGGTGGAAGCAACTTACATGCCCACTGACAAATGAGTGGCTACATAATGTGCTATGTGCACACGATGGAATATTATTCAGTTTTAAAAAGAAAGGAAACTCTGACGCATGCTACAACATGAGTGAATAACAAGGACATTATGCTAAGTGAAAGGAATCAATCAAACAAAGATAAAAGCTGTATGATTTTTCTAATATGAAATATCTGCAGTGAGTCACAGAGACAAAAAGCAGAATGGGGACTTATTCTGTAATGGTAGAGTTTGTTTTGCAAGCTGAAGAGAGTTCTGGAAATTGATTGCAGAACAGTGTGAATGTACTTAACAGTACTGAACTGTATACTTAAAAATAATTAAGATGGTAAATGTTATGGTATGTGTGGTTTACTACAATTTTTAAAAAGCCATAGCTGCCCAAAGCTATTCCCAGTTACATTTCTGAAGTTGGACCTAAAAAGAAAAAAAAAAAACTTTCATTTTTTTCTATACCCACTCATGTAAAAACTCTAGAAGGATGTGAAATAGAAGAGAACTTCAACCTGATAAAGAAGATTTGCAAAATGTTCTTTACAGCTAACATAGTAATACTTTCACTGCCAATGAAATACTTAACACTTTCCTACTAAGATTGGTAAAAAGAAGACAAGGATGTCCAATGTAATCACTTCTATTCAACATTATGGAATAGGACTGGAGGTCCGAACAAGTGTACTAAGTTAAGAAAAAAAAAACCCAAAAAACAAAAAATACTTACATATAGAATAGAAAGAGGTAAAACAATCTTTATTTACAGATGATTGATAGTGTAGAAAACCCTTAGGGATCTACTAAAGAGAAAATAAACTAATAAATGAGTTTACCAAGGCCACAAGATAACAACATGCAAAGTCAATATGCAAAAACAAAATGGTATTTCTATATATTAGCAAAGAATAATTAAAACTTGAAACTTTAAAATATTATTTTAATGAAAAAAAAAGGCAATACTTAAGAATGAACTTAACACAAGCTCTGTACACTTAAAACAAATACATGTCACAGGGAGAAGCCAAGGGAGACTGAGCTAAAGACATGAATGGAAAGCTCAATATTATTAAGATGTCAATTCTCCTTAAATTAATCTAGAGAGTTAAAGCCATTTCAGTCAAAATTCCAGCAGACATTTTTTTAAACTGACAAGCCAATTTAAAATGTATAAGAAAATGCAAAGGACCTAGAATTGCTAAGTCAATCTTGAAAAAGAACAGATTTGACAATTTACACTTTGGATTTCAAGCTATAATGATCAAGATGGTATAACATTGGTATAAGTAAAGTAAATCATTGAAATGGAAGAGAAAGCACATAAATTGACCCATTCATATCTAGTCAGTACATTTTTGACAAACATATCAAGATAATTCAAAAAGGGAAAAGTTAGTCTTTTCTGTAATAGTCCTGGAACAAATGGAAAAACATATCACTAAAAAATGAACTTCATTACCTACTTCACACAAAAATTAATTTGAGATGGTATATGACTAAAACACAACAGCTAAATCTATAAGCTTCTGGAAGAAAGCATAGAAAAATATTTTCCCAAAATTTGAATAGGAAGTGTTTAAACAGACACAAAAAGTACTAACTCTAAAAAAAATGGATAAATTAGACTATCACTAAAAATATCAGTTCTCCTAGTGCACTGTTGATGGGAATGCAGACTGGTGCAGCCACTGTGGAAAACAGTATGGAATTTCCTCAAAAAACTAAAAATGGCTCTGCCTTTTGATCCAGCAATTCCACTGCTGCTATTATACCCGAAGAATCCTGAAACACCAATTCAAAAGAACCTGTGCATCCCTATGTTCACAGCAGCACTGTTCACAGTAGCCAAGTGTTGGAAACAGTCTAAGTGCCCATCAGTGGATGAGTGGGTCAAAAAACTGTGGTACATTTACACAAAGGAACTCCTACCTTTCACAACAGCGTGGATGGAACTGGAGAGTATGATGCTCAGTGAAATAAGCCAGGCAGTGAAAGACAAATACTATATGATCTCACCTGTAAGTGAAACGTTATGAACAAAACAAACAAATGAGCTGAATAGAACCAGAGGCACGGAAACAAGGAATAGACTGACAGTGATAAGAGGGAACAGGGGAGGGGGAGAAAAATATATCAGTTCATTAAAAGAAACTTTAATGAAAGAAGAATGGGAAAACACTTATGATACATTGCTCTGATAAAGGACTTATAATCAGAACATGTAAAGAATTTGATATAAACAAATCCTTTCTTGTGAGAAAAGAAGTAATTTGTAACAGGGAAGGATGTTGCCATGCAGAGAGAAAAGAATAAAAAAAGGACAAAGCCTTTCAATGTTGGCAGTGGACCATTTTGGTCTAGGGTTGGCTGTGTGAAACTTAAGCTGTCTGCGAAGAAATTAAGTTACAGATAAAAATTTGTGTGTATGTGTTTTTACAAACTGAGCATGGGTAAGACACCTACAGATTATGGGCTTCTGTTTGTTTAATAAGAGCGACTGTGTTATAAGGCGCTTCATTCCTCAAGTATGGGTTCAAGTTTTGGTGTTATTTGCTGTTTTTTTCTTTTTTATTATTTAAAAATTTTCCATCACCATTTATCCCTCTTTGACCTCCACCTACCCTCTTTCCCCCAACCCCTGCAATCACCACACTGTTATCTGTGTCCGTAAGTTTTCTCTTTTTTTTTTTGTTTGTTCTGTTTAATCCCTCCATCCTCCTCATTTTTTCTTTTTCAAAGTTGACTAAGTTAAAATTAATGAGCAGAAGTGATTGTTTTGATAGCAAAGTCAGTTTAGAGGACTCGTAGGAAACAAGTAGCCCCCAATTTAATGACAAAGAAATAAAGAAGAAATCTTCAAAAAACACCATAGCTTACACGCCAGACTTGTTTCCGGCTTGGTGAGCAGGCCTCCCGTGCGACGGCTTACACACACAACAATGTTATTGCCCATTACGGTGCTCACAGCAGGCGGCACATGTTGACCACGTGAATCTACATGCTCTTCCTCAAAAGTTCATCCACGTGATGGATATTCGTGAGCCCCTGAATGTTCAGGCGTCAAAGATCACAGAGCACAACTGATTTTTGTATTAGAAAAATGACACCAGAGGAGAGGAGTAACCCACGCAAAGTTAGTAGTCAGTGCAGAAACCTGGGACTACACTTCCATCTACATCTAAGACATTTATGGCATGAGGGCCAACATTATTAAAAGCATTTAAGTGGTTTTTAGAAATTAAAACTAGAAAAAATTGTTTTACCTCATTTTTTAAAATACTCATAAAAGAATATTTACTTGATGGGTAAGGATCTTAATATTAGTCTGGTAGAGAAAATGATGAGTATGTAAGGTGGGGGGAAAGGGGAAATGGGAAGAGTGGAGGGGGAAAATATGTGCAGGGAGGGCAAAGAAGGTGATGTCAGGGAGGAATATGGGGCCAAAGGGAAGCAAAGAAAGGAGAACGCGGCAACTGAGGAAAAGCTGACTGAAAAAAGGTCCAAAATATGGTATACACATACAACAGAATATTATTCAGCCTCACAGGAAATGAAATTCTGATATGTACTGCAACGTGGATGACCCTTGAAGACATTGCGCTGAGTGAAATAAGTCAGACCCCAAAAGACAAATATTGTATGATTCCCCTTATATGAAGTACCTAGGGGAGTCAGAACGTAGAAGGGTGGTTGCCAGGGGCTGGGGTGAGAGCGGCACTGGGTGTTAGTGTTTCATGCGTGCAGAGCTTCAGTTTGGGATGACGAAAACGTTCTTGAAATGGACGGTAAAACATCAATGTGAATATACCTCATGTCTCCGAACGATGCATTTAAAATGGTAAATTTTATGTTGGCTATCTCTCCTACAAGAAAAAAAAAAACAAAAACACTGAATAAAGAGACATCACATAATTACAGTATCTCCTCTAATCCTTTCCCCTTGACTTGTAATGCTTCAATGATCACGAAAGCCTGAAGGAAAGAAAATAAACAGAAAGGATTGTTTTTAATTTTCTTGAGGAGTTTTCAAGCCTTAATGAATTTATACATTTTATAAAGAGTCCAAGTTTTTCTCTTGTAGTTTTCTTGAGCATGCTGAACGACTGTCTCCGGGAAGGTCTACGACTCGTTTGGGGGAACCCAAGCCAGTCCCTGTGATAAGCTGTCTGCGCAGAGCCACCTGCAGCGGGCACCTGGTGTTCCCGAGGCTGGTCGGTGCCCGAGGGCCCGGCAGGCCCTCTGAGTGAAGATGAAAGCCGGGCTGCGACTCCTGGGAGCTCCAGGGAGAATGAGGCCTAGACCTTCAGGGCCTGTGAGCGTGTTGGGTGCCGCTCTCTCCCTTCTTCCTGTGTTCGCTTCCAAGGGTTTGTTCCCACTGCATTAACATCCACTTGTTCCTGTGGCAATGGGAAGACTAGGAGCCTTTCCCCTTCCTTGCTCAGAGGCGCAGGACAAAGGGGAATGCTTTTAAGGAGAACAGGTTTGGAATTAGGAGGTGCTGCGATCAAGCCTCCCCATCTGGCCTGTGTCCTTGGATGCTGTGAAGGAATTTCAAAAGAATGTGCTCCTTGACTGAAGAGGAAGGGCTTCCATTGATCTGAATTCAATATATGAAGCTCTCTTGTGGCCCTGTTGACTTGTGAATAGTCTTTGTGAAGTGATTTAATTCTCACTAATACGGTATTTTGCGTCAAAATCACCTCTTGAATTTTAGCAGCACCGAAAACACCAGAGAATTTCTTCAAATTAACTCTAAGAGATCATTTTAAGCCTGTGCATGTACCTGCAAATTGTTTACCTTCAACATGCCATGAAACCTAGACTATGTGTCAATTTCAGCAAAATTGAGGGACGCATTTCTAACATATGGAAGCATTTTCACACTGCAAGTTATTCTGAGGGGAAAATATGGGATTGGTAATTGCTGTCAAATGAAATATGTATTTCCAAATGGTACCGACTTGACCAAGCACATCTCAGGACATAGTCGGCATCTTTATTACCCCACTGGCACGAGGAAAGGAACGCAGTAGAGGAAGAGCAAAACAGCTATTTCTGGCAATAGTAAACATATTCAAGTAATCACAGATTGCAAGGAACTTTATCACAATAGTTTTATTTATAGAGAAATGGATATGTTTTGTTAAAAGTAAAACGTTCTTCTAAGTTATTTTTGCCAGGGGCTGAAAAAATTTTGACAAGGGGATTTTAACTGGCTAGACTCACCATTCCATCAGTCTGCTGCCATTCTCGAACAAACCTCTTTGGAGTCAATACGAACAGAAAAGGGCAAGAATATGTGAAGCACCTTGCAGTGTTTACAGATGGTGAAACACAAGGTCAGGGCGGCTCACACAGCCTGGGATCACATCTCATCCAGGCTGATACAGACAGTAGGAGCCCGAGAGCTATCACTGCCTGGGCATATCACAACACTGGGCGAGAAGAAGCTGTAAAATAGGCATTTAATGTGCAATGGAAGCCAGGAAGGAGTACCCTCCCCCCCACACACACACTTTTAAGTTTTTTACAGGAAAAAAGCATTAGATTTGGAGTCAGTGCTCACAAGTTTTAGTATGGGATCTCTAAGTCCTAGCTGTGTGACCTTGGACACATCCTATCATTTGAGAGCCTTCTTTCTCTCATGGTACAAGGGTTTAATTACTCAGCTCTTGAGGATCAGATCAAGTGACAAGAGCTGAAGCTCGCCGAGCATTTCAAAAGGCAAAGGGTAAACGACTAGTCATGACATCTATCTTCTGGTAGTTACTTTAAAAGGGCAGGAAAGAACAAAGAAATAATTCGAGAAATAATGAAATGATATTTTTTCCATTATCATTTATGCCCCTCAAACCCTCTTCCACCTCCCTCCCACTCCCTACCACAATCACCAACTTGTTGTCTGTGTCCATGAGTTCTTTTTTCTATTGTGCTTGGTCCCTCCACCCCCTAACCCCACCTCAAGCAGAATATTTGAATGATTGATTTCAATATCAATTGCGATATTTCAATATTTTTAATATGGGTATTTCTTTTTAAGTCTTTAGAGTAGCCTTTAACTTCACCTTACATCAAATCATAATAACCACAGTGTGTGGTTTGAATAATAATAATTTTCTCATTAATTGTCGAGTTACTCAGAACATCTATAGGTTTAGTAACTAACTCCAAGAATCTCCACAGCCGTCTTCCTGAACTTGGTCTCAGTTGACAGAAACCTGGAAGTGCTCTGGGGACTGCTTCTCAAATATGTATACAAATCACCTGGGGATCCTGTCAAACGCAGATTCTGATTTAGCAGGTCTAGGGTGGCGTCTTAGAGTCTGCATTTCTTACAAGCTCCCAGTCAATGTTGCTGGTCTGTCTGGACCACACTTTGAGGAGCAAGGATCTCTAAAGCTATTACGGGCCATGGCCTGCATTGAGGAAGTTCCTGATACACACACACACACACACATGCACGCACACACACGCACACACGCACACACACACACACGCACGTGCACACACACGCACGCACACACACACATGCGTGCACACACACACACAAATAATAAGAAAACAGGAGCTCAACATGTGGGAAGTGATAAGAATAAGGTAATGAGTGCAAGACCTTTGGGGAAGAACAAGGCTTTTCTTCCAGAGTTAGCAAGAGTAGCAGGGTTACCACATATAACAGGGGACTAGAGAGGATGAGGGGAGGGAGTCTCACTTTTATTGAATGTCTTCTGTGCAACGTGTACTCTGACATATTGGTATATGTTTATGTATGTATATATATATAGGCACATATGGATGTAGTTGTCTGACTATCTAGAGAGATACATGTCTATATGGAAGATGGATGGATGGATGGATGGATAGGTAGGCACTGATATTCTGCTTTATTCCAAAAAGGTTTGAAGAGGACGCTATGGTAGGGGCCCTCGTGTGCGCACATTGTTTCAATCCTAACAACCCTTTAACATATATACAGAAAGAGATGGAAAAGTCTGTGGCATGGGGTGATTTTCCCTGTTTGCATTGAAAACACAGCTCTAGGACTCTCTCACTTCACAGCTCTAACATTCATGCTTTGACCAGACAGCTGGACACAAGTGAAGGAGGACAAGGCATAAAGGACAGTCTGGAACCTGGGTGAGAGAGGGCACATGGGGAAAGAATTAGAGAAGAGGATGTGGCAGAGACACAGGGACAGGTCCAGGAAGAAAGAGACGGGAACAGACAGGGCCTGCCAGGGCTGCAGTCCAAGTGGACAATCGCAGTGCTGGGAGCAAGTAGAGGCGACCTAATTGGCAGCCTCTGCCCCTGTGCAGTGGGGCCGCTGTCGCCCTCTTTCCTGCCAAGGCTGCTTCTATAACGTTTTAGGTGCTGGCTCGCATAGCCTCGTTCTGTCCAGGGAGAACTCGGTTTTCACCTCCCCTAAACTACAAAAGCAGCAAGAAGCAGTTGGCAGGGCTCCAGAGGGGAGAAGCTGGCTAGCAGAAACTCTGGGTCCCCAGAAGCTGCTTGCTCCCACTCCCACTGGGACTCTGAGCCGAAGGTGTCTATGCTCAGTCTTCCTCCTCCTCTTCTGTGTTCGGCTCCATAGATCCTTTCAAACCTCCTCCATGGAGATGATTCATCAAGAAAATCCTCCAATTACTTTCCTCAATGAAATAAGTTTGTTTGTCAGAGACTGAGTGCCAAGGAAAGATGTGGCAATAAAGGGTAGGGACAACACCTTACCACCCACTCAAAATTTGGGGGTGGGGGGATTATGGTATGTATTTTATAGGAAAAAAGAAGAAATTTATATTTATTGTTAACACTTTAGAATCCTGAAGAACCATGCTCTTACATATATGCATAATTTTCTAGCTGAATTCTTTTTTTACTTTTTAAAGTATATTTTATTGATTATGTTGTTACAGTAGTCTTAGTTTTTTTCCCCTTTGCTCCCCTCTGCCCAGTATCCACCCCCAGCAATCCCACCCCTCTTAGTTCATGTCCATGGGTTGTGCATATAAGTTCCTTGGCTTTATCCTTTCCTATATTATTCTTAACTCCCCCCTGTCTATTTTGTACCAACCAATTATGCTTCTTAGTCCCTGCACCATTTCCCCATTTCTCCTCCTTCCCTGTCCCAGCTGATAACCCTCCAAATGATCCCCGTACCTCTGATTCTGTTCCTATTCTGGTTTGCTTAGTTGGATTTTGTTTTTATTTTTTAGATTCAGTTGTTGATAGTTGTGAGTTTGTTGTCATTTTAATGTTCATAATTTTGATCTTCTTTTTCTTAAGTAAGTCCCTTTGACATTTCATGTAATAATGGCTTGGTGATGATGAACTCCTTTAGCTTTACCTTATCTGGGAAGCACTTTATCTGCCCTTCCATTCTAAATGATAGCTTTGCTAGATAGAGGAATCTTGTTTGTAAGTCCTTGCTTTTCATCATCTTGAATACTTCTTGCCAGTCCCTTCTTGCCTGCAAAGTTTCTTTTGAGAAATCAGCTGAGTCTTATAAGCACCCTTTTGTAGGTAACTCTCTGCTTCTCTCTTGCTGCTTTTAAGATTCTCTCTTTATCTTGAACCTTTGGTATTTTAGTTATGATGTGTCTTGGTGTGGTCCTCTTTGGGTCTAGCTTGTTTGGGATTCTGTGCTTCCTGGACTTTTATGTCTATTTCCTTCACCAGATATAGGGAGTTTTCCTTCATTATTGTCTCACATAAGCTTTCAATTTCTTGCTCTTCCTCTTCTCCTTCTGGCACCCTTATATGGTTCAGATGTTGGCACATTTAAAGTTGTCGCAGAGGTTCCTAAGCCTCTCCTCATTTTTTTCAATTCTTGTTTCCTCATTCTATACTGGTCGACTGTTTTTTTCTTCCTTATATTCCAAATCATTGATTTGAACCCCAGTTTCCTTCCCTTCACCATTGGTTTTGTGTGAATTTTCCTTCATTTCATTTCGCATAGCCTTCACTTCTTCCCTTAGGCGTTTGCCATACTTAAGCATATCTGTCAAGCCTGTGAGCATCTTTATCACTCTAGCTGAATTCTTGGCTGGAGACTTGGAGGAGTATTTTGAAAAAAGGTGAAGGGCAAGAACATAAAATGCCTCTCAAACATGCATTCTGAACTTGGTGAATCCATCTCGCTCACACCCTAATTTTTGTGCAAAAACCAGTCAGGCTCCAGAAATAAGATACTGGAAGCCTGCCTGCTAGGCAATGTGACTCAATAAGAAGTTTATTTTTGGCAAGGAGAATGAGATTTGTCCTTTAACTATGGGTGTCTGACATTATAGTAGGAAGGAATTATTTTTAAATTTTATTTTATTTTAGCTATATATATTTATGTGGTTTAAAGAATCAAATGGTTCTACAATTCTGGGAAAAACAGAGGTCCCCTCCTTACCCCTTTGCTCTCTCTTTTCTTGGTCACCAGAGGCAACCCCATCCAACTCCCATAGCTTTCATTAGTTGGTAACCTCCGTATCTCTAAATATCAGGCATTTCAGTGCTATTGCTTTACATTTATGTTTAGGCTACTACTGACTTACCACTATGAATGAACTCTTATCCCTCTCACAGATTTCTCTGGACCCTACACTCACTCCAATCACAGACATGCATACTTTCTGTTCCCCCATTTCTCCAAAATCATTGTATCTTAACTTTGATTAGATCAGTATTCAATATTGACATCATCGTGACTGTGAAACTACTGCAATTGATCTGTGTAAGGTTTGTGACTGTTTTTCTCTTCTTGCCCAACTTTGTGTTTTCCTTGGATTTAATAACTGTGTCATAGTTTCGTTTTGTTTTCTGTTCTCTGTGTATTTATTACCAGTCAATTCCCAAACTCTCCTTCAATCATCTAAAGATCCTTTCAAAATATTCTCACCCTTGACATGTTCAAGTAGTTTTAGTTCCATCTTTCCTGGTGTCTCCTCAGGGACCTCCCCCCCCCCCCCCCAGCGTAGATGGGTTGCTGTCTGTGATCCATGTGCCACTGTCATTCTGGGATGCCCCCGTGCCGTCATTCTGGAGACTGCCTCTGTCTCTCCTGAGTGGGTTTCTCTGTTTCTTGGGTCCTTGGGTTCCTGGCACTTCTGGTAAAGTATCTCCTCCAGAAGCATCCTGAGAATGGGTGCATGTGGGGTATGTGTGATATTTGGAGAACTTGCGGCTGGAAATGTTTTTATCATGTTGTCACAGTTGATATTAGTATATAGCTCCAGACTGGAAATCATTTTCCCTCGTCAAAATCATTGCTTCTTTGATTTCTAATTCCCAGCACTGTGGTTGAGAAACCTAAAGCCATTCTGATACATGACCTGTCGTATCTAACCTTTTTTACTTCTTTCTTGTTGCTACTAGGACCTTTCTGTCTATCCTCAGTGTTCTAAGATTTCATGATTGTGCACTGGGATGTGTCTGTTTTCATGTATCCAACTGAGCACTGGACAGGCTTCTTTGATCTAGCAGCTTATGTCCTTCAATTTGGGGAAACTTTAATAATCTATTTGTTGAACACTTTATACCCTGTTTTCCATATTCTCTTTTTTCTACAGCTCATATTAGTCAGGTGTTGAAGTGACTCTGGACAGATCATCTGGGTTTTCTTATTTTTTAATATTTTACATTTTTGCTCCTTTGCTCCACTTTCTAGGCTACTTAACTTTATTTTCCAAATCTTCTGTTGATTTTTAAAGATCAATATTAATTCTTTTGATCCTCCTATCATATTTTAAAGTCTAATTTCTAAAAGCTTATTCTTACTCTTTATTGTTCTTTTTTTTAAGTATTATTTTTTAATTTTCATTTCTTAGATTTCATTTATTTATGCATTGTCAGAGAGAGGGGAAGGGAGGGAGGAAGAGGGAGAGGAACATCCATGTGTGGTTGCCTATCGTGCGCCCCCAACTGGGGACCTGGCCCACAACCCAGGCCTGTGCCCTGACTGGAAATCGAACCAGCGACCCTCTGGTCCACAGGCCAGTGCTCAATCCACTGAGCCACACTGGCCAGGGCTCTCTATTGTTCTTTTTTTAAAAACAGCATTCTTTGCTTCGTAGGTGTTTCATTTCTATGAAGATATTAAATATATATATATATATATATATACACATATATATATGCAATACATATGTTTGTTTCTTAAAACTCTCTGTGTAGTCTTTTTCATCCAATTTACTATCCTCCTGTTTATTCATATAATCTCTGCATTTTATGTCTGGTGATTCTGGAATGCCTGCTTGGATTTAAGAAAGGAGAACTCATTAAAAGCTGAATGGCAATTATGTGTTCCTGAATTGGAGACTCATCACCTGGCTTGGCCATTCAGTGGAGAATTCCTTTGTCAGTATTTTAGGTCTTTTCTTTTGAGTTGGTCAGCGTCTCCAGAGAAAAACCTCCCAATTTCCTGCCTGGAGGAAACACGCATAAAGAATAACTGCTGCCAGCATCTCAGGAACTGGGCAGAAAGGGAGCGCTAAGGGCCCTGGCACCTGTGTGTTTGGTGGGCAGAGCAATGCCTCCCTGAAGATGCCCTTATCCTAATGCCTGGAGCCTGTGAACATGTGCCCTTACGTGAGGAAATAAACCTCGCAGACATGATTGTTAAGTTAAGGATCTTCAGACGCAGAGAGTATCCTGGATTATTCAGTGGGTACAAAGCAGTTATAAAGACAGAGGCAGGCGTGTCTGTGTCCCAGGAGGAGATTTGACAGCAGAAGCTGGAGTGATGTGGGGCCGTAAGCCAAGGAATGAGGCCTGGCTCAGGAAGCTGGAAAAGACAGGGAAATGCATCCTCCCCTGAGCCCCAGCAGGAACACAGCCTGCCAGCCCATTTTAAATGTCTGACCTCCAGAACTGTAAGGAAATACGTCTGTGTTGTTTTAAACCACCAAGCCTGTAGTGATTTGTTATAGCAACCATAAAGAACTAATACAGCGCGTAAGCTTTCACCTACTCTTCCTCTTTTCATTATAGAACTCCCACTTCAAACTCTGACTGATGTTTTGTCTTTTCTAGGAAATAACCTTGCAGTCTTCTGCTGGGGTAGGTGGGAGGCAGGGCGTGGCGGAAGGGGGCAGGTACTTGGTTGTTCATTAAAACTTCATATTTTCAGCCAAACTTCACCTCGGCTTTCAGAAGTACTTAGTGATGTCACTTCCTGGACGTTCAGTGGTTCTGTGTGTGTGTGTGTGTGTGTGTGTGTGTGTGTGTGTGTGTGTGTGTGTGTGTTGAGGGGAGCAAACCAGGTTGCTTTTGAGCACTCACACTGCTGGCTAAGGTCCAGCTTTCCTGGTCCAAGGGTTACCAGTCATCCTTCTACTTTTCAGCATCCAAAATTTTGTTGCTGCTACTTCTTTCTGGTTTTTCCTTGCCTTTGTGATGGCTTCTCTAACCCCTAGCCCCGACAAGCCAAACAAACCCAACCCTTTGTTATTATTTTATTGTGATTTCTGATTCAGGAGGTAGCAGTAGGAGCACATGTGTATAGCCAATTCACTTTGACAAAGCTGCAAAAATGATGAGTGCCATTATTTTATACTGTTTTTTCCTTAGCACGGTGCTGGGTTGTATATATTATACATTTAGAACATGACATTTTACAGGTAAAGCTTTATGTGACATGTATCAGTATGACAGGTGGAAGTTAAGGTTGATAATTTTGTAGGAGGGAGCCTGGGTTTGATGAAAGGCTTTGCCACTGACCAGTGGTATGACTCCGAGCAGGTCCCTTAGAGCCTTCATCTCCTCACCTGTAAGTCGTCGGCAGCCGTCCGTCTCGAGAGACGATGGCGTAGCTTCTTAAGAGTCTATCTGCACCGCCGAGAATGGCTGTGCAGTCCGACTCGGGAGTGACACGGTATCTGTCTCCTCCCGTGTTGAATCGACATCTTACGATGACGCTGGAGTGTCCTCTCCAGTGAAGCTGAAGCTACAGAGCCTGGGCAGGGTGATATGGAGGGTCTGCTGTTGCCCATGCAGCAGACCCCCCCTCTCTTCGCAGCTGAAGGGTCCAAGGGAAAGACGGAGTCAATACAGCTTGGCTTCAGGTGCGCCGCAGGAGTTGCCGGTGTTGACTACAACGTCAAACCGCCTTAGGGACTCCGGCTCCAGATTTTCTGTCGGGGTTTACTCCCTTAGCCTTTCCCCTGAAGAGGTATGCCGCAAGGCAGTGGAGGTTTTTTGGAGTCAGAGTTTTCCTTCTCTGATGTGCCCTGACTGGAAGATCGAACCAGCGACACTTAGCTCGCCGGCCGACGCTCAATCCACTGAGCCAAACCAGCCAGGATCACCTGTAAGTAAGTGTCTGTAAATATGGTAGAAATCATATTTAAACCACAAAATGGTTAAATTAGACAAGGTAATGCATAAAAGGCCGTTGGCCCACAGCATACCTCCACTGTGGAACAGAGTTACGGGTGAACTGAGATTGAATTATGTCAATAGTACATTGTGTCCTTTCCTGTATATAACAAGTACTTAAATATATCTCTGGGATGAATGAACGTCCTCTCTTAATGAAGTATTTCAAAAACCAACAACGAATATCAGGATTCGTTAAATGTTACATGAACCTTAAAACTGGCAAAAATCTAAACTAATCTTTAAGTTTTTTTAGTTTCTTCTCCCCTTTCCTTCATCTTCATTCCTTTTAACAGAATACTGTATTTTAAACTTGTAATTATTCCATTTGCCTCAAAAAAGCATACGTACCAGATAAACAAGGAAATAAAGAACAACCTAGTAAGCTTTATTCTAGAATTCAGACCAGCATCTTAATTACTTCTTCTGTCTCAGTCCCTTCCCCCGCTAGTCCTTTTTCCACCAGCAGAGAGAGTGACCTTAAATAACAAACGCACCTCAGAGTGAATTATGCCACGACTTCAAATCCCTTACTGGTTTCCCATTTTTCTTGGAATAAAAACAAAACTCCTGGCTCAAGCTACAAGGCTTTGCAGAGCTCCACCCTCGTCTTCAGCCTCATCTTGGACCACTTGTTCTCTCTTACCTTACAAGGTGTCCTGTACATAGTCGCCCCTCAGTGCTTATTTGTTAAATAGATGATTGGTCTATAAATATCAAGAATAAAGGATAAGTTTTTTAAAATATAATTTCAAGGACTTGGCTTTTATTTTCAAATTTTCCTAGTGAATCATGTGTGAAGATGGGGATGGACCCAATAGCTTAATAACTGCTTAGTTTGTCTTTGTCTTTGGCGCCTAGAGAATTGCTTGGAAGAGGGGAAGGAAATCTAGATGGAAGCTGAGGTTAGGAGATTATCTGCTTGCTAACTAATGTGCTGGGCAGTGTCACGGAGGGAAGGTGAGGCTAATATACCTTCAATCAGGCAATGTGTACCTGCATCCTCACAGTGGCTGGCACACACACGAAAGATGTTCAATAAATATTTATTGACTCAATGAATAAAAACGACCTTCCCACTTTAGCCTACGCCTTCCAAGCTGTAAGTACACCTTTGTGATTGCCTCCTTCATGCTACCATTCCAGGTCACTCTTGCCCATGCTTAGCTGAAGGTTTTGATATAGGCTAAGTCATGCTATTTTAAGAATGACTATCCTAAATCCAGTTCAGAAGAGGTTCGTTCATTATTCTAATTCTTAAGTATTCCCCTGCATATTCACAAACTCTTTCCTTTCAAAGTCACACTAGCTCCTTTCTTAAATCTAATGGAATTGTTGGGAAAGGAGCTCGTTTGAGAGAGACCAAGAATTGAGCTATAGTTTAGCATGGATGGGATTGCCAATATGCTATTAAGCATTTTGTGCTGGGGCTCACTCGGTTCCCAGGGCAGACAGGGCAGGAAGCACTTGCATAAGAAGTGAACTGTTTACGTCATTGGACTGAAAGAAGGTGTCTAATTCCATGTGACCCCAGGAGCTTGGCAGAGGGTGGTCTGGCGGACTTTACGACGTTCTTCTGGATGACATTGAGGGATAGTGGAGCACCCCTTTCTGGTATCTAAAAGATGTAATTGTCTGAATTGTCTGGTAGTTTCTTGAAATTCCTCAGCTAGAGATTTATTTATTTGGCCTAGGGACGGCAGATTACTTCAGCTTGCGTGACAGGACGAACTATTGGTAATGGCTTCTGGAAGGCTATAATGAGAAAAATTCTGAGGTCATATTTGGGCACATCTGGAAAGTCTTGTCATAAGTTAGCAATGTCAGTTATGAGTTTTGAAATGGGATTTGTTGGTATGCCATATATTTAATATCTCTTTTAAGGGCTTTTTTATTTGTTTTGTTAAAATCTAAGTAATTAGATCTAAAAATCCATTTAATTGTCACATAAATCTGTGAGGTAAGTACTGTTATGAAGAAATTAAGGTGCAGATATATTGTTTCCTAAAGTATAAAGCCAATTTGTGGTGAAATTTATATTTCAACATGGGCCTACCCACCTCCAGAGCCCAAGCTCCACTGTCCTACTGAAGAGAGGAAAATATAAAAGATTAATAAGATTGGAAGGACTGAAGACAAATTTTAGCTACTTTATAACACTAGGAATAATTCTTAGTCTAAATATTGAAAACATGTCTTAGTATATGGCTACTCTAGACAAGGAAATATAAATTATTTCTAGATAATTTTTAAGAATGGAATGCAGAACATCTATACTTTGAGATCTGATCCAAGTGGGAGTACTATTATTAAATGAGATTTTTCACCCCTTGAAACATTTTATTCTAAAACTAAAGATGTTAATCACTATGTCCTGGTGAGATTCTAAAGGCAGGTAATTACATTTTGTTTTCCTTAAACACTTAATGCATGTTGTTTTAACAGGATGATCTTTATTTATGGAAATACATTACTATCACTTTCCCCAAGTATTTATTTCTGTAATTAACTATTAAAATTATTTTTACATATTCACTTTATAGCATTCATGTAAAACAGTTTAGATTTTACCCAAAAGAAAAAAGAAAAAAAAAAAGGCAAACAAAATAATCTTCAGATATTTTTAGTTAGTATTAGAAATGTCAGAATATGGTTTCATTGTTTGCCTGCTCTTTTTCTTTAACAGAAAAATCTGTCATTGCTCAACCAATATTTGTTTTTGAAAAGAGAGGACAAACTTTTAAGGTAAGATCAAGCTACTTCTCTTTGATTTTTCTTTGACAAAGAAAAGTGTATTTCAAGGAGCCAGTTATACTAAGTGGTATTTCTGCCGAACTAGTTTACTCGCCTATGCCTCACTCCGCGGAGTGGTGCCTCCGGAATATTTATATCCTAGGGAATTTGCTGTCAGCACTTTGGCTGAAATGGGAAGCCAGGGGCCTTGTCTTGAAGCAATGCCATTTTTACTAAATTATACATTTTTTTTGGAGTGACCTGGAAAAGGGCGGGGCTGAAAGCGATTCGAAGGGCCAAGGCTCCTCATGGGTCTCTACCCCCAACCTGGCCTAAAACTGGGAGTAAAATAAGTTGTAAACTGCGATATGTGATTTTAAAAGGGACCTTAAGGACCCTATCTGCTTTTTTCAGCATCGTACTAAGATCCCCTGCTTTGAAAGACAAATGAGAAGATGTGTAGCATTCTCACTTTCATCTTCATTAGTGTTTCCTCGTTACTCATTCTTGCTTATGCAGGTAATGTCCGTCACTACCCATGAAACTAACTCACTAAAGAAAGCTTAACCCCCAAGCCCTTGTTGAAAACTCAGATTCGTGGGCCCCACGTCAGGTCGACTGCTTCAGAATCCCGAGAGCTGGTATTTCAGAGGCTTTAGCAAGGGACTCTGCAGCCCCTGAAACAGAAAACCGCTAGGCCAGGCTTGGCTTTTTCTCGAATACATGCCTAGTGAGTCCAGGTGTGCAGTGTGGTCCTGGCCTAGCTGAACTGACCCGGCTTCTGAGAATTCTCTTACAAAGGGGCAGGGCTGAAGTCTGATGTACAGCTGTGAACAGCTCTCACTGGCAGCTTTGTTTCCTTCCAGAGACCTGCAGAAGAAACCCTGGATGAAGCAGCAGAACATGGTAACCATTTAGCTCTTGTCTTTCAAAATCAATCTTATACAAAGAAAGTAAGTGGGCACCAGAATTTGGGCATGTGACATGGACTATGTAAAACCGAATGCTTTTCTTGGGTTGAATCATGAAAGTGTTATGTGCTCACACATAACAGGATTTACAGATGCTGGAAATGTATATAATGCTATTAACCAATATTATCCTGACAAATTTAATTTAAGAAATTTCAACAGGAAAATGTAGCTTGAACTGCATGAAAACTCAAAATGAAAAAAATAAAAAGATTATTAAAACACAAGGACTAAATTCTCCAAAACAAAGGAGGCCTGAGGGACTAATCCAGATTAAGGGAGACTCAAGACTTGTGACAGTCTAATCCTACATATGATTCTGGACTGAATCCTAGACTGGGGAGAAAAATGTTAGAAAGGACATTATTAATCAATGGATAGAATTATGGTTGATGGGTTAGATAAGCGTATTGTATGTTCTATTAAATTTCTTAGAGTTGATCATTATGCTGAGATAATATAAGAGATGTTCTTATTCTTAGGGAATACACATTGAAATATTTAGGTGTAAGGGGCGTAATACAGCTTAATCTGAAGTGATTCAGAAAAATATGTATATAAATAGAGAATGATAAGTCAAATAAGGGAAAATGTTAATAATTGGTGAATCTGGTTAAAGGGCATATGAGAATTCTTTGTACTATTTTTCCAACTTTTTTGTAAATTTGAAAAAATTTTCCAAATTAAAATTAAAAACAAACACCCAAACATGAAAGTTGACTGGCTTTTGTTTTGAAAGATGACATGAGGTTCCCTGAGAACAGGGGTGTTAACAACTCTAAACTCCCATGATTCTCTGCTGCCTGTGTCTCAATGTACCAAAAACTTTCTCTATATGGTCTCAGGATTCATATGCAATTTCTTGCTGAAACTGTTGTTTCTGATGGTTTCCTACTAGGATGACATGACTGTCGGTTCATTATCAAGCTATTAACCCCGATATTTAAAATGATGCTTCAGTTAACATGTTATCAAATGATAATTTGTACAGACAAAAGGAAATTCTACCCCCCCCCGCCCATATCATTGGTTGAGGATAATTTGATATTGTAAGCAATTTTACCCTTCACATTGAATTTCTTGCAGGATGTAATGGTTTCTCAAGAAAGCGCATAAGGCCTTCATCTTTTCCTTTGCATACTACAGAATCTCAGTCTCAAGGAGGTAGGTATAGTTTTGACAGTTAAGTGTTCACTGTTATGTTTACTCTGGGTGTAAAATTTCACAGAAACTTTTCAAATGGATAATTTTAAAAAGTCTCCCCACTGTGTAGTGTTTATAATATATGGTTATATGAAAGCAGCAGACTATAAAATGGATTGTACCCTAAGTACATTCAACTGATCAGCATTGACAAAGCCACAATGAACAATGGTAATTTCAGGCAACGGGATTACAAGGGATTTGGTTTGGCTTTCCTGCTCTTTGTATTTTGCTGTTTCTAGAGTTTCTGCATTAAGTGTGTATTAGCTTTTCACAGAAAGTGGCCATTTTCTCTTAAGTAAATATCTACTTAAATATATTTCTGTTTTTAAAAACGACACTTTCTTATAAGAACTTCACCTATGGACCTGCATTCTGAGTAAATCAGTGGTTTCGTTTGTCTGTCTTCTACACTGAAAGCACTCGTGATTCCTTTTATAATCAATGGCATTGCCCTTTGCCCTGTAATGCAGCTGCTTACCCATTCGCCCGTCTCTTGCACTTTAACGAGCTCCTTGAGGTCATCTGCATCCCCAACAGAATGTGTTACATGCAGTGAGCACTCAAATATTTGCTGAATTGGATGGAAATTCACTTATAATCCCTACCAGAGGCACACCTTATTTTTATTGATGAAAATACAAACAGTTTTCTACGTCAGGGATATAGAAAATTTTCTGAAACAGCAAAAATCCAAATCAAAAGAAACGCAAAAACCCACTTCCTACCTGATGGTACAAGCAGTTTGCAATCTGCTTTTAGTGTCAGCCTCGCCCCAGAGGTAAATGAGATCTTCATCCTTCACTGACCTCCCAACCTTCCCCTGTTCTGAGAGGAAATAAAGAGCTTCTGGAGCCTCCATCAAGCCTGACACTGACTTTTCAAAACTCATTCTCTTTAATCAAGGTCTTTCTTTTTCAGCTACTGTAAAATGCTGACATTTTAGTGGCAAATAAAATAGAGGTCTTAGCAAATTATATATGAAAGAATACCTTAAAAACTTCACAAACCCAGACAGTTTATCTCTGTTCATTTTTGGTAGAAACTTTGAACTTGATGATATTTTTTAGGATTTCATGGTTATGATAGGAATATATTGCACAAGGCAGCCCTAGAAAATAACTTGCTTTCTTTTTCTTATTATTGTCCATGAATATGGTTTATAATATAGGAGTATATATTCAAAATACACAACTATCCTTTAGATTCTTATCCTAAAGTTTATGCTTAGGTTTATATTTTAAAATTTAGAATATGATTCCTTTTTTACTTTTCATGAATTAAAACATTATTTCTTTTTAATTTGAGATTTAGAACGCTTTGCTAAGTAAAACTATTTTATTATAATGAAATATTTGAAATGGCTGGAACATTTTCTACATTAAAATTATGATTTATATGCTTGTGTGTTTTTGTTTCTATTGAACAACCAACTGCCCTTTTTAATTAAAGCTTGCCACTACAAATAAAAGATATAGACTATTCACTTCCTTTTAACTGATCCCCATCTACCTGGGAACCACCAAATATTCAAATTAATGACTTTATATTCCTATTAATCATTCCAAACATGACTGAGCAACAATATGTCAGATACAGAAGAGATAGTTTCTAACTCAGTAGACCCCCTCTAAGTCTTACTGACATGTTACAGGCTTTAGGACCCCTATTCAGGTCCTAATCCTAAAGGATTTGTTTATTGTACTTGTGCCTAAAGCAAAGGATGGCTTTAAGTTACCTAGATAATTTTTAATTCTTTTTATTTTATTCAGACAAAAAAAAAAAAATCAGACACACAAAAAGGAAAGAATGAATAAAGAAACACTCATATCAGTAAGCACCATTCCTTTGGATGTAGTGCAGAATGTTAATGGTGTTGAAACAGAAAAGTTGTATAATTTTATATGGTCCATTCATTGTTGGTTTTCAATAATAAAGATTATAAACAACATTTAATTGAATTTTGAGTGGGAGAAGCAATTCTATCCCCAAATTTATAATAGATGATAACACTTTAAAGAAGTAGTTTTATTCTTTTCTCATCTCCACTACTCAAATGCTCAAATGTTGCTCTTTTTGCAGTTTGCAACCAAGAGGTGATCTCTTTGAGATGCATAAAAATTCTGTACCGTAGCCACCACTACAGTCTTACCCCACAAACACACTTGATAGAACAATGATGTAACATAATGGTTTTACTTCTGTCTTTAGAGTGGGAAGGGGGCAGGATTTGCTAAGCTTTTTTAACATTCTATAAGAAATATATATTAATGCACACAGAGGGTTTGTTATCAATTTGGGTTTTATAATCTGTAGAATTTGTCTCAGTATTCTGTTTCATGATTTTAAAGACGGCTTGTTCTGTTAGTGACCTAATGTTCACTTATGTTTATGAGAGTAAACAGAACTAGGTAGCAAACCTCACCTGGCCATCACGCAATTTCCGCAGAATGAGCGGTCTCCAGTGCACCGCCTGCTACTCTATTAATGCCAACAGTGACCTCTAGTGGTGAGTTTAGTACAGGACTGTTAGAACCCAAATCGTGCAGAAACTGACCCACTCTCATAGGCCTGAATTTTTCTAAATATTTTTTTTTCTTACAGTGAAGAAAAACAATGTTTTTATGACACCAACTCTTGTGCAAATGAATGTTGACATGAACAGCGCAGAACAAGGTATGTAGTTTGTAGTTTCTCTATTACAAAATCCTCAGGAATTACACTTTACCCTCTGTGTTTTAATCTGCGCCTGAGTAGGTGTGCGTTGGGGGTATGGAGGTAGGCCTGAGTGACAAAACATGAAAGAATACATTTGAAAATCCAAGTCCCATGGTCAAAAATAAATAGTTATTGGGTAAAATCTGGGCTGGAAGTAAGTAGTAGGCAATTCATTGGCTATTTTGACTTTGATTAGTTAACATTAATCCCTCGTTTAATGCCGACTTTAGAGAATAATCATTAAATTAGTCAAAAATATGGAGGAAGAAGTATTTCACTGAAGGTATATTGACCCTTTAACTTGTTCTGTTTAAGGTCCTGGGAAACATTCTGAACATGTGCTAAGACCTGCTATTTTGCAGCTACCTCGAACTCAAAGGTGTGAAAAAATAGGACACAACGCGTTAGAACACTGCAAGACTAAAGAAAGAACAAAAAATAAGGTAAAAAAAAAACAAACAAACAACCCATCTCTCCTTTGGAAGGACTGAGCTCATCACGCATCCTTGTCTTAGTAAGTGGGCATTGGCCACAGCCAAAATGAGGGCCAACTGAGCGTTGTGCTGATGCTGAGTCCGGTGTGGAGCTGGAGGAACTCCTGGAATAGAGAGCGAAAAGTTCTCAGTACCCTGAAGTCTTGCGGGCTCTCTGAAGTTGCAAAACTGAGTCCTCTAAGGTGGGAACCCTTGTGGACTTGTTCCGGCGCACTGATCCCATGTGAGAACAGGTGGAGCGATGAGGTGGCAGGCGTGAGCGCTCCAAAGTCTAAAAACGGACGGGGGTTTTCTGCCTTCCAACTGCTTTGCTGGTTTAGGTCACACCAGGGATGCACTCCAGACCCTCTTCACGGGTAGCAGGAACAAGAAACTACCTACACAGTGTAACTGAGAGGGCTTGGGAAGCCGCTGGAGACAGATAAGAATCATCTCTTCCAACTCTTGGGGTGGCCGAACCACGCGCTGTGGGCCTTTCTAAGGAGATACTCATTTTGCTCAGGCCATGCGGACATGCGCTTGGGACGTTCTGTTGCTGTAGTCCTAGCTCTGTCCTCCAGAAGAGGACACTTCAGAGGAATGAGACACAAGATCAGTGAGCTGGAATCTGAGAGTTAATTCCATCAGTCATTTATTTCTAGCTAAACTGTTGAGGGTTGGTCACCTAGTTTTCTTTTGGTTTTTCATACTGAACAGAAGGACAGCAACATGAGGGGTGTTAAAAACACCAGTGATTTCATCAATTCAATGAAACAAAAAGATCAGATTGGTAGGAATCCTACTTCTGCTACTATCTATGTTTGCATTCTGGGAAAAAACCCACCAACCTTCTCTTTCTTTCTATTAGTGAAGTAAGAGAGTTGAACTTAGTAGTTGCCAACATTTTTATGTTTCTAAATCTTTCCAGGGGTAAGATATGATTTCATGAGACCTATTGTAAGTTTAAAAAATCATTTTATCATTTATGCCTGGTTCATGATGTGATTTTTAAGTAAAACATTTTAAATTTTAAGTCAGTATATTATTAAAAGTTTTTCATTTCTAATAATCACCACCATATTACTTAAATTCTTTTATCTATTTAAGAAGTGATGCATGGTTTTTTAAAGTTTATAACAAAAAATATGATGTGTTGACTACTTTCTAAAATGTTACATTGCATTTGATTTTGCAACAGCATTACCATAAATTATAGATTAAAATTTTTATTACATGTTATAATATCAAAAATAGATCAATATTACTTTGGCATGATTTTTTGATATATTCATTACATATTTAAATAATAAAATTTAATATATTTCTTGAATTTTCTTTTTAAATGATTAAGCATAAGAGAAATGTTCATAAGCATTTATTCTTGAATAACATTATGGTTATGAATAATACTTATTCTTAATTAGTGAAAAGGCTAATGGGATATACCCATCGTTGAATTTTCTGCTTAATGATGACCTTTGAAGAGTTAAAGAAAAGTTAAATGCTATGTAAGAATTCTGACAAAATAAATGTAGTTTATAGATCTAGTGAAAATTATCTCTAGGTGAATTTTATAGAACCATTATTTTTATGTTCCTTATCAACTTACATATCAAAATCAGATATAGTTTTATTCATCCTGTTATTGATCAATGGTCACTTATTGAGTATAATTCAAACAATATGTGCCTAATAAAATCTATCTGAAGCAACCTAAGAGTAAAAGCTATGATATTGGTTGAGAGATAAACTCTCTGAGTGACGGAGTCATGAGCATGACTTTGATCTTTGCTAACTAATGGCACACATATTATCTTGCTACATATTTCTCAGCTCTCAAGTTCTGTTAGAATGGGGAAAAAACTCAAAATGTATGTTGATTGATATAAGGTTAAAGTGGAAACAGACCCCATTTACCTTTAAAGACATGAATTCCCTACAACATCTTTGCAAATCTCTGGTAGGGGAAGGAAGGTGTCCACAAAACACTGGAGACACTAGATGAGATCATTTATAGGGTTCCTTCTAGTTCTGAAAGTCCTCATTCCTTCATTTATACAATAATGCAGGTAATACACATGTGTACAAATATACACATCAGAGTAACTAACTGATTAAGTTACCAGTCCAAAGTTTCTAGGTGAAGAGATGATGTTGCCTCTTACATTGGATGGTGGTGATGGTGAAGCTCTTAGGGTGTTTCCAGGAATTCAGTAGACCTGAAAGATAGATTTACTAATCTAGAAGTAAGAATTAAATTCATTTGACTAAAAAGACAACAGGAGAAAGAGGAGTGGGATTTCTGAAAAATTATGACAAAGCGTACAGTCTCTGGGGTCAGACACACTCAGCCTCAAATGTCAGCCACATTCCTGGTTGTCCGGGCTTAGCCAAGTTATGTAAACTTGTTAGGTTAGTTCATCTGTAAAACGTGGATAATAATAGATCTATGAAGTGTAGAGAGTTGTTGTGAGGAGAAAATGAGAAAATATACATCCAATGCTTAGGGCAGTACTTGAACACAGTAAAATTTCAATACATTTAACTATTGTTTCCTTGTTTGATGCCCCCATAGTAAGCAATTTAAGTGAACTTTTTGATGTATTTCATTTCTTTCAGATTTCTGAGAGGAGCTCCTGTTTGCTAAGCAAAATTTTGCCAAGTGCCGGTATTTCAGTCCAGCTGTCCACTAATGAGATTTTTTTGGGTGCTCCATCAGTAGGGTGAGTGCTGTTCCTTCATTCTTGCTTCCTTTGATCATTATAATCATTTACAGAAAGTAATTTTTTAACATTGTAGAGATAAGTTGCCAATATTTCTGTGTGAAAGGAGATTGTATAAAGAACACAAGTTTAAAATGCTTTTCAAATGTCTCTACTATTTCAATATCACCATATTAAAATTGGACATCTCCATTGTCTTGTTGACTTGGGAGAGAATGTGTCAAATAAGTATAGCTAAATTCGTATATAGTTAGACATTAATGATTGTATTACTAGATTAGTTTTTCCTCCTCTTTCTCTGACATTTTTTGTCTCTTTTGGCCTTATTCATTGACACATAAAGAAAACAGTCTAGCCCTGGCTGCTGTGGCTCAGTGGATTGAGCATCGGCCTGTGAGCCAAGTGCCGCTGGTTCAATTCCCAGTCAGGGCACATGACGAGGGTGCATGTCATGTCCCCAGTTGGGGGCACGAGTGAGAGGCAACCAAACAGTGATGTTTCTCTCCCTCTCTTTCTCCTTTCCCCTCTCTCTAAAAATAAATAAACAAACAAATAAATAAATAATTAAAAAAAGAAAAACAGTCTAGATGTACAAAACGGGAGTTAATATTTACCAGTATCACCAGTGACGAAGGCATATTTGATTTGGGAGAAGATTAGAACTAGCATGGACACACCTGGACTCACACTTTTACGGCCTGTGTGGGAACTGCAGCACTCACCTACTGTGCACACTTGGGGACACTATGGGGATGCTATGGGGACCCTGGGGCATATCTGCCTGAACATAGAGGCTGCACGTCTTTGAGTTCTCCTCATGCAAAACACTCACCATTTAAAATAATGTTGCTGGGTGGGAAACAACTAATTAAACCAATGCACACACAAGTATAACTGACAAAATACATTGGCTTTGCTTTTTCACTGGAGACCTCTGATCCCTAAAAGCACTCATGATTTGGGGAAGGGGAGAGTGGAGATTCAAGACTGGAGAGTCTGTGCTGGAAGAGCTAAAGATAAGGGCTGGGCAGCTGTCCTGGTTGATCACACTACTGTGATGGGCACAGGACTTACTTGGACAGGTCTCAGCCTGTGAGTATAACGACTGTCAAATATTTTGAATATTTCCCTGAAAGTACATATCTTGATTTTTTTCATTTCTCATTAATTTCAGATAATCAAAAGTTAGCAATAGATGTTTTTATATAAATTTATTTACCTTATATGCATCTATTAAATCATCTGACAATTTCACTTCTTAAGGTTTAAAATGGCTTTATCCATAAGTTCAAATTAGCAAATGCTATTGAAAATAATGCTGCAATGAACATAGAGTTGCACATATCCTTTTGAATTAATATTTTGGGTTTCTTCAGATATATAATTATTTACAATAGCCAAGCTATGGGAGTAGCCCATCAATAGACAGGTGTATAAAAAAGCTGTGCTACATATATACAATGGGACATTACTTGGCCGTATAAAAGAACAAAATCTTATCATCTGCAACTGTACAGATGGACCTAAAGGATATTATGCTAAGTGAAATAAGTCAGTCAGAGAAAGAGAAATACCATATGATTTCATTTATATGTGGAGTCTAAGGATCAAATAAATGAAAAAAAAAAAAATGAAACAGAAACAGACTTACAGATACAGAGAACAGGCTGATGGTGCCAGAGTGGGGAAAAGTTGGGGGACTGGGTGGAAACGGTTAAGGGATTAAGAAGTACAAATTAGTAGTTATAAAATAGTCAGGGGGCTCTGGCTGGTGTGGCCTAGTGGATTGAGCTCTGGTCTGCAAATTGAAAGGTCACTCGTTCGATTCCCAGTCAGGGCACAAGCCTGGGTTGCGGGCCAGGTCCCCAGTTGCGAGCACATGAGAGGCAACTGATTAATGTCTCTCACACAATGTTTCTCCCCCTCTTTCTTCTTTCCTTCCCCTCTCACTAAAAAGAACTAATAAATACAATCTTTAAAAAATAAAATAGTCAAGAGGATGTAAGGTACAGCATAGGAAATAGAGTCGACAATATTGTAATAACTATATATGGGTACTGGAATTATCAAGGGGAACACCTTGTAAAGTATTTGATTGTCTAACCATTATGCTGTACACCTGAAATTAATACAAAATAATATTAAATATAACTGTAATTGAAAAAGTTAACAAATATTAATGTAAAAACAATAAATAAATTATTGATGAAAGGGGGGAAAAGCAATGGTTACAACACAATATATTTAAACACAGAAAAAAAATAAGTAAAACAACAAATGCTTATTTCTTTTTCTTAGATGTCAACCAAATGAAGATAAGTATTCTTTTAAAAGCTGCAGTTCTGATTTCGTTTTTGGAGAAAACATGGTAGAAAGAGTTTTGGTAAGATTTTGGCACAAATTTCCATTATTGAGTAGAGAGCTATCACTTCAAATTTCTAAAGACAAATTAATTAAAACAATGTTAAAGGGGAGAATCCTCTTTATCTCCTGGGTTCAAAGGCACATTTTCTTTCTTTAACTGGAAAGACTCTCTTGGGAAGCTAGTTTTAGTTGTTAGAATGATAGCGAGGAACCCACAGAGGAAGAAAACTGTATAATTATAACATTATTACTTATGAGAAATATTAGAGTTCTTGAGTTGTGTTAAACCAAAGGTACCCAAGGAAATCCCGGAATTATCTGCAATAGTTAGATGAGCTCCACTGATAATGATATTTTAATTAGTTTTTCAATCGCGTTTTTTGTAACAAGGCTCATTTAAAATCTTTGCCATTTTTCCCTCCTCATTAACCACAGCCCTCCCCTTCAAGGTCTTAGACTGAAAAGCGTTACTATAACTTTTGGGGGCTCGCTTTAAGAGGAGAATCACTTGCCTAGGTGAATATACTTGCCGAGTGGAGACCCCTGAGCTATTATTACTGCCATTCTTATTCAACATTGAGGATCCTCCTGCACAAGGCTCTGCCCTCCACCTGGCATATCTCTAAAGCAGCAGCATTTATGCAGGGAATTAATTATACAGCAAAGTGAAAGCTATGGAGCAGATGTGCTTATGCTTTGATCTGGTCCATCACGTCTTCACACCCTTCCCAGCTTTTACCCAGACCAGCATCTAGGCTAAGATAGACCAAGGCGACTTCCCTTATTTTATGGCTATTAGTTGCACAAAGGACCTTAAGGAGGCTGTAGAGATTTAAAAACCTATGAAATAGCTCAGATTAACAAAAGGACCAACTCATGAGGCCAGTTTATTCCATGATTTTCAGGATTTCCACTAATCGGTTACTTTTAAAATCTACTTTGTTCTACACCTACCCCAGGCTTAACCCCAATTCCAAGAGTAGCTTCATAGCTTTTTAATTGAGAGGCACCCTCTGTCACTCCCAAAATGAAGGTCAACATGGGCAGGGCAGTCTTAGAGCTGTTAACCCACTCCTTTGCACCTGAACCAGAATGGACCAACTTCCAGAGTGAAGTCCCAGGCAATGTATTTAGGCACAGTTACTCCATAACACTTATTCCTAAATTTGGCACTGGATAAGTCATAGCCTCTGTAAGGCGTCACAGACAAAAATAAAATACTTTCTAAACCTCGTAAGATCAACCTTAACATTCAGTTCAATTTAACAAATGTATTGTGTTCTTATGATGTAGAAGGCATTGGTATTAGGGTCAAGTTTGGCTGCATATTTGACATCTGGTGAGCCTTTAAAGTATTCCTGATGCCTGGGCATCTCCCCAAACCAATTAGATCAGAATCTCTGTGGGTGAGGCCAGGTGCCAGGCGATTCTAAGATATAACCAGGTTTGAAAACCACATGGGCCAGGAGACTCGATGAGCTTGAAGTGCTTAGAGTCTAGCAGAGAGAGACGAGAGATACCTATACAAAGGAGCTAGTCTGGATCATAGATTACTTTGAGGATGCACCTGTGCCCTTTCCTATGGGCACTTTACATTTGGTTCATAAAAGAACCTGAGATGCCTATCTCTTTAAGTTGATAACATCCTCAAGATAGGAGCAACAGAGATGACTTGTATTTGTTTTCTAGTTAATCCTTCGGCCCCATGATGGCCTTGTGATTTGGGGGCCAGGATATCCTCCTGACTTGTTAGCTAGCTTACCACAAGCTTTTAGAGTTAATCATTAAGCTTTCTGTGCCTTAGTTTATATTTTCTGAAAGTGAAAATAGTTGTCACCATATCTACCAATTTTAATAGAATATCTTGATGTCCAGTTAAATAATATGAAAGAATCTTGCATTTATAAAGGAAAAGATATAAACCTAATTCCAATTTTCCCTGTTCTGCTGGGGACTATACAGGATCATAAATGGCAGGGCAATTACTCCATCTTTTTCACACAGGCCTTGATTACAACGCGTGTACACAGATCCATGCATGCAGCCTTGAAAGCAATGGTTGGCAAAAACTGTCTTGGAGGAAAATAAAGAGTCTTTCTATGAAGATGATCTCTGAGACAGCTCAGTGGGTTCTCTGGATATTATTATTATTATTATTATTATTTTAACACAATCGATAGAAACAGTGAATTGCTGGGAATTCTGAAATACCTTGAAATAGATAACAGTTGCACGTCATTGTAGGTATCAGGTAAGCCTGGTGGTGGCATGGAACAGCTGTCACCTCCTTTTGGTCCTCTAAAATGTCTCACATTGTCCCTGAACTAGATCTCACCTGAAGTAGGTTGGTGGTCACTGGATTATGCTTCCCGAGGATCAGTCCCAAGGTTCTCTAAGGATAGGGAGGAATTTCCTGCTCAGCACATAGGGAGCCCAAACAAAAACAGAGCAGCTGGATTTGTTTACCCCTCTGTTAAAACAGAAGAACAAAGGTATCTTTTGATTTACTGAAGATATATGAGGGTAAAACTAAGTAATACATCTTTTTTCCCCACCTAGGGTACTCAAAAACTCACCCAGCCTCAACCTGAAAATGATTCCTATGCCAAGGAAAAACCATTCAAATCCACTCTAAAATTTCCTATCAACTCTCCAAACTCAAGTAAGAATTATTTCATCTGTAAAACATTTTGTTCAATTCTTCTATTTCCTGCTTTCCGATGTCATTTATTTAATATCTATAAAATACAAAGATAATAGCTTGGTATTTTAAAATTTGATGGTAAACATTAAGCATATAAATATGGTTGCATGATATAGAAGCTTAAATTTTTTTTTTAACTTAATGATATGGGGAATCATTAAAGAGATTTACCTAAATTCAAGAACTTTGGTTTTTTTGGAAACACTTGCTATGAAAAGTAGAGGAGACATGTAATTAATAGGGGCAACAAAGAACATGCACAGTAGAGAAAATGGGGTCTTTTATGTGTCTTTTCCCCCCATTTTCTCTTAGGAACAGACTCTATTAAAAATATATCCCTAATTGAATCAGCTGCTGCTCTCTCTTCTAAATCATCACCAAAATGTTTGCTGAAGAAAATTGATGTAATAACAGGGGAGGAAGCAGAATACAATGTGTTAAAGGTCTGTATATCACGTATTGCTCTTTGTAGCAGCACGTACATACATAGAATGAAGCGACCATCAGCAGGGACATCTTTTTAAAAGGCTGAAGTATCGTTTTCAAGAAAACTAAGCTGCTTAAATAAAAATTTTAAACACTTCCAAAAATTAAACTAGTATTCTGTTGTATTCTGACACTTGTATGTGTGATTTGCAGGAAAATGGGTGGTTGGGTTTACAACCATTCACATTAGTCCCTTAGGAAGAAGACAGCTCAGAACCCTTTCTTAATATAACTTCGACCTATTTTATACTTTTCATCTCCTTGTACAATCAGTACTGTTATCATGTGATTTTAAAACTTAACTATGCTAAAGGCTTTAAAGTGCTGATAAGATGAATTGGCTTTAATTCAGGATAGTAAAAGCATTTTGTTTTCCTTTTGAACGTTTTTAAGTAAGTTTTGATTTTCATATGAGTCAAGAATTTCACACATGTAGCATACGGTACCATGCATAGGATTTGAATGTTGAGTGGTTTAGGTATCAGCCTAGGTATATGAAACGTAATTACTACAACTTAATCATTATTTCAACAAGGCACAGATTTCCTTCCGTCTTTCTACATCTGCTCTTCCACCAGACTCTCTCCTTTCCTCTTCTCTTCCTCCATGATCTGCCACTCCATTTATTACACAACTGTGTCTCAAAGCCTAACGTCGGATCAGATTAACACTAGACTTATCAAAGCACTTCCTAGGGGCGAGACCCTGGCATGCTCATGCTGTATTTTAACAAGCCATCTAGGTGATTCATGTACACAGTAATATTTGAAAACCACTGGTGTTTTAAATTATAGAAGGATATTCTGGTAGCATATCTTAGTTCTCATGCTATTTTCTTTAAAATATTTTAAGTATACAAATGGTTTCATGATTATTTCAAATAAATCATGTAGCTCAAATAATATTAAGTTTAATTTAAAAGTTGGTGTATATATAGCTATACAGGGTGGGGGCAAAAGTAGGTTTACAGTTGTTCATATGGAAAATAATACAAGAATTAAGAAGTAATAATACAAGAATTAACTCTTTCACGTGCTCACTGCTATAAACCTAATTTTGCCACCTCCTATATTGTTAAGTGAAAAAGCCAGATTCAGAAAGTTGTATGATATTTTAACATTTACAGGGAAAAAATGGGAATGTATATGTGTATTGGTATGTATACACATATAAATATCTCTGAAAGGATAAACAAAATGCTAGCAATAGCCGTCGCCCGTTGCAGGGCTAGAAAGCACGTATGGGAGACTAGGGTTGGGGAGGGGCTTCTCCCTTTGTACACCTCCTTGCTTTTTGATGTTTGAACTATTCAAAACTTGTATGTTTTTAGAAATTAAATAACCTTTAAAAGCTGCTGTACAAATCATTAACAGAGATTATTCTGGTAAGAGACCAAACCAATAAAAGTATAGGAAAGAATTTGAAAAGCACTTTCTATATACTTGACATTTTAAAAATCTTGTTCTTCAGATCAATTGCAAGCTTTTTGTGTTCAACAAAACAGCACAGTCCTGGACAGAAAGGGGCCGGGGAGCATTGCGACTGAACGACACAGCCAGTGGGAACTGCGGAGCTTTCCAGTCCAGACTAAGTAAGGAATCGTTTTGTACGGCAGGGCGCTATTTCTCAGGGTAAAATTTCCAATATACATGCATATCATTTTCTGGAGATGTATTGTAAAATATGTTAATAAATCAGACTGTTGAAAACAGTATTGTTTCCGATGTGGTATAGGAGTTTCCTGTTTAGAGTGCACTCCGATGTCAGAGTACATGGGTACCAGTTCTGGCTCCCACTCTGAGTAACTGGTGACCTTGGACAAGCTATTTAAACTCCCTCTGCCCTAGTTGTATCATTTAAAAATGGGGATAATAATATTCCATAACTTAGTGAGTGATGATTGTGAGAATTCAGTGAGATAATGCATGTAAAGTTACTATGACAGCCCACCACATCGTCGTCGGCAGCCGTCCGTCTCGAGAGACGATGGTGTAGCTTCTTAAGGGTCTATCTGCACCGCCGAGAATGGCTGTGCAGTCCGACTCAGGAGTGACATGGTATCTGTCTCCTCCCGTGTTGAATCGACATCTTGCGATGACGCTGAAGCTACAGAGCCTGGGCAGGGTAATATGGAGGGTCTGCTGTTGCCCATGCAGCAGACCCCCCCTCTCTTCGCAGCTGAAGGGTCCAAGGGAAAGACGGAGTCGATACAGCTTGGGTTCAGGTGCGCCGCAGGAGTTGCCGGTGTTGACTACAACGTCAAACCGCCTTAGGGACTCCGGCTCCGGATTTTCTGTCGGGGTTTACTCCCTTAGCCTTTCCCCTGAAGAGGTATGCCGCAAGGCAGCGGAGGTTTTTTTGGAGTCAGAGTTTTCCTTCTCTGATGTGCCCTGACTGGAAGATCGAACCAGCGACACTTAGCTCGCAGGCCGACGCTCAATCCACTGAGCTAAACCAGCCAGGGCATAGCCCACCACATACCTAACTAGTAATTCATTATCAGTTAAAGGAAAATGATACAAATTATTAAAAAGTGAAAATATTTTTCTAAAAAAGAACATTTGCCCTGTAATTCGCTCTTGCCATTCTAAACACAGTGTGTGGGTTGGGAAGATGGCTCAGTTTCCAAGGAATTGAAGGTGTATGGTTATTGACTCCTGCAGACAGGGTGATGGTTGGAATCTGGAATCAGTCAAGTTGAAAGACTTGGGAGGTTTTTGGCATCCAGAAGACACACTGGCCCTTGTTCAGAGGCCCAAACTGAAAGTGAGCCCGAGCAGAGATATGGATAGGGTGGATAGGTTTGGTCATTATTGGGCACACATAGCTGCGGAGGAGACCACAGATAGAAGTTGGATCTCGGTCTATGCATGTTTGTTGGGTCTCAGATGTCAAGATGAAGAAATGGGTAAGGAATAGAATTCGGGCTAAGAGAATGGAAACAGTGTCTTCAGTTCTGTAACTGGCAAACAGGTTTCTAAGTAACCCAACCAACCATTACTTCCAAGGCAGGTGCTTCTTGTTTTTCTGCTCTGGTTTAATTCTACTCTTTCCACAGGCTGCCAGAGAAACCTCAAGACAACTCTTCCTTTTTATTATACAGGGCATCCATCTTTATTATAGATGACAGGAAATATGGATCAACAAAAAGAAAAAAAAATCTCACGGGCCTGTCTTCCTGTGATAGCCTCTGTTAATAACGCATTCCTCTAGACTTTGTTCTCTACATACATAAATGTACACATATATTGAAAATTTTGTGTTTCATGATGTTTATATTGCTTTGCAACCTGATTTCTTCTTTTTACATAGTATACCATGGTTATCTTTCTATATCGATAATTATCTTCAGTGTTCTTAATGGGTTCATAATACCTTGAATAGCTGAGCTGTACCATCATTTATTTAACTAATTCCATTTTCTGAAGTTTTTGTTTCAGTTTTCTATGTTTTAAACAATTCTTGGATAAATTATTCAGACCACTAGGTCCTCAAAGGCAGTCTAAAATTTTAATCATTTTTAATATTAGAGCAAAAAATATAATTCCAGCATTTTAACAGAAAATATCCTCTAACATAATAAAGCCCAATTTGAAAACCAAGTTATAATCTAGTCAAGTTTAAGAGTGAAAATACAATCTGAAAAATAACTACAAGATTTACTTGGCTTTCAATGATGGGAAATTCCTCTGGAAGGTTAAGAAATCAACTGTTCAACAGTCTGATTAATTCACCTTTCTATTTTAGTTATGCGCAACCAAGGCAGCCTGAGGCTGATCCTCAACAGCAAACTCTGGGCTCAAATGGAGATTCAAAGAGCAAACCACCAAAATTTACGAATAATAGCTACTGATTTAGAAGACTGCAGTATCAAAGTGTTTTTAATTCAGGTAAGTAATAAATTTCAATGATAAAGGATTACCCACCCTGCTATATTTAGAGATCTTTGTAATTAATAATCTGTTTTTCTTTTCATTTTATTTGATAATCTGTACCATAGGAAAAAATCAGCCATTCATTTTTGTTGTTTAGAGTCTAATATGACCTAAATTTTACACAAAATTTAGAAATTAACACCACAATCTATAGTAACCAGTTGGTACCTGTCCTAAGACATTTTTATTGCTAGATGCCATTGGACCTCTACATTTTTCTTTACTACTGAAATTATGTCAACAATCTTACTAAGGTACCAAAGGGACTAGTGTCAAGGTTGGCACCTAAGAAGCTAGCAGAATCCACAGCCTGGTGCTCACACTGAATGCTGAAATTGAGAAGGCTTTGAGATCCCTGAAAAGGAATGAGTGAGAAATGGAAAACCACAGGGCTAGAGAGTTAAGCAGTCCAACAGCAAATTCCAATTCTGGACATGAGTCAGTCTCCAAGGTAACAGGATGGGAGCAGAGCTTCGGCTGTTCCCTGCAGCAGGAAGGCTTGACCTTAAATACAAGATATCCAGGCACAAGAGAGGGAGCTGGCGGGAATTAGGTCAGAAAAAAGACTGGGTCTCCCCTCTGGGCTGAGACCTGGAAGACTGGAGAAAAGTGGGTACTCACGTGACTCAGGCAGAAGGTAGCAATACAAGTAAACTGGTTTCCATAGAGCAATGGGGAAAAAAAAATGTTGGCAAGTGACTGCTGATGAAAAACCGAAGGTTTTATTACTTACCAGTAAGTGCACGGTTAAGTGTAAGTGATGTAGAGTGTTAAGATGGTGCCCAGTATCTGTTTACCATTTAGGGGGCTGATACTCACCTGGCTTTGAATGGGTCAAGCAGCCTTCCTGGAACTGAGAGACTGTTAACTGATTAGATTCTGCTGCTCAATATTGGAGCATGCTGCCTTTTTAAATTGTAGGATATTTTTTAGAGATAAGAAAATAAAATGCAAATAAAAATCACCACGAATTCCACTCTCAGAGATGGTCACTATTAACATTTTGGTCTTGTACTGTATTTTAGTATATATATATACATATATATATAGATATATATATGTATATATATAGTATACATCTGTCAGAGAAGGAAAACTCTGATTTCAAAAACCTCCGCTGCCTTGCGGCATACCTCTTCAGGGGAAAGGCTAAGGGAGTAAACCCCGACAGAAAATCCGGAGCCGGAGTCCCTAAGGCGGTTTGACGTAGTCAACACCGGCAACTCCTGCGGCGCACCTGAAGCCAAGCTGTATTGACTCCGTCTTTCCCTTGGACCCTTCAGCTGCGAAGAGAGGGGGGGTCTGCTGCATGGGCAACAGCAGACCCTCCATATTACCCTGCCCAGGCTCTGTAGCTTCAGCGTCATCGCAGGATGTCGATTCAACATGGGAGGAGACAGATACCGTGTCACTCCCGAGTCGGACTGCACAGCCATTCTCGGCGGTGCAGATAGACTCTTAAGAAGCTACACCATCGTCTCTCAAGGCTCTGTAGCTTCAGCTTCACTGGAGAGGACACTCCAGCGTCATCGCAAGATGTCGATTCAACACGGGAGGAGACAGATACCGTGTCACTCCCGAGTCGGACTGCACAGCCATTCTCGGCGGTGCAGATAGACTCTTAAGAAGCTACACCATCGTCTCTCGAGACGGACGGCTGCCGACGACGACGAGTATACATCTGTACCAAACTGTACATAACTGTATGACCTTCAGGCAAATGATTTAGCCTTCCTTAACCTGATTTACTCATCTGCCAAATGAAGATAATAATAATATACTTTATAAAGTGGTTGAGAAGATTAGATAGCTAATATTTGATTATAAAACACATATATGTAACCTTCTTTCACTTGTCAATGAAAATCAGTGTTTTTGTGTCATTAAATAGTAGGTCATGCTTCAAAAATTCTTTTAACAAGTGAAAAGAATTCTATTGTATTAGGCACCATAATTCATTCCATTAATCCCACTTTGTTAAATACTTCGGCAATTTATTATGTTTCGGTATGATAAATTCTTTAAAAAGACTGCGAGAAACTCTGTGTACATATATATTAATTTTCTTGGGAAAAGTTTTTGACTTGTCTTAACAAATTTCTCTCCAAAAAGACTGAACCAATTTTCATTCTCACCAGTGTTTTCCTGTGGTACATCCTCAGAATTATAATATTTTTTAAGCATTGCAAATTTGTTATTAAAAAACTATATTATGTTATTTTATTTTTAACTTCTTGTTCTGAATTTCTTAAATAAAAACATCTGAGTGAGTTTGACAAAATGAAACAAATATATTAACTAGTTGAAAGGCATATTTAAAATTTAATGTAAGAAAGTTAAGGAAGCAGGATAGTATTCATATTTCAATTGCAAATACTCTTTCAATATTTGTTATTAATTAGATTACTAAAGAAAAATTACACCTTTGCACATGATATAAAAAATTAAATTAGTCAACAAATATTTACTCAACAATTACTCTGTAATATCAAATACAATATGAGAAACAAACTTTATTGCATTTATATTTAAGTGCTTTATCCACAGGTATTTAAAGCAACTGAAGAAGATGAAAATGAAAAAAATATACTTTTAGACCCTTTTCCCAAGAGTTGAGGTATAGTTGGTTTAACCCTCACTCAATCTTGGGTTTTAAAATGTTGATAACTCTCTGGAAGGTTAGCAAACAGAAAAAATTTCCCACATTCTCTTTGAAATTGTGAAAAGATACAGAAATATAAAGTACGGCCATGTTACCTTAAAGAACACTGAGTTAGATGACAAAAACCTGGGATTCAAGTGTTCATTTGCCAACGACCTGTATAAATTCAGACAAGTCATTGTAGCTTCCTGAGCCCTAACCTCCTCACCTGTAAAAGGAAGAGGGAAACAAGAGTATTTTGACCACCTGTGGTAAAGGAACTGGAAGTCACCCCTCCCCCCCAGTTCCATAGTTTTCTACAGAGTAAAACCAGTAGAAGAGGGATGATCTTTACAAAGTTAAATTCAAGTAGAAATTTTTAAATCACAAAATTTCATTTTCTCAGTTTAAAGTGCACTAATTGGGACTTCTTACAAGATTCTCCACTTTAGGATTCAGTTCAGTTCAAGATAAATGGACTTTTTGCCCCTTTCGTTTTTAGATTTATTCCATAGAATTCCTTCCTTATTAATAGTGAAAGGTTAAAAATCCTTAAAATGTGGCTATCATTAAGTTATTGATAGTCTTAACAACGTACTTTTCTTCATACAGGCCAGTGCCAAAGACACGGGATCTCTGTACGCGGCAGTACACCACCGTCTTGTTGCGCTCCGAAGCTTCGGCGAGCAGGAGGACCTAAGCCAAGCCGACAGCCAGTCGGAAACAGCCCTCCAACAATTCAACTGCGACAGCTGTGATGAGGATGAGGATGATTTCATCCAAGTCGCTAAAAATAGATCAGGTAAAGATGTTACTTTCGGTGTGTCAATGGTTTAAGAAGGAAGTCCTAATTTAGGAAATAGATTTTTTTAAGAGTGGAACTGATCTGTTCAAAGTGAGTGGAGGTGAGAGTCCTTGCTGTTTGGATCTAAGGAGTGGATTGGAAAATCTGTCTTCTACATGGGCCTTCATTAGGGTTTTACCAAAAGTCAGCCTCATCATGACGCCTGTATGTCATTTACATATACATTGTATGAAAGACCATTTTACAATTTAAAGTACTAATTGCTACCCTGAAACTAACCATTTATTCATATTTCATTTGCTCTCATTCTCTTATTATTGGCCATGAATCATAAATACTTGTAATGGAGCCACCAGGAAAATCTGGCTCGAAACATCAAAAACCCTCTTTATTCCCTTTTTGGAATCTGACTGCTTTAATTTCAAAGACTTTCTTTGCCTGGTGCAAAATGAATTATTCCTTTTGTTGTGTCAGGATTCACGAACTGAGCAAGGTTAGGTGGAATCAGTGCGGCGGTAAAGAGACTTTTGGGTTTCAGTGTTTGCCCTGATGAGTGGATTTAAAATTAAAGTTCATCATTATTTTTTGAAGAAAAACATTGTCAAGGAAACAATGAGCTTTGTTATATAGATGTGGGTATTCTAAGAGTCAGCTAAATATTTTCAGTAATAGTTTTACTTAGCCTTGAATTCTGCTCTGCAGAGGACTGAGTGATATACTTACAAGGACAGTGAGTTAGTAAGCAATTTTCCAACTTTTAATCATTTTAAATCTTAAAGCTACTTTAATCATACATAATTTAAAAATCCATCAAAAAAAAAAAAAGAAAAAACATGTGCAGAACTCGATGAAATATCTTCCTTTTCCTAATACTAAAACTGTAATCAAGAGAAAAATGTGCCAAACATGCAGATCAGGATTGTAAAGTGCTTGACTCAGTGAATCAGAGAACTAAGTGGATATTTTTCTTCTTATTATTAAAAAATGGCTTATTATTCTTTGAAATGTATGAAATGTATAACTTATCTTTTATATTATCATAAAGTTTATATTGTCAACAATAAAATAGGGTCTTAGAAAATGAGTTGGTATCCACTAAAAATGTTTACTTGAAAGAAGTATCAAATGGCAAAAGTCTCATCAACAAATGACCTATTTATGGAATCTATATTTTTAAATATGCAAATATTTTCAGATAAGATGAAAACCAATGGAAATAATGCAAAGTAAATATCAATCCTTTGAATCCCCTTCTCCTTTCCCTCTTTTACTTAATACCTTCTGCAAGAGGTGTTGCATACAAATGCTAAAATGTTATGAAAGCAATAAAAAGTCTAATATTTAAAACTCTGTTGTTGTCCATGGTTTAAGGAAGAGTTTAATTATTTGAAAATGTCATGTTTAAAATTAGCAAATGTTACTCATAAAAATGTGAATTCTACATATTTCAATTCCTCAATAAGCATATTCATGAGTATCCCTGTTCAGTTGAATTCAATATTAAATTAATGTGAATATAGTATTGTATAATAAAATATTTTAAATTTATATCATAGATCCTTCTAGGTGGACCCACCAACAGTCAGTTTCCTGTTCATGAATGCTATCTACTATAAACATGACAACATCTACATGATTGGTCATGTACTGAAAATACTAAGCCATCCTAACTAAACAAGAAGACCCTCTTTATTCCTTGAAGAGTTTTAATAGAAGAGTTCATGAAATATATAATTTGTTGCAAATTAAATTTTTCCTCTTATGTAGTCTAGTAATTCTGAAGTTTTAGATTTTGATCACTGTGGAGAAATGACAGAATTTAAGAAATACATGAACTTTGGAAGTTCAAACTGTGTCATTTTTGAAGAAGTTAATTTTGAATAGGATTTGATAACTAATTTGGACTATTCAACACATTGATGGATACAATAGTTAAGATTATAAGTTGCTGAATTTGATTCATATCTAACTAAAATATTTATTTTTTTCAGTCATACATGGTGTGGCCATAAAACAATTTTTTTTTTTTTTTTTACAAAATCCAGTCATTTCTTTGAAGACCATTCATTATAAGTGCATATTACCATTTCATTAAATCATATTTGTCTTCTGGGAAATGTGTACTTTCATTTAGCTTTTGGATTTCCTAATACTATAAGGTCATATATTCATATGATAGCATTTTTGTTCTTGGACTTGTATCCATTGCACCTGTGTATGCTTGACTCGTGGCCACCCTCCAATGGTTGTTGAAGGAATGGAAAAACACATCACCTGTGTATCAAAAGAGTAAGTATACAAAAACGGAAATATTTCAACTTGTTCTTTGCTTTATTTATGTAATTAAATTGTCATTAATATTCTACTTGGTGTGGCTATAGAGACCTTTATTAAACAAATATATCAATTAAATTTTTCTTAAAAAATTTGACGATCAGGCAGCAGAGTTCTGATGCTCCTCTTGATTTTTGTTTCTGAGACAATGTGTTACACAAGAAAACTGGTCTCAGTGCTTATAGCTGTATTTCATTTTTCAATCCAGTTGATCACCATTTGTCCTCAAAATGACTTTTTAGAAAAGATTTTATTTATTTATTTTTAGAGAGAGGGGAATGGAAGGAGGAAGAGAGGGAGAGGAATATTGATTGATTGGTTGCCTCTTCTAGGCGCCTCTACTGGGGACTGAATCTGCCAACCCAGGCATGTGCCCCAACTGGAAATTGAATTAGCAAGCTTTAGCTTCTAGGAATGAGGCCCCACCAACTGAGCCACAAAGATCAGGGTGGCTTCCAAAATGACTTTTGATTGTGACCCCTAAACAATTTCCCTGTTAGAGGCATATTAGTCTGTTAGGGCTGCCAAACAAAATACCACCGACTGGTGGCTTGAACAACAGAACTTGATTTCTCACAGTTCTGGAAGTTGGTAAGGCAGGTTTCTTTGCTGAGGCGTCTTCTCTTGGCTTGTGGGGGGACCACCATCCTACTGCGTGCTCACATCATCTCTTGTTGTGGGAGCATGGCAGAGAGAGAGAGAGAGAGAGAGAGAGAGACAGAGAGAGAGAGAGAGAGAGAGAGAGAGACAGAGAGAGAGACAGAGAGAGACAGAGAGAGAGACAGAGAGAGAGACAGAGAGAGAGAGAGAGACAGAGAGAGAGAGACCCACCCTCATACCTTCATTTAACCCTAATTACCTTCCAAAGCCCTGTCTCCAAATATCATCATTACATTGAGAGGTAGAACTTCAACATATACATTTTGCAAGAACACAAGCATTCAGTCTATGACAAGGGGATACGATTCAAAATTCCAAAATGATTCCTAAAAATGTTTTGTTATTTGAAAGCTATGGTATTGGAGGAATTATTAAAATAATTGGTAAATATTTAGCTTAATAAAGGCTTGGTGTATAATTTTTAAACTTTAGAGGTTAGTAAAACTTAACTTTTGCTAATCTAGTGGACAGAAAAGGCTATTTCACTATTACCTAATTTTTTTTTTCTGATTTCTAATAACGTTCAATATGTGTCAGATATTTATTCTGTGCTTGTGTTTCTTCCAAGAAATTCCTGTTCATAATCTTTGCAAAGCTAAGCACGTCATTTTCTCCTTTTGGTGGCTTCCGAGTATATTTGAGATAAAAGCCACGTTCCTAAGCGTGGATATACTACTTCCCCTGTCCTTTTCTCTGTCTACCTCTCCAGCCTCACCTCCCACTGTCGCCTGCCTCCCTCTAAATTCTCTAGGGATTCAGAACTGCTATTTCCTTGCTCTATAACTTTGTGGAATTTGTTTCTCACTCTTGTTGATCCTGGTTAATGCCTACTCATTCTTTAAGGCTTGCCTCATGAGATTTCCAAAATGCTCTCCCTTAAGGGCGAGTTAAGACCTGTTCCTCCAGATTCCTGTAGCATTTTGTGTATAAACTTTATGCTCTTTAAGGGAGGAGACTTCCTGTTATTTACCATTTTACCTCCAGCACCTAGCATGGTCCCTGGCCCATAGCAGGCAATCAAATGTAATTTGATCTCCATTGACATGTGTCATATGTTGAAGGTTCAACAGAAAGATAGAGATAAGGATATGAAGCTCAGAAGACAGTCAAGGCTAAAGATACTCATAGTAGCTAAAGTCATGGAAGGGAAAAGGGGCTAATATTTGCCAAGTGTATACTTGGGCACATATTTAGGTTTTTGTACATATATTTACAACTTTATAAGGTAGCTATTACATTTTATAAATAAAGAAGTAGGCTCAGAAAGGCTAAGGTTGACAAAGGTAATTAATGGTCAAGCTGGGGTTTCAACCAAGGTCTTTTAAAACCCGAAGTCCCAAGCTCTTTCCGTTACACAATATTGGATGAACCCATGAAGAAGACTGGAGAGAGAGAAAAGGAAAGGGAAAGCAAGGGAAGGGAAGAGAAAGGAAGGAGAGATCCTGAAAATGAGCTTAGGAAGAGCCCCAAACAGGGACAGGGAGAAGGGAGGAACACCATTAGAGGCTGGTTTGTTGAAAGCCACAGTAAAAAATTTCAAGAGAAAATGATAACTATTTTAAATTTTGCATAAAGATCAAGTCATGTAAGGGCTGAAAAAATTTTATTATGTCATAGATGTGAGCATGAATATGAGGACGTAAATCCAATAGAGGGAAAATTAAAGATATATTAAAGGGGATAACTTGCTGGAGTAGTATGTTTGAGGACGTGGAAGAGATGGGAGCCAAAAAAAAAACAATGGGCAAAAGAATATCCCAAATAAGAAGATGCCGATGTAGGTAAGTTTGTATCTGGAAATGGGGGAGATCCAAAAATTTGAGTTGTTATCTCTGAAATGGGAAGAACAGAGGTCTGAAATTTCACATAGACAAGGCCATACCCATAGACTTTAATCCCAAAGCAGTTTTCTAGATTCATTTTTATGGATTACAAAGTGTTAGAACAGTAAAAGAGAAAGAAACTCGAGGATGTTCAAGTTATAACATTCCACATAAATTAGAGGTATGTTTAAGTTTCTACTATAGGTCACTATTAGCAGCTGCCTTAAGGCCAAGTTCCTGGTCAGAAGAGCCCAGTGACCCACTAAAAGTAGACATCTGTCAGACTCCATGGTGTATTTGCCAATGTAATATGCTACCTGGCACATAGTAGGGACTCAGTAAATATTCAGTGAACCCATGAATGAATGTTGGTGGTAGTGGCTAGGTGAAAACTATGAGTCACAGATTCAGAATCCATTTGGGCTTAATAGTAGCTTGGTAACACTGCTGTTCAGCTTCCTCATTCACAGATGCAGAATCTGAGGACCAGAGGGGTGAAGTAACTTGCCCAAAGTCCAACAGCTAGTTACCGATAGTGCTAGGACTAGGGAGAAGCAAGAAGGGGGCCAGAGCACGTGGATCTAAGGAACACGAGGGATAACACAAGGGTGTGCACCACCGTTTGAATCTACTCTTGTAATAGAAGCATTTCTTCCATTTCCATTGCTACTTCCCTAGCCCAGGTCCACGTGAAAACTATTCCAGCAGCACCCACGTCTCCCTCCTCTTGCCTCCAATGTACTCATCCTTCCAAAGCCAGATCAATAGTCGTCAAACATTGCTTTCAGGACTCACTTCTTTCCATTTAAAAGCCCTCAAAGGCTAACTACTACTAATACATAAACTCCAAACCACTAACATTCTTAACCCTTAGCTGTCGTCTTACTTTTTCAACCTCATCTCCCCATCTGTTGATAGAAACGCTCCACGTGGTCACTCCACCTCAAAGGCCGAGTTTTTCTTTCCTCCGCTGGGCTGAGTTCTTTTGGTTGGTCAGCAGGGGCTGTGACCTGTGCATCCCCACAGGGCCCCATGCGTGGATGGGCTCAGCGCTCGGCTTACAGCTCTCTTGCAATTCTTAATCATTTCTGAACAGGGGCTCTGCATTTTCATTTTGCCCTACAAATGATGCAACTGGTCCTGGGAAGGTCCTTCATCCCCCAGCGTTGTAAATATCAGTCGTCCAACGCGCGTTGGATGAAAGGACGAACAAAGGGTAAAGCCTCATGAGCAATAATGAAATGGTCCAGACTCATGTGGTCCCGTCCTCTGTGCCACTGTGAGAAAGGACAGAACCGCAGCAAGGAGGTCCGTTGCACTAGCCTTCCCGCCCGGCTCTCAAAACCCCACTCACAGCCCCCCTCGGGGCCAGACCGGTTCCAGCTGGATTTCTTACGGCGGCTCGACCGCCAAATAAACTCCCAGCCCTTCCCCTGGCCGCAGCCAATCGCCGCAGCTCCTCGGGCTCCGAAACCGCAGCGGGCTCCGATTGGCTGACAAGGTTGGCAGGGGGCTGATTGGCTGACAGAGTTGGCTCGCCCGCAGGAAAGGGGGTGGAGCGGGAAGTTGGCCCCCCGAGTGGCGAAGCGCCCTCTGCGCAGGCGTGGATGGAAACGCACACACAAACAAACAAAACCCACCACCCTGAGCCCTCCAGCGCTTCTCCGCCCACCTTTACCTCGTGTGGGCGCTCCCCCCCTCCAATCGGCCGGCTTTCCCCGCCCCCGTCTACGTCTGGGCGCGTGCCCCTCGCGGCGCTGGCCACGCAGGGGCCTGCACTTAACCTCTGGCCGCCCGGCGCGAAGTTAGAGGCTGGGTTGGCGCGGGAGGCGCGCACACCTGGGGCGGAGCGGAGGCGGGAGCCCCGGCCTGTAACCTCCGCCGGTTCGACGATGACTTGCTACCGAGGCTTCCTGCTGGGCAGCTGTCGTCGCGTAGCGGGCGGCCGGGCGGCGGCGCTGAGGGGCCCGGGCTCGGGAGGCCCCGCCGCGCGACCGCGGCTCGGCGGCGACGGGGACGGCGGGCGGCACCTGGCGCAGGGGCAGCCGCGCAAGCTGGCGGGCTGTGGCAGTCGCCCCGACGGCGGCTTCCGCCCGTCCCGGGTGGTGGTGGTGGCCAAAACCACCCGCTACGAGTTCGAGCAGCAGCGGTACCGTTACGCGGAGCTCTCGGAGGAGGACCTGAAGCAGCTGGTGGGTTCCGGCGGCCCTCGCCCTTCTGTCTCGGCCACAGCCTGCTCCCCGGGGCGCCCTAGATGCTTCGCCTGCCCTGCTCGCGGCCCCCACTCCTGGCTTTGCGCGTAGGTCACCCCAGCCCTGGCCCCTGTGTGTAGGAGAGGGTCACAGTCTGTGCAGACACCCCCAAGGCGGGCGCATCGTGAGGAAGCCGTGGTTGAGGAACGAGGGGTTTCCACAGTCGGAGGCGTTAAGGGACTTATTCGTGCCCTCGCCACCCCCACCCCCTGATTGGGAATAGCAGCAGCAGCCCCAAGACCGGGTGGCCCGTGCCTGACGTCCGGACGCCCTGGATGGAGCTTCCCAGGCCACCCCACGAAAACGGGGCCCCGGGCGCCGCTGCCTGGGCGAAGGTACCGCGGACACACCCCCTCGTATCCGCGAGGCTGTCCCGGGACACTCGGCCCGGCCGGCCTGGGAGAGCCTTTTCCGTGCTGGACCGTAGCGGGCCGACGTGGGTCTCTGGTGCTGGGAAGAGCGAGGGAGAAAACTCGACTTTGAGTGTATGTTAAGTAGCAAGGTCAGGACAAAGGGCAGGGAAACCTTGTAATTAGGAAATAAAGAGCCGACGTCTAGAATGCAGCAGTACCTCCACAAAAGACTATATTTGGTATAGACACTTATTAATATTTTTACAAGGTATATAAATCCATCTAAGGAAGAAACCCTGAATATTATTCCCGCCCCGCCCCCTTATTTTGAAACTGTCGATCCCACTTCCCCATCCACCAGTTTTAGGAAAAAAAGAGTGAGGATGCTGCCGTGAACAGTATGTCTAGAAAAATCTCCATTGGGAATCTCCATTGTTGACGCTGCGACAAAAGGCTTTGGAATTAATTACCTATAACCCTAATCTTGTAGGACTATGTACAAGAGCAGACAGCCTGTTCTAAACTGCTGGTTTGTAACCTTTGGCATATTTTTTGTAATATTCTGTAGAGGTATCCAGATAAAATTGTGAGTCATCTTTGCTTAAGTACTCTTCGGCATTCAACACCCCGATTCTTGAATGGGTTCACTGAAGAGGGGCCCTGCGTTCATCCGATGAAGTGCTGGGTGCAGATTTGTTTTCTCTCCCTAAGTGTTTGAATATAGCAATTGATAGAAGAGAGTCTCCTCCTTCAAAAGAGTCAATCAACAAACAGGTGGAACAGGGGGCTGGAGTAGTTCAGTTTGTGTTATGGTGTGAAATTGGAGGTGAGGCAGCAGGTAAGAAGATCAGAAGCAGGTGTTTCTGTTTTGGGAAAAAGGTATGCCCCTTGGACTGGATCCCTAATTTTCCAAGATCTGCTTTTTAGAAGTTGTCAAATGCCATGTACCCATTAAATATGTTCTTCGTATAACTTTATGGAATCCACCCATGAAAATGAAAATAGTACACTGGGGTATTCACTGTGGGGTGGGGGTTAGGAGGTGGAAGTATTCAGCCCAGATTCTGTGTGGTTACCTTCCTGTGAGCCTTTTAAACTCATCTGGGACTCATGGGTGAAAACAATACTTTTTGCGTAGTATTGTCAATTTTCAAAGCGCTTTCACCTCGTTCCATAGGTGACATTCCAGCGTTGGACTGGACGGCCTCCGAGGCCCTAGAAAGGCCAGCATTTTGAACTGGTTAACTTTTTCAAGGCCTCAGGAAAACGGGTAGCATCTGAATTAGGTTAATTCTTGGACCTGTCAAATAGATTGTCCCCAGTCAAAACTTTTTAAACGTAGGCAGATCAGTAGCAAGTCTTTAAAAATCGAACTGCTTAGTGTGCCCACTCAGTATCTGAAGAGAAATCTCTTAATAGGTAAATATTTACCTATTGCTTGGTAATGCTGTTTGGGATACGAAAACTTTGAGGTAAAACTCTTGGACTATAGAACACACAGTTTTGAAATAGTTGTTATTTCAATTACGTTTTATTGGGTTAGTTTTATCATTTATGTTAAGGTCTTCAGAATGGAATAGCATTAGGTGGATCCCAGAGCCGAGATGAGGAACAGGCTGTGTGAAGTTCTAAAATGCATTCTGTATTAGGACTGGAAAGATGATTAATATTATTTGCTATTTTGTTGGGGGTAAAAGATACTCAAGTATACTAATCGTGTGAATTGGGTATGAAAGAAAGTGGCCAAGTGCTTACTTGAGTCTTCTAGCAGGTGGTTTTTGTCCACAGCGTCATGGTAACCTGACGTTTGTAACAGAGGGCTTTCTTTTTTGGTAGTGTGGTGGCGGTTTTGTTGCAAATAGATCTCTATTAGGTTACTTGTTGAAATGCAAAGGGAAGATGAGGCTTGGCATGCCAGTATGCTTTTCTGTCCTGAAGCCTCAGGGTTTTCTCACACTGTAGGAACGCAAACAGTGAAAGGAAATACTTTTTAGTTGATAAAGCATGTGCAAAATAGGTTTACACCCTTTTAATTTCACCAGTTTGAATTTCAGTTTCACTCTCACATTGGTTACATTGCTTAATTTTTAAGTCTTATTTTTGCCTTCTCCTAACTGATCAGTGACTTTTCTTGTGAATTGAGGATTTCTAGTTGAGGATTTTTGTCTCTGTTGGCTTGTGACCTTGCAAGGATTAATTAAACCATTAGTACATCGGAAGAGATGTAGCTGTTGGCAAATGCATAACTGTTATCAACAGTCCAAGAGAGTCTCAAATTAGGCCTTTAGATGAATCAGAGCTGACTGGAAAGGTTTTTGACATCATAGACATGCCTTACTGGCCAAAAAGAAGGTTTAATTTTAAAAAATTCTGATATATACCAAATAAGAAATGAGCAGTTTCCACCCTCCACTCCCCAAATGGCAAGTCCCTTTAATGTTTCTCATTTATAGTATTTTAAAAAAATTATTTTTGAGTACTTTTATTTAGCAGTCCCTCTATTATAGGATTAAACTATTCCTATAGTCATTGCCTTGTTAACAGATTTGGGAGGTACAGCGTCTTGGATTTTGTTTCCCTTACTCCGTTTTCTGAAAACAATGGTGTACCTTAGGTTGTAGTTCTTGGGCAGATAATACTTTTGCCACGTGGTGTGCAGTGAATATAGTGTGTGCAATACGAGTATTTATCAAATTAAAGAACATGATCTGGGACGCTGCTGGAGTCCTCTAACGGAAACCTAATTTCTCTCAAATCTTCCAGACACAGGCACCAGGGCGCTCTATCTGAAGTGAACATCTGGCCACTTTACTCCTCAACAGCTCCCCAGAACCTGTAGAGTCCCTTAGGGAATTTGTTAAAATGAAGATGCCTGAACCTTAGTGCCTGCTCCCCTCCACCCCCTAAGATTCTGATTCACTTTGTGGAAAACTCCGAGACTCTGTCCTTCTGAACCACACCCTTCAGGTTGCTGACTCAGCATGTTTAAAATAAGCTCTGCCGGTTTGCAAGTGGTCCCCAGATCACACTTTGAGAAACACTGCTGTAGGGGAACCTTCATGATCTGGAGTGTGTCAGACAAGTCCCTTCATGAACTGGCTTCTGTCTACCTGTTGAACATAATTTCTGATCAGTATTGTCTTCTGTTTCTTTCCAGAAATAATCTATATATACAGATCAACACAATGAAATAGTCTTTTTCTTTGTCTCATCCCTTTTGCTCGGCGGTAACATTTAAGCTCTTCTGTACTTGTTCTTTTTTTAGTAGTATATATAGTATTTCATTGTGTGCAGATGCCTTAATTTATTAAAATATATTCTGTAATGAAAAAATTTGCGTTAATTCCTGCATGTGTGAATCAAGCTCTAAGATAAAGACCTGAAGTGTAATTGCTGAGCCAAAAGGCATGTGCATTTGAACATTTAAAAAAAGTAATTAGTTACCATATTTTTTGCTCCATAAGACGCACTTCTTTCCCCCCCAAAAGTGGGGGGAAATGTCTGTGCGTCTTATGGAGCAAATATTGCGTCACAGACTGTGATGTGTTATTACCTGACCTGGGGTTCCCAGAAAACTAGAAGAGTACTTGAACCTTAAAGTCTCTCCTCATTTGTTAATGACAGTGATGATGGTTCTTAATACTGCTGTTGACTGCTTTTCATTTTACATGGTTGCAATATTATTTTGTTATATTTTATTAAATATTTTAGTACACTATTTGGTTCAGAATATTTTTTTTTTCTTGCTTTCCTCCTCTAAACCTAGGTGCGTTTTATGGTCAGGTACGTCTTATAGTGCAAAAAGTACGGTAATTTTACCCTCACCTGAGGACATGCTTATTGATTTTAGAAAGAGGGGAAGGGCGGGAGAGAGAAATGGAAGGAAACTTGGATTGGTTGCCTCTTGAACCCACAACCTAGGCATGTTCCCTGACTGGGAATTGAACCTACAACCTCTTGGTTTACTGGACGACACCCCGACCAACTGAGCCAAACCGTTCAGGGCTGAAATTTTAATAGGTATTGCTAAATTGTTTCCCTTAGAGGCTGTGTCAGTGTACCCCTTCATCAGCAATGAAGGTGCTTGTTTCATCATAAATAGTTTATCATATTTTGGGGTCTTTGCCAACCTGGTAGGTGAAAGTGGTATTTCATGGTGGTTTCATTTACAGCACTTGGTATCTTTATTTTTGCACCCCACTTTACTTTCAGCAACCAGCGTTGGTAACCTTGCTGTGCCTCTCTCTGGCCCCTAAGGTTGCGTTAGGCGTTCTTCACTGTATCCTCATAATACTTACGTTTTTGAGCTTTCCGCTGTAGGGTATAGTCTGTGCTTCTTCTCTGTATTTGCGGGCAAGGACTGCATCTTATGAAATTGCATTATAACTATAAGTGGTTGTCCACAGGAATACAAAGAAGGGAAAGTGTAATTTGGGAAAGGGCAGGAGTAAAGGGGAGAAAAAAGAAGACCTTTGGATATTTTAACTTTTAAATAGACTTTTTAATGATCTTTTTAAAGTTTAGAGTTTCAGTTACGAGATATTTCTATCATATAGAAAACTTTCAAAAAGAACTACACACCTATGTATAGAACTGTCTAGACTTAACAGATATTTATTTTGCCGTATTTACTTCAGCTATTTTAAAAGGATGTGTTGTAGTTATAGCTAAAGTCCGATCCTTCCAATTTTCCCCTCCCTGTCTCCCTAGAGGTACCCTAGAGGTAATCACTAGCCTAAAGTTGTTGAATATACTTTTCACAATTATATGTTACATATTTATTTAAAAAGTATAATATTGTTTTGTGGTTTTAAAAAGTTACATTGATAATCATATTCTTTAGAATATCTGCCTATTCATTAGAAATTTGCTTTTCTTCCCTAGTGGTTTTGAAGCTCATCTGTGTTGATATATACATATTAATTTATTTTAACCATTGTATAGTATTCTACTGATTGGCTACGTTTCCAGTTTCCTCACTATTTAAAAAATGCTGCAATTAGAAGTACAAATAAATTTTCCATAAGCATTGAATGACTCCCTGACTCCCCACATTCTTATCAGCACTTGGTGTAGACGCCCATATTTTTGCCAGTGTGGTGAGAGTGAAATGCTATTTTTTAATGTTAGGATATTTAAATTAAATATTGAAGAATAAAGAAGAATATACATGTGACAGGGAGAAAACAATAACAGCAAGATAGTGGGAAAGTTCCTCTCTTTATTTTTATTTTATTTTTGCCAACAAAAAGAACTCAAATGTTTTTTACTGCAATCCACATCGAAAATTTTACATCTGACTTAGAACATACACTCATATTTGAAATAAAAGATAGCATGAAACAGTTTAGTCTTGTTACATGTAGTACAGTTTATTTGCTCTTTAGTGATAATGCTGGTTGTGATCGTGAGATCGATAGGGCAACCATTGTAAGAGTTGTTGGAGATCATTGCTCGAGAGTGAGGTCCAGGTAGGCTGGACCTTATGACAGTGTGTCCTGTGAGGGAGTTGGTTTTACCTTGTGCCTTTTCACCGTATGGTGGCAGGATACAACCCTTGCTCTTCCCTGCTCCCTTTTCCCCACAGGAGGGGAGGGATGAGGGTCCGTTTTTCTGAGACAGCATTCTGGGACTGGTTTGAAAGCGGGCTTCTGGGGGTGGTGGCTAGGTTTCGATTATGGGAAGTAAAGACTTTTAAAGAAGGAACTAGTTTAGAAATTCTAGAAGCGGGCTATTGCATGAAACCAGATAAGAGCTGATGTTGTCCAGAACTCAAGCCGTGGCATCATCAATGTGAAGGACAGATTAGAGAAACAGTTTGAACACATTTTAATGACTGGGCTTCACTGATCGGCTGGGGAGACTGAGTGAGAGGGGAGAAGTAAAGGGGACACCTGGGTTTATTCTGTTGTCTAGGTAAACAGAAGTGTTAGTGACTGGTATATGCGACTCAGAAGAGCAAATGAAGGAGGGCTGATGTGATCAGATTTAGGTGGTTTTGAGGAGACACACTTGATTTACCTCTGGATGGATTTGAGAATTTGAGCCTGTAGCTCAAGAAAAAGTCTTAAACTAACAGTATAGATTTCATATTTGCTGGTGTATACTTGGCAGGTCAAGTCCCCGGAGTGGAGAGATAAGGGAATTAAGGGGGGACAGATAAGAAAGCCAAAGGTGGAACCTTGAGCAATACCAACATGCCAGAGAGTAGGGAAACGGGATTCAGAAGATGAATGTGGAGGTAGGACGAGGACGATGGGAAAAGTAAAGGCCAGAGCCTGGGAGAAAGGGTAAGTGGAACAGAGATGATCCAAGGTAAATACCAAGTGTATCTGAAGAAATACTTAGGGTTCATTGCCCTAGGCCTGATCGTGCTCGGTGAATGCAGCTATACTTCCTAGCTGTTAACTAGATGGCCCAAATCCTTTTGAGGCCGTTTGGAGTAACAGTGCACCATTGGGTTAAGTGCGTCAGCTTTTACAAGTGCTTAAATCATGACTAGTGAGTTTATATATCAAACTCATTGTCTTACAAGTTTGTGCATATCGTAGGTTTCCTTCCCTTACGGGGCTTTCCTGGAAAGTACAGGGCATACAAAGTAGTGATGCTCAACTGATTTAAAACAGGTTTTTAAAATTTGTATTTGTAATAAATTCAGTTTTGGTCAAATATAATTAAAGTAAGTGTTTGGATTGCTTAGAAAATAGCAATAGCTCTCACATCTCACCTTATGGTGGGGTAAGTGTCTGTCCATTCAGAATTTTCATTTTATCCTTTCATGCTGTTGTGTTTTAGTATGGGAGCTACATGGGGGGCGGGGGGTGATGCTGGCTTTGGAAATGTTGTAGAAGAAACTCTGTTGCTTATACTGAAATGTGCCTGCCTGTAGATTTTTTAGTTTCATACTGCTTTTTGCGGTATCCTGGTAAATCATTTAAAAATAATTTTTAAAAATGTAGATCAGTGCTAAAATAAGTTTTTTGGAAAAAAATGTTAAAGACTTTGTTACAAATACCTAAGGTGTAGTGCTGTAGTATTGAGGCTGTTCTAAATTTCAGTAATTTGTCTAACCTCTTAATTATAACACATTTTGCAAAGAATTCAGTTCTTTTATGTCTGATTAAAGTATGTTTTTAAGTGTTTGGTGCCTTTTTTTCAGTAGTTAGAAATTCTTATCAGACCTTGAAACTAAAAAATATGAGAGCCAGTTGAATAGTAATTTAAGACTTTCTAGTTGATGCTTAAGTGATTTAAAAAAAGTCTTATTTCTTATCTGCCTACTTTAGCCAGTTCACATGAATGAAGCATACTGTCCAACAAGCTAGAGCTTTAAAGGAAACAATATAATCACTTGTATTCTCTAAATTAATTGAGGGATACATTATTAGAGGATTAGTTCACAGGAAGAAATTTGAGTGGGAACAAGAACCTATGAAATTAGATTTCTGCTCTAATATTAGATAATCGTATGCTAAATGAACTTTGTATTTAGATTTGAAATTTTAAGGAATTTTAGCATTGCTAGGAAAACTTATTAAAATCATGAAAAATCTTGAAGTTTTTTGTTAGTTCTCCAAAATTATTTTCCCCATAAATTCAATCTCCCCTGTCTCAAACCAGAGTTTCCTAGCACTCAGCTGCTCAGTAATCTTAGTTTTCTGGATTTTTCTGAGAGCCTGGAAGTAAGCACCAAAGCTTCCGAGCTTCTGAACCATCAGAGTAAATTTTACAGTATCATACAGTAGGATTTATGTCTTTTATTCCTGGGTACATATCTTGTTCAAACCAAAAATTGGAACACAAGATAAAAATCTGGACCAAGAATTGAAGTCTGAGGGCCAGCTACCCTTAAGTTTTATTTCTAGCAGATTAGAAGCAGTAGATTTGACTTATTGTACCTTTGAATTAGTTCTCATTGTCCTTAGCAGTTTTTAGTGCTGCATTTAATACATTTGATTGAGCTCAGCTAATGTTTAAGTAAACACAGTAGTAGACACTTAGATATTTGAATGAATCAATTTAATTTTTTAGAGTTCAATTTCTAGCTGTGTAAAGTGTTCACTCTTGAAATGGGCTCATGAACAGTAGTTATTGTGACAATATAGCATGGTAACCGATCTGTTAGAAAATCATGAATTGAGTGTGGTAGGTTGAGATGCCTGTTAGATATCCAGAGAAGGATGTTAAATACGTAGTTGGGTGCATTCCTTCGGAATCCTCAAGTTAGGCCAGAGTTAGAGATAGCAAAGGGATCTATTTGAAGGAAAGCCTTAAGCTAGAGAGTCCCCAGGGAGAGAGTAGAGAAGGAAAGAAAGCATTGTGATCCATACACACTGAGAGGGAGGTAGTGCAGGTTTAGTTCCTCTGTAGTTGGGCAGTGATGGTAATCTGGATGGTAATGCTATGTTCATTCATATTCAGAAATTCTACTCTTAGACTTGTTTTCCAAACCTGGTTCATGTTGATTTGTTGATTAAACGAGCAAATGAAAGTTTATCTAATTATTACCTTGGTCACTGCTTTTCTTAAAAAAAAAATTCTTGTTATCGGTTTGCCCTGTCTAAATATGAGACTTACATCTGGGCTTCAAGCTGTTATATAGGCTGCCTGATCTAGTATATCTTTGTGACTTAACACCTATGTATTACTGTATTTTTTGCACTATAAGATGCACCTGACAATAAGACGCACCTAGGTTTAGAGGAGGAAAGCAAGAAAAAAAAATATTCTGAACCAAATGATGTACTAAAATATTTAATAAAATATAACAGAATAATACTGCGACATGTAAAGAGAACAGCAGTCACCAGCAGTATTAAGAACCGTCATCACTGTCATTAACAAATGAGGAGAGACTTTAAGGTTCAAGTACTCTTCTAGTTTTCTGGGAACTCCAGGTCAGGTAATACACATCACAGTCTGATGCAATATTTGCTCCATAAGACCCACAGACATTTCCCCTTACTTTTTTGGGGGAAAAATGTGCATCTTATGGAGCGAAAAATATGCTAATTTTTCAAATAGTCCATGGGTCCTCAGCTCTTCTTTCGAAACTCTTAACTTAGTACTTATAAACCAAAGGTTGGGAAGGTAGGTGTTAAAATATAATTCATACAAATTATCCTGGGGTAATAGATTATATTTAATTAAAATTTTCTTTATATATGCATCTTTCATGTTGTATTGTTTTATGACCACTTTAAAAAGTAAAAGATATTATTAAAAATTCTATTTAAAATTGGTTTTACTTTATAATCAGTGAGTAATGATTTAAAACCAAATATATTTAAGGTTGCATTTTAGACAGGTACTTAAAACTGATTTTGTGTCATACAGAGAGGCCAGGTATAAGGGGATTCTAGCATGTATTCTAGTGGATTTATTTCCTACTTGATGATTAAATGGACATTTATTGAGGATATTCCTAAATTTCTCTCCTAACATTTTACTTTATGGACTATTTAGAAAATATACTTTAAAAGGATAGTATTAATGGTAAATAGTGACATTATAAAATGTCATTCCAATAGACTGGGAAGGATAATTCTTGAAAGAGCTTGTCTTTTATTTCTAAAAGTCACTTATTCTGAGAGCTAACCAGGCCTTTGTTGGCTTGAGTAGGGTAAATACCAAATAGACTTTATAAATCTAAACACAAGAGGGCTGCAAGTCCAAGTGGAACAAAAGTCAACTGCCTTCTGAAGTATTTGTTTATCTTTGCTCTGCAAGTAGCCATATGCAATATATTAAAAATCCATTTAAAAGATAAAGAAAAAACTCAAGCTTTAAAACATGCAAATTAAGAGATCCTGTTGACTACCTGATTCAAGAAACTGAATGATGTATTCGGTATTAAAACTGAATTGTGATTTTTCTGAAGTCAGACTTTCTAGTTCCTTTTAAACTTGTTTAATTAATAGGCATTAAAATTGACTTCAGATAAAAACCTCATTCTATTTTATGTAGGACTTTTTAAAGAAATATGTTATAATATGTACTATATATCACGTGATAAGACAAAACTTGTTTTATTTTGATGCAGCTTGCATTGAAAGGCTCTAGCTACACTGGACTGCTTGAACGACATCATATTCACACCAAAAATGTAGAGCATATTCTAGATAGTTTACGGTAAGTATGGGATTGGCGTTTGGGTGGGCTTTTGTATTCAGGAATTCCAATTTTTCCCTGACTAGCAGCTAATCATTGGATTTTTTAAATTAAAAAAAAATTTAATATCTATTGTATTGGTTTTCCATCACCATTTAGTCCCCGTATACCCCCCTCCCCCCAGCAATCACCACACTGTTCTTTTTCCTCTTTTGCTCCATCTCATTTTTTTCTATTTTTTATTTTTTAAAGAGAGGGGAAGGGAGGGAGAAAGAGCTTGCCTTCCATACATGCCCCAACCGCCCCTCCCCAACTGGGGGTAGGGGTGGGATGGGGGGTACTGATCCTGTAACCCACGTATGTGCTCTGACTGGGAATCAAATTGAACCTGTGACCTTTCAGTTTGGGACAATACCCAACCAAATGAGCCACACTGGCCAGGGCAATCATTAAATTTTTGATAAAGATTGCCATTATAAAACCACTTTTCAGAGAATGGTGTTGTGGTTAATGGACCTGATATGGTGCTTCTAAGGGAATTTTTATTGTACTCTGAAAATTTTACAGATTTGGGGTTATTATTTGGTCTGTCTGAGAAATGCTTTTTCTACAAAGGCTTATTTCTGTACACAGCAGGCTTCAACTGTGTAATGTTTTATTTCTTAAACAGAATACTGGATTATATGGGTGTTCATTATTTTCTTTGAGTGTCTAAAAATTATTATAGAAATTTCAGTTAATTTGGGGCTCAGTGTAGTCAGTGAATATGTTTATGTGAGAACATGCAAATTAGAAATTATTTTAGTCAACTATTTCTGTGTCTGGCACTCAATATTGGATTTAAAATAATGGCTGTTCAGTTTTGTAATTTTAAAAATGGTTTCTCAAGGTGTTGTTAGTCTTCTGGGCCATTTTTGTATTAATTTTTAACATCAGAAGTAGAGAAAATGAAATGAAATTCTAATCAGTGTTTGTCCATTTGTCAGGAGCTATAAAAGATATTTTTAAAGAGATTTGGGGTAGTCATTAACTTTCAGTTTATTCATATGCTTCCTGACTTATAGTTAATCGGCTTTTGCAATTAAAAGAACTTGAAGCATACCTTGCAAAGCTAAACATAAATTTGTTTATTAAAAATATCATTCATTTTACATTTCCTTTGTAATAATCTGCCTCTTAGAAAACATACTCCTTTATGTTATTAGTAGAACTTTTATATACCCTTTACTTTTTCTTTTTAAATTTCAGGAATGAGGGAATTGAGGTTCGTCTAGTGAAGAGGAGAGAATATGATGAAGAAACTGTTCGATGGGCAGATGCTGTCATAGCCGCGGGAGGTAATAGCTTTATAAAGATGCGGGGCCACAGAAATGCTCACTAGTACCCATACGTCCAGGTACCCTTGGTCCAGCTGTAATGAAGCCTTCAGAGTCCTCTCAGAAGGCAAAGTTTTGGATTTTTAGAATCAGGTTTAAAAAGATGTTTTATATAACATTCCACTTTTTAAGTGAATGGTGTTCTGTGAGGTTCCAGGCATATATTTCTGTGTGTCTATTCAAGATGTGCCTTTAACTTCAGGTATGATTCAAAGGATTAGTTGTAACTGTATTTTGGTTAGATTTTGCCAGTCTTTTAAAAAAATGTTGAAGTTGTTTAAAAGGTTAATGAAGTTATATAAATTCCATCCCTCTCTCGCCCCAATATACATACACTTTTTCCCCTGTGCTTTATTATTAAGTTAGTGAATATTTTTTTAATAGTTTTACATTGACAGCATTTGTTGGAGAGGAAAATTTGAAATCGGATACTTTGTGGGACATATTCCCATTACAAAACTTACAAATCTGGACTGATGTCATGAGAGAAGGAAAGAGGGCTAGCTGGTGGAAGTGACAGAGTTAGAGCCGTGGCTCCCAACCGAAGGATGCTACTGGCGTGTAATGGGTAGAGGCCGTGGATACTGCTAACCACCCTGCAATGCACAGGGCAGCCCCCTATGGCAAAGAATTCTTTAGCCTAAAATACCAATCCTTTTTTTTAACCCTACCCAAAGATATGTTTATTGATTTGAGAGAGAGAGAGAGAGAGAGAGAGAAAGAACCATCAATGTGCGAGAGAAACATCAATCAGTTGCCTCCCATACAAGTCCCCACCAGGGATTGAACCAGCAACCTAGATATGTGCCCTGACTGGGAATTGAACCTGCAGCCTTTTTGGTGTGTATGGGACGATGCTCCAATTAACTGAGCCACCTGGCCAGGGCTAAAATGTCAATGTTGCCATTGTTGGGAAATCTTGGATTAGAGCGGTAGAGGTAATGAAAGGGATAGTGGGCAGAGAGGAAGTGGAGTAGCCTGTGGCAGTCAGCAGGACGGGATGGAGCTGTGATTATTAAAACACAAGTACTAGTGTGCAAATGATGTTAAACACAGTTTATAACAAGTCTGGCTGTGTTGTCTGTCCTTTAGGTGATGGCACAATGCTTCTGGCAGCAAGTAAAGTGTTGGACAGACTTAAACCAGTTATTGGAGTGAACACTGACCCAGAACGGTAGGGAAAGACATGTTTTGTTTTGCTTTTTTTGTTTGTTTGGCTTTTTTAAGTGTAATGCATGCAAACGTTTATGATTTGCTTTGCATAGTATCTGTTTATGGTAAACCTTAACATTTGGAAGCTCTTCTTAATTATCTGTACCATAGTCGTTGCTGGGCTCTGTTGCTACATGAAGTTTACTGCGGCGCATGTTTCCCTGGGAGCATCGTGGCTCCTGGCTATCATGAACATAGGAACCACTTTCCAAACACAGTTTAGTGACTGCATTTAGGCATATAGAATTGATCTCAACCTCTGATAGAATTTTCTTCTATGAGGTTGTTTTTAATGACATAGCTCTTGTTTTTATTTCAGGCATGAGAAATGTACAGTATTCCCTCACTTATTGCGGGTATTACGTTCCAGCGCCCTCCCCCCAACCTCCCCCCCCCCCCCCGCGAAGTAGGAACCTTGCATTTATTCTACACTCTTAAACCTACGTAACTGTAACAACATACGTATACAGTACCGCAAAATCCCGCGACATAGCGAAAAATCCGCGATAAATAATTAAATATGATATTTTTAAAAATCCCGCGATACAATGAGGCCACGATAAGTGAATCATAATATAACGAGGGACTACTGTATATTTAACTGGCATTGGTGATAGGAAATTTTGATATGGGATAGATAAGTCCTCACATCTGACTTCCCAGATAGTTTGGGAGTAGAACCTGAGACAGAATAGACCTGACCCTTGACCCAGGTGTCAGCAACCTTTGGTATTGCTAAAAACGGATGAGTTAATAATGTTCCATCTTCTGTCCTTTTTATGGTTCTCATCTATATTTCTGTTTATGTCTCCACTGATTTCTGGTGACTTCATTTACTTAATGAAGAGACCAAATTTTAGAATCGCTTTCTCCTCCTTTCCTCAGCTTCACTGACGTTTACTCTCATTCAGTTCCAGCCACGCATAGCCATAGATATTTGGTCTCTTTTGTTGTTGTTGAAAATATAGAAAATTTTGTGGCAAAAAATTAGGTATAGAGTAGAAATTTTTTTAAATGTCATGTGATTTTTGAATTGTTTTTTTCCTCCTTCTTCCCCTTACACCGCTCAAATCCCTTTTAAAATAAAGGTCTGAGGGTCATTTATGTCTTCCTGTTCGATACACACATTCCTTCCCGGAAGCCTTACAGAAGTTCTATCGCGGTGAGTTCAGGTAGGAATATCTTATTATTGTTAATAAACGTGTGCCATTAAAGTGCTGTTAAACAGAATTAGATAAGATTTGGTTTAGTCCATAGTTATAACAATAGTCATAAAAGGTAATACGTTAGCTGAGCCACAACCACATCTAACTCATCTTCTTCTAGTCCAGTTGAACTGTGTAGAGTAACCCTGACAAACGCAAGGACAGGTTTTTCTCCTTCAGTGAGATAAAGGCCATGTCTCTACTTCGTTAATCTTGTTACATGTTCTTAGCAGTTTCGTGGAAAGATAGTTAAAACTATTGGCTAAAACTGAGTTTTTGAATCTGCTGAGATTTTATATTTTTTATCCTCATCTTCTCCCATCCAGAATGACAGAGGGTTAGATTTACTCCAACCTTGCTGAGATTCTTGGTAGATGGCTGTCTTACATATTAAGTGTTTCTTAAGCAGTGGGGGTGGGATTTTCCCATATTTCTTTCACCGAATTTGTTCAGTGGGCAGACTACCCTGAGAAGAAAGGGTGAGAGAGGAGTGGAGTTGGCGTTGGCTGATTATATTAGCGAGAGTAGAGTGAGACTACTTTTGACTCCCTGACTTGAACTAGAATTTATAGCTTGAGAATGCTTTTTCTCTGGGTATTTGGATAATTGTAATATATCGTTTTGACTTCTGAACTCATTAGTAATGATTCTAGCTTCTAGTCATTTCAGAAGTTTGGCACCTCTACAAATGGCTACAGCTACCAAGTGGGAGTATATTTTTGTATACTTGTCTGGCAGAATTTGTCCCATTGGCTTTTTGATAAATCAGATTTTGGTTTTAAAATCAATTAAACTCCGTTCTTTTTTACTTTTACCAATAGTGCCATTTAGGTTTTAGGTGAAGAATTTTTATCTAATCTGACCACCTTAACACAATATTATTTCAATTTCAGAAGCTTTTTTTTTTTTGCATGAACAAAACACAGTTATATCTAGCTTAGCATCTTGGCTTTAATGGATATTTGATAAAGAATATGACTTTAATTCAAATTATTGGGAGATTTTGTACACATACATTAGATATTTTCATTATAATTGAACAGAGAAATAAACTTCTAAATCTATCTTAAAGCAGGAACTGTGCTTTTTAGGTAGCTCTGGTATAATTTGTTCCTAGGATAAGTTTTTTTTTTAATGAATTTTTAATTTGGTGAAATTATAATGTCCGATTCTTTATTTATTCTGTCTTAACATAACTTGCTTTTCATTCACTCTTCTAAGGTGGTTATGGAGGCAGCGAATCAGGTTATACCTTGAAGGGACTGGCATAAACCCCATTCCTGTGGACCTCCATGAGCAGCAGCTAAGTTTGAATCAACATAGTAGAGCCTTCGATATTGAAAGAGTTTATGATGAAAGTAGGTGGATTGGGAATTAGATGTGTTTGGGGCAGTATTTAACTTATATTTCTTTTGATCTCTAATTTCTGAAAGTAATACTTTGTAATGAACTTACATGGGGAATTTAGTGCCATTGACAGCTCTTAAGGAAGTGTACAGCAAACTCCTGCAGGTGTAAAACTTATTACTAGACACTGAACTAAGAAATATACCATATTTCCAGAAGAAATGTTTCCTGGGATGGGTTTGAAAGCTGATCGATGAGGGTAGGGTTACAAAATGGCCAAGGGATAGGTGATATTTAAGGAAAGATTCTTGGCCTTACTCTTGGAAATGTCAAAAAGGAAAAAAGAAGCAGGAGAAATAAAAGTAATGAGTGAAAGATTTCATCATAATTACATATTCATTTTTTTCATTTATTGGCTAACTTTATCAGGACAGGCTACCTTTATATACCTGCGTTCTGTCTCTGCTGTCTGGTCGTGGTGCTTGATGTTTGTATTGTTTTCTCAGAGCTTTTCGTGATTTACAGCTCTGTAGGTCAGCATGTCCCTAATGCATGGGTTCATGTCAGGTTTTAAAGATGTTTTTGCTCTCTCTGGAAAAATTATTTGATTTTAGAAATATTTTAAGGAATTACATGCATATGAACTCCTATTACTGGTTTTGAAAGACTGCAGTTACTATTCAGTAAGATTTAAAAATCTTAGATAGAAATTTCATCTTGTCCCCCACCAAAAGAAGTTCAGAAGACATTCAGAATTTGACTCTTTTTACCAACAGTCGTACAGGGAAGATGTAGATTGGTATTCAGAGATTCACTGCTCAGACTTTTATTTTGGATTCACCTTTTTTAGCTTATAAACTTAAGTTAACATGAGCATATGCTTACAAACAAAATTACATGTAAACTGAGTAAATACCCAGGTGGTATTCACATCTGATTTATGGTAGTTCTAGAAGAAGAACAGAGAAAATGTTCAAAATTTAAAAAAATATATATACAAGAGAACTTCTCAAAACTTAGGCACCAGTCTTTGAACTGAGAGGGCCCATAAACTCTTCAGCATAATCGTGGTAAAAGGTCCGACACAAGGTATGTCAGAGTGTTAGGGATAAAACAAACCCCTGCAGGTCTGCCGACAGGAAGCTGGAGTGGTAGTAGTTGTGACTGTGATTGGAGTAGGTTTTTTTTAATATATAAAGAATCTGGAATCAGAATAGCTTCAGATTTTAATAGTACTGGAAATTGCTATATTTCTAATATTGATGTTGTTCTTTTTATTTTTTCTTTTCACTTTTTAAACTATATTTTGATTATGTTGTTACAGTAGTTCCAATTTTTTTTCCCTTTGCTCTCCTCTGCCCAGTACCCTTCTTCCCTCCAGCAATCCCACTCGCCTTAGTTCATGTCCATGGCTCGTGCATATAAGCTCTTTGGCTTCACCCTTTCCTATATTATTCTTAACATCCCCCTGTCTGTTTTGTACCAACCAATTATGCTTCTTAGTCCCTGCACCATTTCCCCATTTCTTCCCCTCCCCCTCCCAGCTGATAACCCTCCAAATGATCTTTATATCTATGGTTCTGTTCCTATTCTGGTTTGCTTAGTTGGATTTTGTTTTTATTTTTTAGATTTAGTTGTTGATAGTTGTGAGTTTGTTGTCATTTTAGTGTTCATAGTTTTTATTTTCTTTTTGATGTGGTTCTTAATAGTGTTGATATTATTAACAATTATGATATTTACCATGTCTAGGAACTAGTTTCAACATTGTTTTTTTTTTTTTTTTTTTTGATAGCTTTATTTTCTGAGAAAATTGAGGAAGATTTCAAGGTATATCTCATATTTCCTATTTAAATTCTCTTCAAGTTGGCAGGAAACATCTCCTAGTAAGCTTCCATTGGGATTTTTGAGTACATGAGTAGGTTTGAGATTATAAATAGATCATCATGCTCGAAAGCTTATTTAGCTTTCTAATTTAGCACAAAAGACTACAGAGGAAAAAAGATATTTTTACTTTTCAGTTTAAAAAGGGGATGATGTAACTTTAAACAAAAATTTTCATTGTATAGTGTAATTTCTCCTTAGCTAGCTTGTATTTGTGTGCTAGTGAAGAATTCATTCTTATTACCTGTACACCTTTAAAGAAATGTAGTTAGTTTATTTATTATTTAAATTTTTTTTTTTATCACATAGACCAGTAGCTTTCTTATTTTCAAGGCTGATTGTGTTAATTTGGATAAGTGAATGGATTTGATATCCAATCCCAGAATTTCGGTGGTTTAACATAATGAAAGTTTTATTTCAGCTTATCTCACTGTTCGACGGGTGTTAAGCAACTCCTAAACAGTGGCTCCTACCATCTCCTAAGGCCTCAAAGTCTTCTGTTGGATCTTCTGTAGCTTATGGGTAGAGGAACACAGTGAAGGCATGGAGAACCTTAAGCGAAGTTTTAGGAGCCAGGCTTTTCACTACTTTTGCTCATATTCCATAGGCTGTTATTAGGCCCATGAGCGTGCCCAATGTACCTAACGTGAGTAGACCTGGAAACATGGTCTAGCAGTATGACAGGTGAGAGAACTGCACAGTGTAGCGGCCTCTGTCTCTAGTACAGTATATCAATTTTATATTTTAAAATAAAAATTTTAATTAATTTTGTAACCTATTGTTTTGGATAGAAAAATGTTAATTGGTCTTGAGTCCATTTTTTAAAAAAATTTATTTTGACATTGGTTAATAAAATTATGTAGGTTTCAAGTGTATATTTTTATGATACATGATTTGTATATTGCACTGTGTGCCCACAACCCAGAATCAGAGCATCTTCTATCACCAATATTTGACCCCAAAATAAGTCAGACAGAAAAAGTTAACTATGTGATTTCACTCATATGTGGGATATAAAACTGAAAGCAACAAATGAATAAAGAAGAAAAACAAACAGGAACTCAAAGGCCCAGACAGCAGTATGGTGGCTACCAGAGGAGGGGTTTGGGGTCAGTAAAGGGTAATTGAGTCCATGTTTTTTAACATCCTGATGAAGGAAATGATAAAAGAACAGTTTGTGGTTAGGTAATTGGAACTCAATTAGCATGAAAGAATATATAAGGATAATTAAGATGATTAATGAGACGTGAAGTGATTTTACTTATTCTCTTCCTCCTTTGACAAAGAATTTCAGGTGAAATGCAGCAAGTACTGATAAAAATGAAATATGAGAAGGAAAATTAGGATGAGGAAAATGGGTGTAAAGTCATGACCATATAAAGAAAAACATGGTTACAGTTTGATGGTGAAAATTCAGATTTATTAGTTAGTAATATTTGATGAGTACCTACTGTTAGTTGAACAATTGTAGAAAAATCTGTGTGGAGATGTAAAACAAATTCAATTAGTAATTATCTTATGTAAAAAATAAACAATAAATTTTAGCTTTTTACATTTATATTATAAATCTGTCAGGTATGAGAATGTATGTATAACTAGTACCAAACTAAGTTTCAAAAGTTTGCAGTTTTAAGTGCAATCAAATTTGATTAAGCACAACAAATTTTTATCTACTTTTTCTGTCAGCTTCTTTCTACTGTATTATATGATTGAGCTAATAATGTTAACCCATTATACTTGTATAATTCATTCAAATAACAAGGTTTCAAAGGGTACTTGACATTATAATACCAAATTGTTATATTTGAAGAATAGGGATATTGGGTCCTCCTTAGGCAATTATAAGTCAAGAAATGAGATACATGTAATTAATGTTCAATAGACATGTAAACAATATAATAATCAGGCTAGCAGGTCAGATGAGATCAGTGGTTGTATTGGTGCAATGCTGAAAAGTTTTGCTAGTATGTAACATTAAGTGTCTAATGTGTATTAGATACCTATTGCTGCATAACAAATTACCCCCAAATTTAGCTTGTTAGTAAGTTTAGGGTCTCTCAATAAGTGACAGGCAAGCTGTGAGCTGGGACAGCAGTATCAGAAGAATGACTGGGACTTAAGATCTGCATCCCAGCTCATCACATGGCTGTCAGTAGGTAGCTCTGTTCCTCACCATGTTGGCCTCTCCATTGGACTGCTTATGAAATAGCTTCCGCATACCAGGTGATCAGGGAGAGAGAGCCACCAAGGCAGAAGCCAGGGTGTCTTCTTTAACTAAATCTCTGAAGTGATGTATTCCTGCCATACATTAGTCACACGGACGAATCCTAGTACGATTTGAGAGGGAGAGTTACACAAGAATGTGAATACCCGGAGGCAGGAATCACTGGGAACTATCTTGGAGGCTAGCTAGCTGCCACAATTGGATGGACTTTTAAGCTTTGACTTTGGAGAAAGTGCAGAGGAGACAGAAAAGGGAACTTGTCCCACAGTCCTTGCCCAGTGGGAGATTCTTAGGTGCAGCAAGTCTGCTGTTGGTGACATTCAGAAGATGGAGTTGGCATTTCCAGTTGGAGACTGATGAGGAAAAGTAAAAGAAACCATTTGAAGGTGACAATCACAAGTTTTATCCAGAAAGCAGTGGGAATCCTTTGGAGGATTTTGTGGGATGGAGTGATATTTAAGTGATCGCCAAGGATGATTGCTTAAGCTGTGCATACGGCCTGATAGAGTGAAAAAAGAAAAGGTGACATTTTTTAGGAGTCATGAAAGGAGATGTGGCAGAGTTCCTCAAATGCTGCTATTGCTGAGACACTCTGGAGGTTTTCTACTTAAGAAAACAGATATGATCTTTAACATAGTTGATTTGGTCTCCAGCATGAGCCATGCATGCAATTTGCTACTTAAATCCAAAACGACTCTCCTTTGGAAGTACTTTATCATTTCTATTGCTGAAGCTTCCGGAGTAAACCCAAGTTAAGTGTGGCAACAAGAATCTTATAAGATGGATAAATTTATTTTATTACTCTCAAAAAATTGTTTCAAGAAGAATTAACGTTTATTTTGGCAAGACAGAGGCTTCATTGCAGCTATAATTAGTTAGAAGACTTTGAGGTTTATATTATGAACACTTTAAGAACTACTTAATTTATATGTTAATAATGTTAAAGTATAGATTCTATTACACCAAAAATATGAATATTTTAATGTTTTATAAAATTTATATCCTGACACTGCTAAAATTTAAGCTCTGTCTTGTTTTTTTTTTTCTTTATTACTTGCAGGGTCCGAGGTGTCAGGACCCCAGCTTTTGCCAGTAAGAGCGCTAAACGAAGTCTTCATTGGGGAGAGTCTGTCATCCAGGTACATTTACACCTGCGATCCTGAGTTTGGAACTTAATGCTTTAGTATTTCTTAAATACTTACTGAATTTCTGTAACCTAAGATTTGTGAATAATTAACACTATAACTAATAGAAATGAATTTGTAATAAAATATTTCTGAAACCTTCATTCATGTTAATTCATATTAAGAGGAAAGAAGGTTCTATGACCCAAAAAGTTTGTGAAAACCTAGGCCAAACAAAGTTATTCAGGTAATTCCCAGAACCTTTAACTTGTCATATAGGTGCATTTATATTTATCACATACATGTTTAAGGGAATGATATACTTACTAGGAATACATTTGCATTGATATAAAACTTTTATAGACAATCATATTAAAATTTACGTAATTGTCTTAACGTCCCTTAAAGCTGATTTCTTTGCTTGTTTTTATCCAGGATCCAGTTAGGGATCACGCATTATATTTGGCCACCGTGGCCCTTTGGTATTAAGGAAGGTCCTTAGCTGCAGCCCCGTTTTGTCATTCATGATACAATATTTTGAATGGTCTAAGCTAGTTTGCAGAATAACGCATCCCTTATTTTAGAACAGTGTGATTTCTTTTTTCTCTGCATGATTAGATTCAGACTAAACATTTTTGGCAGGAACACAACACACATAAGTGATAGTTGCATCCTTCTTAGTGTGACATTATAAGGCAAATACATTGACAGTTTAAGATTCATAACTTATTAGCAAAAACTTAAGGTTAATAAAGTTCTTCATTAAGAGTATAAATAACTAGTATATGTTTTCTTATGGATGAAGTCTGTTTTGTGGGTGTTGACTATAACGTAGGCTTAAATTGTCAGTAGGATTTTTTTTTTTTTGCAAAACTTTTTTTGTGTTTGTTACCAGTTATAAAATGACATTAGTTACGAGTTAGAAAGTGACTGATGTAATGTACAGGTAACTCTTGGTAGAACTTTAGGACTTGCTGCCTCCTTTCTGTATATCCAAGTAAATAAGAGGCTGAGGATTAGATTGAGTCCATGGCCCAGTGCCCTGCTCCCAGAACCATGGGGCCTCTTGAAGGCATTGCAGTTGATTTTCTAATTTACTGGGGAGAGTTCCACATACTCTAAAATTCTGTTTAAGTCATATCATTTCATAAGTTTAATTATGGTGAGAAAAATTTGTCTTAATTTAAAAAGATATCCATGATTTAGCCAGTGACTTAACTTACATAGTACCGAAAAGAAAAAAGCCTGATTCTACAGGATGACTTGAACAATTTTTTTGAGTAATTGTAATTATTTTGATTACTTTAATTTTAAACTTATTCAATAAAAATATATTGTGTACATCCCTGTGTAATATGGGAGCCACAAGGAATATAAAGATGAATAAGATAAAGATAGTGGTATCTTTATTTTTTTGGAAGGTAGTGGTAAAATGCATAATTTAAAAAGTTATTAAAAATAAAATTATTCTTCAAAGAAATAATATATTCTTTAAAGAACTTAAGTATAAAAATAAGTTTATCTTAACATAGTAAGACATACTGTATATAAAGTTTTTTCTTTTTCTGTATATCAAGTTTGAAGCAATATGGAAATGAATAATGGATACAAATGTATAGAATGATAGAAGAGAGAAGGAAGAAAATGCAACTAATCAGTAATATAATCTAGTTTTTATTGCTAAAGACGTAAGACAGAAGAGAACAAGTTTAAACGAGGTTGGAGAAAGTCTATTAAAATAAGTAGATAACAAAGGTAGGAATGTTTTATGAGTTTACTCTAGGGAAGACATTTAATGGCTTATATTATTCTGTTTGTATGTTTTGAAGGCTGTAACTTCTGAGAGCTTCTGCTACCATTGCTTTATAATTTGTACTTACCAAAAAATTAAATAACTTATAAAGGGAGGAAAACTGGGACAAGTTGATTGACTTTGGGCATTCAGTGAAGTCCCAGCAGGGGTTTTTAGATTGAATGCTTTTATTTTCTGCGGCAGTAGTAATTTGGTTGGTTACTCTTCTCAATAATACCTGATGCTGCTTGTTCTCGTCTCTTTGATGCCTCTCCTTATATCTTCACTGTGATAAGGGCAGCAGGGGGTTGTCTTCAGAATCTACTGAAAGAGGTTTCACTGTTGAAGATATTAGAACTTTTTTTAAAAAAGATTCTATGACATAGAGCCTTAGGCAGGAAGGAAATGATGAACACTTACTGGGTGCCTGCTGGGTGCCAGGTACTGTGTATACAATGGTCCCTCTTTCTATCGCGGTTCACTTATCGCGGCCTCACTGGATCGCGGGATTTAAAAGTATCATATTTAATTATTTATCGTGGATTTTTCGCTATATCGTGGGATTTTGTGGTACTGTATAGTAAATACTAAAATAAATGTAACGTTCCTACTTCACGGATTTTCACCTATCACGGGGTGGGGGAGCCTAGAACGTAACACCCGCGATAAGTGAGGGATCACTGTATTGTGTGTGCTATCACATTAATGCTCATAGCAACCCTGGGGGAAAGATGGTTGTACTTGCCAGGGAGACAATTGCAGTTGAGGTTTGGAGAGTCCAAATACCTTGCCCAGGATCGTGTCATTAGTTAGCATCAGAACTGTCATATAAAGCCAGTATTTCTGATTCCAGACCCTGCATTAGGCTTCATTGTGCCCGGCAGACTGAGGAGCCTTGCTTGGAAAATAGGAAGTGCACCGATATTATTCCTGCCTCATTTATAATGTTCTTAGATTTAAGAACATTTTAAAAGCCCATTTTTTTTTTCTTTTCTCCTATTTGTTCTAACCTAGAATGTCTTATTCTTGGGCTGTGGCAGTGGACAATTTAAGAAGAAGTATACCCACTCTAAAGGGACTGTGAGTTTTATTGCTGCCTTAAAAAATAATTTCCCTTAGACAAAAATCCTGAGTTGACTAATCTTGATAAACCTGCATGAGAGAATGACACTAAATTTGCTCATTGTTTTGGGCTCAACATCTCTCACCTGTTACTTTTCCTGCTCTCTCCCTGTGCTTCTTTGTCTCCACTCATTTCTGTAACCCCTCGTTTTTATGTGATTCTGGCTTAATAGCGGCCATTCCAATCATTGAACGGGCTCCTAATGTGACTAAAATTCCTAATTTTCTAAGAAGACATAATAAGGCTACAAAATAGATGAAATATGAATATTAAGCCTGCTATTTTTTACTTTTATGAAGAATGCTAAGTTTGGAGAAAAAATGAAAAGGAGTTGTGTCATGTGAAACCAACACAAATTCAGAGCTTGGCAGGAGAAATTGAAAGGATTAGAATAAGAGTTAAATTGTCCATTGAGTGTTAGTGTTTGCAAGTATCTCTCGTAATTGATTGTTTTGAAAAGCTATATTTTATTAAGGGTTTATTTTAACTTTTTTATTTGTCAGAGAATAACCCAGTGGTGATTAGTGACACCACTATTTTAAGATATAACTTACAAAATAGGCTTTTACATGTTTGAAAGGCACTATGGATAGTTGCAAACCATTTATTCTTTCATGGAATTAGAGAGTAATGTCATTTTTGCTGGTGTCAGAAAGCCCATTTGATTGCATTTTGTGAAATGCTCTAAGAAATATAAATCCTTAAAGAAATTAGTTTTCATTTTATCTCTAGGTTTGCTTACTAGTTCCATACTGGTTGAGATTTTTCTTTAGAACTTGCTAGCTTACTATCAATTCAAAAAGCACAACAGTATGAAACTGAACAAAAATTTAGCAGAAACTCTTGGTAACTGGAAGGATTCTATACAGACTTACATATGTTGAGGACTAGCTGCCAAGAAAGAAACTCTCCAAAGAATGGTGTTTTCTTTTTGAATTCTGAAATAAGGCTCTATGTATGTTGGGAGTCCATAAAAGCAGTAGCAGCAATGCTGGGTAAAAATTTAGAAGCCCCTTGTTTGAAATTTTAAAGTATTGATAGAAAGGAACATATAGATGAGAGAAGGGTGCAGACATGCAGATTTTTTTTTTTTTTTTTTTACTTTCTCACTTAATGTTAGAATTAGCATCATGATATGTGTGCCTACTAAGGTATGTCTAAGTCAGGCTGACCTACTTAGGTGTCATCAGTTCTGAAAAAGACTGTGTTTGTCTTATTAAATGTGAGCCTTAAGTTCAGCAAATCCAATTTTATATTCTCAATTCTTAGGGCTTCCTACTATGAGATTTCAGTTGACGATGGTCCATGGGAAAAACAGAAGAGCTCAGGGCTCAATTTGTGTACTGGAACAGGATCAAAGGCCTGGTGAGTAGCTTGGGATGTTGCTTATCAACTTCTGTGACATATTTTAAGTAGTGTGACTTCCTCATTCTGCCATATCAGCATCTCTGAGGCCTCTGATACCCAGGAGGACACTGTTGGCTGGCGGAGTTTCAGTCTCACTCGTGGGCCAGGTCTAGCGGTCTTGCCTTCACTTCTTAGACAAGCTGCAGCCTAGTTGTGGTTGTCACTTGGGCATTATTTAGTGAGGTACTAGATGTGTAAAGAGAAAAAAGAAAATGAGAAATGTTTTCTGGTACTACATATTTTTAAATGAAGAATATTTTAAGTACTAGTAAAGAAATGAAAACAATGTACAATACAAAAAAGCATGTGCTGGAGGTTTGTCCATTAACGGTCTAACCAGAGTGTACCCTGCCGCCTCTTTCTGGGTGGTGCTTCCAGGCACACCGGCAGGTGCCTCCCGGGGTTCTTTGCTGCAGTCTTCTCCCCTGAATACAGAATCATGTTCTCAGATTACCTTGCAGATAAAATGGTCATAGCTTTTCAAATTTAGTGCATTTAAAATTTAGTTTACAATTTTTGGTTTTTCTGCCTGTGTCCCTTGCATTGCTTAATAGTTTCACTGTTTACCCTGAGTTCGTGCTCTAGAGAAAAAACGTTTTTCCTCCAAACCTTGCTCTTAGAACTGAGTCTCCTCCATGTTCTCCCCTCTCCACATACCAGTCTCTAAATCCAGTCAGTGGCATTTCTGAAGTCCTTGTCCCCCTTTTTCAGTTTCTACTGCTCTTTCTTTGGCCCAGGCCCCTGACTCTTTAGTGAATATTCTCCCCCCCCCCCTCTATTCTGCAGGCTGTCATCCATGCTCCCAACACAGGTAAAATATGGTTCTACCCCGTCTGTGCTTTAAAATGCTCATTGATTCCTGTGTTCAGATTACTTAGTCTGTTGTATAAGGTCCTTTAATGACCTTAGGCACCTTGCCAGCCTGTTACTGCTCTGTCCCAACCCATCAGCGCACTGCACACACTGCAGGCTACTTGCAATTCTCAGCACAGGCCATGTTCTCCGGGCTTTTTGTTTTCTGCTCAATGCAGCTTCTTTCTGCATCGGGTACTTGAACACACCCCACTTTCTCACTCCTGGCTGAGAAATCCAGTCTTCAGCTGTCATTCTCTGGAGGAAAACTTTACTAAGAGGTAGTTCCTTTCATAAGCATAATTAATCCCTTTCTGTCCTCCCCCGCGCTTTCCTTCCCTCATAGCACTTCCCACCTTATTAGTTAGCTCATGAGCTAATGTCCAGCTCGTTTGAGCAACTTGGGCATTTAGGATGGCTCTAGTGGTTGGTTTTTGGGTTTTTTTCTGAAATTTTTTGTGTGTGCATAGCTTAATACCTAGTACATATTCATGCAGATATTTTTTGGAATAAATGACTACATACTCACAAATAGTGCTTATCAAATTGTGATCTTAAGTTTGGATAGTTTAAAATGGAGTTTTACTTCCTGTTTTTCAACATTTTTAAAGCTATTTATCATAGAAAATTTCAAATATATACAAGAGTCCTGTGTACTCATTAGCCAGATTCCGTAGTTACCAACACATGTCCAGTCTTGTTTCCTCTGTTCCCCTGTATCTCCTTTTATCCCGTATTATTTTGAAATAATTTTCAGACATCATATCACTTCATCCATAAGCACTCAATAACTTAACATCTTTAAAAAAACAACCCTAGTCTTTAATCAAATAAATGAACCTTTGGAAAAAATGAGGAGTGTCATTTAAAGAGATTGGTTAATATCTTATTTTCCTGAGGATCAGTGAGAACTACATTTCTAAAATGACTTTTCTAATAATTATTTGAAACAGTGAATTTTTTTAAGTATATTTTATTGATTATGTTGTTACAGTAGTTCCAATTTTTTTCCCCTTTGCTCCCCTCTTTGGCTTCACCCTTTCCTGTATTATTCTTAACATCCCCCTGTCTATTTTGTACCAACCGATTATGCTTCTTAATCCCTGCACCATTTCCCCATTTCTCCTCCACCCCCCTCCCAGCTGATAACCCTCCAAATGATCCCCATACCTATAATTCTGTTCCTATTCTGGTTTGCTTAGTTAGGTTTTGTTTTTATTTTTTAGATTCAGTTGTTGATAGTTGTGAGTTTGTTGTCATTTTACTGTTCATAGTTTTGATCTTTTTCTTAAGTAAGTCCCTTTGACATTTCATATAATGGCTTGTTGATGATGAACTCCATTAGCTTCATCTAGTCTGGGAAGCACTTCATCTGCCCTTCCTTTCCAAATGATAGCTTTGCTGGATAGAGTAATCTTGGCTGCAGGCTGCTTTTCATCACATTGAATACTGCTTGCCAGTCCCTTCCTGCTTGCAAAGTGTCCTCTGAGAAATCAGCTGATATTCCTATAGGCAACCCTCTGTAGGCAACTCTCCACCTCTCTCTTGCTGCCTCCAGGACTCTGTCTTTATCTTTCACTTTTGGCATTTCAATCATGATGCGTCCTGGTGTGGTCCCCTCTGGGTCCAGCTCGCCTGGGACCCTCCGTGCTTCCCAGACCTGTATGTCCATCTTCTTTGGAAAATGTGGGAAGTTTTCCTCCTTTTTTTCAATTCTTGCTTCCTCATCCTGCACTGGCTGACTGTTTTTTACTTCTTTACCTTCCAAATTATTGATTTGAACCCCGGTTTCCTTCCCTTCACCACTGGTTTCTGTGGATTTTCCTTCGTTTCACTTAGCATAGCCTGCACTTCTTCTCTTATGCGTTTGCCGTACTCAAGGATATCTGTCAAGCCTGTGAGCATCTTTATCACCAGTGTTTTGAGCTCTGCATCTGTTAGGTTGGCTATCTTCTCGTAGCTTAGTTCTCCCACTGGAAGCTTGATCTGTTCCCTTTTTTGGGCCATACTTCTCCATCTCCTCATTCTGACAGGCTCCTGTGTTTGTTTGCCTCTGCATCCCAGATAGAGCTGTCGCTCCTGTTATGTTGTAAGGGGAGGAGCCTTAGGGATTCGTCAGTACAGGGCAACCTGTTGCACCACGTTGTGGCGCTGTATGTGGGGGACGGGTCTGAGAGGGAACAATGCCACCTGCCCAGTACTCACCCCTTTTCCAGGCACCTCTCCCACTTCCACACTGGACTGGTGCCCCTCCAGCTGCTGCCCTGGCCGTCGTTCCCAGAGTGGGTGGGTCTTCGGATGTTCTAGGACCATGGGGGCCCTTTAAACAAGCGGACTCTGCCCCAACCCCCACTGGTTTGCACAGTCAGAGGCAATGAGGCTTTATTTTCCCCAGTGCTGGGACCATGAGCTGCAAGGTCCAGTGAGGAGCTGGGAATGCTCCCCAGGTGTCCCTCCTGACTTTTTAAAATGTGTGACTGCTTTCTGCCGGCCTGCTGCTGCCGCTGCTGCTGCCACACCACACCTTGTCCTCTCTGCCCCGGCTCCGTCCCTCCTACCTGTCTGGATGAGTATTTCTTCTTTATGTCTTTGCTTGCTGGACTTCCATGCAGTTTGATTTCCTGAGACTTCAGGTTGTCTCTAGTTTTGAGGTAGTTGTATTCCTTCTTAGCTTTCGAGGGAGACGCAGTGTGTCTGTCTACGCCTCCATCTTGGCCGAAAGTCCCCGAACAATGAATTTAATCACATAATATGTTATAAAATTATTTTGCAGCCATCTCATTAGTTGACAACATTACAACTGACAGCTTCAATTTATCATAACATTTATTTTTGCTCAACATGACCTGTTAGTTGTTGGAAACTGGATTGAGAATTAGAAATAGTTTTTCAAACCCTTTCCCTTTTCATCCCTGATGTTCTCATCCTTTGAAAATGGGAAAAATGGTGTAATTGAAAAGTGCTGACCTGGAAGTTAGGAGACCTTGCTAATCCACTGACTAGCTTTGTCACCTTGTGCAGGTTTTCTTTTCTCTAGAACAAGGGAAATGGAACCGATAAGTAAGATTACTTGATCATCTGAACTTCTGTGGTTGTTTTATTTTGTGCATTATAATGCAAACTATCAGCTTTTTAGTCCCTGCTACTTTGAATGTACTGTGCTAGGTACTTTTTATATATTGACTATAATCCTTAGAGAAATTCTGCAAGAAAGTAGCAGTATCCCTGTTTTGTAAAGGAAGAAATTGAGGCTTAGCCAGGACAAATAATTAGGCTGAAGTCACACAATAAGTGTCAGCCCTGGACACAAGCGTAGGAGTGTTTGCCAGCTTTAAGTGGAGGTCACACATATGAAAGATGAGTCACTAGGTTGTTTTGAAGAACTACCAAAGTAAAGATAAGCAGTCTTAGAGAAATATGCTTATGTATGTTAAAGGCAGGGGGCTCTGACTTCTGCCCTGTGTGTGTGTGTGTGTAATTTTGATACTTTTTTAGTTTTCAGCCTTTCAATAGGGAGACGAGCACAAAGTAGAGCCTTTCTGTTGTAAAGTGTCCCCCACACCACTTCTGAGCATCTTCTTTGTTCCCACCTAAGTATATTATTTAATTTCTCCAAAATATTCTGGAAGTAGGAGACTCTATTAATAGAGTATACAGAGTCTCAGAAGTTAACTGACTTGCTCAAAGCCATGTGGCTAATAAATGGTGAAGGCAGGATTTAAATTCTATATAAACTGTATACCCCTGGAAAAAAGAAAGGCGGTTGGCCTGTTTCCTCTACTATTCTTTTTAATTCTTGTTACTGATGGATAAGTTTGTTTTGCTCTGTGACCTTCTTAGCTCTTGCATTGCATATGTATAATAACTCAGGGTAAGCTAGCTGTTGTGACCCCCAATCTCAGTGGTTTAACAATAGAAGTTCATTTCTTGCTCTTGGAAGTCCAAGTGGGTGTTCCTAATTGGCAGGTGACTGTCCTCCAAGCAGTAAGTCAAGAGCCAGACTCCTTCCATCCTGCAGCTCTGCCGTCTTTTAAATGTAGCGGCTGAAGTCACTGCTCAGTCACATCAGGCCACAGGAGGCGGAAGAGCATGCAGGCCATGTGTGGGAGGTTTATGAGCCAGGCTTAGAAGTGCCGTCCATGACGGCTGCTCCCATTCCCATGGCGCAGTGGCAGAGGGGATGGAAAATAGGTATAGCCTGTGTTCCCAGCGGAATAGCTGTCCCATCTTAACATTTCCAAAACTTCTTTCACAGGACATAGGATGTAGGGGTTATGTTGTGTAGCAGCTGTCTCTGAGTCGTTGCATTATTATCTCAGTCCCTTCCCGTAGTGGAACAGGATTTGCTGCATACCGGAGATGAGACATGCTTCTGTTTCTGTTCTTAAGGCTGTCCCCAGTCCTCATACTCCGTGCATTCCATCCTAGCAGACTGAAGTCAGGGTGAGGAGGAGTTCTTAGTGAAGAAAGGTTTACTAGCTGATGAAGATAGGAGACTCAGTCTGTCTTAAACTTCGGTTGTCTTTAGTACAAGGTACATCTGGTTTCACACGGGAACTCTTAGAATGGTGAAGGTTATAGAAAAAAGTGGTCATGTGCCAGCTAACACCTGCTTAGTTATATAGTTTGTCCTTGGTGTAGAATATAAACCACTTCTAAAGATCAGGTGAATTGTCTGAGATCCAAATTCTAACCACAGGAAAATAGTCTTAATTTAATTCCATTTCAGAGGATTTGGTTTGGATTGGTTTGCGGTATCCCTAATAATAGTTTTTTTGTTTTCTTTAGTTAAATCTTAATTATGTTAAGGAGATAATAGTTACTAAAATCTTTTGCCCTTTATGTATTTTAATTCAGTGGAATCCTAATATACATAGCTCATATTTATGTGACTTTTAGACTTAAAATGGAGAGAATTCTAAAACAGTATTTTCCAATAAGGTGAATATTCACAGGAATTAGAATATAACATATATTTCCCTTGCATTTGACATTTTCATTTAGTGTCGTGTTCTTGCCATGGGCCAGGTAGTGACCTAAGTGCTTTATGTCTCAGTGTGTGTGACGTTGAGAACTTTATACTAAACAATAAGAAAGTCAGGACACTTAACGTATTTTGCTTTATTACGAAATATAGTAAGTATGAGCAAAGATACACAGGGATGAATGAGCTTGGTATGGTCAGAATGTGAAATTGGGGGGCAGAATGGTGAAAGATAGAATAAGCAAGGGACAGATTTTAGATTTTTGTAGCGGAGGGATTTGGTTTGTGAATGACCACAAATTTTTAAAATTTGTGTATCTGCATTTTTCTTGAGAATGTTCAAAATATTTTCACATTTCTTAAAATGTGAAGAATATAGGGTTCGAATGATATATGGAGTATTTATTGCTCCCCCCTCAAAAAATGTTGAGTCACTAAATTAGTTTAGAGTTGTGTGACTCATTATATTATTTCTTTTCATTGGGATTGTCTGATGGGGTCATGGGAGAAGTGTGTAAGGCAGTAGAATAATTCTAAGTTTTCTAGAGGATAAAAAATAAACAAAACCTTTCCTTAACCATCTTCATAGATCCCAGGACAGAGCTACTTTTAAAAGTTATTCATGTTTGTGTTAACATATGTTTTTAAGTGGTTAAGTAAGGCATCGTACTGGCAAAGGATTTCTCACCTTTAAGGAAGCTGTTTTGTGATTTAGAGATATACTTAACACATGTTAAAAATAAGTAGTATAAAAGGTTATATAATGAAAAGCTAGTCTCTTTACTCTCACATCTCTGGTCTAATCTCTAGACACAGTCACCATACTTATGTATAATTGTTTTTTTTTTTTAATAGAAATAAAATACAGAAGTAACATATATACTATATAACGGCTTTGGTTTTTCAACCTAATATATGTTATCTCTCCATATCAGTGTATGTAGTTCTATTTTATTTTCTTTAATATATATGTAGTACTCGGCTGAGTAGTCATAATTTATTTAACCACCTTGTTGCTACATATATTTGAGTTTTGCTACATAGAGTTATTTTGCTATTACAAACAATGCTTCAGTAAATATCCTTGTATATGCCTGTGTATTATATATGCAAGTATCTTTTAGGATAAATTACTAGATTCACTTTATTTTTTAATTATATTGTATTGGTTATGCTATTACAGTTGTCCCAATTTCCCCTCTTTGTGCCCCTCCACCCAGCACCCCTCATGCCCTCAGGCAATCCCCCCACCATTGTTCATGTCCAAGGGTCATGCATATAAGTTCTTTGGCTGCTCCATTTCCTATACTGCACTTTACATCCCCGTAGTTATTCTGTAACTGCCTACTTGTGCTTCTCAGTCTCTTCTTTTCTGCACCCCTTCCCCCATACCTTTCCCAGCTCAACGCTCTCGTTATCCACGATTCTGCCTTTGTTCTTCTTGTTTGCTTAGTTTGTTTTTTTATATTCGATTGATGATAGATTCGTATTTACTGCCATTTTCTTGTTCATAGTTTTGACCTTCTTTTGTTAAATAAGTTGCTTTAACATTTCATATAATAATGGTTTGGTGATGGTGAGCTCCTTTAGTCTTTTTCTTGTCTAGGAAGCTCTACCTGCCCTTTGATTCTAAATGATAGCTTTGCTGCATTAGAGCAATCTTGGCTGTAGTCTCTGCTTTTCATGATTTTGAATATGTCTTGCCTATCCCTTCCAGCCTGCAAAGTTTCCTTTGAGAAGTCAGCTGATAGTCTTATGGGAACTCTCCTGTAGTTAACTAACTGCTTTTCTCTTGCAGCTTTTTAAGATTCTCTCTTTATCTTTAACCTTTGACATTTTAATTATGATGTGTCTTGGAGTGGGCCTCTTTGCATCCATCTTGTTTGGGACTCTCTGTGCTCCCTAGATTTGCATGTCTATTTCCTTCACCAAACTAGGGAAGTTTTCTTTCATTATTTTTAAAAATAGTTGTCCAGTTTCTTGCTCTTTCTCTTCTCCTTCTGGTACCCCTATGGTGCAGATGTTGGACCTCTTGAAGTTGTCCCAGAGGCTGCTTACACTATCCTCGTTTTTTTGCATTCTTCTTTCTTGTTCTGATCAGTTGTTTTTTGCTTCCTATGTTTCAGATTATTGATTCTCATCTTTATCCACTCTACTGTTGTTGCTTTGTAAATTGTTTTTTATTTCAATTAGTGTATCCCTCATTTATGACTGGATCTTTTTTATGCTGTTGAGTCCTCAATAAGTTCCCTGAGCATCCTTATAACCAGTGTTTTGAACTCAGCATCTGATTGCTTATCTCCATTTTGTTTAGTTCTTTTTCTGGCATTTTGATCTGTTCTTTCATTTGGGCCATGTTTCTTTGTCTCCTAATTTTGTCAACCTCCCTGTGTTTGTTTCTATGTATTGGGTAGAGCAGCTATGACCCCATGTCTTGGTAGCACGGCCTAATGTAGTAGGTGTCCTATGGGTTCAGTGGCACAGCCTCCCCTACCCCCCAAGTTGGGCACTTGTGGTGAGCCCTTTGTGTGGGCTGGGTACACCCACCTCTGGTAGTTGACCATTGATTGCTGTGGGCAGGTCAATGAGAAGGATTTAACCAGGCCAGTCAACTCTAAGAACTGGCTGTGACTGCTGACTACCAAGCTCCACCCTCCATGGAGGATCAGCTATGCAGGGGCAGGGTGGTGGTGCTCCGATGTGGTCTGTAGCTGTCAATGGGGTGCACAGGCTCTGGGGTTTCCTGGGTGGTGCTTGCCAAGTTCAGCCCTGACCTGTGTTCTGCCCAGGGCCATCCTGCCTGAGCTGTAAAGCGATCTGAGATGGCTGCTACTTGTGCTGGGCTTGGAGCTTCCCAGGGAAAGCCAAGCTGTGGACCTAGGCTGGCTGTTGCTAGTGCCTGGCCTGGGGCCACTTAGCAAGAGGTACAGGGGCTGGGGACTCACTTGAGACTGGCTTTTATTTGTTTGAGAGGATTTAGGAAGTTGTGAAGCATGAGCCAAGACCAGCCATTTATGTGGAAAAGTCACTGTTAGCAGCTTGGGTGGGCCTGTGAGTTGGGTGGGATGGAGTCTTGGGATCTTCAGGGCGGGGCAAACAGTGTTAGGTTGATGGAGTCTCAGATATGGCACCTGCCCTCTGGCTCTTTGGCTCTGTGGGGAGAGGGCTCAGAAAAGGGACAATGGCCTCTTCCTGCCTTTTTGTTTGGGGGAAGCTGTCACCCAGCTCTTGCCTTGATGCCAGACACTAAAGTTCCTCCTTTTGTGCCATTGGTGCCTTTCAAGCTGCTACCCCAGTGCTGGAGCTCAGAGGGAGAGAGTCTGAGTAGGTGAGTCTGTGTGTGGGTCTTTAAGAGGAACTACTTGGGGCTCTAGCACTTTCTTCCACCGACTCAATCGTTGCTGGTTTTTGCAGCCAGAGTTATGGGGATTTATCTTCCTGGCACTGGAACCCTGGGCTGGGGGTTCTCGTGTGGGGCTGGGAGTCCTTGCTCCTGAGATATCCCTCCCGGATGTTTATCCACCGCACGTGGATGTGGGACCAGCCCATTTATGTCTCTGCCCCTCTACCACGCTGGATGAGCGTGGTTTCTTTAATTGGTAGTTGTCAGACTTCCATGCAACTTGATTTCTGATGGTTCTGCATGATGGTTCCATAGTTGTCATTTTGATGTGGTTGTGCGAGGAGGGGAGCCATGTTTACCTACGTTGCCATATTGACCAGAAGTCCTGTTTTCCAAATATGTTCATTTGTAACTTCTATAATGCCATCAGTGTGTGGGAATACTTCTTTTCCCATACCCCTACCAGTATGTTATCAGTTTTTAATTCTTGCACATCTGAGAAAAAGCTTATTTTAGTTTGCTTTACTTTAAGTGTAAGACTGAACGTCTTTTTGATTTAGGCCTATGAGTTTTCCACATACTTTGCCTATTTTTTAAAACAGGGTGAGGTGGCCTTTGGTGTTTTTTTCTTGATAATTTCTAAAAGTTTTGGTATATTAATTAGACTATTCCTTTTTCATTTTTACTATGTTTTTAGAATTAAAACAAGAAAGAATTTATGTGGTGTTTGTTTCTAGGTCATTCAATATTAACAGGGTTGCATCTCAGGCTGTGGAAGATGTTTTAAATATTGGTGAGTACCAAAAGAGCTATTATATAATTATGCTATGCTATATGGTCTGTATGTTTTATGATGTTAGCTATTATATGATATGAAACATTTAATTAAGATATTTTCCCTGTTTCCTTTTTCAATAGTAAAAAGACAAGGAAATTTAAGTCTTCCATTGAACAGAGAACTGATAGAGAAAGGTCAGTGACAAATTATTAAAATTACTGATGGTTTCATTTAAGTTCTGTATCAGTTTTAGAATGTTATTGTGACATGTACTTGTCTGATTAGCAAAGCGTAGTACCTTTCTTTTTTTTTTTTGACTCAAACTTGCTTTTAATATCCCTTTAAATATATTTAAGTAATGTCACATTTAAAACTGGACTTCTCTATTATGATTTTTGTCAACCATGAAACACCACCTCTATGTCAGAAACAGCGTAACTGCACATATGTCCTGGGGACAGGAAAAGATAGGAGAATACGCATCTGGCAGAGAGGAAGCGCACATTTACGCTCAGCGTGTGCTCAGCAGCCTCGGGATGGAGAGGAACTCGGAGCTGAGAACGCCTGTGCTTGCATTCACTGAAACGTTCCGTTTGACCTTCTCCTGCCTGCTCCTTCCCAGTTACTTCAGAGTGCCTGGTCCTGGTGGGAGAAAGGGTATTGATCAGGGACTTTGAATATCTGGGTTCTAGTCCCTGACCATCCAGTGACCCAGTGAAACCACGGCGAGACTGTGTGTGATTCCCCACTCCTCTCCCTCCTCTACCGTAAAACGAGGGCGGGAACGCAGGTCACAGGTACATGAGGAGTCTTCACATTTGTTCTTTAACCTTTATTTTTAAAAATATGTGAATTCTTAAGTTCTGAAAAACACATTCATTTGATTTGCATATGAAATTTTAACACACGGAGGTCTACTCACTACGAGGATCCTTGTACAGACCTCAAACTATAAAGCTTTTTTCACTGTCTCCGTTAAACTGAAGAGCATCCTTTATATGAAGATTTTATTTGAAAAAAACAACAAAAAACCAAAACTTGTTTATAGTTCCATCTACCTACTTTTGTAAGGATTTGTTAAAATATGCAATCAAAATAAAATGTAGACACAAAGTGGTCAGCGCATGTAAGATTAAAACTGTCACTCATCCATAAACAGCACTTGAATTTGAGACTTACCAGAATAACTTCAGTCTTGTTGGTTGTCTTTAAAAAGACTTGGCAATGACTTAGAAATGCATGATAAGTATTTTAACAGTGTCAATTCATGTATCTATATGTTTGGATTTCTACACGAGAATGCCTTCATTGGAGTGATGGCCTGCCTTTAAAATAATTTGCAAACAAGTCTACATTTCTGAAGTTCCTTTCATTTCTCTAAAGTGGGCTCTGTTCTCTTTCCTCTCAATTTGAGACCTAAAAGGTTATTTTAATCTTGGCTTATTTAATGCTAAATGCATTAGCATTAAATCTATATCAAAGAAAGAAAAATTAGGCATTCATAGTAATTGAGTCATTATGTACTTTAACTTAAAACATAATGTATATAGGCCAAATGAAATTTATATCAGGCATGTACATCAATTTAAGGGTACATAGTAAAGTGACTGATTTTTCCCTTAATAAACAAACTGCTTTACTGAATGAACATTAACTTTGAAGATCTGATATCTTCAGAGGCCATAGTGAATGCTAGAGCTGCAGCCCCTTTACGCTTCTAGAAGTACTTTCTTCAGAGCTAGCGCATACTTTGTGTGTGTGCCCAGAGAGGTAAATTCTTATTTTTGAAAATGAATTAGATTTTTAAAAAAGAAGCCAAGAATTCAAATGAAATTCCTGAAAATAAGGTAGATTTTCTGACAGTCTTACGTCTTTTAACGTGCTCCTCAACTAAGCCATTTTCCACCATTGTTTCCAGAACAGTTGGACCAGCTGTGCTGCGCCTGCCTAGTCTCAGTGCCTCTTGGTTAAAGGGGAGGCGGGTCCCAATGATTCCTACAGCTGCCTTCAGTAATGGCATTTGCAGTAGTGAAAGCATATTGTCTGTCTTTGTTTGAGATTGCATGTGATATCAAGACTGTTAATTTATAATTATACTTATGAACTCTTTGACATGGTATTAGGGAAAGGAACTTGGCAGGGGACTATGGCAACTCAGATTCCATTTTTGAGTGCCATAAACTAGTTCCTTTATTTTTAATTACTAGCTTTGAATTTTTTCATTTTTCTAAAGTGCACCTATTCTATATTGTGAGTGATGTAGGCGTCTGTGGATTAATCTTGGAACCTAGTCCTGATTTATAAGGTTTTTTATTTTTTAAATGGAAGTGAGTCCCAAGCAACTTGATACCCAATGGACCTTTGGAACAGACTGCTTTTAAGTTGGGGTAGCATCTATTTTTCATTTTTCATTTCTCAAGTGACCATATGTTATCGAGTGTGCTAATAATACTTGTTTTCCTTTCTTCATAGTAACAAACGAATATAATGAATCACTGCTCTATAGTCCAGAAGAACCAAAAATACTTTTCAGTATTCGAGAACCAATAGCAAACAGAGTTTTCTCAAGCAGTCGTCAGCGCTGTTTCACCTCAAAGTAAGCGTCCAGAGTCTGCTTTCCTCCCTTGTAACGACAGCGCACCCTTGGTTTTAAAAGTGTTCTATTTCACTGAAACTAAATCTGGTGGGAGAACTAGAAATGGAACTAATGAGGTGTCATGCTGACCTGGCTAAAACAATGTTTTCTTTTAAACCGAATGTGCCATTTTAGCGAAAATAAAATTTAAATGAACGGAAGGGGTATAGTTACTTAATAGGGTGACGTGGATTTTTTGTAATGCATTTAGACTACAATAAGATTGGATTATCATTTTAAAAGAAACTGACTGGAAGGCAACTTTTTTCATATGCTCTGGAATAAAAGCAGGATAAGCATTTATATAAAACCTAAACTGTACAGCAGTAAGCCTTTAGAGTAGGATTCATGTCTTTTCCCTTCCACATATGCCATGTTAGATAAAAATTAGGGGTTTTAAAGAAACTGCTATTTAAGGTTAAGAAAACTTATTATTTAACGAGATATATGTTGCTTTCTGCTTAGGGTTTGTGTTCGTTCTCGTTGTTGGGATGCCTGTATGGTTGTGGATGGAGGAACTTCTTTTGAGTTTAATGATGGAGCAATTGCTTCAATGATGATCAGTAAAGAAGATGAGCTTCGAACTGTGCTTCTAGAACAGTGAAGGATTTCCTCATAGGAACACATCTGATTCCCAGAAAAATACTTTACCTATAGAAACAGACTATCAGTCATAAATCTACAGGTTTTGGTTATTGTTGAGACTGGTTGGCCCTGGGCTTAATAAAGGCGACTAAGAAACTGGGATTTGTGTCCTTCTTCTGCTGGATCCTGATGGAAGAGATGGCCACTGGGTAAGAAAATGGATGGACTACACTGTTTAGAATTGATACCAGTGAAATTTCTGTTTTGCTTATGATTGGTATCCAAGAGTGCTGATATCTTTTTGGATTTAGAAAGATAGGTTCAAATAAAGGATTAAATGCTTAGGGTTTGTAATTTAACTGTACAACTTTGTTTTTCCTTCCCTTTCCTCCTTCCTAACTCGGTGGAATTGTTCAGAACAAATACAAATCATTTGACTAGTGTATATTTTTTTACAGCACCTAAAAATCAAGATTTAAAAAAAGTTTTGATGATTGGGAATTTTGATAAATTCTGACATTGACCTAATTGAAGTAGGTGTAAATGTGTTTTTATACTTACTAAGAATTTTCTAATTTCAGAATGCACTGATAACTAGTATGACTATTGATTTAAGAAGTTCAAACAATCATTTTTGAAATTTATAGTTTATTTAATTGACTTGCAGGTTAATTTTGACAATGCTGAGTGAATTAAAGTACATATAACTGGACAAAATCAGGATGCTGTTACAAATGTATTACCCCATAGTTGTTTTAGGTCATAGACAATTTTTATTTAAAACTTTCTAACATGCATTCAAAGACTAAAAGGATAAACTGATTAGACATATTCCACTAGGAGTTTGGTCAAACCTTTAAAAAGTATTTTTATCTATTTTTAATATCATGGTCGTTTTCAGCTAGCTCATATTCCAAGTTTCACACATTAGGCTTTGGAGGATAAAATGTTATGGCTTTTCTCTGCCTGCCCCCCATGAGAGTTTCTTTATTTTTGGAGGACACTATTTTTATCTAATTCTTGATAGACTTATGTGTAATCCCAGAATTTTCACAAAACACCTATTGTGTCATGAGACCATTGGTAGTCTCATGCCATTTATTCAAAGTTGTATTTTTTCACTTGCTATTAAAAACTTACATTCAATCATTGAAATATTTATTGAATAGCCTTTCTGTGCCATGTACTGTATCAATTGCTGGATATACATTGATGAATGAAACAGACCCTGTCCTGATAGAACTTGACTCGAGTGAGCTCAGAAGTAAACTCTGTAAAAGCTACGATGTATAATCAAATTGAGTCCTCTTAGTTTTGCCAACATTTAACATGTTCTTGTCAAATGTTCTATATAAATGTTACTACATAAAAGTAATCTAGGTTTTCACGTATATCCAGAACAAGAATCTGTTTTTCTTCAGTTAAGCAAATCTGTATAGACACTCATTGGCAAAGAGTTTATGTGATACATGCAGTAAAAATTAGTGTTTCCCCAGATCTGGTTCTAGATTCCGGTTTAATTTAAAAATGATATACTTAAGATCTACTTTATAAAGTGAAATTCTACACTGTAGAAACTCTCCTAGTAGGTTTAAAATGCCTTGACAAAAATGCCAATTCAGTCTTCAATATCAAGGAAATCTGATTGTCCATATGGTACTATGTATCTGTTAATATGTAACATATTAATAGGTAACGTCTGTGTAAAATTGTTCATAAGCCATATTTTAAAGGTTTAAAAATGCTTAATGTGCTCCATTTGTAACATAACTTCTAATATTTCTGCTATGTGGTGGGGATTTATTGGTAAAAGATGCTGAGAGGCAAAAGATGTTGGAGTAGCAAAAATGGTTTTATGAATTAACCTTTAATGGCAACAAGATGTGAATAAAACTAAACTGTTATTATCTCCTCTTTCTGATGTCATTTATTTTCTTAACTCTTATGGGATCATTATTTGAAAACCTGGTTTTCCCAAAATGTTATGTTTCAAGTATTTGTGCCCACTGCTAGGTATTCTTCTTTGCCCTGTTGACTTCATTCATTGCTAATCTCTGACACAGAACCAGTTTGTTATTTACCCAGGATAAAGTGCTTACCTAGTAGGTGTAGAGACTCTTCAAATAATTTTGACTTAATATTTTTGATGCCCCTGTGTATTTATGTTTATGGCCCTAGTAAATCAAATCATGGGACAGCAGTGGTAACAAAAGAGAGGGTTGCCTTTTTGCTTGTTCAGGATTAGGGTATCCAGTGAAAAGGGATTCTAGTTTCCCCAAGACCCCCAAACTAGTATCCGTCCTTATATGCTCTGTACCTTCCCCTGTGCATTTATTCAGTCAATGTCCTCCACACTGTAGTTCTTCAGTAAAGGTGGGAATTGCAGTTGAGTTCACCAGGATGGAAAGGACACAGTGTTGTCACTATCCAGAAATAAAGATTTTGCACTTGGCCAGTGTCCCTCATCTCTCTGCAGCTTGTAGCTAAGGTATAGAAGAGGGAGAAATCAAGGGCCGGAGACAGACGTGAACATCATAAAAATGACAGCCAGGTGTTATGTCTCTTAATGGAAGAATATATGTATCAAGTATCTCCTCCTAAAAACAAAACAAAAAAAGCAACAAAAAGGACCTTGATAAGATAAGCCTATAGATCAGGTTTCTCAATGCTGCACTGTTGACATTTTGGATCAGATACTTTTTTGTTGTGCAGAGCTCTCCTGTTTAGTATAGGACGGTTCCCAGCATCTTAGTCTTTACCCACTATATGCCAGTAACACCCCTCCACTTTTGACAACCAAAAATATCTTCAGATATTACCAGGTGTCTCCTGGGGTGCAAAATCACCCTTGATCTAGAGCTGCTTGCTGCTAGATCTGATTGCCAATTTATGGAAATAGGAGACATTAATCTGTTAAGTGTCACTTCATAGATTACATCAGCAAAATCCAGAATGTAGAACACAGAACGAAGGACAAAGAACCTAGTTTCTTCAATAAATAAATTGCAAGAAAAAAGAAAGGGAGGGGAACCCAAAGATTAAGAGTTGAGACTTATCAATCATTCCTAGCTAGAGCAATTAGGCAAGAAAAAGAAATGGCATTCAAATTGTAAAGGAGGAAGTAAAACTCATTATCGCAGATGATATATAGTCAAAAAGCCCTAAAGACCTTACTAAAAAACTGTTAGAATAAGTGAGTTTAGTAAAGTTGCAGGATACAAAATCAATACATAGAAATCTTGCATTTCTGAACTATCAGAAAGAGAAATTAAAAACAATCCCATTCAGAAGTGTATGAAAAAAAAAAAAAAACCTAAAAAATTTAGGGAGGTGGACTATATCAAACTAAAAAGCTGCTGCACAACAAAGTAAACCATCAACAGAATGAAAAGGCAGCCTACTGAATGGCGGAAAATATTTGCAAATCATATATCTGATAAAGGGGTAATATGCAAAATATGTGAAGAACTCATACAACTCAATAGCAAAAAAAAAAAAAAAAAATCCGATTAAAAAAATGGATAAATACTAGTATATATATATATATACACAACATTTTGTTTATCCATTCATCCACCAATGGACATTTAGGTTGTTTTCATACCTTGTTTATTGTAAATGATGCTACAATGAACATGGGGTGCGTATCTTTCGAGTCAGTGTTCCTGTTGTGTACACACACATGCATGGGAATATTCTGCCATAAAAAAAATAAAATCTTACCATTTGCAATGACATGGATGGACTTTGAAAGTATTATGCTAGTGACGTAGTCAAAGAAAAACCAGACACCATGTCATCATCCCACTCACATGGACACTGCTTTAAAATAAACACAAAATCTCAAGCTCAGAGTTACAGACAACAGATTGGTGGTTGCCAGGTTGGTGGTGAAATGGATAAAGTGAGTCACAAGCTACAAACTTCCAGTTATGTCATGGGGATGTCATGTACAGTAGGGCTACTGTGGTTAATGATGCTGTACTACATATTTGAAAGCTGCTAAGAGAGCAGGCTTTAAGTTGTCATTTAGAAAAATCTTAAGTATGGTGACAGGTTAACTAGACTTACTGCGGTGATCATTTTGCAGTATGTACCGATACTGAATCATTCATTGTGTTGTACACCTGAAACTCATGTAGGTCAAGTAAACCTTCACTGAACAAGAGAGAATGTCAGTCATTGCAGTATGTGGACCATGTTTGGAACTCGATCAAAACAAACCCATGTAAGAAAACACTTGAAACCACTTGATATTTAATGTTTCAGAATGAACCCCAGGAGAATCTTTATTTTTGCAGGTATGACCTAAAATATTTATGAGTCATAGATTTGGCGTTTGCGTCAACATAATCTGTTTGGGGTGCTTGAGGAAGGGATGGGTGAGAGGCTGGATAAAGAGATTGGCCCTGAGTTAATGAGTGTTGAAAAGTGGATGATGAGGTTCACCATAGTCTCTACTTTTTGCATTTATTTAGTGTTTTTCATAATTGAAAACAGAAAAAGGAAGCATAGGAGTGATAATGAAAAAATAAATAAATAAAAAAGGGTAAAATCCAAGAAGAATCACCCTTCTATTTGAATGGGTGGGCTCAAAAGGAATTGAATTCCTAGAAGACTTTTGGGCATAGGGCAAACTATTCAGTTTCCTACTGATCTAGTCAGGCGTGTAACTTAAAAAGCGCTAGTAGCTGACTTTTCTTGATTAATCCCATCCATCACTTAAATTTCCTAAGCTGTATAAAGGCTATTCCTTTTTAAAGCACTTTAAGGATAAATAAGCCTGTATTTAGCACGTTGGTAGGAGGTATTACAAACTATCATTTTAAACTGACAAGAAGCACATGAATTAGATGGGGCAAAAAGGGCCAAGTCGGGGCTCATTTTGAAGGGCCGCCTTAGAGGGCGGAGAGAAAGAGCACCCCCACCAAATGCCTTCCAATTTTAACTACAGTACTTACGGAAAAGAGAAAGAAAAAAGAAATACACCGTAGCAGAAGTACTCGTTTTTATATAACTGCTTTTATTTTTTAAAAAGTTTATAAAAGTAGAAATCACATACAAAAATACAGATTACTCTGAAATGTTAGCAAAATAGCTTTTGGCTGGACTTGAGTTTGGAAGTATGTGTTTGAGGGCATCCGGAAGCCAAGAGTCCAACTGGATCATGTCCCCAGCCCTTGTCACTAATCTGTAAACAATAATCTCAAGTAGTATTTAGCACCTTTTAACTACCACAAAATTGAAACATCATCATTCCTGGTATAACTAAAATGTTCTTCCTTAGGTTTAGGCAGATAAGGGCACTTTATGCTACAGTTCCTAACATTTGAAAAGTCTGATTTAAAAAAACTGATGTTAATAGAAATGATGGGTTTTGGATCTGCTGTTCCATTCTGAACATAGCAGGGAGATCATCCATTTAAATAAGAAATTAGTGTTCGGTGGTTTTGTTATTTTTTGGTAAGTAGAATTTAATCCATTTGCTTCTATGCGTCATTAAAAAAAAAATAAATCACTGATGCTATCAAAAGGTTCAACACCTGAGTTTTAACTTATCTGCAGGTGCAAGTTGTGCTTCCTGCCCTGAAACCATGGGACATGCACCTGCTTCTAGTGAGTCTATTTCTGATTGAGAGGAACATGTCATTCTTAGGGAACGTTAAGTCCAGTAACCTTATAAAGTGGGTAGTTTAAAATAGCGATTGTGGGAGACACACACACACAAAAAGGACAATTTAAAAGACTTGATTCCAGAGTAATAGAAAAATAACTTTGAGAACCTCAGCAATAAAGGCAAACAGCAGGCAACTTCAGTTCAGCACTCCCTCCAACATTTCAATAGACTGCTTACTACCACCTTTCTAAAACAAAGCAAGGCATTTTAAAAGCTAAAGAACCCATGAGAACATCACTTGATTATACAGTGAGAAAAGGACAGTCTTATCTCCTCAGCTACTCCAGGATTCTAGGAGGACAGTACATTAAAGGGTACTTCATTAGTGTGCATTAGAGCATATGTCAGCTTAACCTGTCATGGAAAACTGCCTCCCAATCCTTCAAATTCTGTATCTCTGGTTTTTGTTTTTTTGTTTTTTTTTTAATTTAGGTTTTATGGTGAATGACCCAGAAATACTGGTTTTCATGAACCTAACTGCAAATCCAAAGGCAACGTGGAAATGTGCAGTTTTCTTTTTCTGTCCCCAGAATGATTGCCTCACATAGACTATCCTACGATTCTTTCCGTTCAGCTCACAATATGAATAGCTTATCATTCTTCCAGTTCATGTCTTATAAAAAACACTGAACAGTTAAATAGAAGAAAGTTAAGGTACCCTATAGATCAAGAGAGTGATTTGCTTACCAGTGATTTTTAAGCTTGTTTCTAAACAGATTTAATCAGAAGGGCACTTGGAAGAGGCGACTCAAATCTGGCTCTTCGGGGACCTTGAAATTACAGGCTCATACTGAAATTTCTTAAGGCCCATGACTAGACCCTAGGAGCAGTGACAGAAGCTTTTTATAGTCATTTAAAAAAAACAACACTTAGTTTTCTCTCTCAAATGCTTCTCTAATATACTTGCAGAAATGAAGGCAAAGGGAAAACCAAGAATAAAAACAGCTGAGTGCTCCAGCAATCGGGCTTCTCCCTAGTTTCCCTGACCCCAAGGAAAAAGGAGACGCGGTCTTGCAGCGAGTGCTTCAAAGAACCCCAGGCTTCTGCAGCGTGAGTCGGCACGGGATGCCCCATATCTCCGGGTAGCTTTTGGTGCCGACATTAGGCCTGGCAATGGCGGTGAAATGGGAACAATTAATCTTGAGGTGAGGAAGGGCTTCTTTTAACAGCTGAAGGGTACTGTCTGGCACGATTCCAAAAACTTGTAGTGTTTTCAGTGTGGGAATTTCTCCAAGTTCACTGGAAAGGAAGAGAGAGACTTTCAGAATGGCAAGGTCTACAGAACTGTTCCATGACAGTCAGGTGACCCAGTTTTGACAACCTGTGTCATGCTCTGTAAAATGCAAACTGAAAACATAAATGGCTATTGATGACTTAAGAAAATCCAACCCAAAGCACAGGCCACCACTCGGGCAACATGGCTTTAGGAAACCAGCCAGTGCGTTTGGCTCAATTTCCAACAACCAGAAAACTCCAGCAGTTACTTGAAATCCCACCACGTTTGCTTCCTTTCTCCATTCTCGATTTATACTGGAGGGTGTTGTGCAGACTAGCAGGCTGGCGATAGTAAATGACCAGGCTTTACCGTGGCATCTGTGGGAAATCACCAAAGGTTACATGCACTTGCAGGACATGGACTCGATCTTAGACTCCTCATCTCAAAAGATGTCAGCAGGGTTGGCAAGTTCTTAATAATGACTAACAGTCCACACGTCCATTACGGGTGATGGAACCTAGGAGTGACTTCACCAAGGTGTGTCTTAGGGGTATGTAGCGGGGTACAGGCGAAGGAAAGGGGTGGTCAGTCACACCTTTGGAAGGGCCAATAGCCAGCTCCCCTCTCCACATAGCACCATTTTTTTTTCCTGTCACCCGTGAGCTGATCTGTCACTCTTAGGGGTTTCACTGAGATAGAACTCTGTCTGCAGTGAAATTCTGGCTCAAAAAAAAAAAACCAAAAAAACGGGAGCTCGTTTACCCAAAGTAAGTACTTTCTGGTAATGATTCTTTCTTCTTAAGCCAGGTCTGTGTGCTTAGAAATTTCATTTCTCTGATCTGTATTTGCTCCAGATTGGGAAAGAGTACAAAGTCTCAGAGAGGGAATATTTGGTTTGGAATTTCAACAAAATCCCACTGCAAATCAATGAACATATCAATGACCTCGAGTTAGAAGCATCTTCTATCTTTTCACATTGCCAGTAGTTACTTCAAAAAATAAACCTGCCTTATAATTGTTACAGAAACAGGGGAGTCCAAAAATCCCCAGAGTTTGCTGCTGGGGGATGGGGAGAAGGAAGCAGCTTTCAGAATGCCTCCACATGCCTGAGGCTGGTGGCCAATGTCTTTCTTATGCAAAATGGCTTTAATGCATTCAAAGCCTCAGGTGGATGGGAGGAGTCTTGAACCAGGGGACGGTATGGAGAAAGCACACAGAGCCTACGTGGGGTTCTGTGAATGGTCAAAACTGTTTGCAACGCCCACTGCGTCAGAGGACTCAGTCAGGGATATATAGGCAGCTGCGGACATTTTAGCGCTCGCTCTGGCTCTGGTGCTCTGGCTCTCTCGCGCGCGCTCTCTCTCTCTCTCTCTCCCCCCCACCCCTCTCTCTCGCTCTCATGCTCGCTCTCGGGCTCTCGCTCTCTCGTGTGCTCCCTCCACGTGGCTTGGTGAAGGGGCCTTCTCCATGTGGAATAAAGAAGCTAAGTTCTCCATGTGGCTTGGAGAAGGGGTCTCCAGGCTGCGTTAAGAGGCTCTCGCCATGCGGTTTTGAGAAGGAAAGGAGATCCGCGCAGTTTGCAGGAAGAAGATAGTTTGCAAGGAGGCTGAGAATCCAGGCGATCCTGCGTTGAGAGCTGGAGGGCACCACAGCACAGAAAGGACCTCCCCAATCAGATTGAATGATTGGCAGCTGCTGGTAAAGCTGAACTGTGTTTGGAAAGTAGGGAAACGGTTTCTCTGACTTTCCTAAAACTAGCCTGGTTTGGAAGGGGGGGAGGCAAGGATATGTGTTTGTGGGTGTTTTAAAGAACATAAGACTTAATAACAGAAATCCGCAAATAACTAAATCTATATAACTGTTAAATAAACAATTCTTTTTCTTTTCACCAAACTCTGGTATTGAGAGTTATAATTTTGGTGGCGGGCAATCGGGCCCCTAACTAAAGAGCCCGTGGGTTTGTTTTCAATTGGAGCAGCCCAGGGGTTCTGTAACATAATGACTGTCGCCTTGCCTCCCATTTTTCTTCCTTCCAGCCCAGTCTGTGTACCCATGTCCAAGGCATCTTCTGAAAGCCTTGCTCAGACTACAGCACTTCCCTGCTCCAGAACCTTTGGTGCGTCCCTATTTATGGAACTCAGACTGTTCAGCTCTTCTTAAGACCCTGCGTACAGAACCTCCTCACCCAGTCTTTCCACCACTCCCCTAAGCGTGTGCATTCTGTGTTCGATAGTGTCTTAAATACCAGAGATATCCAACAGATGTTAGCTAAATACAACACGAAGGGTAAGTTAGAAACTTAAAGTACTGTACTATCCAAATAAAATAAACATGACTGGAGGTCATAAGGGGACAGTAAGACATGGAAGGTACAAGAGACCTAAAAGAAAACCAAAAGGAACAAATCATTCTTAAACTACCCTCTGGAATGTAGGAAGTATAAAGAAAGCGATGGGGGATTCAAGTGTTGGAAACTTAGCCTCAGGTAACAGCTAATGAGCTTCGTAATCAATGTACGTAAGAAGCTACCGTTTCAGGAACTGGAGTCATGACCCACCTTGACTCCAGGTAACCATAAGCAGTCCCACCTTTGTGTCTTAGGAGGACTGCAAGCAATCAAGATGGTATCTGAGCCATTGTGTTCCAGGGTGACCCCTGCCCAGGACCCAAAGAACACCTCCCAGGGCTCAAGGACCACCGCCCAGGACAGAGATGAAATAATGCTGCAGCTTTTATCCGATTAACCTTTACCCTGAATTCCAACCCCCTTACCTACTCTTCTCCTTATAAAAAGGGCCCATTTATAATGGAATTTTAAGTCAGTCTGTTAGGGTGCAAACCCGCTGTCTCCTCAGATGGCCGACCATCTGAATAAAGCGCCCATAGAGATTCAATCCCTGTCTCTGCTCATTGGGTCTGGGAGATGACAGGCAGCATGAGCACTGGCTTTTGGGGTTTCATATTTTGGCGACTCCACGGGAACAGACTTTGGGACTCTCCAGTAAGTCTGGGTATTTGGCGGGGAGTCCCATTGGCTGCCTGGACTGGGGGGCCCCAAGGTGCAGACTTGGGGATTCCTTAGCAGCTGCCAAGTGATTTCACTTGGGGACTTTCCTCCTCCGACTCTCGGCACCTCTCATCTTCATCTTTGATTGATTTTGATTGAATCACTGTGCTTTTTGATTCAGGTTACAATCCCGGGTCACGACTAAGATCGTTAGGTCAAAAGGCATCTTCTAGTTTAAGGTGCCGTCTGGTTTACAGAGCTGTCTGGTTAAAAGGTGCCTTCTGGTTTTTGTGATATTACAAAGCTCTGTCTGGTAGGGTATGGGGACATGCCTCTGTTCCAGGGAGCAGCCCTTTGGGGCAAATTTTGGCGGATAGGTTAACCTATGCTTACCTATGACTAAAAAGAAAATGCTTTTCATTGTAATACTGTTTTGCTTATGTATTGTATTATTTAGATTCAGGGGCGCTGGCTGCTGAATGGGTCTTTAAATTCTGTATTATACTGTAACTAGAATTGTTTTGTCAAATATTGGGGAAGTGGGACAAAATGTCTTACCTAGAAACTTTCATGAGTTTACATAATCAGGATGCAGGATTAAAGGGAAATAAGTTAATGGTCCCGAGAAAAGGGAATTTGCCTGTGACAGACAGCAGCTCAGAGGGAGACCAGGAAGATGTAGGTGTTATGGCTGCTGTGAGCATGGTCACGGTTCCCACAGCCCTCTAGCCCCGAGGGACCTTCCTCCTTACTCGGCTGAGGAAAAGTGAGCCTGAACTGGTCTCACCAACTCAAACCCTTAATGGAACCAAATTCGGTGGAGGAAAAGCTCCTACCAGGGCAGGGCAATACCCTTTGCCAGAACTTCCAGCAGGAGAAGGGCCAGAGAGCATCCTGATGGATATTATTAAGCATATACTCCATTCTGTAAATCAGATCTGCTAAACTGGAAAAACTGCAAAGAACAGAGTATAACCCTTTAGAATGGACAAAGGAGTGGAGCCCCTGAAGGAGCACCTGGCTTCTACAACAGCCTCAGGTCTCCCAAACTTACTAAAGCCCCTCAGTTACACCTTCATGAAAGGCAGGGCATTTACCTTAGGAGTTCTCACCGAAATGCTTCGTGACATTTTGCAACCCATCACTTATTTGTCAAGGAAACTAGATCACACTGTCCAGGGACAGCCAGCCTGCTTCAGAGCTGTGCCCGTGACCTGCAAGCTATTACAGGAAGCTGAAAATCTTCCTTGGGACAGCCTATCCCCAGTCATGCACCCCACCAAGTGTTATATCTGCTGGAGAGAAAGGGAACTTCGTGGCTCCCTGCTGGGAGAGTGGGCAGGTGCAAGACATTCTTCTCCAGCATCACAATGTGTCCCTGAAAACAGTAAGTAAGTTGAATTCCGCCTCCCTTCTCCTGGAACCCGACTTGGCTGGGCTAATACATGACGGTGCTGAGGTAACTGATGAAGTTTATTCTAGCAGAATCGATTTACAGGGCCACCCTCTAGAAGAGGCAGCCTGGACTTGATATGCAGACGGAAGCAGTTGTACGGATGAAGGAAACAAAAGGGCTGGGCACGCAGTTGGGACTCTTGAAGGAGTAGTAGAAGCCAAGGCCTGGCTGCTGGGACCTCTGCTCAGAAACCTGAACTGATTGCATCGACGAGGGCATTGGAATTGTCTCATGAAAGAAAGTGGACCTGTATATTGACTCAAGGTAAGCTTTCCTAACTTTGCAATCACAGGGTTCCATCCGGAAGGAAAAACAACCGTTAACCTGCAATAAAAAGGAGATTAAGCATGCTGCAGAAATTTTAAAATCAGTAGCTGTTCAGGCACCTGTAGAGGTGACAGTTATGCACTGCCCCGGGCATCGGAAAGAGGTCATGACGTGGCTAGAAAAACAATGGGGCTGATCAAGCAGCAAAAGTGGCTGCCAAAGGAACGTTCATAATGCCTTTGGTACCGGTTCTAGACTTGTCACAATTTGACCCTGAGTATCAGCAGACTTAAGAGAAAGCTGAGAGCTGGCATTTTGATGAAGAAGGAGCCGATAGTGGATGAAGAAGGAATAAGAACTGAGTTATACTGCGTCCCGAACATTTAGTAGAGCCAGTCATGAAGCATTTGCATAAGGCCACTCACTGTGTCAGGGACTCATTAACCACGTATATTAACCTGTGGCTCACAAGTCCTGGAATTTCTAAAGCCATAGGAAAAATAATTGCTAGATGTGTTATGTGCCGGAAGGGCAACCCTGAAACAGATCCTCATCAGAACAAAGAAGGGAGATAATACCAAGGGCAGTGCCTGTTTGCGGACTGGCAAATAGGTATTACCCAGATGCCAAGGGTCCAAGGATGGAAATATCTGCTAGATTTCGTTGACACTTTAAGCCTGTCCTACTAGAGCTGAGAAATCCTCAGAGGTAGTGAAAGCCTTACTGAAGGAAATAGTCCCTCGCTTTGGCCTCCCGGGCAGCACACAAAGTGATGATGGACCTGCTTTTGTTTTGGAAATTACATGGAAATGTAGTAAATTTTTCGGAATCAAGTGGAGACTCCATATGGTATGGAGACCTCAGGCTTCTGGGAAGGTAGAGAAGATGAATCACACCTTGAAGGAAAATATAGACAAGCTGTGACAAGACAGTCATTTCCATTGGGATCAACCTTTACCTATGGCCCGGCTCAGGATAAGGGCAGCTCCTTGAAGTGGGACTCAGTTGAGTCCTTATGAAGTTGTGTACAGGCGACTGTTTCAGGCTATGATGGGAGTAGGAGGTATGTGTTGTATATAGATCAAAAAGTGAAGGTAATGAGAATGTACAACATTTAAGCCAGACATTAGCTGTAATTAATGACCTTGCTTGTATCAGAGGCCTCTCCCCTACAGGTTCGCTACATTTCTTTGAGCCTGGAGATAAGTCCTACTCAAGACCTGGAAGACAGGATCTCCAGAAAGCCAACCAGCAGTAAAGTGGACTGGACCTTGGGATGTACTTTTCAACACCCCCACCACGGTGAAGTTGGCAGGAATAAAGCCTTGGATTCATCACACCAGAGTAAAGAAAGCACTGGAGGACAGCGGACCACTGAGCCCTAAGAAGACCTGAAAGTCCTCTTTCAAAAACAATGACTTCCATTCTTTTCATTACTTTTGTTTAACCCCATGCTATGGAGAGCTTGTTCCTTTCAAATGAGATGAAAATATTTGGGTATATTTAGCAAAAATGTTCTAAACATCTCCGAATTTTGTCTTGCAGGAGGAAGTTACATTAAACAAACTTTCACTACATGTGAAACACCTCTAAAGGTGTTTGTACTCCCCTGGAAAGCCTTCGAAATTATACTTTAAGCATATCAGTAAGAAAATAACCTGTTCCGACATTTATAATTGGTAATCTGTGTAACTCTAAAGGGGAACGTTTTCCTGAAAAGTCAGCATTGTAGCCCCGGCTGGAGAGTGTGCACCTTTTGTCAAATGTGCTAACAACTGTTCTGTGCTTTATCATCGCGCGTTGTTGCCTACAATGTACCCCTTATGTGGGTCTGCAGTTATGTGTATTACTAATGCTAACATACGTGTTCAACAACAAAACTGATCTTATAGAAATAAGATAGTTTAAACTAAGAGTGGGGGAATGATGAGGTGCTCAAATGTTGGAAAACCTTAGTTTCAGGTAACAGCTAATAAGCTTAGTAAAAAGCTATTGTTTCAGGAACTGGAGTCATGACCCACCTTGACTCCAGGTAACCATAAGGAGTTCCACCTTCGTGCCTCAGATGGTATCTGAGCCATTGTGCTCCAGGGTGAGGGGACCACCTCCCAGGACACAGAGACCACAGCCTAGGACACAAAGACCACTGCCCAGGACACAAGGACCACAGCCCAGGACACAAGGACCGCCACCCATGACAAAGATGAAAGAATGCTGCAGCTTTTACCAGATTAACTTTTTCCCTGAATCCCAAACCCCTTACCTACACTTTTCTTCTCCTTATAAAAAGGGTCCTTTTATAATGGAATTGAAGACAGTCTGTTAGGGTACAAACCCACTGTCTTCTCAGATGGCCGATCATCTGAATAAAGTGCCCATAAAAGTTCAGTCCCTGTCCCCGCTTACTGGGTCTAGGAGATGCAGGCAGTACGAACACCAGCTTTTCCGGTTTCAAAAGGTCTCAATACACAGATGGTTATACTTTTTGCTTAAGAATGCTACAATCCACCCCAGTCTGAACTCCCTGGTATGCGAAATTTGAGTATAGAAGAACTTTGTAATACCCATGAGAATTTTGGTTCTGAGATGTCCAAATTAGCCAAATTGTAAGTCATTCTGCAGTGGACAGTATTTAAAAGAAGAAACTGTAGGCGGGGTAAGCAGAGATAATAGCAGAAGAGGAAGTGTCCTTGGGGCCCCAGGGACAAACAGCCTTGGTAAGGAAGGACCCTGGACCAGAATCTTAGAAGACACTTGGTGCCTCTGTGAAGGGCCAGCTGTGTAAGAGGAGATCAAGGACGAAGGGCCATTCCCAAGCCGAAAAACCAGTCTTTACACTTTTAAGGAGACAAAACAAACAAACAAAAATCTCCCGTATTTGTATCCCCTACGCATTAATTTTATAAGCATCTCTCTAAAAACATAATGGAAGACACTGAGAAGCAAGCTAAGGAATAGTAAATAGAAATGAGTCGTAGAAGAGCCATTATGTCTAATGTAAGTAGAAAATGACCGGAGGAATGGCCCAGTATCCTTGTTTAGTTTCGGTAAACAGAAGATATTTATAAAGCCTTTCACAGGCTCACTTCTTAGCTCATCTACATGATCCTGTTTTCCTGATAAAATCTTAAACCCCCTCAACCACAAGTTCCCTTACCCCCGGTTTTTAGTTAGCCTTGTCTAATCTCCGGTCAGTTTACTGTCTCCAGCTTGAGTTTCTTACTTGACTGAGAAATACAGAATGATTAGAAGAAAGTTTAGACGTAGGAAATAAGGCCAATTAAGGAGTAAGGGAAGAAATACATGTCCTATGGAAGAAAATCTAGTTTGCCAAGTATTTTAAAGCATTATCATTACAGAAGAAAAACACTCAGATTTTACTTGCCGCTTCCGCGATAAGAAATAAAAGTTCTTCCGCCTACAACAGCTCTCTGGAAATTATTGCTGAGGGTCCCAGAATTCTTACAATGCATTCAAACGCAACAGCTGCCGGAATGACTCAGCTGGAAGGGAGGGCGTCTTTTCTTGAGAAACTTAAGGACAGAGTGCGGGCACACTCATCCTGTGGACTCACAAGGTAAGCCCGTGTGCCTAAAGAAACATACTCTTTACCTTCGAGTTCAAGGACATCATCTTTTTTTTTTCTTTCTGTTATCACCCTGTTCTGGTGGTCTGACTTATAACTAAACTGATGTGTCTGTTTCTCTTATTTCAATATAAGATTTAGATAACAAACAAAAAAACACCACCCTGGGTCTGCGTGTGCAGTTACACCCTGAGTTCCCCAGATGTCCAGGCCATCATCTGTGGCAAGTCCTCTAATATGTCAACCTGCTCACAGTGAAATACAAAATGTTGGCTAATGCATTTCAGCCATCTTGCCATCACCGGGTATTTCAAGCAAAACACGCTGTCTTGGTTTTACTATTTTGCTGGTCTTTCCTAACCAGTCTGTGGTACACTAATACCTATGCTTAAGTTTTAGACATCTGCTATTAATAACAATGGATTTAACACCCTGCCTTCTACTAGCGTTCAAGAACAGAGATACTTACAGTAAAGTTTCAGGTATTATATCGTAGCAGCGACTGAGCGACAGGTGCTGGAGGTAGTTGAGCTGGAAGAATTCTGGAAAGCATTCGTGATTCAGCATGACACTGTCGCTGGAACAGAGTAGAGGGAAAGATTCAGAACCTGCCCATCCGTTCCAGAGGGAGAGGAAAAAAAAAACCAGTCTACTGCTGTGTTCCTTCTCCTCAATATATGAAGATCCTTTCCTCATTCAATGAGTAATCATAATTCCTCACTTCTTTTTTCTAAAATAAATAAGGAAATAAAATACCTTAAGTCTAGGTTGACAAGATTGGGGCATCTTCTAATTAAGGTAGAGAGATCTAGGGGAAAAAAAAAAAGATGGTCACTATTAAGGAACAAGACAAGGATATCTGCTATCAGCACGATCATTTATCACTGTGCTAGAAGGTCAGGACAATGCAATTAATCACACTATTAGAAAGAAAAACATTATCATCTCGGCATATAAGATTTTTCTACCCGAAAAACCCAAGCAAAACCACGGGAATGCTCTTGGAAACAGTCGCTGTGCAAAAGGAGGGGTTAACAACAATCCGCAGCTTCTCCATGTATCCGCAAAAACTGAGGAAACACGCCATTCCCAACAGCAAAAAGCAAGACCAAACACCACCACGTCCAGTCATGTGCCACAGGTTTCAGAGATGGACCACACACACGGCGAAGGGCCCACAGGTTATAAGGGAGGTGAAATTTCCTATCAGGGATGCAGTCATCGTAAATGCCGACGTGAAACGTGCTGCTCACGTGTTTGTGGTGACGCTGTTGCTTGTACGTACGGCTCATACAATTATGTCCAGTATGTAGTACTCGGTGATGATGTGGTTTGTGTATTTACCGTATGACACTTAGGCAGCACTTCAACTCAACGAGGGAGAGAGTAATTATTAAAAAATAATATTGTTATCACGGCCAGAAAAATTTTATTTCTGCAATTTAATATAACCAAATAAATTCCACACATAGTAAAATGTTCTAAGTCCAAAAAATTGGGGTAATTACTCATTGGCTCTTGGGATAGAAAAGGAATTTCTAAACATAAAAACACTGATACAAGGGAACACTGATAATTTACTACAGAAAAATTTAAAAACCCTATTACGTTAAAGCAAAATAAAAACAGAATTAAGGAAGTGTCAGAAAACTAGGAATAAATGTTTGCAACATACATTAAACAGAACTGAAACAGATTCATAGATGCAGAGAGAGAACTGGCGGTTGCTGGAGGGGAGAGGGTTGGGGGAGACTGGGTGAAGGGTGGAGGGACTGGGAAGTACAAATTGGTAGCTCCGAACAGTCACAGGGATGGAAAGTTCAGCATAGGACACACAGTCAATATAATATTATGATAACTGTGTACCGATTGGGGAACTGAAAACATGGGGGGGAACACAGTGTAAGGTGTGTGATTGCCTAACCACTAAGCTGTACACCCGAAACCAACACATAATGAAACAAAACAAACAGAAAACGTAAACGTCTGAGGGTTTTTCCCTTTTCACAGCTATTATCTTCAGCCCCCTAAGCCTTAGACTTGAATTTTCAATGGCCTCCTCAACAACATACTCACTGGGATACATGATAGGCACCTCAAGTTTATGCCTAAAACCAAATACTTGATTTCTCTCCTAGATCTGCTCCTTCCCTAAAGTCTTTCCCATCTCAGTACGTGGGAACTTCACTGATTCGGTGGCTTAGTTCAAAATCCTGGGAATCATATGACTGTTCTTCTCACGTCACTTAGCAAATCTATTCCTAAATCTTGCTTTGTTCGCTTTCAGAATGTGCCCCCAATCTGATCTTTTTTTTTTTTTTTAAATCCTCACCTGAGGACACTTTTCCATTGCTTTTAGAGAAAAGAGGAAGGGAGAAACATCTATGCAAGAGAGAAGCATGGATAGGTAGCCTCCGGTACAGGCCCGGATGAGGGATCACACATGCCTGGACCAGGGATTGTAAGTGCCCAGACCAGGGATTGAACCGACAACCTACGTATGTGCCCCGGCTGGGAATCGAACCCACAACCTTTTGGTTACAGAACGACGTTCCAAGCAACTGAGCCATACTAACCAGGGCCCAAATATGATTAATTTCCTTCTTCTTTTTCTTAAAGGTTTTATTTATTTATTTTTAGAGAGAACGGAAGGGAGGAAGGAAGAAGGAGCAAAACATCGATGTGTGAGAGCGACATCAACCTGTCGCCTCTTGCCTGTTCCCACCTGGACACCTGGCCCACCACCCAGGACGTGTTGTGACCGGTAATCAAACCAGTGACCTTTCAGTTTACGGAATGACACCCAACCAACTGAGCCACACAGCTCAGGGCTCTGATCACTTCTTAGCACCTTCAATGTCACCACTCTCGTCTCCTTCAGCCTTCTCTCATCACAGCACCAGCACGAGACTTAAAATGTGAGTCAGATCATATTCCCTGCTCAACGTACTCTAATGGTTTCCCACCACACTCAGAAAAAGATGTGAACAAGGCTTTTGCCTCGATTTGTAGAGCCCTTGGTGTCTCATCTATCACTGCCTTCCTTAGTCCTTATTACATACTGGCTCCCATAGCAAGGGCTATGCTTGCTGACCCATAGTTCTAGAATGTTCTTCCCTCACTCCCCCACATATCTATGCAGCTTACTCTTTCACTCCTTCAGGTCTCTCCTCAGTGTCCCTTCCACAGAACGCCCCTCTCTTTGATCATTCGATCTAAAAATAGCCCCTTCTGGCTGTAACTCCCTGATTACTCAGCTTCACTTCCTGCCTTACATTTCCACCCTCTCTCCTAACGTCCAGTTCTTTGCTGATTGTCTGGCTTCCCCAGTAGAATGTACGCTCACAAGGTTGACTTCATTTGTTGAGTTCAAGGCTATGGCTCCCAAGTCTGGAACACGGCTTTGTGCGGGCTCAATAAACATCTGTTTAATGAATGACTAAAAAAAAAAAAAGAAGAAAGTGCACAAGACAATTTTGAGTGACTCACTGAGCTGGCCAACCAGCCACCAATAAAATCCACAATCAGATGCAATCTTGTTTTGGCACCACCTAACGAAGAAGGAAGTCGGGGGGATAAGACCGGTCAGTCCCCACCTCTAGCCCTGATCAAAGTGCCGTCCTGCTGCGGTGGGCAGGGACAGTAAGCGGCAGTCACTGCCGAGAGTCCCTTCATTGTACCACACACTGGACATGAACTTGAGCTGGAAGGGACCTTAGAAACCACCTAATCTGATCTGTCATTTTACAGGAGACAATTTCAGTCCAGGTCAAATCCAAGACCAAAAGCCAGGTCCTCCAAGGGCTTCTCTAGCACTTACCTGTTGTCCCAAAGGGGGACAGTGATAAGTGCGTGGGGGTGGCAGTAACAGCCAATAATTACTGTTTTCACTATGAACCAAGAACAGCTGAGCATGCTGCATGTGTGTTAACTCACTTATTCCTTACTATAACTCTAAGAGGGGGATTCTACTATTGGCGCCATTTTCTTGAAGAAGAAACAGAGGAATAGGGAAGTTAAACAACTTGTTTGAGGATACCAGTAAGTGGCAGAGTGAGTCCTTGAACCCAGGCAGCTGGTAGGTACCAGGCCAGGAGCTAACATAAAATCTGTATCTTCTACAAAATAAAATAGTGTGCTATTGGTAGGACACTCACTAAAAAACCTGATTCCCATAGTATAATTAAGAAAAGTAACACTTCAATATTACTCTGCATCTTTGTCGTAACCCTGAATGTGCCCAGCAAGCAGGATTTTATTACCTGTTATTCCTGCCAAAACTCAGTAAACAGGCTAGCTATTTTTCAGAGGAACAAAGAGAGGAGTATTAAGCCAAACTTGAAGTTTGCCTACAGCAGAGTTTTTCAAACTTACACTTGATTCATTTCAGAAAAATTCTCAATCAGGAAAAAGGAGATGCAGATAGGAGAAGGAAATGTAAATGGCACTGCCTTCCCCTTGCTTGGAGATGAACAGGGGTGGGCCAGCGGCAGGATTCCCTGTGCACGGGGTTCCATGTGCACAGGATCCCATGGTCTCGTACACCAAAAAGGTGGTGGGTTCGATCCCCAGTTGGGGCGTGTATGGGAGGCAACCGACCGATGTTTCTTTCTCATATCGATGTTTTTCTCCCTCCCTCTCTCTCTCTCAAATCAATAAACATATCCTCGGGGGAGGGTTTAAGTAATAATAATAATAATAAAAATAAATAAAGAGTGTGAAAGTATAAAGGTTTCTACTTCTAGACGCTGGACTCAAATCTCGATGCCAGCTATTTGCCTTCACTGCGCCCTTTGCTCCACCACCTGGAAAATGGGAAAAATGCAGACACGACACTGAACGAGACGCTGAGGTCAGACGGCCCAGAGGAGATGTGCCGGAAACCAAACCCACCACCGCCAAGGGCCCGGCGGCTGGGCTCCTACCTGCTCTCTGGAGGTTCTTTCGGTAGCCGCTCAGATTCAGCTGGGTGACAGTCTCTGGCACGTGTGCGACCGCCGCTTGCACGTGCTTGTCAGTGAAGTCGGAGCACCAGGAGAGGTTCAGCTCATCCAATCTGCACACCAGAGGGGCAACAAGGAAAGCATGAAGCCATCACCCAGCAGGGAGTTCTCTAGGCAGCACTGCCTCTGGCTGCAAAGCAGACACAGAGCCATGGATTCCTTGCCATGTTATGCAGAGAACCTCTGCTTCTCTGAGCCACTACCTTTGCTCCCCTGCAACTGTCCCCACCCGCTCCCGCCTTGCCCTGGACACACTCCCGGGCTCCAGTTTGCCCCAGAAAGCGGCCAGGGGATCCGAGCCGGGGCCTGAGCGAATGCTGCCCCCTGGTGGACACAAAGGGGAGTGTTCTCCTCCCTTCCTGCCGGCTCCAACCTCATTAACTGGAAGTAGCAATTCCGGCCTCTGTTTTCCTTCTCAACCGTCCAGGTTGTTCGCAAATAGAACTATCATCTGAGATGTTTTAAACAATTGATTCCGGATAAGGAGACACTGACATTGCAAAAACAAAAAACAAAAACAAAAAAAACCCCAAAGCTGTCTCATCTTGTTTGGACTCTCCCTGAGCAAATGAGACATTCAAAGAAAATGTCCTCCCATTAAACCACACACCCCATTCCTGCCATTGCTGAGAAACACAGGGCTTACATTTTATCTCACCGATAATATTCTTATCCAAAGGCAATCGGCTTTTAACAGATCACTAAGGCGACACGGGCCAATGCGGAGATACACACAGAAACCGGGGATATTAAACACACACACGGCACTGTGTGTTCTGTGAACCAGGCCCCCCTCTTAGAAATACCAGTACTCTCTGTCGCCTTTATTTGTATTCTGACATTATTAACACAATATAAAAGGTGTTTTTAATGGAATCACCCAAATTCATGGTGTATACTTCAAATGTACAAAATTTAGTCAAAAACTGTTATGTCTACAGATATGAAAGGGGAAAAAACCTGACTGTATAGTCGGTTGTAAACAGATTTCTTTCAACCATACTGTTGATAAACATATTACTACATTTTCCTTTTTAAAATAGTAATGATGGAGGACTCAAATGTTGGAAAATTTTAGTTTCAGGTAACAGCTAATAAGCTTAGTAATCAATGTATGTAAAAAGCTACTGTTTTAGGAACTGGAGGTATGTATGACCCACCTTGATTCCAGGGAACCATGAGCAGTTCCACTTTTGTGCCTCAGGAGGGCTGTGAGCAACCAAAATGGCATCTGAGCCATTGTGCTCCAGGATGAGGCGACCATCGCCCAGGACGCAGATGAAAGAATGCTGTAGCTTTTATCCCATTAACTTTTCCCCTAAATTCCAAACCCCTGACCTACACTTTCCTTCTCCTTATAAAAATGGTCCATTTATAATGGAATTGAAGACAGTCTGTTAGGGTACAAACCCACTGTCTTCTCAGATGGCTAACCACGTGAATAAAGCGCCCATAAAGATTCAGTCCCTGTCTCTGTTTATTGGGTCTGGTAGATGCAGGCAGCATGAACACTGGCTTTTCTGATTTCAGTAATAATGAAAAAAGGGATCACTACACAACCATCCTTTGCAATCTTCTTGGATTTGGCTCTTGAGTTTGGACAGAAAGTTCAGAGGGCAAAGGATATTGTATTATCCAAATCAAGAGCTTGGAATTAGGAATAGCTGAAAAATGTCCCCAGTTCTATTCAGATGTAAGTGATAATTGTACAGTTGCAACAACAGCTCTATAATCAAGCCTCAAATCTCTCCTACCTGGAACAGCTAGTCAGCAAAGTCTTCAGGGCAGATTCCGAGAATCCAGAACACCCAGAAAGGTTCAGTCGTACCAAATTGGAGTTCTGAGCGAGATTACTGGGAAGAGAGAAAAAGGTCGAGAGAGTGACAGTAAGGGACTCTCATTCCATCAACAAGCACCCTGAGGAAAGCAGGCTAGAGAGGCAGTGAAGCAATGGCAGGCTTCCGAGTCAGAAGGGAGTTTAAATTCCCGTCTCACGGAGGAGATCTGCTGTTGGCTGGTTGCCGCTAAGTCACTCACTCGACAATGGGATCCGAAAGCTGTAGGCCTTCCAGGCTTAGGTTCTGCAGCTTTGAGCACGGAGACAGGAGGCTGTGCAGGATCGACACATCGATGACCGAGTTCGACAGGTTCATGTGCTGCACACGGAAAGAACTGGATCCGGAAGAGAAAAAGAGAGGGTCTGCAAGGTGGGCCCCCCCAACACACTCGTCCATCCAGGTCCAATCCGACCCCACCTCCTCCCCAAATCAGCAGCCAATCACCGATCAGACAATAAATCCACATTTCAAGTAGTCCCTATAATTTTTGCCATAGAACAAACTGCCCCTAACGAATGTCCATCCTCATTCATTTTAAAACTCAAAAGGATGTTTGCCAAGTCAAGATGTCGCTGCCAATACAGTCCCTCTTAGAAGTTAATCAGTGGGCGTGGTGAGAATGCAGAGGGATGTGGGTGACAAGCTTGTGCCTCTGAGGACTTCTGATGAGGATGGGGGGCGGCCAGCAGCGGCGTTCTACTCACACAGGGAAGATAATGGAAGAGCAGGCAAGCTGCAAAGGAGGCCTGAGTTTATGTTAGATATGCCGATCTTGAGGGACCTGGAGGAAATGCGGGTGTGGCAGTGTCTGGGTCACAGGGAATGGGAGTGTGTTTGAGGGAAAGAGCTGAGCTACAGATGAGGACTGGATGGTCCCGGCATACAGGTGGGTGCCCAGAAACGCAGCTTATCCAAGGACAGCGTGAGGGTCGACGAAGAAGGCAGCTAGGGACAGACCCTGGAGTGAATAAGGACATGTGAGGGAGATGAGAAGAACCAGCCACGGCAGAAAAGACAGAAACCAGTTAGACAGGAGAGCCACCCTTGGCCACAGAGAGAAGGAGAGAAACACTCAAATCAGGATGCACACCTAGTCCTTCCCTCTTCTGTCTGTAGCTTATTCTTCTGTTCAGTAACTAGTGATTCTAGTCAAGTATTGCGTGAGAAAGCACTAAGCCCTGTTATAAAACCATCAGTAACAGGGAAATAACTTTTCAAACTATTCTACAAAACGAAGAAAAAGAGGTGGCAAAGTTGTCCGTGACAGGGTCGTCAGAAAGCCAGAGCTTCCAAACTGAAGACTCCTCACGGCCCGTCTGCTGAGGACCCCGCTGCACAAGCTGACGTGCCCCTCTGACCCGGGAGGAGCCCCATAGTAACCCTCAGTTACACGGGAGGGGTGTCACTGAGACCAAGGGACCATGTAGCAAAAGATGCAGTTCCTACCACCTACTGCACAGACACCCTGCCTGTCACAGGCTGTATCAGGCTGGGCAAAGGGGAAAAACGTTTGGATCTGTTTTCCACACCAAGATTTAGAAATAGTCTTTTCCCAGAATTTTTCTTTTTTACCTGAAATGTTCTAGTAATGGCTGTTGGCTCACAAATGATCGTGGGCAGCAGAAGGCGACCACCCCTCGAGACAGCAGCCGCCCAATCACATCTGGGTCCAGGTTTTTACCTGTGAGGTCTAAGGTCTGCCAGAGAGACTCGTCAAATCTGGAAAAGAGGGGGAGGTCGATTCAGTGAGTCGGAGGGCTGGACATGATGGCTCTCGACACCGTTACTCACAAGGTGGACACGGCCACAGAATCTCCTGGAAGCAAATTCTGAAGAAACCTTTGTTTCTCAGTTGACCATAAATCAGCTGGGATACGTTGAAGACACTGTTGACTATTTCATGGTTCTATCATGGATAAGCTTCCATGTTCCCCTTTGTACAGATTTCTAATTTAGGTGGTTTAATGCCGTCACTAGCCATGCAAGGATCTGGACTCAGAGAATAAAATTCCAGCATTCAATCCAATTTGATCACTTTAAAAATGATTGCTCAAATAGCTTAACGGAATACTGACGAGGTGAGTAGGTTCAAAATGGCACCAATGATTCCACTTGCCATTTCTGCTGAGCATAAATAGGTTACTATGATAACCCTAAATAACATGCAAATATAACTAAAAGAAAAAAAGTCAGCGCTATTTTATTATAAGATATGACTCTTGGACATCTTGTAGGAAAAAGAAGTTACGGTTCAACTCTGTTTTATAATACACCCTTTAAGCTTGAATACACACACACACATACATAGAACTATATGTACCTCTATGAACTAATGTAATGTGGAAGGAAAAGAAGAAAATATTACTTTGATTTTGGATAGTGTTTCTAAAGCAAAAAGGAGGTACCAATACTGAATACGCAAGAAGGGAGCTTTAATAGCCACGGATTAAGTCAATTTAACAAAAAAGAAAACAGAGACCTAGCACATGAGGGAACATTTTAAATGCCCACCATAAGTTTATTTATTTATTTTTACCATGGGGTGAAATAGGCAGACCACTGGGGAGGGCTCTGACGTAATTCTGCGTGAAGAAACCATCCATGTGTTATCTGACCTCTCTCTGAAGAAGGCGCGGCTGCAGTGCCACGCACTCGACAGGAGCTTACTAATAAGCGTCCGTTATTACTTTTATGACGACTGAGATAAAGAGTAACAGACTCTGCATGACAGGACAGCTGGCGGAGAAAGAAATTAGGACGAAGTCACTCGGTGGAAGGAGGGAAACGAGGTACCGACGGTGTCTCCTGGCCAGGCAGGAGCTCCTAGCGTCGCCCAGAGTCCCTGAGACGTGGAAGGCGAGCAGGGTAGACGGCCAGGGGCTGGCGGGGATGAGAATCCATGGAGATGGAAAATCGTTCAAACCGAAAACACAGAGTCTTTTCACCACTTCTGGCCTGTTACCGCCTTCCCAGCTCACCAAGACTTTCCATGCGCAGCTCGCTGTCCACACCTGAAAGGTGTCCCCCAAACCAACAAAACACCAACATTGGTGGGCGGCCACGTGCTGAACGCTTGCAGAGCCGGGCGCTGCCCTGCGGCTCCCCTGCACGGCGTCCTCACCACTGTCCTGTACTGAAGGCACCATTATTCCCGTTCTATCGATGGTGGTGGATATGAGGTTCAGAAATGTCAGTATGCCAAGCACCTCACTAGGGTCACACGAGCCATAGTGGCAGGGGCTGGCTTCACACTCGTTCTAACGCCAGGGACCACGTCCTCGCCCCCTGCGCTCACGGCCCAGCGCCCTCAGGGTGAGGACCTGCTGTGCAGCCTCTGTAACTCCCTCCACCGATGAGGCCCGATAAACGTGTGCTAAACCGAACCCCGGGAAAAGAGGTTCCCGGAAACGGGCGAGGTTTCATCTCCAGGAGACTTCCCCCCTTTCACGGTGGAATAAGACACTGAATAAGTAAGGGAAATATGAAGATACTCAGTTTGTTTTGTGCTACTATATTCTTCATCAGGCCCAAATGAATAAATAAGTCACCCTCCTGTCCCCCTCCTCCCCATGTGCCAAATGGGGTGAAGAATACTTACGCTAGGTGGTACCACCGCTTGCAAACGCTGGATACTCTGAGGAGGTCAGGGAGGCGCAGATGGGAGAAGATGCCCAGGAGAAGCTCATCTGGAAGGGAGTCCCACGAAACACCTTCGAGGAAAAAAAAACACCATGTTTCCCCGTCACCGTCAAGTCTCCTGACTCTTTTCATGCACGTAAAGGAGATACATACTTAGCCTGAAACACGACTTTAACGCTAATCACATTACTCGGCCTCACAACTCTTTTTCTGTTCACCCGCTGTGCAGGGACCTGAAGGAAGCACCAAGTTTTCTTGGCAAAGAAAAGGGAAAACCACGAATCCTTTCCACAACACGCTTCCTCCAGTGCCCACTGGCCGCCTTTGGCAAAGACGAGACCCATGGGGCAAGTCGGCACGCCTCTCGGATGTCACACAAAGTCTACCACGTCGCCATGCTTCCGGGCCTAAGGATTACGTGGAGCGTTTACCCAGTAGCGACCTTGTGTAAAAGGCCCACGAACCTCCCTCCCCTTCTTTCAGGTTTACAGAAAGCACTCAGACGTCAATTTCACCTAAAAGTGTAATATCAGTGTTCTCTCCTATTAACCAGCAAGTAAGTATGTACTGAGCTGGGGTCGTTTTCAGGGAGAAAGCAGTACACAAGGCAGGCAAGGTACTTTACCCTCCAGGAATTTAACATGTTTGTGGGAGGAAACAGACAATCACACATAAAAAAGTAGTAAATTACATGATATGTGAAAACTGATGAGTGTTATGCAGAAAAATTAAGCAGGGTAAAGGAGAGGACGGGGAGCCCGGGGTGGGTGGCCAGGGAAGGCCTCACAGCGATGGTGGTCACTGAGCGGGGGCTTGAACAAAGGGAGGGAGTCAGCCCTGTGAGTCTGGGGTGTGGTCCAGGTGCCAGGAACAGCATGTCTATCGTGAGGAACAGCAAGGAGTAGAGTGCAGAAAAAGTGTGGGGAAAAGGGGGGTAAAAGGTGAGGTCATGCAGGGCTTTCTAAGTCATGATGAGGTCTTTGACTTTGACTCTGAATGTGCCGGGGGGCCCCCAGAGAGTTCTGTGCATAAAAGTGACAAAATCACAACCTAAGTTTTACAAAAGCCACTCCAGCTGCTGTGTTCAGAAAAAAATAGAGGGAGAAAGGGTAGCTACAGGAAGACCAGTTTTCTTAGTCTTGTAAAATCAATCTCTAAATAGCTATCCAACAGGCAGTATAAACACTTCCATGTGCATGTAGTGACTGAGCAGGATGATGTGACAATGGCCGAGGTGAAACACTAAGTTGTCAGATTAGTTCAATAATTTGCCTTTCCAATCTCTTCCCACCTTCCTTTGATCTATCCCAATTCTACAGCTATCTTCTCCCCTCTGTGATGGTTAATTTTATGTGTCAACTTGACTGGGTGTGGGGATGTCCAGACAGCTGGTGAAACACCATTACTGGGTGTTCTGGGCATGTGTGTGAGGGTGTTTCAGGATGAGATCAACGTATGAATCCGTAGACCTGAGAGAAGCAGACTGCCTTCTGCAATGTGGGCAGGTCTCCCCCAGTCTAGGGCCTCATGAGAACAAAAGGCTGATTAAGGGAGAACTGGCTCTCTCTCTTCGGGGCCTGGGTCTCCTCCTGCCTGCAGACTCTGGACTGGAACCTACGCCTTGGGCTGCCCTGGTTCTCAGGCCGCTGGACTGCAGATCTCAGGTGGAACTTGCCAGCCTCCATAATTCCTAACTGCGAGAGACGTTCCTTCTAATAAATCTCCACCTGTCTGCTACTTCTTCTGTGTCTCTGGAGAAGCCTAATACATCCCCCTCCGCCCTGCCATTTAAAAGGGGTATTTATGAACAGGTACGCTGACTGCAGCAGGCTCTGTAAGGACAGGCGGGAGAGAGGGACCCGCAGAGCAGGTGCTGCCTCTGGGCAGTACTGCTGGGCTATCTTCTTGATCTTTCTCAAACAATGGCGCCATTCCCTCAATTAGAACCCTCCACTGGTGGCCCCAAATATTTAGCCTAAAGTCTATGCTGATTAGCATGAACTTCAAAGCTTTCATGTCAGGCCCCAACACATTCTTCTAGGATCATTATCTAGACCCATGTTCCAGCCGTTTATAGAGTTCTTCTGTAATTCGCAGAATGGCTCATTCTGTGTTACACCGTGTGCCTCTGTACATGTGGTGCCCACCCCTAACAGTTACTAATTTAAAATCAAGTTGCTTTTAAAGCCCCCACTCCTACGGAAGGCCTCTGCGACAGCACCCAAACCAGGCCACCTTTCTACAATTTATTACTGCCTTACTCATCTCTCTAGTCTCTCACTGGACCACAAACCTTTGAGAACAAGAACTCATTAAAGCAAAACAAAAAAATCTTTGTGTTTCCAAGAACAAGCACACTGTCTGAGACACCCACCCATTCGTGTATTTATTAAACATGGTGACGGACAGGTTTCTCTCACGTTGTTCTTCTATTAATGCTTCTAAACTCCCCGACCCCTGCTGTCTCTTGTATCTGTAGATGAGGTTCTAGCATTTGATGTGGCAAAAAATTACATACTTAGCTATTTCGCATCTCCTGCTGAGATTTTACTACGATCTGCAGAGAATATCCTGGCCCCAGGCACTTGACCCCCGCCCCCAACTGCTGTGGGAGCTCCTGCAAGGGGCAGGAAATTGGGACTGGAGTTCAGCTACACTGTTGCCAAACCGGGAACCTTGGGCAGGTTACGTAATCCCTCGGGGTTTGGTGTCTTCATCTGTCGGAATGGGGATGGAGAGACTACCTTGCCAAGCTGTTCACTGTGAAAATTAATATGTGGGAGAAGACTGAGCAGCAGGGAGTCTAACTCTCCTTTCTCTCTCTTGTCTGGATTGCTTTCCTTTCCCCATTGAATCTGCACGTTTTCTTGTTGTGACCTCTTCTCTCCAATGCTCTGAGGTGAAAAGGGGGTGCGATGTGATTTACCGAGACCCCCAAACCAGCCTCTGTCTAGGTGTGGGATGCCCAGAGGCAGGTCTTGAGGATCTGAATTCAAGTAGTTTATTAGGGAGATGATCTCGGAAGCCAGGGAAGGAATCGGGAGAGATCTGGAAGGGAAGGAGGCCAACTTGGGGTATGTTAATACGGAGGTTACTGTGATGGGCAACTGGGGTTCAAATCTGCTGGGGACTGCAGGAGACCACCCCAGAGCTGTCCCAGCTGAGGGCATGACAGTCACTGGTTGGGGGCTTCTAGGAGGGAGGCAGGAACGTAAGCCCCTCAGCATGTCTGCTCAGAGCAAGTGCTCAGAGTCAAATCTGTGTGCAGAAAAAAGCTTTTGGAATGGTAACCTCTAAGGGCCTATGGGTGGGGCACTGAAGTATCCTTTAAAGATGGGTGTGAGGAGAGAAAGCCAGTCTTGCTGTGAAGTACACGGCAAGAGAAATGAATAAACTTGGCACTTCCGATTTTATTAGGAAGCCATAAGAAATCAGGAACAACATAAAGACAGGTAATTAAAATGCTCGGTGGTAAAATTTGGGCGTAGCAATGAACGCAGAGGTTTGCAGAAAAGAGCAAAGCTGGGCAACAAGGCCACGCAGGTAAGAGAAGTCTAGAACCAAGAGGGCTTCGCGTGGCCACCTCCACCTTCACTGCTAACCCCCACCCACCCTTCAGGCCCCAGCTGAAATGGCACCCCTTTGGAGCGGCATTCCCAGCTCACCACCACAGGCCCTGTGCCCGGATTTGCAATTGCTCAGTTAATGCTTTGCCCGGCCCTCTTTATAGGCGTTCGCTAAACCTTGGCTAAATGCATTGTACCTTTTACCCTGCCCTCATGCAAACTGTGAATGAGCCCAATCGGTACCCTCTGTTCACCAGTTAACTACTACAGACCAGTGCCTATAGGACAGAGCCTGGCAACGAAGATTAGGAAGAGCTCCAGTGATCCTTCCCAAAGAGATGACTCATAGAAGAATGCTGGCTCTATTTTATACGACGACAACACTGAGGCCTATTCAAACCGGTTTCCTCATTTGTAAAATGACAAGGTTGGCCTATGGCTCCACTTCAAGAAGCATTCCTGGGTGCCTAATTAACACTCCAGTGCTGGGAGCGGGATGTGAGCCACAGTCCCTGCCCAGCGGCCTCACTGGGAGATGAACAAATAAACAAATACATTACCTAACATTTAAAACTGCCCGGGAAGCCCTAGAAGTCAGCCTCATGCACGCACGAGAGCACAGTGACGCTGATCTCTGCAGCGGCCCCGTGTGCTGAGTGGTGTTAACTCATTTTAGAGAGGAGGAAACGTGTCTCAGTGAGGCTGAAGAACCTCACCGAGGGGACAGCACTATGAGGTGGCAGAGCCAAAGGTCAAATGTGGCTCTGTCCTGTCTGTTCCAAACTCCAGGCCCCAAAGGGAAGGCGTCAAGCCACAAGAGGTGGGTGTTGGAAGGCTGGCCAGGTGGCAACACAGTACCTGCCAAGAGCGGCAAGGCCCTGTCGGCATTTGGGGGGACGAGGCTGAAGACAACTCAGGGCACAAAGGAAATGTCCTCTATCAGAACACGAATAGCTGCTGAGGTGGGGGATGGGGCCTCGGGGGGGAAGAGGCAACTATGACAAAAATGACAAAGTCACACAACGAGCTGGTGGCACAGTGGGAATTCAGACCCAGGTGTCGCTCCAACTCATGCCGTCTTTCTATCCTAGGATGCGCCAAGATGCGCGCTCTCCCTGTTCTGAGTACTTGATGGTCCACAAGTGTAGGAAAGAAGGGAATTAATTAAACCTGACTTTCTATGGAAAAAAAGACACCAGCCAGGGCTGGGAGGGAGAGGCGGAGGGGAGGGAGCATAAAACGGAGATACCGAAAGCGACCATGGGCATGGCTACCAGATGCAAGGAGCCGTGGCCGAGAGAGTGCACAAGCAGCCAAGTGCCCAGGGCCCACCCAAGCAGGTGGGGCGGACGTCTGTCTTCATAGAGCTGCTCTAACGGCTGGTATCCAGGCCTATATGCTTAATCTAATTTTACTCGCCATATTTAGTTCTCAAAACGCCAGCCATCTGTTTCCTGGATTCCTGACTGCACTGCGGCTTGGTCGGTTTGCCCAGGGCGGATGAGAAAGTCCAGAACAGGTCTTTCCTGCACTGGCCTCTTCTGAACCCCCCAGGGCTGCATCCCGGCCCTGCACAGCAAGAGAAATAATCACTCAGCCCAAGGCCTCCAGTCTCCAACAGCATGGAAGCAGCTGGCCAGGTTTACAAACCTGCTAGTCATCACCCACGGTCACCACCATTTCCACTTATTCCAGAGGTGCCAATCCAGTTGCCCACACCTGTGGCCTCATTGAAGAGTTTTCTCTGTGTTAGATCTTTGCAGGATAAGAAACTCCTCTCACTTGACACATTTCTTTCTTGGAACATCACCTATACTCAGTCAACTTAAAGCACCGAAGTCATATTCATCATAAACAAAACCCCGACTTTTAAAATTGCATCTCTCTTTAAGCAGATATATCATACCCGAAGGCAGGCTCCACTGCTCAGACCTACTGTTTATTTGTGTACAGTATTCCCCCACTTATTGCAGGTATTACATTCTACACCCCCCCGCGATAGGTAAAAATCCGTGAAGTAGGAACCTTACATTTATTTTAGTATTTGTATATATTTTAAGGCTTTATAAACTCTTCCCACACACTTATAAACCATTCCCAGCCCCTTATTAACCTTTTCCACACTTTTATAAACGCTACTTATGTTCTTAAACATATTCTACACTCTTAAAGATACGTCACTTTAACAACATACATATATAGTACCGCAAAATCCTGCGATATAGCGAAAAATCCGCGATAAATAATTAAATATAATATTTTTTAAAAAACCCCGATACAGTGAGGCTGCGGTAAGGGAACCGCGATATAGAGAGGGACAACTGTATCTGTAAGGGTGGGAGCTCACTGCACTTGCTTTTGCTACTCATTGTAAGGAAATAGTAAAAACCCACGCTTCCTCTCTGGGGAGCTACAAACAGATTCTGCCATCTGAGAAGAGTTTTCCTCCCTCTTCCCACAAATCACAAAGAGAATATGCTAGATCATGCTAGCTCTCAGTTTTTCATTCTTTGGGGCTTTTGAGGGGGGAGAGGAGTGGGTAGGAAAACTGAGAAAAAGCCAAACAAAACCAGGGGTCTTCAATGAGCCCTTCCGCCCCCACAACCTTAGATTTCTGGGAGACTTGCTCACCTCTGGAGCATAGGAAGGCCAACCATGGAAACCATGGAAATTGGGACTGGAAAGTAAGGTACAGAATACAGGTTCTATGAGAGTCAGGTCTTTCACTGGCTGTGTTCACTGCTGTATTCTTAATCACTTAACTGTGCTCAGTAAGTCTTTGCTGAACCCGTGAATGGAAGCTCCAGGGCAAACAAAGTACCTGGGAGAGTCCTAAAGGCTCTCACAGAGCTGAGTTTTAAGAGCTGCAGGCTGAGATTCACTGTTGAGTCACAAAATCAGTCTAGTGTGACCAGCACTGTGTTTGAAAGAATGGAATGGAACAGAATAGGAAATACCTTAGTAAAGGGAATATATTTTTGTGAAATTTGTTTCAGATACACACCCAGAATTGCAATGTAAAATATATTTCTTATCGGCCAAAATAAATAAATAAATAAAAAGGGAAGAATCCTCTTTGCCTGGGGCTGTTAAAGCACATTCCCAGGTTCAAGGCAGGACTTTTTGGATCTCAGGAATTTTGCACTTTGAACAAGTTCTTTGGGGGATATCAGCATACAGTACTCTAAACGCTGGAGTCTCCAGGCTGGGAACCAGTGTGGGGTCTGGAATTTCAAGCAGTTTAGTAGCCATGAAAGAGCTGATCAACAAATTACTTCAACAGTGTTTTTATGGCTATCCTCTGTTTGGAGGGGGAAGCGGGGACAATCGGACCAGGACAGGCACTCAGTGCCGACAAATAAAATGCAGTTGTCCTCTTTCTTCCTATTAATGGCCATTTCTTCCCAACTCCTTCCACATACTCACCCGAAGGGCCAATCAGACCTGTCCTGGTACGGGGTGGTCACAGAGTTTTTATCTTCCAAAGTAGACAGATAAAGAGGACTTAGCTGCCAGATGTGAGCCTGGCTTAGGGCCCACAGGGAGAGGCTGCTGAATGAAGAACCAAGAAAAATTCACAGTCCAAGACCACTGCCATCAGATCTCTATAGAAAGCAGGTGTGGCCTGTTCTGTCCCAGTCCTGGCAGAGCTGTGAGCCACCTGTCCTGACAACTGCACACAAAACTCCCTGGAATGATGGTCTAGTGCCTGGGCGGCCCACTGGGGATCCTCCACACCAGCTGTCCCCCCTCCTGCATCACTGACTGCACCTCTCCACCCGCTCCCACACCAACGAAGTAGTCCATTCTGTGTGTGATTCCACATGCGTACAGTGTACATCACTACTTCCCTTCCTGCCTCTCCCTTCACACTTCAGACATCTATATCTGAGGTCAAATTCAACAATCCAGTCCTCCTCTGGCCTCCTACACCAGGGGCGGTCAGCGGCCACCTTCCTCTTACAGTGAAGTCTTTGCTTCTGGGCTTGACTTGCAATTGCCTAGAGGCCAGTAACTGTCCCTTAGCCTTGTTCTGTTCCCACAGTGCCTTGCTTAAAAAATGTCTTTTTAATTGACATCTGTGTGTGTGAATGTGGAAGCACACATGGCAGTCACACTGTGTCAAAAGCTATCGGCACTGATCATTTATCATGAAGTGCCTTTTAGCACGAAGTGTCTTTCACCACATTGGGGTGGTCACGTGCCAGATTGCTGGTGCCGCATTCCACACACTACACAGGGCAATGACGTGAAATTCTGATGTTAAATTCTGACGAAAAAAATCTCTTACACTAACAGGGTCAGGCTAACAGTATTAAAGACAAAAGAAAAAATGAAGTAACCTCCCAAATGGATGTCAGAAATGTTGACCAAATTACTTGGGTTTACTTACTACTGGGTGTTATGTGCAGGCTATATGCTAAGTTTCACAGGCATTCTTAAATATAATTTTTTTAAAGATTTTATTTATTGATTTTTAGGGCGTGGGGAATGGAGAGAGAATGAGAGGGAGAGAAACATCAATCGATGGCCTCTTGCACTGGGGACCTGGCCAACAACCCAGGCACGTGCCCTGACTGGGAATCAATCCGGTGACCTTTCCATTTGTTGGATGATGCCCAACCCACTGGGCCACACCAGTCAGGGCTCATTCAATCTTCACAGCAACCTATGAAGGGGGTATTATTTGTCCCTTTCACAAAGAAACGAAGGCACAGAGTCCCAAAACTTCCTAAGGCTAGTAAACAGCAAGACAGAGATTCAAACCCAGATTTGCCTGACTTCACCCCAATCCTTTACTCCCTTTCAAATTCAACTCCTGATGAAGATTCCAAGACCATAATTTAGATTCTCTTTCCTAAAGAAAGGATCAAAAAACAAACACACAAAAAACAAAACACAGAATTTTTTTTTTAGAAAAACAAGCAAGCAACCAACCAAGCACCTCTAGCCTGATCTTCCACTACTCCCCCCTCTATTCATTCCACTCTTATAATATGGCTTTCTTGTTGTTCCTTCAACAAACCTGGTATGCTTCTGCCCCAGGGTCTTTGCGCTGGTTGCTCCCTCTGCTCAGGGCTCTTTTGCAAGGTATTTGCATGGTACATTCCTTTCCCTTTTCTATGCCTTTGTTTAAAGCTCACTGTCCAAGTGAGGCTTTCCATAGTCCCCTGTTTAAAATTTTCATCCATCTTCCTACCCCAGGACTTCTAATCCCTCTTGGCTTATTTAAAGTTTGTTCTTAGCTGTAGCACTTACCACAGTCTAACATACTACCTTCCATATTTATTGTTTATTGTGTCCTCTCTCTAGCAGGAATATTTAGGTGCTGCTCATTGCTGTTCCCCCAGCACCTAGAACAATGTTAAGTCCGTAATATGTGCTTAGCAAATACTTGCTTAATTAATATCTTGAATGACTTACTAGCAAGAAAAATGGATAAACCCAATGATTCAGTCATTGGTTGGATGTTGGGGGTAGGTGGGAATATGGCGGACGTTCAGGTTTTTGGGTTAGGCAGCTAAACAGATAACAATAGCAGTAATGGAGACGGAACATACTAGAAGAATCCCATTCGGGAGTGGACCTAGTTAAGTCTCCTCCACTTTAGCAGTCTTCTTACAAATAAGGAACGTGATTATCGCAAAAAGCTCAGCAAGGGGCATAAAACAGCAGAACACAAACAGAAAGACTCCTCTACAAGATGATCGCCTGTGTTCCCACTTACCAGTGGCGTTGAGCTGGCCTCTGAGCAGGCAGATTCCTCTCTAAGCAAAAAGGCAGGAATGCCTTCTCATGGGTTGAAATTTCACATGGGTTACAAATCAGTTGTGCACTCGGAGATACATACCTACCAAGATTCCGATAACTTCACCGACAATGAGTTGTTCCATTTCTTTGGAAAATAACTTCAGAATTAGGCCTTTTTTTAAAGGTCCCCACTCTAAAGATCCCCCAAAAAACGTTTGCCTGAAAAATAGTTTAACCCACCCTCCCGTGAGTGGCAGCTTTACTCTCATACCTTACCTGGAAAGTTCTCTCGATTTAACTTGGGTCTTCGGATGATCACAAAGTCCTTGTCATTCCCTTTGCTCTTCAGCCGCTTTCGTTGGGGGCTTTGCGAGTGACCCACGTTTGAGAGCAGTTCCTGGGGAATGTTCTCACTGTCCGCCTCCTCCTTCTCTAGCGCAGAGACCCCCATGCCTGACAGCAGTTCAGAAGTCTTGCTAGAATCCCATCCCCAAGTGAAGCTCGTGGTAACGTTGCTGGTTTGGTCTGGAATCTCCTGGAGGTGTTTCCTGCAAAATGCACAATAGCCCCCTCCCTTTGAGGAACACGCCCATAGATGATTGGCAGGCGTAAAGGAAGCTCCAAGTAATTCTCCGTGGAGAACTTGCACGGCAGCTACCAGAACTGCATTTTTTACATGCCGGCGGCGAGTTCCCGAGAATGAAAGAGAAAATAACCGATCACACCGAGAAGACTTATTGATTTACGATCCTGATCATGCAGAAGGCCTCAAAGCTTTCTTAAAGTGGAGGGAACAGACAAGGAGACTGAAGGAAAGCACACAGCGATACCCAACAGTAGCAGGGAAGCCCAATACGGCAAGACAGATAAAACCACACTCCGATTACCGAACTAAAGCATCCATCCATCCATCCACGCTTTCCCCCAAACGGGCTAAGAAACCATTCACGTTACAGCCTTAGCAACAATTTTAGCAAGTAGTAATATTCATGGCCTAAATGAATTAAGACGGTCCATTCATGTTCAGCCCCTTTTTGTAATCGATTTACCGGTGCATGGCGTCCACTGATTCTAGGATTTTAAATGCGCGCATTAATTGCAGATTTGCCCGCCTCCCCGATTCCCGCTTTGGCGCACGGCGGTCCAAAGGCGTGAGGCTCAAGCCCCCAGCAACGAGACCCGCCAACTCTAGCAACGTTCCATCACCGCCGCGCGCGCAGTCTACTACTTGATCTCCGAGGCTGCCGCCTACGGCCCCGATAGCTGCTGGGAACTGTAGTTTCTACCCGGCCTCAGAGTCCGCCTGACTCGCCACTACTTCCTTTCCTGGCAGCTCCGCCTGCCTTCGAGATACCCACAACCCCCCGCGGTGCGAGGCTGGCCAGGCCCCGGGGTGGGCGGGGAAGCGGAAGCGGGCGGTGCTTCGGCTGACTTAGACATGTCAGCCGCTTGATGGAGACTGGGCTTTCCTTTCCCAGGAGCCCGAAGGCCTTTTTGTGACCGCCACCATCCTCACCTCGGAGTGTGGGTCCCGGACCCTGGACCGTTGTGGCGGAGGTGGAGTTTCCTGGTCCTTCCAGACGCTGTCTGGCGAGATCGGACGGTGAGCCTGTGGGGAAGAGCGTGAAGCACTTTGGGGTCTGGGGTCTGGGGCCGAGCGCCGGTGGAGATAAGAGAGGACCCCGAGAATCCCGAGCGGCCACCGCCGCGGGGCCCATGTCCCCATCCCCGAGTGGAGGCGGTGACCCGCTCGCCCGCCGGGTGAAAGGCAGCGACCCGCGGGCGTCGCACCTGCTCTTCCCCCTGCCCGGAAGCTGCGGCCCTTATAGGGCTGGGTCTGTGCACTAGATCCTTCCCTCGGTCTGTGGAAGCGGCGCGGTGCTCATCGCACAGGCTCGGAGGGAGGCTCAGATCAGCTAACGCGTTTGACAGCGTTTGGTAAATTAAAGCGCAGTTCGAACGAGAGGCGGTGGCTTAATTTTAGGGGAGCAGGAAACCACAGTGGGTCCTGCTGGGTGGAGTGGGAAAGCGGCGCATCCTCGTGCAGCCTTGCCGAGGCTCATGAACGCCAGCAGCGGAGCGAGTCCGGTGACCGTGCTTGCAAAGAGGGCTCTACGGGGCTCAGCGCTGGGGCCACCGGCACAGCCAGGCTGTTGCTTCATTCTGCCCGCTGCGTCGGGTTGCGTCGCTGCCAGGAGGGGAGCTGCTTTCAGCGTCACCCGGGAGAAGAGTTCGGAGGCGGTTCGAGTCGAGTGTGTGCCATAGTCCAGGTAGGATGACCACGCGAAATCCATTGTGCAAAACTACGCTGTAACCGTGACCCTGCACAACAGTGGAAGGGAGGGGGAATAAATTGCAACCTTGATAAAAATGAACAGGATTTATTAACAAATAAGCAGGCCAGCGTTGTCATAAAAATGCTGTATAACACAACTTCTTATTTCTTTAATGATTTCCTTTACACAGGAATTAAAACTCTGTTGCTCGGTATATGTTTTTTTTTTCATGCTTGGTGCTTAGCTTGAAAAGTAAATACCACCTCAGGATAGAGACAGGTATTCATGCACCTGTAGTTTGTTCTTGAAGGTAGGTGAGATTGTTGTAAAGAAGGGATCTGTTGACAAGTTGATTTGGGTTGAAATGAGGCTAAGAATAACGAGGTCGAATGTTCAGAATTCACTAAACTGATGTTATATGGGAAATATTTCTAAATGCAATAGTCTGATTTTCTTACATAAACTGACCTGTATTGTTACTTTGGCTAAGGAGAAAGCAGTTGCCTTAGTTTGAAATCTACATCCTTTCCCTTAACATTGCAAATCACCAGAGAAAAAATTTTTCACAGAAAAAAAAAGTTATAGTCTCCTTCAGGAAAGTGAACAAGATGGAACTTACATGTTAAATGGAGGAGAAAGTATAAACATGAAAAAAAAACTTTAAAAGGCTATGATGAGAATAAAGTTTTGACATATAAAGTCATTAGGAGAGGCCACTTTAGATATAGGTCTTAAAGCTAGGAAGGTCTAAATTTAAAGATGAGAAGTGTTCTTGGGGTAGGATTTAGCTGTAAGTGCCTGAGAGCTGGGGGACAGTTCTTGTTCTCAGAGAACTTGTGAATTGGTGAACAGGAGGTCCTAATTAGGATTTCAGGGAGAGCCTGTCAACTTTGAAAACGAAAGGCTTCAAATTTTAGAATTGATGTTTCACTAATAGTTTGCCCTGGTAACAGAAATACTTTAGCTTGCTAAAAAGGGAATACTTTTTTTCTGCATTCCTTCTAATCATGGCATATATATATATATATATATATATATATATATATATATATATAGTTTAAATTGGTACATGTGATTCGTTTAATATAAGGAATTGTTTCCACTGAAGACGTGAGCTTACCATCTACATACAGATAGATGTCTCGTGTTTTCAAGAACTGCATTGTCATTGCAACTGATGTGGATTATTTTATTTTCCTGATTAATTTCATTCATTTCATCTTACTCAGCACACCTGATGTTCCATTTCAGTGAGAGGGGCATACCATATTTCTACAATTAGAATTACTAGTTCAGTATCTAGGAAAAAAGAACTATAATTTTTTTTATATCTACAAATGACATTGGGGTATGTAATTTCTGGTACTCTTTGGAAGCTTCAGATAGAATACAAAATGGCTTTGTAAGCCCTGGCTGTTGTGGCTCAGTGCATCGAGCGCCGGCCTGTAAACTGAGGGGTCGCTGGTTCGATTCCCACTCAGGGCACATGTATGGGTTGCAGGCCAGGTCCCTAGTTGGGGGTGTGCGAGAGGCAACTACACATTGATGTTTCTCTCCCTCTTTCTCCCTCCCTTCCTCTCTCTCTAAAAATAAATAAAATCTTTAAAAACAAAACAAAACAAAATGGCTTTGTCGATTGGGAAAGTGTTTATCATAACAAGGGGGAAGGGGCAGTTTCAAGATCAGTGCCCTGGAGGGGCCAAAACGGACTAGAAATTACATTTAACTATAAGCTATATCTATATTCAGTAGTATATCAGTGTTCTTGAAAATTAAATATGAAAAAAGAGATTCTATTGAATTAGAAGACGGATTTGCTTTTTCCTTAGCTCCATCACAGCGTCAGGGAAATCTTAAGATTTCTTTAGTTTTTTAAATGTTAGTTAGCTTAGGGGAACAAAAGACAAAGTGTCCTTTCCCAATTCTCACTTTCTCTATGTTTTCTACTTTTCCCATGTAGATTAGAGTCATGTATTATCCTTAAGTAATGGCAGTCTTAACCTGCAAGGTAAAAAGACTTAGAGTTAAATCTATATTAAACATGACTTTCTTAGCATTCTACCTAAGGGAATAATTAACAGGAGAATGTTTGTAATTTGTTCCCAATGAAAACGGAACAAAACAAATCATTTAAACAGTTTAAATTGCATTAAGGAGGTACAGTCTTCTTTAGACTGGAGAAGAGCCTGTACAGTATCCTAATCGTGAGCTGGGCTCAGGACTCAGGGTGTCCGGGTTTGAATCCAGCTCTGACCCTCTCTGTGCAGTTTTCTCCTTTATTAAATAAGGGTACTGACAGTCCTTTCTCACTAGGTTATGAGATTTGAGTCAATAAAGCATGCTTGGAATCTCATAAACGCACACTAAATTTTAGCTATTCTTTTTCTTAAAAATTATTTTGTTATTAGGAAGGATTCTAAGGAGCATTCTCTAATTATCAAAATAAGTCTTACGATGTCTTTACCTAAAAAATTTTAAGAATCCATTACAGTTCCACTTGTTTTCTTCTTACCTGGTTACCTGGTTGCTGCCTCCCCCTCTTATGCCTTGCCAAAGGTGAGATGGTTTTTATGTGTCCTCCTTCCTTCCGAATGGCTTGTCCTACTCTGGAATTCAGGTCACCCGGTTGCTTTGCCCACTCAGTTATGACTTTTTTGCATTTTAAAGTGGGGGTGACATTTCCTCGTGGTAGTCTATCTGTGTTCTAAGTTGAATTCTCCCTATACCTGAAATCTTTAAACATGAGAATAACGATTATCTTTGGAAATATTGACTTTGATTGGAGGTAGAGAATTGTTGACTTTCATCACTCACATCTAGTTTGGATTCTTTTTCATTATTAGGATCGTGGGTTGGCCCCTACTTATTATTTCACATAGCTGAGTAGAGATACATATTTAACGCAGACTGATTCTGATGAATAATTAGGTTCTATTTGGAAACTTTTCATTCAATTTCAGTATTTTAGTTTTTGATAAAAATTGTTGTGTTCATTTGCTACCAGTTCTCTCTTCCTCAATTTCTCCCTTCCTTCCTTCCTTTCTTCTTTCCTCTTCCTTTGTTTTCTTCCTTCATCCCCTCCTTCTTTTCCTTATCTCTTTCTCTCCTTTTTTGAAAATATTTGGAGAGCTTCAAATTTTAAAATTGTCGTAACTTCTGTGTTTAGCCTGAAAAATCATGATCAACCATAAAGTACTCAGGAAACAGTAGTCCAAGTCAGTAATATGAACATGCTAATTAGACATTTGAAAGTAATATTGTACAATATCTTCCTGATTGGTAAAAGACTGAATTAGATTTTAAATATTTAAGACTTTCAGAACTGGTATATATTTTTTTAATATGCTTTATTGTTTATGCTATTACAGTTGTCCCAAGTTCTTTTCCCTTTGTTCCCCTCCACCCAGTGACACCCCTCCCTCCAGTTGTCCACCCCCCCTTAGTCCATGTCCATTGGTATGCATATAGTTCTTCTCAACATCTTCCTGTCTATTCCACTCCCTTCTACTATGCTTCTTAATTCCTGTACCATCTCCCTCCCTTTCCCCACTTCCCCCTCCCCGCTGACCTCCCCCCAAAATGTTCCCCATACCTATAATTCTTTTCCCACTCTTGTTGCCTACTTAGTTTGCCTTTGTTTCGGTTCCCTAGCTTCTGTTGTTGGTTGTTGTGATACAGTTTTCATTTTAATGTTCATACTTTTGATCCTCCTTCTCCTAAACAAGTCCCTTTAACATCTCATATAACAGTGGTTTGGATCTGATGAACTCCTTCAGTTTTACTTTGTCCTGGAAGCACTTTGTCTGCCCTTCTATTCTGAATGACAGCTTCACAGGATAGAGTAATTGTGGTTGTAGGTTTTTTGTTTTTCATTACTTTGAATATTTCTTGCCAGTCCCTTCTTGCCTGCAGAGTTTCTTTTGAGAAATCAGCTGATAGTCTTATTGGGATGCCTTTGTATGTAATTCTCTTCTTCTCTCTCGCTGCTTTTAAGATTCTCTCTTTATCCTTAATTTTTGACTTTTGATTATAACGTGTCTTGGTGTGGTTCTCCCTGAGTCCAGTTGTTTTGGAACAACCTTTGCTTCCTGGACCTGTAAGTCTATTTCCTTCCCCAAGTTAGGGAAGTTCTGCTTCATTATCTTTTCACATAATTTTTCAATTTTTAGTTCTTCTTCTTCACCTTCTGGCAGCCCTATGATTCGGATGTTGGCCCGCTTATAGCTGTCCCATAGGTTTCTGAGCCTCTCCTCATTTTCCTCACTTCTGTTTCTTCTTTCTGCAGTGGTTGACTGTTTGTTCCTTCCCTGTGTTCTGATTTGTTGATCTGATCCCTGGTTTTCTTTCCCTCACCACTAGTTTCATATGTTTTTGTTCATTTCAGCAGAACTAGCCTTCATTTCTTCTCTGTCTTGTTTAAGATCTGCTGTTAGGTCTGTAAGCATTTTTATAAGCAAAGCTCTGAACTGTGCCTCAGAGAGATTTCCTATCTGCTGCTTTGTTAGATTAGATATTTGCTGTCTGGTCAGCTGCATCACTGGGATCTCTATCATTATCTGTGCCATCCTGACCATTTTGTGTTTACCTTTGCTTCCTGGGCAGAGCTGTCACACCTCCTACGCTATAGGGGGCGGGACCCCGTGCACTCGTGACAGCCGGGCAACCTGTCTCACCACGCTGTGCTGTTTCTGCGGAGGTGGGGATCCAAGATGGATTCCTGCCGTTCACTCTCCGCTGAGAGACCAGGAGCCTCCCCCTCCGTCCCCACTCGCTCCAGGCCTCACAGTCCAAGGCAATGGGGGTCTGCCTTTTCCGGCTTTGGAATCGCCAGCTGACTGGTCTGGTCTACAGCTGGGGGTGATCCCCAGGCACTTCTCACCTCCCCCTAAATACGGGTGTCTGTGCTTACTGCTCTCCTGCCTCTGTCGCTGCTGCTACTGCCGCCACCAGCACAGCTTGAACTCTCCTCCCAGGCTTTGTCCCTCCTACCTGTCCGGACAAGCACCACTTCTTTATAACTTCATACGTTGGACTCCCTCTTATTTTCTGGAACTTCTGGTTATTGCTGGTTTTGCGGTAGTTGTATTCCTTCTTAGTTGTGGAGGGAGACGGAGTATGTCAGTCTAGGCCTCCGTCTTGGCTGGAAGTCTCCTGTGTTTGTTTGCTTCCGTTTCCCAGCGAGAGCTGTTGCTCGTGTTACATTGTAAGGGGCGGAGCCTTAGGGATTCGTCAGTAATGGGCGACCTGTTTCACCGCACTGTGGCACGGTATGCGGGGCAGGGGTCCGAAATGGAACAGTGCCGCTTGCCCAGCACTCACCCCTTTTTCAGGCACCTCTCCCACCTCCACACTGGACAGGCGCCCCTCCAGCTGCTGCCCTGCCCATCATTCCCAGAGTGGGTGGGTCTGTAGATGTTCTAGGTCCTTGGGGGCCCTTTAAACAAGCAAACTCTGTTGAGACAGGCAGTTTTTGCCTCCATCCCAACCCCCAATGGTCTGCACAGTCAGAAGCAATGAGGCTTGATTTTCTGCAGTGCTGGGACCGTGAGCTTCAAGGTCCGGTGAGGAGCTGGGAACAGTCCCCAGGTGTCCCTCCTGACTTTAAAACGTGTGACTGTACTTTCCACTGGCCTGCTGCTGTTGCCACTGCTGTGACCACCACATCATGTCCTCTCTGCCCCAGCTCTGCCCCTCCTACCTGTTTGGATGAGTATTTCTTCTTTATGTCTTTGTTTGCTGGCCTTCCATGCACTTTGATTTTCTGGAACTTCTGTTTGTCTCTAGTTTTGAGGTTGTTGTATTCCTTCTTAGTTGTGGAGGGAGACTCAGCCTGTCTGCCTACGCCTCCATCTTGGTCGGAAGTTCCCAGAACTGGTATTTTGAAAGGCAGACTATGCCTGCATAATAGGCACTTAAATTTGATTGAATGAATGAATTAGCATCTTGATTTAGAGTAAAGTCTACTTTTACTACTGTAGTATTAATTCCAACCTATGGTAGCTTTAAGTCTCTTTCCTTTCTGATCACATAGGACTTAATTTTGATTTTCCTCCAAATTTTGTCACTTTGCCTGGACGTGTTAATATTTGAAGAATATTATTAGAAGGACCATTGTGGGCAGAGGCATATTTGTCTTTTGCCTTTGAGTATATTTTTACACAGCTGAACATGTGTATAGTTCGGTAAATTATTCATTTTGAGCCACCTCTATTTTGTTCATGTTCCTAGAAGAATGGCATTGCCGTTCTGTAAGTCAAGTGCACCTTCTTGACATGGCTCTAAGAGGTGTTCTGTCTCTTCACAAGGGCCTGGTAAAGTGGTATCTGGGCTACCTTGCAGACCTAGGGAGGTAATCCCAATTTGTCAAGTGAGGCAAGGGAGGTTATTTCTGTGAGTGAAGGTCAATTTTTGTTTTATATGAACGGAGAGTGGGCCCAGGCTGTGGTAACCGTAGACAGTGTGTAGCAAAAAGCGGTTTTTTTGGGGGGGCGGTAGGGGGTGGGTTCGGGGAGAACGTAGGGTAAAGCTATGCTTTGAGATCATTGAGGCAACTAGTCAGCTTCCAGCTTCTACAAGCACAAAATATGAAGGAGACGGAGATTAACAACAAGCATTTATTGAAGACCTCCTCTGTCTGGAACTCCTCCTTGGTGTTTTACTTTTATGTCTCAATCTTCATGGCAACCGGTGTGAGATAATCATCCTCATTTAACAGTTTCAGTTGCGTAAAGTTACACAATTATTAATTAGAGCTGGGATTTGGAATCAAGGTTTGCCATGGTTTAATAAAACATTTATATTTTAATTTTAGGCACTTAATTACACCGTAGCAAAATTTTTCATTTTCTGGTTGCTATGTGTTTTATCTTCATATTACTATATTGATTTTAAAATAATTTTATGATGAAAAAATTATATATTCATTGTTTAACATTAAAAACACACACAAGAAAGCACAAAGAATAAAGTAGAAGTCATCTCTTCACTACTTTGTGACAATCATTGTTAGCATTTTGTATGTGTTTGTTATATTTATATTCCCTCAGATCCCACCATGTCCCTTCGACGTCTCTAAAGTGTCTCTCGGGCTCTCCCTTTTCTTCCAGACTGCTGGAGTCTGGTGGGCTCCTTTAAGTGCTCACTGTCTGCAGTGGAGGGTTTTTGTTCGGTGGCCCTTGACTCGGGCACAGATCTCTGCTGGCATCGGTCACAGCCAGGTTAGCAGGATTAATGATTCAAAAGGCAGTGGACCACGATGAGACAGACTAGTGGGTATTTTTAAGACTTCCTGGACTGTTTAGTACTAACATTTAAGCTGTTTCTATGTTTTCATGTTTAAATAATGGTGCTCTAAAAAAGTAATATTGTAGATAAATTTCTGTTCACTTTTGCTTTTTTTTAAAGTTATTTCAAGAGGAATTGCTAGGACAAAAAGTACAATATGTACCTTTTTAAAGGTCCTTGATACATATTGCCAGATTGCGGTGTCTCTGGCAATAAGGTTTTTTTGTTTGTTTTTTAAATAAGTCAGACTAGATTTGACCAATCTTTGTTTATTATATTAGATTTTAATTGACAGTTATTTTATGAATTTAATATACAAATAACTAAATAAGGTATCCCTAGCTTTGAGCAGAAAGTTATTCAGCTGAAATAACAAAAACAGGCCATAGGAATTAATAAGGAACCTTAGAAAGTACTATTATTCTGGACTGTAGAACAAACAAAAAAACAATTCCTCGCTTGAATTTAGGTGCAAAGTCAAGATACAGACTTTGAAACTATTATTTTTCTCATCTCAATTAAGAGAAACTCCAATTTCATGGGACCCCTAGGCATAACCCTGTGTCTTGACAAGGCAATAGGAGTTCAACTTGAACAGAAATAGATACTCTGGTAAACAGAATGACAGACCCCTAAAGATATCTCTACCTAAGTCCGTGGAACCAGTAAATACCCAGCTGGGCCCAGTGAGACCAGGTGAGGCCTTAAAAGCAGAGCTTTCTCCCAGCTGAGGACGAGAGAGGAAGTCAGATTCCTAGAACGAGGAGGATTTGGCAAGCACTCATTGCTGGCTCTGAGGTAGAGAGGGCCAGGTGCAGACTGGAAAGAGGCCTCTAGAGCTCAGGGCAAATGCCAGCTGACAGCTCACAAGGATCTCAGTCCTATAACCTTAACAAACTGAATTTTGCCAAGAGCCTGAATGAACTTAAATTCCTACCCAGAGTCTCCAGAAAGGAACACAAACCTGCTGACACCTTAATTTCAATGTTGAAAACTCAGTGGAGCCATATTGTGCCTGGATATCTAACTCACATAAACTATGAAATATGGCCACTAAGTTACACTAATTGCTTACAACAGCAATAGGACACTAAGGTAATGGGTAGGGAAGAGGTGAAACAAACAATTTCTTTATTACTGAAATAAAGCATCCCTAATTCTGTTCACTCATCTATAACATTTTGAAGTACTGGCAATGAAACAGATGAAAAAATCAAACATTATTAAAAAAATTATTATTAGCTGGTTGCAAGTTTATAGCGGTGATTTTGTTGTTTGCTTATGCCCATAATCTTACCACTTAACTATTATTGATCTCTGCTTATATATGATTGTTGTCTTACTCATTTTATGCATGTTACATAAAAATGTGTGAATCTAGTTTTTCAGTTAAATGTTACGGTAATTTCATAATGTTATTAAATAAACCTTAACAAACCTCATTTCTTATACTTCAGCAATATTCTATCATTTGATCCTGCCATACTGTATTTAGCACTTCCTTGGTGATCTCTGGTAGTCAGTCTTTTTTTCTATGATTGTCATCTTCCTTGCGCTGGACAATTTCAGACAAATTCCTAAAGGAATTTTCAGTCACTAATTATGTTAAATTCATATTGAATATTTTCTTAAGAGCAGGATCTTGAAGATGGTCATGGTTTTAATCAGCACATCCTATGTCGAGCTATTGCCTAACCGTGTAATCTAGTTTTAGCTCAAAAATAAGATCTGACTTACTCTTATTGTGGTGGTGTAAGTTTTCTTAATAGATTATGAAATTTGAAATTTTGAGTAGTAGTAATGAACAGATTTTTAAGCCTTTTGAGTTGTAGTAAGTATTTGTAGAATCAATTTTGGAGATCATAACAAGTTCTATGTTGCCTTTGCTGTCAGCAGTAATAAAAAAAATAGTTAAAATAGTTCATATACTAAAGTAATACTTTTTGTTCATTCATTCATTTATTCAACAAATTTTTTTAATAACTACTATATGCCAGAACTATAGTAGAGACTTGGGATATAGCACTGAATAAAATTGTCTGACCTGTACTCTCATAGAATCTCTGGGTGGGAGGGGGCTTAAGACAATAAATATAAAGAATATACATTATATCAGGTTGATAGGAGCTTTGAACAAAAATATAATAGGATATGATGATAGTGACAAAAGGGCTACAATTTTAGATTTTTAAGAAAAATGAAAATATTGGTTGAAATGCACAGAGGAATAGAAAGCAACTACTTCAACAATATAAAGAAATAATGAAGAAAATAGTTTATTGAACATGATTTTTATTTGTGATATTCCACTTAGGGATATTTCTTACATAGATTTAAATTTAGCTTGTTAAAGTACTCAAACTTTCTTTGTTCTTTTTTTATCTATTTATTTTTATGTATATTTTGATTATGCTGTTAGAGTTGTCCCAATTTCTTTTTCCCTTGCCCCCCTCTGCCCATTACCCCCTTCCTTCCAGCAATCCCACCCCTCTTAGTTCATGTCCATGGTTTGTGGATATAAGTTCTTTGGCTTCACCCTTTCATATATTATTCTTAACTTTCTCCTGTCTATTTTGTTCCTACCAATTATGCTTCTTAATCCCTGTACCATTTCCCCCTTTCTCCCCCTTCCCCCTCCCAGCTGATAACCCTCCAAATGCTCCCCACACCTATGATTCTGTTCCTATTCTGGTTGTTTGCTTAGTTTATTTTTGTTTTTTAGATTCTGTTGTGGATAGTTGTGAGTTTGTTGTCATTTTAGTGTTTATCATTTTGATCTTTTTCCTAAATAAGTCCCTTTAACATTTCATATAATAATGACTTGGTGATGGTGTACTCCTTTAGCTTTACCTTGTCTGGGAAGCACTTTATCTGCCCTTCCATTCTAAATTATAGCTTTGCTGGATAGAGTAATCTTGGTTGTAGGTCATTGTTTTTCATCACATTGAATAGTTCTTGCTAGTCCCTTCTTGCCTGCAGAATTTCTTTTGAGAAATCAACTGATGGTCTTACAGGTACCGCTTTGCAGGTAGCTCTCTTCTCTTGCTGCTTTTAAGATTCTATCTTTATCTTTAACCTTTAGCATTTTAATTTTGTTTCTCGGTGTGGTCCTTTTTGGGTCTAGCTGGTTTGGGACTCTCTGTGCTTCCTGGACTTGTATGTGTATTTCCTTCGCCAAATTAGGGAAGTTTTCCTTCATAATTTTTTCACCTAAGTTCTCAATTTCTTGCTCTTTCTCTTCTCCTTCTGGCACCCCTATGGTTTGGATGTTGGCACATTTAAAGTTGTCCCAGAGGTTCCTAAGCCTCTCCTCATTTTTTTCAATTCTATTTTTCTTCTTCTGTACTGGTTGTTTATTTCTTCCTTATGTTCCAAATCATTCATTTAAACCCTGGTTTCCTTCCCTTCACCACTGGTTTCATGTGGCTTTTCCTTCATTTCACTTAGCATAGGCTTCATTTCTTCCCTTATGCAAATGTCATAATCTTGTCTGTGAAGTCTGTGAGCATTGTTATCACCAGTGTTTTGAACTCTGAATCTGTTAAGTTGGCTATCTCCTTGTCGCTCAGTTCCCCCACTGAAACTTTGATCTGCACCCACTTCTGGGCCTCACTTCTTTTTCTCCTCAACTTGACAGCTTTCTGTGTTTGCCTCTGTGTCTTAGGTGGAGCTGTCGCACCTGTTACATTGTAAGGAAGGGAGCCTTAGGTATTCATCAGTGCGAGGCAACCCAGTTCACCATGTTGTGGCACTGTGTGTGGGGGGGAGGGCTCAGAGAGGAACAATTCTGCTTGCCCTGCACTAGCCCCTTTTCCAGGCACCTCCCCCATTTCCTGTATGGGACTGGTGCCTCTCTAGCTGTTGTTTGGTGATGGTTCTGAGAGTGGGTGGGTTTGCAGACGTTCTAGGACCGTGGGGGCCTCTAAATAAGCTGACTCTGCTGAGAGACTGGTAGTTTCTTCCTCTGCCCCAACCCCCACTAGTTTTCACAGTCATAAGTAATGTGGCTCTATTTTCGTGGGCAGTGAGCCATGCAGTCTGGTCTGGGGCTAAGATCACTACCCAGTTTTCCCTCTCTACTGTGCTTTCTGCCATGGTCATGGCCACAGCCACTGCCACTGCCGCCACCACACCACCGCCGCCGCCACACCACATCCTCTCTGCCGCCACACCACGTCCTCTCCACCCCTCCTACCTGTCTGGATGAGTATTTCTTCATTTCTTGAACTTCCATGCAGTTTGATTTTCTGGACCTTCTGATTGTTTGTTTTTAGTTTGAGATAGTTGTAATGCCTTCTTAGTTGTGAGGGAGGCACAGCATGCCCACCTATGCTTCTGTCTTGGCCAGGAGTCTCTTTGTTCTTTTTATAACTAGTTTTGGTTGGAGAAGTTTGTTGATTTGAAGTATATATTTTACTGATTCTGCCTTATTTTATTTTGGTGTGTTGCATCACGATCTTGATTCTCTACATTAAGATATTAATAAATTCCTTGGAATATTGTAGTTAGTCCATAGACAAAAATGCCTAACATTGCCTTGACCAATGTTGGGCATCATCCCACAAAGTGAAAAGTTGCAGGTTCGATTCCTGATCAGGGCACATGCCTAGGTTGCAGGTTTGCAGGTTTGGGCCATTCACAAGATGCAACCAGTCAATGTTGCTCTCTTACATCAATGCTTCTTTCCCTCTCTTTCTCCCTTTCTTCCTCTCAACAAATAAGTAAATAAATAAAGTTAAAAAAATTCCTGACATTGATTTTACAAACATGAAAATTACATAATTCCTTCAATTAGTAAAGGTAAATTATTTTATATGAATAGAGATACAGCAAATAAAGCATTTGCTTATATCTGTATTATCAGCATTTATAATAAAAATATTTTCAGTGTATGACTTTATTCAATAATCATTGATAAATTTTTATACCTATAAAATAGGTAAATAGCTTTCTTTAAAGAAAATAAGATTTATATAAACAAATGGAAAGTGATAAGTATGTTTTGTGAAGCAGTAATGAATTAAGAATTTCAAGTTCTGAAAGTTGTTAGATAAGATTAGCAGTAAAGAAAAATACTGTTTCAAACAATGGTCTCTCTCCATCTCTTGCTGTCTCTCCTTCCTTCTCTCTTAGAAAATTTTAAGTAACAGGTTTGGGTGACTTAGGAAACTTTATTTTATAAAATACTCTAACTCACGAGGATCTAGTCAGTAGTGTGTTTATATAAAATATTTTGTTAGGATGTATAACATTAAGGTACAAACTCCGAATGACTATTGGAACTGTTCATACCCAGTATTCTTATTTTGTACTGTTTAGAACTAATGTAATTTTTGTTAAAATACATTTTTTCTGAAGATATAATTTATGTGAAATTTTAAGGTAGTGTTTTAAAAATAAGATAGAAGAACTTCAGAGTAGGAATTATCCTTTTCTTCTTATTTGTGGTCCGTTGTAAAGCCTGACATTTTTCCAAATAATTTATTAATACAGTAATAAACAATATTTAGTAAATTTCCAAGTGGTCATTTCCTGTAGTAATACCACATTGTTTTTCATTTTACAGCTATGACCCAGCCCTGTACGTGAATTACTTTGGTTAGTCGGAGTGAACCTTCAATAATGAGCGGTGCCGCTTTGGGACTCGAAATTGTTTTTGTCTTTTTCCTGGCATTATTTCTACTTCATCGATATGGAGACTTTAAGAAACAGCATAGACTTGTAATTGTTGGAACACTGCTAGCTTGGTATCTCTGCTTTCTTATTGTCTTCATACTGCCTCTGGATGTCAGTACGGTAAGAGGTGAAACTGATTTTCACAATTTAAAAGACAGTCGTACAGCATGTTTGAGATATGTTTGGTCCCAATACAGCTTATACTTATATTTTGAATTTAAATTTATTATATTAATTTGATCATTGAAAAGCATAACCAGGAAGGTAATTGGGGGTAGAAAGGTTGATACTCCCCAATCTCCCTTAAGTACTTGGTAACCTTTTATTTTCATTTTTAAACCACGCATTAGACAATATACAACCGGTGCAAGCATGCTGCTGCCAACTCCAGCCCTCCCGAGACCAGCAACGGCTCAGGGCTGTACACGACGGCCACCCCAGCGCCCAGGTATTCTCTCCCTCTCTCTTTCTCCCTCCCTTCCTTCCTTCCTTCCTTGCTTTCTTCCTTAAATATTGTAGAAGGCAAAGTGTTTAAAAATTGTCAGTTTTTACCGTCTGGATTTTATATTTATAAAAGTTTATATTCATTCTTTACTTACCCCTCCCCCTACCTCCATCCTTTGCTAGTAGACTTTTAATTACATTTTATTCTGTTTAAATTTCAGTCTTAAATAAATTTTAAATATTTATTGATGCACAAGGCCTTTCAGTAGATGCAAATGAAGTTTGGAGAAAGCCTGATTTTTTTTAGTCTTGGTTCTACCCCTTACTAAGAATGTGACTTCCAAAAACTATTCTTCCTCTCAGTCACTCTGATCTATAAAATGGGGTGTGCCTTTTCTTTTTTGCCGAATATACAAGTTTGTGTATTAGAGCACAAGGGGGTTATTCTGTATGTGCGGATGTTCCTTTCGTATTGCACATGCTTTGAAATCATGTCATGATAGTTTTAGAGAATGAATAAAATTCAAATTATCAAAAGGTTTTATTAAATTTATATCAAACTTCCATGTTAAAAAAATACAGTAAATGTTTTGTGTGTGTGTGTGTATTCACCTTCAATTCAAAGATAAATTTTTTATTTAAAAAAAGTTAAACATATTTTTACAAATGGATCTTACTGAGAAAATTATGTGGGAGGCAGGAGAGAAGTATATGTTTATGCGTGTATTGCATACTTTCTTCAACCCACAAGATACACTGTTAAAGAGAATCGGAAGAATATGTGGCCAGTATTAAAGTAGACAGCAGCTCATAGGACTAAAACATTTACTTGTAAAAGGTAAAATCCAGCAGAGAAATCTCATAATAGAAAACACAAGGTAGGGCAGACTTTCTTAGGAAAATATTTCAGGCTAACATTCATTTTCCTTCATTGATTTCAATGCTGTTTTTTAATGTTTGGATTGAAAAATTGTCAGTTCTCTTCTCATAGCAATTACCTTCTAAATAGAATTACAAAACTGGCTAAATATGTCTAACTTCTAGCACTATGGGTTATTTTATTGTTCAGTACGCACTAGCTTAGATTAAAAGCTAATAAATGTTGGTTGTCATTTTTACAAACGCTTTAGATAGTATTTGCATACATTTTTTATGTGGCTTTTATTTTACTTTTTAAATCTAACTTGAATAAGGGTAAATTTAAAATGTAGATACTCCATTGAGAAGCATCATTTAAAATTGGATATAGAGCAGCAGCGGTTGTGGATTATTGGAGGCCCTTGGACTGAAGGATACCCTTACCGTCTAGGGCGACTGTTAATGGAAGAATCTAGGGTCAGTTACACATATCATCAGAAAATTCAGACAGAATTACGTTAGTATTCTAATTTCCGGGAATTAATCACCTAATGTCTTTCTCCTCCTTGCTCCCCTGCCTCAAAGTAACTAACCCCACAAATGGCGTGAGTGTGTATTTTAAAGGTAGTCATCAATTTTAAAGGTAATCATATCGAGGTTTAATTTCATGATGCATTTGTTTTTAGATACAATTTTATTGTTAGTCTATTAGGTGAGCATTATGTCCTCAAACTGTTTTTCTCCCTTTGTGTGTGTTTGTTTAGTTTGACAATCAGCTTTGAATTTTAAGTTTCATGCGGAATTTTACAAGTTAGAGTCAATAATTTAAAATCTGAATGTAAATAAACTTTGCTATGTATAAATTAATTGCACAGTAGTCCCTTTCTATATTGTGGTTCACTTATCGCGGCCTCACTGTATCGCGGGATTTTTAAAAATATTATATTTAATTATTTATCACGGATTTTTCTCTATATCGTGAGATTTTGCGATACTGTATACGTATGTTGTTAAAGTTACATAGGTTTAAGAGTGTAGAATAAATGTAAGGTTCCTGTTTCGTGGGGGGTGGTCTGGAATGTAATACCTGCAATAAGTGAGGGAATACGGTATAATTCAGTTAATTATTCATTATTTATGATTAATTTTCTTTACATTGTTATTCAACAGCCAACACCCGTGTTTCAAGCCATGGAGTTACATTCCTGATGGAATCATGCCAATTTTCTGGAGGGTAGTATATTGGACGTCACAATTTTTAACGTGGTAAGTGGTAGTGAGAGATAAAATTTAAAAATTCTGGCTAAAGTAAAAAGAGAAGTGATTATTTTTTCAGTGAACCTTCATGTTTTAGAATTTACTTATGTCACTTATTGTTTCTCTTGTTTTTATCCTTTGTTTTTCTACTTGTTCAAGTCTCTCCCATCTTAAAAGAAAAGAAAAAAAACAAGACAAATAAAATAGAATAAATTTCCTTGTCACCGTTCCCTTCCAGTTACTGCTTTCTCTCTTGACCTTCTTCAATTCAGTCTTCTTCCAGTCCCGTTAGTATGAGAAACTACTCTCCCGAAGGTCATCATCATTCCCTTGTTTGCTTAGTCCAGCCTTCTGCGTGTTCCTCTTGGGCTCCATTTCTGTGCTCCATTTCCTAAATGTTTATGTTCCCCGGGGTCCCACATGTGGTGGTCCTGTTATTGACTCTCCCTGCATAGCTTTCATTATAGGCTTGGACTCCTGGACCTGCAATGCATTCCAAAGGCTTTTTTCTACCCACCATGCTTTGCGTTTCTGCTGTGCTCCAGACTCCCACTTTAGGTACTCTGCAGGCAACTGAACTCTAAAACTGGAGGTCTTAAATACTGCGGGAGAAAAGTCGTGCAGTGGAATAGAGCAGTGCCCCTGTACACTGATGTTCATGGAGCTCAGCTGCTTTGTTTCTCTAGTCTGCATCCTCTGCATCCTCCACAGCAAGTCTCTCCACTCAAGTCAAACCTCTGCTGTTCCATTAGTGACTCTCTCTCTAGAAACATGGTCTTCTCTCCTGGAACATCTTTACTTTCTACCTCACAGTAAAAATAGAAGTTATTGAGTGGCAGCCGTTTTAGCTTCTCACCAACAAATCTACCTACCTACCTACCCACCCATCTTTTCTCCCTTTCCCATCAAACATGGAAGAGTCACTATTAAAGTTAGTCCCTCGCCCCGAAATATGGACCCATTCTCTTCGGCTCTTTTTACCTATAGTTACCTGCACCTGTGCAAAGTATGCATCGTTCTCTCATCCTTAAAAAAAAAAAGTCTCTCAAATCCCAATTCTTCTCCAGCTTTCTATCTTCCACCTCAGTGAATCTACTCCTTATCACAATGAAATTGTTTGGGAGACTTTAATTGAAATATAAGTTAGTATAGAAAAGTGCACAGATTGTGTTTAATTTTGTTACCAAGTAAACTGGAGTTCACTCAAGTGGCGCCTTGGTATAAGAATCAACAATTAGTGCTGAGGAAAACAGGTCTTTATTTACAATGTCCCAACCTGGGGGTGTTGTGGGCACTCCTGCTCAGAGCCCTGTTCTCCCACAGGACCCAGCACTTCCCTTGCTCCCCAAAAGGCTATCAGCCAAACACCATGCACAGAGGCCCCCCATCCCTTATCTGTCAGCTCTCTCCTTCAGGATCTGGGGTACAATATCATCAGCCTCCGTATAACAGTCCAGGAAAGCCTGTGCCATGCTGCACTGGATCATGGTGAAGTCCAGGAAAGGCATAAGTCCCGAGAGAGTGTCCTCTCCACATGTCCCGAGTTCCAGGAGCAGATAGAGTCCCGGTCTGCAAGGTGGAGTCCTTGGCGTCCTCAGAGCCAGCTGGAGCTGATAGCAGCAGTGTGCCTGCTCTCCTAACAGCCGAGGCCGCACGGCCCCCTTTCCTTCTTTCAGACCGCACACCTCTCTCCTCCCTAATGCCTGCTGCCTTATTTTTAACCCCCTGATCACAGCCTGTGACGCAGTGGGCAGTGGGTGTCATAACCGGTTCTGGCCCTTGTGCAGGACCCATAAGTGCTTCCCTCGCCATTCTATGGGCAAAACCCCTCCTGTCTCCTTGGCCCCCAGGAAGGACCATAGGTATTTGCATAGGTCAGAAACTAGCTATCAGCCGTAGATATGCAAAGGCTTCTCTCAGGCTGCACTGCCCCGTCCCCTGTCCCCCCGTTCCCCGTTCCCCAAGCCATGGGGCTTCTGGCTGCTCTCTTACAGTCCGACTTTTTTCAAAGTGAATGCAGCCGTGCAACCAGCACTCAGATGATGATAAAGAACATTAACAATGTCCCCAGAAGCTTCCCTCATGCCCCGCTCCCTGTCATCACCCTCCCCAAAGATAACCAGGATTCTAACTTCATCTCGTAGATGAGTTTTGCCTGTTTTTGAACTTTAGAAACATAGAATTATACTGTATATACTTCTCCCTCTCTTGTTTTGCTCATATACTTGGAAGACTCTTCTGTGCTGTGTTATATTGGTATTCTTTTTCATTTCTGTAAAGTGTTCCATTTTATGAATATACCATAGTTTATCCTACCCAGCCAAACTTCTTAAATGAATTGTCTGCACGTCGTGTATTCATTTCTTCACTGCTTACTGTTCCCAACTCACTGCACCCTCCTCCCCCCACTTTTCCACTCACACTCAGGTTCTTAACTTACTTGATCTCTTGGCAGCATTTGATGTCTACTCCCCACATCCCGCCCAGGGTCCTTCCCTGCCTCTCTGCTGTCCCTGCGGTCTCCTCTGCTGGCCTCTCCTCCCATTTCCCCGCATCTCCTTTAAGAGTAGGTACTTCTCAGGGGTCAGACCCGTTTCTTTGCTTCTCACTCTACATACTCACCCTTCCAGAGCTCATCTGCTGATGCTGTTTCAGTATCATTGATATGGAGAGGACTCCGGCTCTATCTGTGTTTCTTATCCTGCCTCCTGAACTCTGAAGCTGGGTATTTCCTGTGCCACTCCTTTGGGACTGTCCTAGGTACTTCAAAATCCGTCTGTTGACAACCAGTCTTCTCCCGTCCTGCTCTTTACCACACAGATAATCCCACTTTTGGTCCCTTCAAGACCGTTCTCCATGCTGAAGCCCTATCAGCCTTTAGAAAGCTGAAACTTGATCATGCCTCCTTTCTGTTAAAGAAAATGGTTCCTCATTATTCTTTGGATGTAGTCCAAACTCTTCATAAAGGCTTTAAAGCCTTTTTTTTAGACTCATCATAAATCACTCACTGTTATATTCTCTGCTGGTCATTGTGACCTCCTTTGCTCCCATGAATGTGCTTGGTTCTCCCCTAAATTTAATATGATAAAAATATTCAGTCATCTTATAGTTTATTAATATACTCAAAATCATATTTCTTTCTGAAAAGACCTATCCATCATAGTTGAGAGTCACGTATTTCTGGTATTTTAAGATTAAAAAGACGTATCAAGTGTTTTTCACCATATTTTCCCCACTCTCTAGGATCCTCTTGCCTTTTATGCAGTCTTACGCGAGGTCGGGAGGCTTCTCCATCGCCGGGAAGATCAGAACCGCCCTGATAGAGAACGCAGTCTATTACGGCACCTATTTGCTGATCTTCGGAGCATTTTTAATTTATGTGGCTGTAAACCCACATTTGCACTTAGAATGGTAAGAAAAATCATCATCTTAACATTGTTTCTGTGTATATTTCCATTTTATAAAATCAATTTTTATCTCCTATATGTAGGCAAACAGGCATTTCATCAAGAAACATAGCAAGTCATATGTTTCATGGATTCCTCAAAAAGAATATCTGAGTAATCCATATTACTAAGATGGAAAATAGGGAGTAATATCTGCTGTTACTAAAAGGTAGCTGAGAATGTGAAGGTCTCATTTTTTCATATACAATGTTAACCTCCTTTAGGGTGGTGGTTTTCCGAAAAACCATCTAACGCTAGTTAGTTTGATTTCATCTTTTTGTTGGAAAAATTACCTGTCGCAGCTCTGTGCTTCTGTTCTGTCTCTTAGGAACCAGCTCCAGACAATTGGGATAGCTGCTGCAAATACGTGGGGTCTGTTTCTCCTCGTGTTATTGTTGGGGTATGGCTTGGTGGAAATTCCTCGGTCCTACTGGAACGGAGCAAAAAGAGGCTATCTACTTATGAAAACTTATTTTAAGGCAGCCAAACTGATGACCGAGAAGGCAGATGCCGAAGAGACGTTGGAAGATGTCATGGAGGTAAGCAAGTTTAAACCTCAGAACCAACAGCGAGCTGTGTGGATCTCCTTTTGGATGCACGGTCAGTTCGTCATTGTTGTTCGCACCTGGATGGACTTCAGACTTACCCTTTTGGCGCGGTGCAGTTCTTAAGAATGTCTCATCCATTGGGATGACTTCTTGTTGGCAGTTCAGCTTTATGAGATGTCACCTCCGTCTCCTAACTGACAGAGACTCAAGGAGGAGACGCTCAGCAGGGCAGGGAGATGCTTGTTGTCTTTGGGTTAGTTCCAGTAGTGCCCTCCTTACTCTCAGAAGTTTCTCAGATTAGAGGATGTTATACGGTTACCCCGACATAGTGGAAGTGAAAATTAGGAATCACAGGACACTTTTTCCTGAAAGTTTAACCCAAAGTGATCCCACCACGTCTGGAAACCTCTTTAGAGAACAGTTTGCATGGGAATTTGTGTCAATAACTTGTTTCCCAGCTGTGCTCTTAATGAGGCACTTCATTTCACTTGTAAAATACAGACGACTTGAACTCAGTTCATAAATTTGTTGAAAGTATAAATTTCAACAATATACATGAAATTATACAGTTTCGCTGTTGGTTGTTGACTTAAGGGATTATTGTAATCCCCTCGCACTTGGCTCTTCTGGGAAGTGCGCTAGGCCAGTGGCGCTCCTCTCCCCGTAACACCCCACTGCCGGCACGCATCAGTGAGCCCCGGGCACCTCCTTGCGGCCTGCGGGAAACGACGTGGCCCGCGTGTAGCTCTCCACCCTTGTCTGCAGCCTCTGTCTTCCTCACACAGGTCAAGTTTGCTTCCTCAACTTAATAACGATGACGATGGTAGCCAACACCTATACAGACTTACTTATTTACTAATGACTCTCTGAGAACTGTGCATAGGCTAACACCTTTAATTCTCACAGCGTTATGGGGGAGATTTTTTTTTTTTTGATCTGCGTTTTATAAATGATGAAAACGAGTACACGGAGGTTAAGTTTCCCGTGTTCACATAGCCAGTGAGTAGTAGGGCCAGGCCGTCTGACCTCAGCTGATGCTCCCCCGGGACTGGCCGTGAGGGATCACACCCTGCGAGCAGGGCAGAGGCGTGGATGTGCGGTGTCGGACGGTCAGCCCTGGGGGCATGCGCGGAGTGAGGCCTGGAACGAGAATGTGGACAGTCTGCTCTGGGACAACGGACCCCAAAGTTCCATCGCCTTTTTTAGCTACCTATAAAATCTTCCAAATGCGGTTTTATAAAAACCATTTTAGTGTTTTTAATGTTTCTCTCGTAAGTGAATGTATTCTATGTCTGTGTACTATTACTTTTCCTTGAAGCATTAATAACATTTGTAAGTCACATCAAGCTATTCAGAGGGTATTTGCTACAAGGCCAAAGATGTCACTTGTACCTTCTGTCATTTTTTAAGGTAGAGGGTTTTGGAGAGGGGGAAACAGCTTGACTTCATGGACGTTGTCTGACATGCCTAGTAAAGAAATGATTAGGCACAGTAATGACAGAGCTCAAAGTCATGTTATTTTATTGAAGAAAATAGGCTAATGTTTTAAATACTTTCCACACTTTATAAAAATTATGAACTTTTGAAGGAAACTTACTCTTATAATAAATATAGCAAATATAAGTAGTTAATTGTTTCAGTACTTACTTTGGTTTAATGTGGTTAAAGAATGCAAAGGAAATACATGATATTTCATAAATAAGCATATAACCAGTTTGTGTAGTTTATAGCCAAAGTTTTGCGAAGAAGTCAATAAAACTTGAAGACAGCGTAGTAACGGAAAAGTGTTACATACTGATGCTTCAAGCACCTTTTAAAAACCCGCGTCTTTCCTTGCGGCCCCATGTTTAGGCCTCACCCGCTGACCTCAGAACGAGCTGGTCAGGACTCCTGCGGTGACTGCAGAAGCGGTTCTTCTGCCGGCTCGGGGCTTCGCAGGCACTCCTTCTCCTTCTCTTGAGGTCACACCGGGCTTCTCTTGGTTCCTTGGGACTCTTTGTTCCTTTCTGCTCTGAGGCCTTCCTGCCCGCTGTCCCTTGGTCTAGAATATTCTTGCCCCTTCCTTTGAGGGGCTGACTCCTCATGTTTTTCGTCAAAGTTTAAATGATCAGTTCATCATGAAGTCTCCCATACTAAATTATGGAGCCGTTTCCTCACCATTTCTCTTGGAATAAGGTGTTTTCAAACTCATTAAGCTAAGCTCCTTGACAGGAGCAATATCTTTTAATACAGATTATTCATAGGGTCTTCCTATTTAAAAAAAAAATTTAAATATGTTATTTATTTATTATTTTTTAGAGAGAGGGGAGAGGAGGGAAAGAAACATCAATGTATGGTTGCCTCTCATGTGCCCCCAACCAGGGACCTGGCTGGAGACCTGGCCCGCAACCCAGGCATGTGCCCTGACTGGGAATTGAACTGTCGACCCTTTGGTTCACAGGCCAGCACTCAATCCACTGTGCCACGCCAGCCAGGGCTGCCTATTTAAAATTTTGATGGGTATTGCGAAATTGCCTTCCACATTTTCTGTGCATAGGAGGACCTGTTTCCCCACAATCTTAACCTCATTACCTGATACCAATTTTTTAAATAATTTTGTAAGACGATTGTTCTCATTTTAAAATTTGTAGCTGTTTCTAGTGAGCTTGAATATGTTTTCAAACATTTATTGGCCAATTGTATTTCTTCTGTATCTTTCCTTTTTTCTGTTGATTTTTAAGAGCTCTCCATATATTAAGGATAATGATATTTTTTTTTTGCCATATAAAGTACAAATATTTTTTTCAAAACTATCTATACGCCAAATTGTTTCCCTGCCTCCAGTTTTATGTAACTTAAGGCCATTCTCTGCCCTACAATCAGAATGTTCTGTTTAATATTCTGGTCAGTTCTCTTTTGCTTTCTATCTTTTGAATGTGCTGTTTATTCTATCTAGAAAAGTGATTTCAACTTTTTAAAATTTTTATTACTATTATAGAGTATTATGATTCTTTTAGAACTATTGATTCTAAAGATTCCTCTCCCTAACCACTTTATGCCTTTTATACTCACTAAATTGCTTATTTAATTATTTCATTACTAGACTCTAATCTTAGTCAGACACCTATAACAACACGTCTTCCCACTCCACCCTCTGTTACGGGTGGTGGTGACCTTACACACAGCAGAGTGCTGGCCTGTAGTGTGCTCTTAATAAGCAAATGAGGCATGGATCATTAGTTGTGACACTGTGGAGCACTCACATTGGGAAGGAGCAGGTGCTCTGTGACATTGGTAACAGCCACTTATTGAGACTCACAGTTTCCTGGTTTCTTCACTGAATTTTAGATAATGAGATAATTCAGTTTGATGAGCAAGGTGAAGAGGCACAGTCCTATTCTTTCAAGGTTGCAAAATCTGTCTGATCCTTTGTGACTTCTGTATAATGTTTATTCATCTTTGTGTACCAAGTAAGCAAATGACAAGGGAGTAAATCTAGAAAGTAATACAGAGTGTAAGGGTATAGAGATAGCTGTGACTCACGGTAGGGCAAAAGTAGGTTTACAGTTGTTCATATGGAAAATAATACAATAATAAATAGTAATAAAAAAATAAACTTTAATGTACTCACAGCTGTAAACCTACTTTTGCCTTACCCTGTACAACTTCGTATGTAGTTTTCCTTGTGTTCTTAAGAACTTCATGTAAATGCTAAGTAATTTGGGTTGAAATTAAACTTGTGAGAATGTATATATTTATACAGTACCTAGAGCAGTCTCATTTGAAATGTCCAACCTAATGGAAATATTTTAATTTTCCTCACTGTTGTGTAGGAGGTTCGTAAAGTGAATGAAAGCATCAAGTATAACCACCCATTAAGAAAATGTGTTGACACAATACTTAAAAAGGTAATTAAATCACATCCGCATGTATTTTCCTGTGAAATAAAAGTTTCTATAAGTATGAAAACAGCCTATAACTGAGTCTTCCCAACCTCTTCTATTGACCATATAAACCAGTCGTAATGGGTACGTAGGATTTATTCCTTTGTTACATTAACATTAATTATTGGCAATATTCCGTGACACAGCAATGGAGATGGACACTTACAATTTATAAAAGTGTCATTGCCTGTGGTCACTAAAGGCATATTTCATATTGTAAAATGAATGACATTATGAGATATTTAACATATATTTAATAAGAAGCCATACATTTAAGGTTTGATGTATTGTTACTGAATTAGGAGTATTCATATACTTCTAAAAATGATTATTCAAAACATAAGTTCCCCTATTATATTCTCTGCAACCATGGAACCACTGAGTTATCTTTTCCTATATTTTATATTTATTATACTGATGATTAATTAATGATCCTTTCAGCTAAGAATCATCTATCAGTCATGAGAATCAATTCTCTAATCATTTCTCTTATATTTGCTACTTTTTGAGACCTACTCAGGGAAGTTAACTAACTTGCCCAAGTTCATATAGATAGTAAGTGACTTAATAGGAGGACAGATAACTCCGAATTATGTATTTATTTCTCTGTACTACTCTTCTCAAAAATTCAACATCGTGAATTTGTGGTTCTTCTTCATTATTTAGCTGAGAAAGTCCCTGACAGTTTCATTAGGTGCTTACCCTGACTAATCCTCTCAAATACTAGTTGCTGCATATAGGTGAGCTCCCCTGCCCTACCCATCCCCAGCTCGGATAGCTGAGCACAAAGATTAATACTAATAGAGGTAAGAAGAAACTCAGTACATCCATTAAAACATTTTCAAGAAGATATCATCATCTGAAATTCCAACTGTTTAGAGATGACAATAAGGAAGATATTTTTGAGAAAATTAGAAGTGCCCAAGAATGAAAGGTTTTTAATAAAAATAAAAATTTTATCTTTTTGCAAGTAAGATTTTTACTAGTCTACTTGTTTGTTTTAGTGCCCTACAGAATATCAGGAAAAAATGGGTAGGAACATGGATGATTATGAAGATTTTGATGAAAAGCATAATACCTATCCTAGCGAAAAAAGTCTGGTGAAACTACATAAACAGGTAACTTTGTTAAGTAGAGCTATATTACTTACTGATAATTTAGATGTATAATTACTGCCCACAAAAAGGAATGAAATGTTTTTCACTCCATGTTTCTTGACGGGTACTTTTGGAATTGGGAGAGGGAGGGGGATTATTCACTGAACATAGCTATTACATGTAGTACAGGAAATGCCACTAGCACTTCCAATTGCGATAACCAAAACATGCTCCTTAATGGGGAGTTGAACCACTGTTGGGTCAGAGCACTGGACAGATATACCCCTGTTCTCTTTTTTAGGTTATTTATTCAGTTCAGAGACACCGTCGAACTCAGGTACAATGGCAGATTCTTTTGGAACAAGCATTTTATCTAGAAGACGTAGCAAAAAATGAAACTAGTGCTACTCATCAGTTTGTTCACACCTTTCAATCACCGGAGCCAGAAAACAGATTGATCCAATATTTTTATAATCCTACAGTTGGTATGTAATTTGATATAAATTTGAAACTTTAATGATGATAATTTTCTTAAGAAAAATGTATATATTTTCACCAATGTGGAGTTGAATTTGTATTATTTGACTTATGCTATATGTTAATATTATGTATCTGATAAACTTTCCCCCCTCAAAAGGACAATTTTACTTGTCATATAACATCTAATCTATCATTTTGCTCTGTTAATTCACAGATAACCAAAAACCTATGCAAAGATATGTGCAATAAATTAAGCATATTTTGTATATATAATATATACTTAAAATAATTAGAATTCTGCATTACAAGTTTGGGTCTCTCCTTCATTCTTGACGTACTACTAAAATCTTTCCCTAAGAAGTACTCTGATTATTTCAATAATTAGTCTATTTGCAAAACTCAAGAGTCATAATTACTCTCTTCTCCTTTGTGATTATTTATGAGACTTTCTTCAGTGTCATCAAATTTAGTATGAAGAATTTAATGAAAATACCAGTGTCATAGTATTAAAACTTCTGTTTACTTTAGATATTCAAATAGTTGCTTAGATTCACTTGATTCTCTTCTGCATGTTTGATCTTCAGTATGAAGACATAATGGTGGGCATAACAAATATCTCAGAAATATTCTCAGTGAAGAACTTTCCTAATTAAATGAGGAAATGCTGTGACACTTGTTTTTATTCATTCAACAAATATTCTGCTCTTATTGCTGTGTATGTTGGGTGCTTGCTATATATCAATGACAAGAAAAGACAAACATTTCTGTCCTTGTGGAGTGACAAAAAAAGGCAATATACACTATACATAAATTTATAAATAAGATGCCGAGTCAGTAATTGGCTATAGAGATTGGAGCTCAGGAAGTCTGGTCTGCAAATATAAATTAGGGTGTCATTGACGGATAGGTGGGCCGTGGTTCAGGACAAAATCATCAAAGATGTGATTGTGATAGAGAAGAGATCATCTGAGGACTAAGCTTGAGCCGCTCCAGAATTTAGACATCAGATTGATGCAGAACCAGCAGAACAGAGGAGAAAAGGAGTGGCCAGTGGGACAGGACAACCAGGACAGTGAAGTCTTTTGAGGAAAAGGGTGTATAAGGTACCTTTTCAAGTGTTGCAGGTAGGTCCATTATCATGAATCCTAAGACTTGCCCACTGGATTTCAGAGAGGTGAGGTGGGATAAGAGTGAAAAAAGCCTGATGAGGGCTTAAAAGAAATAGGAAGGAAAGCAGGTAGAAATAGTAAGAATAGAAAACTCTCAAAATGTTCCTTATAAAAGGGAATAGAAACAAGAGATAATAACTGAAGGAGGATGGCAGGCTCAAGGGGAATTATAGCAGGTCGTTTGCGAACGGTATCTTAGAGGAAATGTGATGAGGAGAATGGCTGGGAGATGAAATGGGAAACAGTGAGCAGTGAAGAGGAAGGCCTTAGATTAGGAGGTAAAGCACAGAAGTACCTGAGCAGGTGAGATATAATAGTAGAAACGTGGGGACGTTTTCTTCTCCCAGCTTTTATTTGCTCAGCGAAGTGCAGGGAGTAACTAGAGGAAAGAGATTTTGGAGAGTTGAGCAAAGAAGAAGAGGTGCTAACCAGTTGCTTAGGAGATTGTGCATTGGAGAAAATCAGTGAATTATAGTAGGCTAGCTAGGCCTTGCTAAGGGTCTGCTTGAAGCTGGTGATTAAGAATTTAAAGTGAGGCGGGTCAGCAAAGTTGTGTGTCTTCTTCCTGCCATGTGCAGCCCTGTAGTGCAGGCGCGGGCTAGCCAAGGAGTTGGTAGCCAGGGTGTGGTTTAGTTTGGCAAGTACAGGGAAGTAAGAGGAAGCAAAAGAATTGGGCTGCTAGAGAGTGATTATCCTCAGGGACTGTGGAATCTGAGCTGGGTGAAGGACCAGAGGGTGTTAAGTGGCCATAAAAAATAGCAGAATATGTGGCTAGCTGGTCCAGGCAGCGGCAGTCGGCCATAAAAAATAGCAGAATATGTGGCTAGCTGGTCCAGGCAGCGGCAGTCGGTAGGCTTGGTGTTGCTTGGACGCAGGGGTACTGTAATGAGATTACACTGAAGGGCTGGAGTTATTGGCAACAAGAGGTTTAGGGAATGAGTCGTTGAGGTGGGCGGAGGACTGAATCACTGGAGGGGAGGAGGTCAAGGAAGTGAAATGAAAGACCAGAGATTTGAAAGGAGTGTCACCTCTGTGGATATTGAAATCACGAGGCACTAATTATGCTGACAGTAAGGTTGAAAATACTTAGTGAGCCAGGAGCTCGACTCTTCAATGAATGAAGTAAATACAGACTTTTCAATTTTATGAGCTTTCTTCTTTTCTTTTATTTTTACCTAAAATCAGACTTAATAAAAAGTTGCCAAAGTAATAACAAAGAATTTCCATATACCCTTCACCCAGATTCTCCCAGTGTTAACATTTTGCCATATTTATTTTCTTGCCCTCTGTGTATATATTTGCCCTTGAATCCAGCCAGACATGATGCTTTTAACCCCTAAATGTGCCAGTGTGTGTTTTCTAAAAATGAAGACATTTTCTTACATAACCAACTACTGAATACAGTGATCAAAAAATTAACATCAAAACAATACTGTTACCTAGACTTTATTCAGATTTTGCTAATTGTCTCAATAATGCAGGTCATACATTGTATTCAGTTGTCATGTCTCCTCAGTCTCCTTTAATCTGGACCACTTCCTCAGTCTGTGCTCTGTGACACTGATGATTTTGGACAGTATAGGCCAGCTTGTTTTTTTTTGTTTTTTTTTTTTTTTCAGTGTTCCTGCATTTGAGTTTGATGTTTTCTCGTGATTGGATGCAGGTTCTGCGTTTTTGGCAGGAATCCCACAGCAGTGATGCTGCGTTCTCATTGTGCCTCGTAGCAGGAGGCACATGAGAGGTTTTTCCCATTACTGGTGGTCGGTCATTGGGTGAGACGGTGTCTGCCTGCTTCCTCCACCGTAAAACTACCATTTTTCTCTTTGCAATTATGTGTCTTACATAGAGCTATTTTGAAATAAGGCTAATACCCTGTTATTCCTTTATGGTGTTCCTAACCACTTTTGTCCTGTTCTCTTCCAGAATGGTACTGGGAATGTCTCCTGCGACCGTGGTTCTATAGGACCCTGGCAGTGGTTCTGTCCGTCTTCTCTGTGATTGTCGTGTGGTCGGAGTGCACCTTCTTCAGCACCACCCCCGTCTTGTCTCTCTTCGCCGTCTTCATTCAGCTGGCTGAGAAGACGTACAATTATATTTATATCGAGGTCCGTTTACTCTACGTCTCCTGTAAAGAAATGTCAGCTCATAGTATGATCCTTATTAGGAGTGGCTCGTCGCTATATATTTCTCCTAGCAATGATGAGAGCAATGAAGTTTCCCACAGGGCCATTGTTCAAACCTCCAGCAATGAGCTTCCTCAGCTTACCCAGACTGTAAAGCTAAGGACCGTAACTGAGGAGAGATGAAAAGATACAAAATAGTGCAAAATACTCTTGAGAATACTTGGATTCTCTTTATGCCAGTGAAAGCAACCTAACTTACAGTCTTCATGTGAAGAGTTGCCAAGGAAAGGGGAGGACAGGCTCACTTCAGGAGGTAGATTTAAAACTTAGGGATAGGATGAGGAACTGGTTGAGATGTAGATTTTTTCCTCCATAATTTCATATTCTTAAGTGGTTAAAAAAATCCATTACTAATACATTTCAATTTTAGAATGTCAGTATATGTTAGCTGAAAATAAAGCCTGATGCACTGACAGTATATAGTATATACCCGCATATTGAATACAACGTGCTGAAGTCCGTTAGTCTTAATCTGGGCTTTGTTTGTTTGTTTGTTTTTGTTTTTTCAGATTGCTTGCTTCCTTTCCATCTTCTTCCTAAGTATCTGTGTTTATTCTACTGTGTTCAGGATTCGTGTGTTTAACTATTATTACTTGGCTTCACATCACCAGACTGATGCTTACAGCCTTCTTTTCAGTGGCATGTGAGTAGATTGTATTTAGAAACAAGGGAAATGTCTCTATTGCATGCATCCTTATGGATCTCTGTTTTATTTCTTATTGTTTTTGGGTCTTCCACTAACACCTGTATTACTCTGAGCTAATGGATTAGGTTTAAATATTAATTAGATGTTTGTTGATTGCTACCTAAATACCACTTGAAGTTTAAGGTTAAAATAGGTATGCTAGATTAGGATTGAAAAGTAAGACAACCTGGATTTACCAACTAAAGATTCATTAAATAGGTTAGTAAAAAATGGAAACATTTGAGAGTTTAGAGACTAAATCAGCCCTAGGAAGTATTTTGAGGTCCAGTGGCCTCAAACTGAATTGTGGAGGACTGAGAAAACCAACAGGAATAATTTTTGCTAAGAGATTTAACAAGTTTCAGGAGAGAGCTTCAGCTTGGACTAGGTGGCACAATCTATTATTTGTGCATATTGTTAATTTAGTAATATTGGGGATGTTTGTAAGGACTGGACTAGGCAAGTTTGCAGAAGAATCAATATGCAAAGCATCTCTAAGACGTTTTTTTCACCTTTTTCCCCCAAACAATTATAAACTAGGAATTTTAAAATATGATTCGAAGAGTCCTATTAACCCTCATCCAGCTTCCCTCAATGGAGACATTATATATAGCTGTTCCACAATATCATAATCAAGAAATTTATATTGATTCTGTTAACTAGACTACAGACCTTACTTAAATCTCATTCTTTTAAGCCTTCATTGTGTGTGTGTGTGTGTGTGTGTATTCCTATAACCACAACTATTCTATCATTACAAAAGCACTCCTCATATTACCTTGCTTTTTTTTCAATTACAGTTTACATTCAGTATTATTCTGTATTAGTTTCAGGTGTACAGCATACAGGTTAGACAGTCATGTAATTTACAGTTGTCCCCCCAATATTTCAAGTACCCACATAATTATTACAGTATCATTGACTATATTCCTTATGCTGTACTTCACAGCTCGGTGACTGTCCTGTGACCACAGATTTGTACATCTTAATTCCTTCCCCTTTTCGCCCACTCTCTCTTCATTTTCCTCTCCCCTATTCTTCACCTCTGTAGTTCTGTAGGGTTCTCTTTTTATCTGAACAGATCAAGCTCTAACAATTCTTTATACCTACAGTTATCAGAGTGATGTACTTTGATACAACTTCATATCTCTCATGTAGTGAGTACAATTCACCTTTAAGAATGTTATCGTCCTTGTCTTACTGCTGAGACAGATTGCACAGATGGTAGATTTGGAAGAAGAGTATACAAAGGCACTTCACAAATTCTTGGGATAAAGCAGTAGCAGCACCACCAAAGCAGGCAGCCTGAGACTGGAGTTTTGCCTTGTAGGTATTGATGTTTTTAAGGAAGATGTGATCAATTAAGATTTTCAGAATGTTTCTCAAGTAAGGGAGGGTCACATTAGTAATTCAAAAAATATATAATACAGGTAGATGAAAATAATACTTATAATGATCTAAAATACTCTAATGCAGTTCAATATAATTAAAATATATTTTGCTGCTTTATATTTTATATAGTCTGTTTATAAATGCTTATTGCAGGTTATTTTGCCGTTTGACTCCTCCTTTATGTCTTAATTTCTTGGGTTTGACCCATATGGATTCCTCCATCTCGCACCAGAATACGCAACCAACAGCTTATACATCTGTAAGTATGGTCAGAAAACAGAGTTCTTTAGATTTATTATCTATATGGGATATTACTAAAGTGATTTTTCTTTTTTTATTATAAAAAATGTTCTTTGGTTCACATTGCTCATCCAGTTGAGTAGTATCAATAGACCTGACCTATAATAATATTAACTTTTATATTTATAGTTTAATGTAGATGATAATTTTCAGTGATGTTTATAAAATATTAATTTTCTTTAGGAGAAAACCTTAATAAGCAAATTAAGATATAATCAGCATATAACACTGCATTAGTTTAAGTTGTACAACATAATGATTTGACATATACACATATTGTGAAATGATTACCACAGTAAATTTGGTTAACATTCATCACTTCAGTAACAATTTTTTTTCTTGTGATGAGAACTTAAAAATCATTCCATTCAGTGTTTTATTTATACTTTTTGAAAAATCCAAATGTATTGATATAAATGGTTTTGTGTGCATTTTCTAACAATGGAAAAGATAAAAAATATAGAACTGTACTGATTTAACTTACTATTTTCTTCTTCCTCAGATTATGGGTTCTATGAAAGTTTTATCCTTTATTGCAGATGGATTCTATATATATTATCCTATGCTGGTGGTAATTCTCTGCATTGCTACTTATTTTAGGTAAGACACTTAACATCGTTTATTTTTCCACATACTCTTATCCTGATCTGGGTATCTTTTCTTCTTAAAGCTCTTAAATGTTTACTGGTTGGTGTTTGGTTGTGGTTTATTTTATTGTGGCTTTGGGGATGCTGGGAATAGATTAAAGGGATTGCTTGAGTACTTAGGTAAGGCTCTTTCTCCAAAGATATTTTCAGGAAAAGAGAAGTCAGGTTGTTTATTACAAATCCATAGGCCACAAAGTGATAGGATTAATTAAGAATGTTAACTCAGAGTCCTGTCCTTAACATTGACAGCCAACGTAGCTTATAAAACACTCTATGCCCAGCTTCTATCCAGAAACATAAATTAGTCTTAAGGCTGTCCCCACAGTCATTGCCGGGTGTCTTGATGCCTCGGATCATAGCCAGCACAAAAGGTCAGGTGAGGAGCACCGACAATCAGGCAGTACAGGTAAGGCTGGGAAGTACACAGGCTGCTCATTTGTATAGGATTAGAGGTAAGACTCAAAAGGAGTTAAAGGACAGGTGTGCTTGGCTTCTAGCACCTGTCTTCCGCACTTCCGTGTGTCAGGTGTCCTCATCCTGTACTCTCGCTACCTCTTCACTGCTTGAATGCTCCATGACATACCGAAAGCGCCACTTTTTAAGAAGTATTTTATTGACATTAGGTTGCTTTTCTAACAAAAATAAGTTTCATCCAACCACTTTTTATTTGTCTTATAATACCATTATATAGTTATTACAGCTAATATGTTCTACTTACATTAGGATATTGAGTAAGTAGACAAATAGTGATTAAAATAAATTCTCTATTGAATTTTTTAAAAAAAATCTATATTTTACCTTATCATAAGTAAAGGAGGTAAAGAATTATAATTTAAAATAAAACTGTTAATATGAACTGATAATAAATATATTGTTTAGAGTTTTTCTATAAGGTAGAAAGGACTAACTTTATACTATGAAAATCATATATTAAAGTAAGAAAATAGTCATCTTTTGCTGTCCAAAGCTAAGTTCTGCTTATATGTTTATTCCCTTAGAAAGTTTATAAAACTATTAATGGAACATTAAGAGCTTATGATATATAAATTATGTCATGTTAGTAGTTATTTTGGTTAGATTAGCATCTCTTCTTACCTTATTAGATTATTATATGGATCAAATAATAAATGGGTGTGATAGTGCTTTGTCAACTGTAATATCTTAAATATAAGAAAGTATTATGTCTAAAAGAAAAATTGTTTCTTCAAAAAGAATAAAATACCTAGGAATAAACCTAACCAAGTATGCAAAAGATCTATTCATGGAAAATTATAAGATATTGAAGAAAAAAACTGAAGAAGATACAAATAAGTGGAAGCACATACCAGGTTCATGAATAGGAAGAATTAACATCATTAAAATGCCCATATTATCCAAAGCAATCTATAGATTCAAAGTAATTCCTATCAAGATTCCAATGACATATTTCACAGAACTAGAACAAATATTTCAAAAATTCATATGGAACCACAGAAGACCCACATAGCAACAGTGGTCCTGAGAAAGGAGAACAAAGTTGGAGGTATCAGGCTACTTAATATCAAATTGTATTATAAGGCCATAGTAATCAAGACAGCCTGGTACTGGCATAAAAAACAGACGCATAGGTTAATCGAACAGAATAGAGAGCCCAGAAATAAACCCACACCTTTATAATTAATTAATTTTGACAGAGAAAGCAAGCACATATAATGGGCTAAAGATAGGTTACTCAATAAATGTTGGGAAAATTGGACAGATACGTGCAGAAGAATGAAACTAGACCACCTTCTTACACCGCATACAAGAATAAGTTCAAAATGGATCAAAGACTTAAATGTTAGATCCGAAATCATAAAAATCCTAGAAGAAAACATAGGCAGCAAAATCTCAGACATTGCTTGGACCTGAATAGACACTTATTCAAAGAGGACATACAGATGGCCAATAGACATATGAAAAAATGCAGAGAAATACAAATTAAAACCACATGAAATACGTTACACCTGTCAGAATGACCATCATCAATAAATCAACAAACAACAAGTGCTGGTGAAGATGTGGAGAAAGGGGAACCCTTCTGCACTTGTTGGTGGGAGTGCAGACTGGTACAGCCACTGTGGAAAGCAGTATACAGATACCTCAAAAAATTAAAAGTGGATCTGCCTTTTGATCCAGTGATCCCACTTCTGGGAATACATCCAAAGGTACTCAAAACACTAATTAGAAAGAACACAAGCACCCCTATGTTCATTGCAGCATCATTTACAATCACCAAGATATGGAAGCCGCCCAAGTGCCCATCAGTAGATGAGTGGATAAAATAACTATGGGATATTTACACAATGGAATACAACTCAGCCATAAAAAAGAAGAAAATTTTACCCTTCACAACAGTATGGATGGACCTGGAGAACATTTTACTAAGTGAAATAATCCAGCCAGAGAAAGACAAATACCATATGATTTCACTCATATACATAATCTAATTAAACTGAACAAACAAGCAAAGCAGAGACAGACTCATAGATGGAGAGCAGGCTGACAGCTAGTAGGTGGGAGGGCTGGGGAGTGGAGGGATCAAGCAAAAAGGAAAAAGGACCCATGGGCATGGACAACAGTGTGGTGATTGCTGTGAGGAGGGAAGTGTAAAGGGACAAATGGTAATGGAAAAAAAATAATAAAGTTAAATAAAATATATACATTAAAAAATAAAAATAAAAGGAAAATTATTAAACTTAAAAATACCTCTTTAAAAGTGTTATTTTAGATTTCATTAGGATAAACTTTGAGTGTCAATTTGTCTTTAAGGAAAAAAAAAGGTTAAAGTCCTCAATTTTCAAATTACCTCTCAAAATAGATGTTCTATTATAGGAATATATGAAGCAGTGTCTTGCTGACATTTCAATGGTAACTTGACTTCATAGGTTCATTTTCTTTCAAAATGCTGCCATAATTAGTCTTAAATAATACCCACATTACTAGCAACACAGCCATACCCAGAGCTAGTCTTCAGATTTAACTGTCTAGGGAGTAAAAGACTATTTACTGACACTTTACTCAAAGCTAGACCTTTCTAGAGAGAGTGACATAATTTAGGGCTTCTCACTCTAGGATATAGTATTTCCACTAGGATATGAAGATGGCAAGGGAATATTTAAAACCACAGAATTACAGTATTAAAATGAAAATTGGGTATAAGAAAAGAATAATTTGCTTTTGTATTATAGCTGTGGTTCACCATCCTAGTATAATGATTTTCTAAAGGTATGCTAATGACCTAACTTAACTTGTTTCCTTAAGGAGTCTGCATACGTTGTGCACCCTAGTCCATGGAGTACGGGGCATGTAAGCTTCTTAGAAAGGGAAGTAAGTACTTCCTGAAGACACACGTAACTCTCTTAACTTGCTGTGATAATTAATAATAAAACATAGGCTTCTTTGAGGGTAACAGTTTATCTAAACATTTACAATGTGAAGTAATGCTTCTTTTCTTTTGAAAATCTGCTTTATTAGTTTGGGAACTCGTTGTTTGAACCTACTTGGCTTCCAACAGTTCATGGGAGATAATGATATGACTTCCGACTTAGTTGATGAAGGAAAAGAATTAATCAGGCGAGGTAAGATTTGTCTTTTACAGTAAATGAAAAGAAAATGCAAAGCCTCAAATTACAGAATTAATGTTTCTATAATTTGTAATATTTATCTTAAGAAATTAATATTTTTAGCTAAAAACCTACCTAAAGCCGTCATAGCAAAAATAATTTGAAAACATGAATGATTATTTCATCTGTCTTTAATAAATTCCACTGCAGAAATTTTTTAGTATGTCTTCAGCTATATAATGCCCTTGTGTCATGTTGGAGTTGTTTTTGTTTACTTGGGGCAGGTACACCAAGTTCAATACAACTATAAAACTCATTAATTAGAAAGTGATCAGCTTAATGCTACACAGAAAATCATCCAAGCCAACGCTGGTTTTTAGAATGTGATGGATGATCGTTAACAACCTGTTAAAATACATGGTGCGCTTCTAGAATCTAATCTCAAAACCGAATATATCAAATTCCCCGATGTTCAAGTGATTATAGGATATGGGAAAAAGAACAAAACGAAACTTGAGTTTTGGGACATTGATTCCTAGGTACTCTCCCTACTTGGGTCTGGGGCTTTTGTATGATCATTAGTTAAATGTAAGCCAAAATTTGTTGTGGCTCTAAAGTAAGTTGGTATAACCTTCACATGCTCTCACAGGAAGGATGTCTAGTTAATATAATTCTACTGCTTTTTGCATTAATTGGACTTCATCTGGAGTATCATATCCAGTCCTTGATAAGTCAGAAGCTATTTAGAGGACAGAATTATGAGTCTGTAAAGCATATTATATGGGTAAAAAAACTACTGAGTAGAGAGCCAGAAGAGAATAGGGGGAAAGACACTTATGCAGAAAGAAGCATGAACTTAATTTAGAAGATAGAACATAAAGAAAAGAGAAGATACAGAGAAACAAATTTCAAGTCACCATGAAGAACTTTTTCCTTACTGAAACTAGACAGAGCTTAAAGGGCCATCACCAACAAAAATACAGAAGGTATTCTCTGAGGGGTTAGGTGATGTCTGAGGTTCTTTCCAACAATAACCTATTGGTCATAGCCTGATACCTTTACTTCAGTTATTCTACATCTAATTAAACCATGTTATACCAAATTTGAGACCACTTTTCTGTCCCTAGAGAAGAGAAAAAGACAAAGGCAAGAAGAAGGTGAAAATCGAAGAAGAGTAAGTATAGTACTTATTAAACTGCTGTAATCTAAAGATTAATGTGAAATACCAGAAGAATCTTACTGATTTAGAATAATTGGCTAAAGACCAGAGAATAGTTGGGAAGGACATGATATATATTTAAAGAAAAGTAACTTGACTAGTTTCATATATATACATGCTAGGTGTCTTGTCAGTCATATTTTAAAAAGTCTTTAGTAATAAATTCATATCCAACATCTACGAGTGTCTTGAGCAAGGTACGTGCTCAGTAAATAATTATTCAGTGAATGAATACATTCATCAGTCTTATATTAAAGTAATTTTGATTGCTTTAAAATAATACTTTTTTATAATATAACATTACTTTTATTCCTCTTTAATTTTTTTCATGCTTCCATTTGCTGAGGCAAATTAACCTTTTCCTAGAGAGTAAAAAGGCAAAAAATGAGAAAAATCTAGTCACAGTTATCACAAATTTTCAACACATAGGTGTTATTTGTACTGGAGAAGTGAAGACTCAGGAGACTTGATAGTTGTCTTCATGTGTTTGAGTGTGTGTCATGTAAAAGGAGACTTGTTCTTTATTTCAGAGGCATAACTAGAACCAAAGAGGGGAAGTTACTGGAGGTGGAGTTCCCTTCTCTATGAAAATTTCCATGGTTCACTGAAATTGCAGGGGGGCTCATGCGTGGAAACTTCCATGTCACGTAGTAAGGGAGCCAAAGAGCACCTGGGCCGGCCGCTGTAGGATGAAACCCGCATTGCCCGGGAGGCTGCATTAGACGCCCTCTCATCACGTTCCTTTCAGTGCTCGGTTCTAAGACTTTAGTGGGTAGAATCCTAGTTGATGTGGTTTAGTGAAGTGAAGGCTACACGCAGTGCCATGTGAGTCATTTTCTAATCGCCTTTGTATACAACTTCAATTTGCTATCAAAAATGAGTTGAGAGGTCTCTAAATTTGTAGTTAATTTGTGTGGAAGAAAATTTTGCCATCTCATTAATTATTATGCGCTCTCATAACTTCTACATTGTCAAGGTAAGTTTATTGTAGTTGTAATATTGTTTTGATATTTCAGAATTAAATAACAAAATAATCATAGCTAGCAAATGTGTCTATAAATAGCTTAGTTTGAAAAAGTTAAGTTTGGATACTATTAAAATCATGTAAAGATAAGAAAAATTATTGACCTATGATTTTTAAAAGCACTGTGTTAATTATACTGATTATCTGGTGAATTTCCGATGAAAAAGAAATTATATTACTCTCTCTATATGTAATCTATTGACACTGGTGAAGTATTTTCTGCCTATGAGTTCTTTCATTATATACTTATCGATGTTTCTTTCCTAGGAATGGAAAGAACGTTATGGGCATAATAGAGAAGATTCCACTAGAAACAGAAATGTTCATATTGATCCAAAAGAGTCAAATTTTTCAGATATTAGTACGAACCGATGTAAGTAGTTTATTGTCTGAGTAATTTTTTTCTTACGTTTGCTTGCATAGAGACTGAGGATTAGGATGTCCATTCAGAAATGTGGTCCTGCAGTGCCTTTCCTTTTTAATCTCTTAGTGTATCGGAGGGAAGGAAACTCAAGTATGCATTCTAGTAGGGCAAGGAGGCATCAGGGATCTAGGTGAATAGTTGTAATTGCACTACCCTAAGTAATAATACTTACCCCAGGCATATTCTAGGGAGGTACTGATTTCTATTATTTACCTAGTTGTTTTGTATTAGTAGATTTAAGCTTAAATTCAGTCGTTTTTATAATAATTTTCTGACTGACCCACATATCGGGTACTTGCCCAGGTATACAGGGATGTTGAGAACATAAATTTCTATCCTTGAGGTGCTCGTAATTCAGTGATGGACTGATACCAGGCAGGAGACATTTGCCATCTGCCTTGGAAAGGTGGCAGGAAGCCTGTTTGCGTACAGAACCAGCACTGAGTAGAAGGCAGGGGTTGTCTGTCCTTGGAGGACGTGCAGTACCACACACCTGATGCTGGGAGAACTGTGCTCAGGGATGGAAAAAGCTCTTTATTGGGAAAGGATGTCTGTGATAAAGAAGAGCACTATACTTAGCCAGCGAAGGTATTGTAGGCGGAAGAAGTCATGAGCGGCCTGAGAGAACCTTTGGGGAAATGCAAGTTTTTCTCTGATTGGAGCCTGAAGTCTGAGGAGCCTGATAAGAGCGGAGGCCACAGAGATAGTTGGGAAACATGTTACCGTGCTCAGAAGTTTGGAATTGATCCCAAACATAAGATTTCAATCTGGAAAGAAGCACACTCAGATTTTTGATCTAGAAAGATTCTGAAAGCAGCGTAAAGCATCATTTTCAGGGAAGTGGGACCCCGAGACCAGTTTGCTGTCTGTTTTGGTAATGCAGTCAGGAAATGACGAGGGCCTATAAAGAACAGTGGCCCTGGAGATGGAGAGGAAAGGGTGGATTTGCACGACTCAGGGTAGATGAAAGGGGGATGAGCTGACATTTAGTTAAAGCTAGGAAATAGAAGGAGGATTTTGCAGCAAGATTTGGAAGTTCGCTCACCATGGAATAGGAGTTAACAGAGTAGAAGGATCCTAAGACGTAAAGCCTTAGGATGATGAGTTAGCGGGAACCTGGCATATGGTGGACGACCCGCGTTTGCTGAGTGAGTGGGAGAAAAGATGAAGGGGAGAGTCCAAGATGTGATAGAATTGGTTTGCCCCAAGTTTTCTAGAAGAACTCCATCATAAAGTGATTTTGCAGCGATTGGACTGCTCAGAAGAACATTGTTAAAATGTCGATTATGAAGAAAATCGCATCCCCGTACGGAAGGGAGGGTTAGTGCCCTGGGTCTGTGTTGACCAGGATTATGGTCGCCGTTAACCAGGATGATGGTCGCCATTGACCACACGTGGCTGCTGAGCATTAAAATTAATTTCACCTAGCTCTTTTTGCTTCTTTAATGTAGCTACTAGAATAATCAAAAGTAAATATGAGGCTTGCATTTTACTTCTGTTGGAAATTGCTGCCCTGTACTCTTGCCTATTGGGAAAAATATTCAGGCCTTTCTTAAAGAGCTGGAAGTGAGCTCACCCAAAGAAAATCTTAGCCAAGAAGTGAGATGTAGCAGCCCTGGGACTCACTGTAAAACCAACTGAAACTTGATTTGATTATGAATAATTTTACTGGTATGAGATCATAGTTAAATATTAACTGATTCATAGTAATTAAGTCTTGGCACTGTAGCTGCTTCTGACCTTAGCTAGCTAAAAGGGGGAACTTTTTCTTGTTATTTTCTATCATACTACCTATCATTCAAATCTGATTGTAAGAAGCCATGGAGTTATCTTTTCTTAATATTGTCACAATCAAAATTCAGATCCTTTATAACCTTGACTTTTCTCGGGGTTCATAGACTGTCTCCCATAATGACTATAGAAAAGTAAGCATATTTCTTTTCTTCTTTTGCAGCAGCATCCAAATATACCCGGGGTAATAACAGGACTGAGAGGGACCGGATAGAGCTCCTACAGGATGCAGAACCTTTGGATTTTAATGCAGAAGCATTTACCGACGACCCCCTTGAATCTGAATCAGGAAGGTAAGTTCCCGCTACGGCACTGAGGCTCCAGCATTCCTCTGAAATTTTAATAACATACTGACATGACAAGATAAATACACGTAAGGAAAACGTCCATCTTTACTGCTAGTAAGAAACATTTGAAGCAACCTTTGATAACTCTTTATACCTTCTAATGCTTTTCTGTTTTTAAAATTATAGCACCCAGGGGTGGTAACTGAAATCTTAATAAATTACTAGGGGCATTATAAATAAGCAAGAATTGATACTGATCGTAAGAATCTTAACAATTTCTATTTATGATAATCTCATTTATAAAACTTACCATATTTAGCAATAGCCACCTAGCTATGACTGGGTGTCAGACACTGTTCTAACCACTTTTACAATGATATTGTATTTTATGGTTGTAAATTCAGTGAGATTTGAATCCAGAGAGGCTCAGTAACTTAACCCAGAGTCACACAGCTTGTAAATGGCAGTCAGGTATTCAAACCCCACGACTCTGACTACAGAGTCTGTGCTTTTAGCCACGATGCTATATGGAAATAATTAAACAAAAGCAAATATCATGTGCATGACAATATTTGCCTATAAATAGCAAAACAATATTCTATTCATATTCAACAATCAAAAGTGCTTGTTAAATCTTTTAAGTTCCATAATGTGTTTTCCATTTCTCCACTCCTTTTCTTTTGCATCTCTCACCCTGTCGTGCATGCACTCGAGGCTCTAAACAGTTAGTTGTTGGTTAATTTATAATTATATAAATCCCTTGGGGATAATATCCTTGGAAAATAAATTTCAGCTTTCAGTAACTGGATAGATATTACCGTGCTTACAGATTATGTAGCCAATTCCTTTTAATGTATCCTTATTTTTCTCATTTCCTTTATTATTTTTGATGCCTCAGACCATTTATTTATCCACCTTTCAGGTATCAGCCTGGTGGACGATATCTCTCGATGTCCCGCAGCAGAATATTTGATGATGTTTAAAACCTGAAAGAATCTATGGAATAACTAACCCAAACCAACACATCAGTTCAGTCTTTATGAACATCTGAGTACCCTCGAATTTACACTGTATTCTCAGTGAAAAGTGTCAGGATAAAAAAAAAATACTAAAAATTTATCACATCTTAGTAATAATAGTTCATTCTGCATTGAATAGAGGGGTATCTTTTCTAGTAGAATTTATTACATGCCGTTCCTGAAGTGTCTGCCTGGGAAATACAGTTACAGTGGAGGGATTTAATTCATGGTAAAGATCACTGTGTGTTATGAACATGTAGTACAGTTTGTTTCAGATTTTCTTTCCCAGGAAAGTTGATTTAAAACTCCAAGGAAGCCCCAAGTCAAACTAAATAACATTATAAAACTCTATTTTGATTGATTTACATTTTTGCTGTTTTTAAAGAATATGTTAATCCTGTATTTCCCAAAGAGTTGGAGACCTCAAATAATAACCATATTTACAAAACCCATGTCTTAAAACAAGGCTTACTTACCAGACATAACTGAATGTCAAAGCTCTTTTCAACTCTGTCAATTAGTGAGGGGTTTGCATGTGCAGTTAAGATTGTACTTCAGCCGGTGGTGTCAGAGCTTTAGCATGTGTGCGATAACTGGGGGACGTATTGTTCTTTCATTCTTCGGTAGCAACTGGAAATTGTTGTATACTTGTGGTATTGTTTTGTACAAGATTTTCATTTCAGAGAGAACTGTTCACCTTTATCATTGAGTGTGTTGATTTGTTTTGATTATTCCATATAAGGAGAATCCTACACATCGATTATAAATAGTAGAATTTTTTTAATAACCAAAGATCCTCGTCAAGTTCTCTAATTTTTAAGGTGCCTGTTTATTCTTTTTGAAAAAGAGCCGCTGGTTATTTGAAGGTAAAAAGTGAATCCATTTCCTATTATTACTAACACTTAAGTTGTGGTTTACAGAAAACAGAACTACAGGCATACCTTGGCGATATTGTGGTTTCGGTTCCAAACCACAGCAATAAAGTGAGTCTTGCAATAAAGTGAGCCCTGATCTTTTGCTAGTGGCGGGTATTGCCTTCAATTTATAAAAAAAGTTACATCTGTGGGGAAAGATAAAGCGAAGCGCAATGAAATGAGGTATGCCTGTATGTTGGAATGGGAGTGTATAATAACTTGTTGGTTAAACATGCTAATTATTTTTTTTTATTACAAATTTTTTTATTGTTCTTCTATTACAGTTGTCCCAAACATGCTAATTATTTTAAATTAATTTTTTAAGCTTTGTGTTTAAGTCAGAATTAGGTATTATATTTTAAAGCATCACATTACACAATGAATATAGTTGAGGAAAACATGCTTGCCGAGTTTTTATGTCCCAGAAATGTCTGCAGGTCACAGAAGATCCACACAGTGGGTTCACCCAGTGGTGACTGTACTCAAGCTTGCCCGTGGCTGTCTCTGTTAAAAACCTGCTATCCCGTGTGATTTTTGTAGCACCCACTTTCACTCTTAAGCATTCTTGTTTGAAGATGAATTATACAGTCACTCTAACAATATGATTATATGTTTCTTGAAGATAATCTTCCCTTGAATCATCATTTTTAATTTTAATTTTCCTCTTTACTGAGCGTTATCATGTAAATTTTTAAAGACACAGATCTTTGCAGATACTGAAAGGAATGGTGTATCTACCTATTTATCTAATTTTCTTAAATTTTTATGATTTTTTTAGATTAGCTCCCTTTTAAAATAATTACCAATAGATAGGTTTTATTCTCAATCAAAGGTCACGTAGAGTGTCCATTTGAGACTACACACACACACACACACACACACAGAGCCTTCCATTGTGAAGTGTGATTAGAGAGGGGCAGTAGGCCAGGAGCAGAGATAATTTAATGTTTGTAATCTCATGATTGACCATTGAATACTGTGGGCAAATCATGTAACCTTTCAGTGCCTCATTTTCTTCATTTGCAAAATGAAGATGGAACTTGCTGTTTCCCTCCTGATCTACCTCACAAAGCTATTGTGAGGGCATTGAGTTGAGGTTTAGTGGTGGAGCTTAGAAAGAAAACAAAATCAGTTAGCTGTCCTATTTTTCCCAGTGCTGCTTGAAGGAGTCGGATGGGGAAATGACCACCCCACAAAGGGATCCAGATTCTATTTATTATAGGGAATCTTACAAGTCCCCAAGCAAAGATGTTTTTGGGAAAATTTACCAAAAGTCCTGTGTTGTTTTATTATTTAGTCTTGGGAATATTTTCCTTAAGTATAATGTTGTTTCTCATCAGGTTTTGTCATAAAACTCAGATACTGTTGTAGAAGCTGAAGCAGAGAAGAAGATAGTTTCTAATTACTTTTATAACTTACAATGGCCTAAGATAAATTGATAGGAAAGTGTAAGAGAATATACTCCTTTCCTTTATTATTAAATTTTTATGATTATAATAATCGAAGTATTATACTTCACGAACAGTAGACCCCTTTATGACTTCCAAGTTATTTCCCAAGTAGCTTTGGTTAAGTGATCGAGAGCGCTCAGCTTTCTAAGCAAAACTTATCTTGCAGGATTTTATATACCGTCATATGGGAAAGTTACCTGGCTAGATACACTTCAGTTCAGAAAGTAATGATTTAATCCCTGAAGACTAAGAGGTTATTGCTGGGAAACGAAGTTCATATTTTTTAGGCCACCATGTGTAAAAAGCTGTAGTAAGTACAAAAGATTTCTTTTCTGAGAAGCTTATTAAAATGTAATAACATCTGCAAAACATTACTACTAAATTAATACACTTCACATGCAAAGTACATTTCTTGAAGTGTTACTTCTGGCAATTACCTTTTGATGTCTTTCTTACATAATAATAGTTATCTGATTTAAATTTTTTATATTATTTTTCTAAATAATTGTTACATAGGATATTCAGTAAGCCAGTACTTCAAAATAATCATTGCAGAAAATAATAATTAATATTTACTAATTGCATGAATCACCTGTAAGTTGCTAATTGTTTTTGTTACTCCACCAATAATCCATTATTAGCAATAGAGCATTTTTATAAAAATCATTATTAAATTTAGAAATAAGGTATAAGCCTAATTATTAGACTTTATTCTCTTACCAAATGAATACAAGGGCTTTGGAATAATTTCATCACACAAGAGGCCCTCGTTTCAGAGCTAAATCGAAATATTCAAAGGTTCTATATTTATAAAACGCAGATCAGACAACTTGACAATCCAAACCTTCAAAAAAGAATGCTGCCAGCTGATTAGTTTTTGGACTCTATTTGATTAGATTATCAGTTCTTAAGTTTATGCCTTTTGTGTGCCTAAATGAAATTAAGTGTGGATGGGAAAGGCAATGTATGTTTTCTTAAGTATATTTGAGCATATTAATGAAGGCATTTCATTTATGTACAGTAGCAAGCCTCACCTTTTTATACCTTTAATAGGTTTAGGGAATGTTCTTAATGGTGTGTTGGTTACCATTTTAAAGGAAAAATAGACTCTCTGTGATTATACTTCACATTGTTCAGTTGTGTGAGTTTTGTATCTGTTATTTGAATGGACCATGCCTGAAAATCACAAGGATAAATATATTTACCCTAAGGCAAAACTCGTCCCTGAAAAATCTTAACATACTTGAATCTCCAAAGTGTATTGGATCATATTGTATTAAATTCTAATTATTTAGAAGAAAATGAGTTTAGAGGCTTATCTTTCCTCTTCCCTTTCTCATTCCAATTACACCTTCCTACCTGTATGAGGTCTCATTAGAGTATGACTTTTAAAGTTTTGACAGATTTTTCTTCTGTTTTCTTTTAAATTCAATCTTTATTGTATTTTTTTTTCTATTCTTGTTTTGGGTACACAGCTGGTTTTGATGATCAGTCCACTCAAAAGGAACTCACTCCGACTACAGGTCCCACTACTTAAGTGGCAGTGTTGCCCCTAAAGTAGGGAAACAGGTTTTGTTAGGTAATAACTAAGCACATGTGAATGTAAGTGTGACCTGTGCTGGCTACGTGTTGTATTTTAGGTTGCTAAGGAGGGCCCTTCAGTAAAATTAATTATTCTCAGTGTAATGTTTCAGCATAAAAATGGATTTCCAAAAGCAGTGATTGTTAAAAAACAAACAAAAAGATGTTAAAAACCTGAGACTGCCCTTGCCCGTGTGGCTGGAGGGTTATCCTGTAACCAAAAGGTTGCAGGTTTGATTCCCAGTCAGAACACATACCTAGGTTGCAGGTTTGATCCCTGGTCCAGGCGTGTATGGGAGGCAGCTAATTGATCCTTCTCGCTCTCACCGATATTTCTCTTTCTCCTTTCCTCTCTCTCCCAAAAGGAATGGAAAAAAAAAAATATCCTCAGGTGAGGATTTTAAAAAAAACAAAAAAAACTTGAGACTTTTATGGAAGGAATTTATAAACATAATATCATTGTTAAAATTTTTATTAGGAGAGGTTAGAACAGTACACAGGTTAGAGGAGGCCTTCTAAAATAGGAATTCCCTCTGTTCCCTGTCCTGCTCTCTGTCCTGGCTCCTGGGACCACGCCCTGTGAGCCGTCCCCTCCGTCAGAGCAGGCACTACTAGCCTGCTCCATCCCTGATCCCATTGTAGTGGGAACATCCCCTCACCTCTAATTTCTTTCATGCTCAGCTTGACTTTCCTAAAATTTTATTCTCATTCGCAAAAGATTTGTCCACTGAGGTTGATGGACGCCTTGTTGTAATTTTAAATTTGTTTAAAGCGAGAATAATGGCATGTTCCTCTTCTCATTGATATCCCAAAAGACATTTGTTTTTTATACATTCCCCAGGGAAAATTAACTTTTTTAACCTGAAAATCTTTTCTTCCATGGTTGTTTTGATCTCAAATTTTTTTTTACAAAAAGAGATTTTACAGTGCTTAGTGGCTTACTATGGCAGACATATAGGGTAAAGTCAAAATTTATTAATCTGACTATACACCACCATTTTGAGTTGATATTGTTGATATAAATCTTATCAATCTACTCGCTTAGAGCTATATTTCTCACAAGACAGCTGGCTAGCATCTTCCCTACTTAGTACACCAAGTGTAGGGGAGAGACTGTGTATTTATTTTTTAAAAGCAATCCAATGGATTTGTTTTTGTCCATATTTTGAAAACAAGGTTGAAGAATTTTTCTCATTTTAGAAGGTAGAGAACATGTGGACCTGTCTTTTACATTACTGTGATCTAATATATATTTATAAATTATAGCATTGGAAAAGAGTTCTGATATTGCTGTTGTCACTTCCTAGTATTTAATTTTTATAAAATGTTTTGTAAGTAACTAATTGCAGTATTGCTTTTAAGTAGTTTAAAAAAACCTTTCTCAAACAAATTCTGCCCAGAACCTACTTCCTTAGGGCAATATTCTAAAGGTCAGTAGTCCAGTGTGAATCTGAAATAGTTCTACATCTCTTCAGTATCTTTTTATACATACCAGCACCCAAGCAAAAGCCTAATTTCTGTGTTGCATTAATAAAGTACGTGCTAATTATCTAATTCATTGGATTAGGTGAAATGAAAGATAAGTTTTTTCAAATGTGTTTCTGATCATAATTTTTCAAAATGTTCATTATGTTTATTTTGGTGCATGATGCCAAATTTATCTTGAATCAGCCATTACGACCTGATATGTAATGACAGATGTTTTTCTATCTGATCAGTGGGTTGTAGATTAACTACTTTTCTCTGCAGATTCTCACTACATTTTCAAATATGTATTTGGAAAAAGCTGCGAAGTACCTATAAGTAAACTTACCTGTAAGTAAATTAGCATCTTTGGCCTTATCTATGCATAATGTTCTCTTAGTTTGGTTTTGACAAACTCATGGACTTGCAATTAATTGCTTTGTAGTATTTTAATTTATTGTGATGTAATAAATTTTTTGAAATGTTATTTGGTTGGCTATTAAAATATAGAAAATTATGTGGCGTTGCATGAAATAAAGTACATTTCTACCAGTTACTACGAATTTTGCTCATTATTTATGCATTTTTCATCGTATCTTTAAGATTAAGCTCTATTGAGTAGGCTAAAGCATTCTTTGTTTCTTATAAACTTATTAATGGATATAAAATAAATGTATTAAGATGTACTTTAGATTCCATATTACTTTATTCTGTGTTTATAATTAAAATAAGTAATTGTAATTGGAATAAAAATCAGAGCAGAAATCATTGAAATTGAAAACAGGAAAACAATAAAAGTCAACAAAACCAAAAATTGGGTGTTTGAAATGATGAAATTGATGGAACCCTAGTCAGGCTGAGCAGGAAAACAGAGTTGCTTTTCTACATATCAAAAAGAATAATTGAAATTTTAAATAAAAAACAACACCATTAACATTAGTCTAGCATGCAATAAGATAAGGACTGTCTTTGCTTGCAGATGACATGATTGTCTATACAGAAAACCCAAAAGAAGTGACAAAAACACTCCTAGAGAACTAGTAAGTGATTATAGCAAGTTTGTAGGATGCAAGGTTAATGTGCAAAAATCAGTCACTTTCCCATATATCGGACAGGTGGAATTCGAAATTAAAAACACAATACTGTTTACATTAGCACCCCCAAAATAAAAGACTTAGATGTAAATTTAACAAAAGTATATGTAAGTTATATATGAGAAAAAACACAAAACTTTGCTGAAAGAAATCAAAGAATTTGTAGATGGAGAGAGAGTCCATGTTCATGGATTGGAAGACTCAATATCGTCAAGTTGTCGGTTCTTAGATGCCGAGTGTGCATTTTCTCAACTATTTCAACATTTTAAGTGATTTCTGCTTGGGTGACATGAAATTGCTTCCCTAAGCAGGTGTCAGTGCCACCTCCTTCCCATTCAGCACTGGGCTCCACCGAGGGATCCTGGAAGGGTCCACAGGCCCGTCTGATGAGGGCCACCACCAGGGAAAGGGGCCTCATGCTGGGCCCAGCCTTCCCTGAGACAGGCCCAACCCTCCAGTGGAGGACATGAACCTGTTTCATAAGCCCGAGCACCGATGGGAAGGGACCAAAGGGTTTCAGGGAAACTTCGTACATTCCCCAGTCAGATCTAAGCTCCAGTCCCGCCTGCGTGTGTTGCTACTCTGCCATGCAAATTCCCATCCATAGTTAGCAGGCATGGTGCCCCACACATTGGCTACCGTTGTTTGCAATTATTTCTCCAATTTCCAAGAACACTTAAGATAGTTCAAATGAATAAAATAGCACTACTTCTTAAGTAACACAGACATCTGCGCATTGTATTTCTCACTTCCTTTATTGTGAGCACTAGACATTTTTTCTACGTTAGTGGGATTTTGTTTTGCAACTTTGCTTTCATATGGACACTCAGCAGAGAAGTGCTTATTTCTTGCCCATTATCTGTCAATAACATCAAGAAAACCTTTGACTTGTAGTTTCAAAGATTAGCCTTCAAAGTTCTTTTCATAACTGCCTGGACATTTTGGGCTCTCTTACTTTTCATTTGCTTTTTTGTGTTTTTTATTCTACTTTTGCACTTAGACCATTAAGTTTGTTTTGCATGAAAAAAAAAAAAAAACAGAACACCAGAAAAACCCCACTGAGGTCTGCCCAGAAAGTATCAAGCCATGTACTGTGAAAAATAGACATTGAAGAAGATACCAGGAACATTGTACATAGAACGGTGATGCCTCAGTCCCCTTTAAAGCAGGCACCTTGGGACCTCACACAGTTCTCCCAGTCTCCATCAGCTGCCCTGTCATATTTTCCTGAATCTCATTGATGGTCTGAAATCTCTTCCCTTTAAAAGGTGATTTTAGTTTTGGGAAAAGCCAGAAGCTGCAGGGTGCCAAATCTGGGCTGCAGGGGGACTGAGTCACCTGGATGATTTCATGTTTCTCAAAAAAACTGCACAAGATATAATGCATGAGCAGGTGTGTTTTCATGGTGAAGCTGACAACCACCAGTTGCCCACAGCTGCAGACTTCTGAATCATCCAGATAGTTTCCGCAGAGGCATGCTCAAGCCTAATAGAGAATTTGATGCAGATTCGTTGCTCTACTTTCTCAGTCATTTTGAATGCAACAGCTGCACGGTACATGTGCTCACTCAATGGCTTCTACCATCCCCACTGACTAATACAGTGAAGGTATCATTACTCACGCATGTGCATTCCAGTCCACTCTTCCTTGACTGCCAGATTACATCAATGTCCCTCAAACTGTTCTTGTTATATTAACAATGGCTGGACTTTTTCCAGACAGACCTCATAGATATCAGTTCTTCCAAACTTGATCTATAGATTCAATATAATCCCAAAAGTTACTTAGTGGATATTAACAAACTGATTCTAAAGTTTATTTAAAGAGGCAGAAATTCCCAACGAACCAACACAATATTAAAGGCAAAGAACAAAGTCAGAGGACTGACAGTACCCAACTTCAAGACTTGGTATAAAGCTACAGTAATCAAGACATTGTGGGACTGGTGAAAAAAAAGACAAATACTCAATGGAACAGAAGAGAGAGCCCAGAAATGTATCCACGTAAACGTAATCGGTTGATCTTTGACAAAGGAATAAAGGCAATTCAATGGAAAAAGCAGTCTTTCCAACATATGATTCTGGAACAATGGACAACCACATACAAAAAAAAAAAAAAAAAGATTCTAGACACTGACTGTACCTTTCACAAAAATTAAGTCAAAGTAGATCATAAACCGCCCTAGCCAGATGATTCAATTTGTTGGACCTTCATCCCATACACCACAAGTTTGTGTGTTTGAGTCCCGGTCAGGGCATACACCTAGGTTGTGGGTTTGACTCCTGGTCCAGACACTTGCAAGAGGCAGCCAATCGATGTTTCTCTCTCTCCCTCTCTCTCTAATATCAATAAGCATGTCCTTGGGTAAGAATTTTAAAAAAAGGATCATAAAACTAACATTTTAACATAAAACTATGAAACTTTGAGAAGATAACAGGAGAAATCAAAGTTACCTTGGACTTAGCAATGAGTATATATATTGCACAAAAATATATGTTTATGTGCCCTAAAGACATGTATAAGAATGGTCATAGCAGCATTACTCGTAATAGCTTCAACCATGAACAATTTAATCAAGAGAATGGATTTATTTATTCAACATGATAAATACAGGAATACCAACATGAAAATGAATTAAGTACAGCTATGCTACAACATGGCTGAAACACAAAATGTGGATCAAGAAAAGTCAGACGAAAATAATATAGTGTGATTCTACTTATATAAATTTCAAAAACACAAAACTACATTGTAGAGTTAAAAAATAAATGCACAGTAGTAAAACTGTTAAAAAAGAAAATCATGGAAGATATTATCATACATAAAGTTACCGCTTATCTTTGAGGAGGAGGAGGGAATTAGTGACCCGCATAGAACACTAGAGAAGCATGTGTTCTCTCTCTTGGGTGGTGGTTTATAGGTGTTCACTTTGTAATGAATTCCTGAGTCGTCGGCAGCGTCCGTCTCGAGAGACGATGGTGTAGCTTCTTAAGAGTCTTTCTGCACCGCTGAGAATGGCTGTGCAGTCCAACTCGGGAGTGACACGGTATCTGTCTCCTCCCGTGTTGAATCGACATCTTGCGATGACGCTGGAGTGTCCTCTCCAGTGGAGCTGAAGCTACAGAGCCTGGGCAGGGTGATATGGAGGGTCTGCTGTTGCCCATGCAGCAGACCCCCCCTCTCTTCGCAGCTGAAGGGTCCAAGGGAAAGACGGAGTCAATACAGCTTGGCTTCAGGTGCGCCGCAGGAGTTGCCGGTGTTGACTACAACGTCAAACCGCCTTAGGGACTCCGGCTCCGGATTTTCTGTCGGGGTTTACTCCCTTAGCCTTTCCCCTGAAGAGGTATGCCGCAAGGCAGCGGAGGTTTTTTGGAGTCAGAGTTTTCCTTCTCTGATGTGCCCTGACTGGAAGATCGAACCAGCGACACTTAGTTCGCAGGCCGACGCTCAATCCACTGAGCCAAACCAGCCAGGGCTGGTAGTACATGCTTTTGTGTGTGCTTTGTTATATGTACATTTTATTTCATATTAAAGGTAAAATACATAGAGAATTAAATTACGTAGCTTACCATATAAGTTGGGAGTGGAGGAAGCTGCATTATAGTGTTTTAAGGTCATGGTAATATCCAGAAGGAGTAAAGATACTACTTAGACTGGACTTTGTTAAGGATACATGCTATAATTGGGTAATCATTAAAATAACAGCAACAGGATATAGCTTCAAATAGAGAAAAGATGGAAAGATTTTTAAAAATCCAATCAAATAAAACAGCAAAAGAACAAAAACAGCCCCAAACTAAACTGTGTTGCTTAGAAATGGATTCATCATTGGTCAAACTATAGAAGCCACGTGAGGTGACTTACAGTACCACTTAAATCCGCGGTATCACTCAGAGGCTTCGGGTTAGTTAGGGCAGTGTTTTGTGTCTTCACCTGGGTAATTTTTACAAGCATGTTTCTTTTTATACTTATTAACTACACATTCATATTTCATGTACTTTTCTGAATGTGTTTCTATTTCAAAATGTAAAAGGTTTCTAAAAAGAAAAATCAAGCATCCGCTTGGTTAAGCTCGCCCTCTTCCTGCAGGTCCTTATCCGGACATCTGTAATTGCTCAGAGGTGCCCTCCCTGCTTCATTTTTTGTCCTTAGAACATAGCACTGCCTAACATACAAATACATGCTAATAATGTGCATCTCTCTACTCAAACATAAGCTCCATGTTTTGTTTGCAGAACCACCCGTGCGTGCCTGGCCCATGGTGGGTGCTCACTACATTTGCGTTGAATCGGTCACAAAGGGATGGGTTTGCCATCTGTCCCCAGCCCGCAGTGATCTGTGCTGCTGCAGATCCTCCGCAATGTGTGTGGCCTCCTAAACCTCACCACCTCTAGGGCTCGTCCCTGGGAGCAGGGGGCTTTGGAGATTCGGTATGTGACACTATTAGAATTAGTAAGAAGGGTGATGGACGGGGCACCCAGAAGTTGGGAGAAAGGCCCAGAAATGGGGACATGGGAATCCCAAAGGCAGACTAGTATGCTAAATTGGTATTCCGGGGCCAGCGGGGTCAGAGTGTCACCTGCCCACTTCGAGGAGGGGCGTCGTGTTCGACATGATGGCGGACACTCTCCAGCCCAGCCCGGATTTCCAGGCAGCACCAGAGTGACAGGCCAGCAGAGCAGGAATCGCTGGAGCGAGACGGGGCGGGGTGAAGAAGCCTGGCTGGGCAACTTGCTCTCATTCAGCGGGAGCAGCCACCTGGCCCTCGGGGCGGCGGCGGCGATCGCAGTGCGCGGCCGAGGGGTCACAGGGTCCCCGCCCGCGGTGCGGGGCGCGCAGCCTCTGGCTCGGTTCGGTGGGGCGCAGCGCGAGTCAGCATGACGGCTCAGCCAGCGCTGCTTCTGGTCTGCCTGCTGGCCTGGCTCCCGCTCCTGGAAGGCGCCAAAATCCTGACCGTGACCTTGTTGGGTGAGTGTTTGGAGGCGTCACGGAGCTGGCTCCCGGGCTGCTGGATGGAGAGGAACCCTCCTCTCCGGCAGTTGTCAGGTTGTGGCTGCAAGAGAGCTGCCCCTAGGGGAAGCGCCACCGCTTCTCTGAAGCTGAGGGCAGGCTGGGAAGGACAGGCAGCTTGCCCGCAGGCCTGGGACCGAGTTTCCGTAGGTCTTTCCTTTTTCCTCAATGATTTCTTAAGGGAGGCTGCACGGCGAGCTACAGGTACCCCAAGATGTCTGACTTGTAAGTGGAGCCAAGCTCAGGCCCCCGAGTACCTCCTACCTAAGTAGTCACACTACAAGGGATCTTCCCGTTCCACCTCCTTCTGTGCATGACTGCCTCCTGGGGCCACTTTCTGGCCATTCTCTGATTTTCCCTGCGGCAGAGACTTCCGGGGAGGAGGAGCTCAGCGATAGCCCCGATTTGCCGTCCGCTATGAGAAGCCACACGCATACCACCCTGTGTGGTGCGTGGTTAAGGGACATGGCCCTTATTAAATTGTAGTCTATTTCCCAGGAGGAGGAACGCCTTATGCTCTAAGCCCACGCCCCTGGGTCACAGAACAGGGAAACTCTGTAGATGGTTTGCTAGAGGCGAGTCTCAGAGAGCCAGGGGTCAACCTGCAAGGACTCCGAGGGTCCAAATAGGAAATGGAGAGAGGAATGAAGCTTCCTTCACCCAGCCAGGGTTTGTTCTGAAGCTGCCCTGATTCCCTGTCCTCCCATCCTGGCTTTTCTCTCTATGCACCTCACGAAACTGAAGCCTTGTTCCTAGGGGGCAGCCATTATCTACTGATGGACCGGGTGTCTCAGATTCTTCAAGATCATGGACATGATGTGACCTTTCTTCAATCGAATGGATTTCATTTCACATCAGGTATCCTGTCTTCTCATTCTGCGGACTAGTACTGTCTAATCAAAATATAACGTGAGCCACAAATAAGTACAGGCCCCATAATGTAGTTGTTAAAATTCCAGGAGCCACACTTAAAAAAAAAAATTACAAGAAACAGGTCAGACTAATTTTAATAATGTATCTTATTTAACTCAATATATCCAAAATACTATTTCAATATGTAAACTATAAACAGCACTAATGAGATATTTCACATTTCTTTACGTTAATTCTTTGAACTCTGATGGGTGTTTTACAGTTCATACTAGCCTCATTTCAGGTGCTGAATAGCCACACGTAACTAATGGTTACCATACTGGGCAGTCGTGTTTGGACCCTCCTTCCATAGGTGATAAGCTGTGTGTGCCTTGCATATGTTAAACTTTCTGCAAAACTTCATTTTTGTCCTCTGAATTTTTATAAGAAAGAAAAATATGTTGGTGCATGTTTACTTAAAGGTCCATCTAAAACCATGACCTTAGCAAGAGAGAATTTGAGTGCTCTTTGGCTCTGCTCATCTTCTGCATTCCTCTTTCTCTCACCCCCACACCTGCATCTTTAGCCCATCCAGGCAAACACTCCATGCACATGTCCGTAATTCAAATGCTGCTTTATTTATGTTGCTTGGAATCTTGCCTCTGGTTTATGAAGATTGGATCATGATGGTTTTCTGATTGATAAGAATTCCAGAAAAAGAAAGCAGTGAAATTGAAAGAGAAACTAATAAAAAAACTAATACAAGAAAAATATTCGGAACTAAGATACACAAGTCCCCTTATTGAAAAGTCCCACCTAGCACCTATCACAAAGAATTTTTTTTAATGACCTGTAGAAGGCAAATCATGGTAAAATTTCAGACTACCAATGATTAGTAAAAAGCAACCTAAAAGTTTTCATATACTTCAATGATGAATAAGACTAAAAATGACATCAAGCTTCTTAGCATTGGTATTACACACAGAAAATCAACAAGACTTTACAATAAAATGGTCTCAAAGGCTTTGCCTTTCATAGAAATTTAAATTTCTCAAGAAGTAGAAGTAACTGCAGGGCTAAGTCTGACCAAAACGACAGGCTAGCCAAGGAAGAGGAAGACAAAGTAGACAAAGTGTCAGAGAATAGAAATGACAAAACAAAAGTGTTAAGATTTGCTGTAAAATATCAGCTGTGCAGTTGGCTGGGACAATAGTCGGTCAAGGCTAGATCAATGAAAGGCTCCAGGAGGAACATCTGGAAAAAAAAATTCACTAACTTGACCTTATTGAAAATTGTATTAAGAAAATATTGGAGGGAGTTGGGAGATGGACCAATAGGCCCAGAAACAAAACAAAACAAAATAAAACAAAAAACTAAACAAATAAAAAAGGAGGGCAATTATTAATTTTAGGGGTGAGAAAGTGCAAAAATGGAAACCAAATGATGATATACTATTTGGTTCAAAAATGAATAATTTTACGCAGTCATAATAATGTAAACTCAGAATGTTTAACCCAATATGGTGATGTAACTGAGAAGATGCTTCTCGCTTTTGAATAGCTCTGACATACTCCTGGGAATCTAGAAGGCCAGGTGTATATGTGGGGCTGTGCACATGCTCAAGAAGGTCTGAGAAGGTCCTAAGGGCTAACTATCAGCTGACTGTGAGCCTCTGAGTGAGCAGGAAGCGAAGGCTATGGCAGGGTTGTGAACTGTCTGCCAGAGCATTGAAAGTGTGCGCAACGCACACACCCAGGACCCCTGCTCAAAGGCTAGGACTCATACAGTTAGTTGCAAGTATTTGAGGAAATCTCAGCCTAATTGTTAGGTGACCACTAACTAACTGATCAGAGAGTCTCAGGACTCAACATGACAAGAAAAGTAGATTTTACAGAATTAGTGCGGGAAAGCCACTAAATAACAATAGCAACAATTACAAAAAGGAAGAGCAGCAATAATAAACTGGGGTTGGGGGAAAATCTGATTTCCAGAGTTGCCACGATATACTATTCAAAATATCCAGTTTTCAACAACAACAACAAAAGTATGAGACATACAATACAAAGAAGCAGGAAAAAATATGTCAACAGAGAGCAGGGAACAGAAACTGTTCATGAGGAAGCCCAGACAATATATTTACTAGACAAAGACTGTAAATCAGTGATTATAAATTTGTTTAACTACAGAAAGTAGCATCTAAAGAACTAAATGAAAGTATGAGAACAATGAGAGTGACTGCTTATAAGTTTGAGGTTTCTTTTTTATTATTGATTTTAGAGAAAGAGAGAACGAGAGAGAGAGAGAGAGAGAGAGAGAGAGAGAGAGAGAGAGAGAGAGAGAGAGAGAGAGAAACATCACTTTGTGGTTCCACTTGTTTAGACGTTTATTGGCTGATTCTTGTATGTGCCCTGGTCAGGGATCAAAGCTGCAACCTTTGTGTATTGGGATGACACTGGCCAGTCAGGGCATGAGGTTTCTCTTGAGGATGAGAAATGTTCTAAAACTGATTGTGGTGATGGTTGCACAACCCTGCAAACTTACTAAAACCCACTAAACTGTATACTCTTCAAGGGTGAACTTATGATACGTGAATTATATCTCAATGAGGATGTTTTAGAGAAGAAATTTTCTGAAAAATGAAGGAAAGGAATAAATTGGGTTTCAGCATTTCTTTTAATATATATGTATATAGATGTATGACATTTAATTAGTTTTTCTCTTCTGTCTCTTCCTAGGTTTTAAAAAGGAGAAAAAATATCAAATTGTCCCTTGGGCTCCTCCTGAAGACTATAAACAGAAATTCAAGAAACATTTTGATTCCTTTTTAAAGGAAGCTTTGCTGGGAAGGTAATAGTTTTCTATTTTAAGTAAAAGTAAAGCAATTATTATTTGAGAATTCTGAATGGATGAATGAATGAATGGGAATGTCTCAGTCATCCCCGACCCAGTCATTTCAGACAGTCTGGGGCTGTGGCGCTCTGGTTAGCGTTCCCAGCATGTTTGGCTTCAAGCCTGAGTGAATAAAATGTATCCTTAGGAACTGGGGGTGGGGGCATGTCACCCTAAATATCAATTCAAAAAAGCTCCTCACTTTGCCTTTAATCTCTCCAGCACAGGGACAGTGATGGGCAGCTCACCATTTCATTGACGGATAACGTCACGGTTACTCGATTTTACTTCTTTCTGTTCCTTTCTCTCCTCATAAATTTTTTGATGATGGGGTCACTTACAAAGATCAAATTTTACAGAACTTGAACCTGGCCATTTACAATTCATTCGATGCAGAACTTTGGGACTCACTCTCAGCCTTACACAGAGTAAGTCATGAGGCTTACTGCTAGAAATCTCACTCATCTGAAACTCAAAATAAGAAGAAACTACTCACCTTAAGCATAAAGTTATTGCAAGGGAAATTATGCCTATCTGTGTTAAGTAGAATATTCTTGTTCCTCCTTCAGTTCTGCAAAAAATGCTCCTCCCAGTCATGGCATTTTTACATTCTGCTTCCTCCATAACATCTATTTTATTTACTCCATTTCTTTCTCTACACTTCCCTGTACCACTGTCTTAGCACTTAACTTTGTGCTTTGTCTTTTTCATTAAAAATATTTGTTGGAGATTAATAAGTGCCAGGCAACATAGGTATTAGAAACAGAGCAGAAAATGAAAAAGGTTAATTAAAAAACAAACAAACAGGACTTCTGGTCAAAATGGAGGCGTAGGGAGACATGCTTCGCCTCCTCGCACAACCATAGAATTATAACTAGATTTCAAAACAACACCCAGAACTGTCAGAAAATCTAGTTGTGTGGAAGACTGACAATCAAGAATTTAAAGAAGCCACGTTCATCCATACGGGTAGGAGGGGCAAAGTCACAGAGATGGGCAGGAAGACGCGGACACGTGGTGTGGCGCAGAGAGGCGGGGGCAGAGCGGACGGTCCCACGTTTACGTTACAGTGGATAAAAATCGAGAGGGACACCTTGGGAGCAGCAATCCCAGCCCCAGGCTGGACTGCACAGACCAGGGTTCCAGTGCCAGGAAGGTAAATCCCCATAATTTCTGGCTGTAAATACCAGTGGGGATTGGGGCTTTGGAAGAAATTGCTGGATTTTCCACTTAAAGGGCCTGCATGGACTTAAAACATACACAGACCCACCCACCCCAGGGTTCAGCACCAGGGCAACAGCCAAAAGGTACCAGTTGCACAGGGCGAGTGCCAGGAAAACCTCCAGAAGCCAGGCAGTGGCATTGTCCCCTCTCTGAACACGCCACCCACACAGCGCCACAAGTGTTGAAGTGGGCTGCCCCGCTCTGGTGAGTAACTAAGGCTCCACCCCACACAAGTTACTGATGCCTTTTCCACAATAGGCCATGCTTCTAAGACCAGGAGTCAAAGCAACTCTACCCAATCCACAGAAACAAACACAGGGAGGCTGCCAAATTGAGGAGACAAAGAAATATGGCACAAATGAAAGAACAGAGCAAACCCCAGAAAAAGAACTAAACAAAACAGAGATAACCAACCTGTCAGATGCAGAGTTCAAAAATGATCAGGTGATCAGGATGTTCAAAGACTAATTAAGTATGGCAACAATATAAGGAAGACGTGAAGGTTACACTAAGTGAAATCAAGAAAAATCTACAGCAAACCTTCAGTGGAGGGGAGGAAGCTGAGATTCAAATAAATGATTTGGAACATAAGGAAAAAATAAGCATTCAACCAGAACAGCAAGAAGAAAAGAGAATTAAAAAAAGCAAGGATAGTATAAGAACCCTCTGGGATATCTCCAAACACACCAACATCCACATCATAGGGATGGCAGAGGGAGGAGAGGAAGCGCAAGACATTGAACTTATTTGAAAAAATAATGAAAGAAAACTTCCCTAATTTAGCAAAGGAAATAGACATGCAAGTCCAGGAAGCACAGAGAGTCCCAAACAAGTTGGACCTTAAAGAGGACCACACCAAGACACATCATAATTAAAATGCCAAAGGTCAAAGATCAAGAGAGAATCTTAAAAGCCGCAAGAGAAAAGCAGAGAGTTACCCTCAAAAAAGTTCCCATAAGACTATCAGCTGATTCTCAAAAGACACTTTGCAGGCAAGAAGGGACTCACAAGAGGTATTCAAAGTGATGAAAAGCAAGGACCTACATCCTAGATTACTCCATCCAGCAAAGCTATCATTTGGGATGGAAGGGCAGATGAAGTGCTTCCCAGACAAGGTAAAGCTAAAGGAGCTCATCACCACCAAGCCATTATTACATGAAATGTTAAAGGGACTTATTTAAGAAAAAGAAGAAGATCGAAACTATCAACATTAAAATGGCAACAAATTCACAACTATCAAAACTGAATCTAAAAAAAACAAACTAAGCAAACAGCCAGAACAGGATCAGAATCATAGGTTTGGGGATCATTTGGAGCATTATCAGCTGGGAGGGGGAAGGGCGAGAAATGGGGAAATGGTGCAGAGATTAAGAAGCATAATCGGCTGGTACAAAATAGACAGGGGGAAGTTAAGAATAATATAGGAAAGGGTGAAGCCAAAGAACTTATATGCATGACCCATGGACATGAACTAAGGTGGAGGGATTGCTGGAGGGAAGAGGGGTTCTGGGCAGAGGGGAGCAAAGGGGGGAAATTAAGACAACTGTAATAGCATAATCAATAAAATAAATTTTTCAAAAAGCAAGAAAAAGAGACCAAAAACCAACCCAGGCCAACCCTTCCCTTGGTCTCTCCTCCAACTGGACTGTGTGGACAACACCTACTTTCAAAGTGTGTCCCACGGGCCTTGCACTGCGTTTCTGCAGGTTTTCTCTCCCCATGTGAAGTTCGTGTTTATATTTCCATACGTTGGTTCCCAGACATTTAAACTGAATGCCCTCAATTTCTAAAAACTATCCCATGTGTTACTTGAAATGTTTTTTTTACATTTAATTATAAAAATTCTCACAGAATCACCACACTGAGTGCTAGGCTATGTAGGTTGTTTCTACACCTTCACAATGTCTGGGTCTTTCTTCTGAAGTACCGAGAAAACGTATTAATATTTAACCTATTATTCGTAATGACTTATTCAGCACATGCTTTCCCTGTTAAACTGCAAACTCTATGGGAACAAAGGCCATATTTTCCGGTCACAGTATGTAGCACATGGTAGCCACAGGTAAATATTTATTGCACTATCTGCAGACCAAGAATTATTAGAATCCTAGACCAAAATGTGTCACATCTTTCTTGACTAGCTTTTGACAGCTACTGAAACCTTTGATTTGTCTCATATATAATTAGAAAAATTATCCTGATTTAAGCATTGAATTCAAGAAGCTCCTTAGACTACACTCTTTATGGCTTAAGCTAGCTGTGTTTTTTTAATTTTAATTTTTGTTCTTTTTGTTTTTTTTTAATGATCCAATCAGAGCACCCTCACCAAATTTACTCCTTTGGTCACATTTATTTTCCCCTCATAATTTCATGTCTTTTTGGAAGAAGTCTGCCTGCCCATCACACTGCTGAGATGCCAAAGAAAAAACCCATTCCTCTTGCTGGCCCCAACAGTGATCAGCAACTATCCTTACAGAAAAGATTTTCTTTACGGAAACAAATTTTAACAACTTTTGTCCCAATGTTATTTTATTTTATCGTATTCTTTCTTCTCCACCAGTTTTAAATATAGTTGAACTATTAAAAAATATGTGAATGATGGTATACCCTGTGCTCTTAAGTTAGGCTAAATGCATGTTTGCTCCCTCTCTCCCTCCAGAACAGGAATTCTCCATCCTGCCTACACATGACAACCACCTGAGAGGCTTTGAAAGCAGACTTATGTCTGCCTCCCACCTTCAGAGTGTTTTACCTAAATTATTTACGGCACAGTCCTGGCATAGCTGGATTTGTAAAGCTCTGCGGATATTAAACAGTCAGGGCAGAGCCCCCCCTCTCCAGTCATGTCTCCGCCCCCCTCCCTCGTGTCACCTCCAGAGGCCACAGGGCAGGGTTCTATGTGTTTCACCTTCACTTTAGCAGAAGACGGTTATGCAGGTGACTGCTGATCATTCAGTTCGTGAATTGACTGCCTACTTCCTGGGCATGGAAATGGAAATGGAAATACCCCTGTCAGCTGATGCTCTGTATAATGGTAGCGCATGTTTAAACATTATTATTAGAAAATTAAATAAATCCACCTCCCCAAACAAAGCCTCAAGTAAAAGCCACAGGACATTAATCCTCAGCGAGGTTTTAAGAATCTATATCACAGAAGAGGTCCTTAGCGATAGAGAAGAGTACCAAGTCCTTATTCACTGGCCCTTAAAAGCGGGTCCCAGGCAACAGTGATGCTTCGGGAGGGTTTTCTGCCAACAGAATGTGAGGACTTCTATTGACCCAAGAGCTGAAAGCTAGAGTCTGGCAGATGTCCCTGCCACACCGCCCCATGAGGAAAATACCATCTCCATGGGAAACGCTGTTCTTCCCCCTTGTGCTCATGGGACCCTGTCATCAGGACGCTCACCTCCCCAGGAAAACAAGTGCTGCACACAGGCCCATTTGAGAGCCAAGTTAACTTGTCATGCCAGCTCATACAGAGCAGAGCATCCTGAACGCGCTTTAGCTTTCAGCCTTCAGAGAGAGATCAGAGACACTGGCCAGTGCTGGTGACGTCTCCCAGAGCAAGAGCCGCATCAAAAGATGGGAAGGATAAGGAGAAGAAAGGATGAGGGAGGAAAGCAGGAACATGCTAAGCATCAGCAAGAACTGTAGCGAAGACGGAAGCAAGGAAGTGGCACGGTGCATTCTGCGGTCAAAAAAATACCAGCGTCTGGAGAGCAAGTTCTCAGGCGAGGGCGGTGCGAGGGGCAAGTCGCTGCCAGGGAGCCTTTTCTTCTTGTGCTAAGAGTCTTTCAAGTGTTTTTAGAGGAGCCCTTTCCATGACTATTGAATGTCTCTCACTTTTTTTTTTTTCAGGCACTCATTTACTACCTTTTTGAAGGTGGTGAAGCTACATGCAACTCAGTGTAGTCATTTGTTAAGAAGGACGGATATCACGGGCCCCTTAAAAAATGAGAGTTTCGACCTGGTGGTGGTTGATGGGATAGATGGCTGTGCTTTTCTGATGGCTGAGAAGCTTGGAAGGCCATCGGTGGCCATCCTTTCCGTCACATTCGGAGCCAAGAGCTTTGGGCTGCCTGAGCCTGTGTCTTACGTTCCAGCGTTTTATTCCTCCTTGACAGACCGCATGGGTTTCTGGGGCCGAGTGGTGAACGCTCTGATGTTCTTCGCTTCTGCCTGGAGGGAACGGTGCATCAGTGCCCAGTTTGATGACGTGATAAGAGAACATTTTCCAGAAGACTCTAGGCCAGTTCTGTTTCATCTTCGACAAAAAGCCGAGATGTGGTTTGTTAATTCTGACTTTGCCTTTGACTTTGCCCGGCCTCTGCTTCCTAACACTGTTTATATTGGCGGTTTAATGGTCAAACCTGTTGAACCAATACCTCAAGTAAGTAAAACTTTTGTACTCAGGGAGTGGAAATGTAGGTCTATCTTTTAAAGAAATGGTGAAACAGTTCTTCAAGGTGATTGTACTGTATTTATGCAGCACCAAACAGCGCCCCAGAGTTTCAGTTACTCCACATCCAACATTGGGTGTTCGTCAGCCTTTTTATGTTAGCTCTTCTGGTCAGTGCTAAATGGTACCCCCAATTTCAGTTTTTAATTTCTTTGATGTCCACTAACGTTAAACATTTTTTCATGTGTTCAGTATCTATTGATAGTCATTCTTACATCTTCTTTCTAGTGTTTGTTGATCTTTAGCCCATTTTTTTTCTAAATACTCTCTTTTATTTTTTTAATGTTATTTTTAAAAAATATACTTTATTGATTATGCTGTTACAGTTGTCCCAATTTCTTTTTCCTTTGTTCCCTTCCATACAGTGACCCTCCCTCCCTTGAGTTGTCCTCCACCCCTTAGTCCATGCCCATTGGTTGTGCATATAGTTCTTCTCAACATCTTCCTGTCTACTCCACTCCCTCCTACTATGCTTCCTAATTCCTGTACCATCTCCCTCCCTTTCCTCCCTTCCCCCTCCCTGCTGACCTCCCCCATAATGTTCCCCATACCTATAATTCTTTTTCCAGTCTCATTGCCTACTTAGTTTGCCTTTGTTTCAATTCCCTAGCTTCTGTTGTTGGTTGTTGTGATACAGTTTTCATTTTAATGTCCATAGTTTTGATCCTCCTTATCCTAAACAAGTCCCTTTAACATTTCATATAACAGTGGTTTGGATCTGATGAACTCTTTCAGTTTTACTTTGTCCTGGAAGCACTTTCTTTGCCCTTCTATTCTGAATGACAGTTTCACTGGATAGAGTAATCATGGTTGTAGGTTTTTGCTTTTCATTACTTTGAATATTTCTTGCCAGTCCCTTCTTGCCTGCAGAGTTTCTTTTGAGAAATCAGCTGACAGTCTTATTGGGACCCCTTTGTATGTAATTCTCGTCTTCTCTCTCGCTGCTTTTAAGATTCTCTCTTTATCTTTAATTTTTGACATTTTGATTATAATGTGTCTTGGTGCGGTTCTCCCTGGGTCCAGTTGTTTTTGAACTTTCTGTGCTTCTTGGACCTGTAAGTCTATTTCCTTCCCCAAGTTAGGGAAGTTCTGCTTCATTATCTTATCACATAATTTTTCAATTTCTAGTTCTTCTTCACCTTCTGGCAGCCCTATGATTCGGATGTTGGCCCGCTTATAGCTGTCCCATAGGTTTCTGAGCCTCTCCTCATTTTCCTCACTTCTCGTTTCCTCTTTGTGCACTGGTTGACTGTTTGTTCCTTCCCTATGTTCCGATTTGTTGATTTGATCCCTGGTTTTCTTGCCTTCACCACTAGTTTCATATGTGTTTTTGTTCATTTCAGCAGAACTAGCTTTCATTGCTTCCCTGTCTTGTTTAAGATCTGCTGTTAGGTCTGTAAGCACTTTTATAAGCAAAGCTCTGAACTGTGCCTCAGAAAGATTTCCTATCTGCTGCTTCGTTAGATTAGAAATTTGCTGTCTGGTCAGCTGCATCACTGAGATCTCTATCATGATCTGTGCCATCCTGACCGTTTTCTGTTTACCTTTGCTTCCTGGGCAGGGCTGTCACACCTCCTACGCTACAGGGGGCAGAGCCCTGTGCACTCATCACAACCAGGCATTTTCTCCGGGGTCGGGGGGTCCAAGATGGATTCCTGCAGTTCACTCTCCGCTGAGAGACCAGGAGCCTCCTTCTCCATCCACACGCCCACTGGACCTCACAGTCCAAGGCAATGGGGGTCTGCCTTCCCTGGCTTTGGAATCGCAAGCAGACGGGGCTGGTCTGCAGGCAGGGGTGCTCCCCAGGCACTTCTCGCCTCCCCTTAAATAGAGGTGTCTGTGCTTACTGCTCTCCTGCCACCATCACTGCTACTGCTGAGGACAGCACAGCTTGACCTCTCCTCCCCGGCTTTGCCCCTCCTACCCATCTGGATGAGCACCACTTCTTTACAACTTCATACGTTTGACTTCCATTTATTTTCTGGAACTTCTGGTTATTGCTGGATTTGAAGTAGTTGTGTTCCTTCTTAGTTGTGGAGGGAGATGGAGCATGTCAGTCTAGGCCTCCATCTTGGCTGGAAGTCTCCTGTTTTAGCCCATTTTTAGTTAGGTTGTTGTCTTTTGATTGTAATTTGTGAAAATTCTTTGTGTTCTGGATAAAGATCTTTTCACACTGTGAGTACTTTTCTCAATCTGCGGATTGCCTATTCATTTTTCTTACTATTGTGTTTCGATTTACAGAAGCATTTATTGGGTTGGCCAAAAAGTTCATTTAGTTTTTTTGGCATGATGGCTCTAGTAATGCTTAGTTGTCTTTAACTTCATTCGAAACAATTTTGTTAGATTGTATGGTGACAGCTGTTATATCAGCATGCATTTTAAAAAACACCAAAATTGGTGCATTTTTGTGCAGTCATTTAAATATTGGAGATGGAAAAATATGCAACATTTTTGGTGTATTATGCTTTATTTTTTTCAAGAAAAGTAAAAACACATTTGAAATGCAAAAAAAAAAAAGATGTGTGCAGTGTATGGAGAAGGTACTGTGACTGATTGGTACTATTGATATTTGGGCCAAATAATTCTTTGTGATGGGGCTGTTTTATGCATTGGAAGGTATTTAGCAGCACCCCTGGCCTCTCCCCACTAGAACCCAATAGCAGGAGATAGCCAAAATACTCAAAATATCCAAATCAATAAAGATATTGGTGAAAATGAAAAATATGTCTTTTATTTTATGGAAAAAACTAAATGGACTTTTTGGCTGGCCCAGTATGTTTTATAAAGCCTGGTTTATCAGTTTTTTTCTGTTATGATCTAAGACATCTTCCTATCTCCAGGTGATAAGGATATCTCCTATGCTTTCTTTTTCTATAGGCTTCATAGTTTTAGATTTTACATTTAAATATATGGTCCCATCTTGAATTAATGTTTGTGCATGAGTGAATGTAGGGGTTTATGATTCTTTTAAAATGAGTAGTCAGTTCTTTTGTCTTCCTGACTCCTCTAAGACACAGTATCAAGTGCTCAGTCCATAATACTCACTAAATGGTTGCTTCTGTTACAAATGGGTGGGGCTAGTGAGAAACCCAAATCTCATTTTGTCTTCTTTGCTGACTATTGTTTCTTCTCCAGCCCTATAGCTTTACTAAACACAGAGCTTGTGGTCCAGCTTCTTAACCTCAGCTTCCAGAAAGTCACACCCAGTCCCATACTACAACCTCTTATTTGGGGTCAGTCAACAAGCAACTTACAAGGTCTGACTACTGGGTCTCGCTACATGATTCTCCAATTTGGCTGCACATTGGAATTGCTTGGGGAGTTTTTTAAAAATACCAGCGCTGGGGGCCCACTCCCAGAAATACTGATTTAATTGGTCTGGAGGCACCCTAGGCATTGGGAATCTTTTAAAATCCTTACCCAAGGATGTGTTCATTGATTTGAGAGAGAGAGAGAGAGAGAGAGAGAGAGAGAGAGAGAGAGAGAGAGAGAGAGAGAGAAACATTGATGTAGGAGAGAAACATCGAACTGCCTGTAACCTAGTATGTGCCTTGCCCTGGCATCAAACCTACAACCTTTTGGTGTATGGGATGATGCTCCACCCATCTTTGCCACCAGCCAGGACATATTGGGAATTTTTTAAAGTTCTCCAAATGGTTCTAATTTTTAGCCAAGGTTGAGAACCATTGACTTAGAGAAATACTGGGGAAGGTTTGAGAGGGTTGTGTCTGATACTGGGGCCAGAGCTGTAGTGAGGAGAAATATTTCCGACAACCAAATACTTTCTGCTTCACAGAAACAAGGTGATCTGTGGGGATAGGGAGCTGCTCTGGGTACCTCATCAATAACTTCTGCTGCTTCATTGTCAGAGCATCTACCAAACCAACCCTAGAGTATATATGACTCCAGTGAGCTGTATCCCTCCACACTGGTACTTCAGGATCACGTGGTCATGCTGTGCATTAGTTTTCCTCCAAGTGTGGTCTTCAGCTCATCTTTGTCAGCTTCTCTTGGGATTCTTGTTAAAAATGTAGAGTCTAGACTCCACGCTAAACCTACTAAATCAGAATCTTCAGATATGGATCCTGGTAATTGACATTTAGAAAAAAGATTTTATTTATTTTTAAAGAGAGGGGAAGGGAGGGAGAGAAACATCTTGTTTGCCTCTTGCACTGCCCCAACCAGGGACTGGGCCTGGACGATGCTCAATAAGCTGAGCCACACTGGTCAGGGATGGTAATTGGCATTTTTAACAACACCCAAACTGCTTGTATGCAGACTTTGAGAATATAAGACCGATTGGGAGGCTACCATAATTTTTTACTCTTTTCTCTATAGTCTGCGTTGTGTCCCCAAATAAACCAAAAAACTAAAAGATATTTTCACTATGAATTCAGCCCAAGAATATTTTAAGACAAATACAACAGAGGAGAATCTTTGTTCTCCCTAAATGTTGGTCTATTTGGTGATGTGTAGTAGGAAGAATTTGGACGTCAGGGTCAGACACAACTTGAACTGAATTCTGGTTCTGAGCCTCAGCTCCTGGGAGTGTAAAGGAGGGATAACCTTAGCACGCAGGATTGTGGAGAGGATTGGATGAGATGTTTTTAAGAATTTCATTAAAGTGCCTGGCATGTGTTGGGCATGACTAACTGGTACTGGTCATTGTTATTACTATTGTTATATCTTATCCATGCCCATTAATGGGAACAGAAAAACCAGACACATGCTTCTTGGCTTTTAGGGAAGACAAAGATCCAGCTACTCCTGTGTCTTTGATGCTCTACATTCCGAGCTGAGTTGTGGCTTTTCTGCATTCTTGAGAGCTCTACCATCATTTTCTTTCCCCCACTAGGTACTCCCTTGCCTTGTAGCAGCCACCACAGTGGGGAAAGGCATGGTTTTAACACCATCAGGAGTAACTTGTGGGAGCAGAGAAATGTAGAGAGCGATGATGAAAGACCCTCTCAGAAGCACACTCTGAGTACATCATTTGAGTAGAGTGGAGGCCGAGAGGAGCACAATGCCCTTGAACTTCACAGCTTGCCTCTGGCCAAGATCACATAGGTGTTTGCCATTGGCAAGCTGGAAACACTTAGAAAATGGAGAAGAACTTGAGATGACATTGTGTGCATTGTGATGCATGCATCATGGGCCTTTCTCTCTAACCATCTTCCAGCACTCCATATTTCTGCTGCTTCCCCAGCAGGGACAGATGACATCCAGGTACTGACCATGTGGGAATCCTGCTTATCTCCCAGGTTTCTCTGGGGGAGGCCCTTGTGCAGGGGGAAGGAAGGTGTTAATACAGTCCTCTGGAGGGTACTATCAAAAACCGTCCCCTGTATTCCCTCCTGACCCAAAAGAGAAGAATTTGTAATTTAACTCATCAAATTATGAAGCCTGGAGAGAAAGATGTACCCTTCTTGTGATCCCAAGAAATCAAAGCTCAGAAAATCTCTCTCTTTCAGGGCAGCCAGCCTCAGCAGATGGTAACCTGTAGAAAGTGGAGTCTTTGATTTACCGCGAACAGGGGAAACACACGGAGTTCACGTGACAAGTGTGTAACTCTAATCAGCGGCCAGGCAGTGACTTCGTTGTCTTTGCTCTTGCCAGGAATTCGAGAAGTTCATCGCCAGGTTTGGAGGTGCAGGTTTTGTCCTTGTGGCCCTGGGCTCCACGGTGAGCATTCTTCCACCCCAGGTTCTTAGGGAGATGAACGGTGCCTTTGGTCAACTGCCGCAAGGGGTGATATGGAAGTGCAGTCCTTCCCACTGGCCCAAGGACGTCCAACTATCAGCAAATGTGAAAATTGTGGACTGGCTGCCTCAGAACGACCTCCTGGGTAAGGGCATGCTCTCTCTGCAGGCAGCAGCTGTGTCTGCCTTCCTCCCTCTTTTTCTATTTCTTTTTCTTTTTCTATTTATTTTTCTTTTTCTCTTTCTTTTTCTTTTCCTTCTTCTCTTTCTTTTTCTTATTCTTATTCTTGAGGGTTTATTTGAGGCTCTCACCCCCTATCTGGGCACTCCACCATCATGTAAAAGGAAAGTATAGTATTTTCTTTCTTATCATGGGTATTACATTCTAGACCCCCCCCCCCCCCACAAAGTAGGAACCTTACATTTATTCTACACTCTTAAACCTATGTAACTTTAACAACATACATGTACAGTACTGCAAAATCCCGTGATATAGCAAAAAATCCACGATAAGCAATTAAATATAATATTTTAAAAAATCCCACAATACAGTGAGGCCGCGATAAGTGAACAGCGATATAGTGAGGGACTACTGTAGCTGTTAGAGAAAAAGCAAAGTTCCAGAAAAGGCTGGTCCTTTGGGGTCACTTCATTCATTTAATAACCCAGACCAATGAACCATAGCCACCAGTGATATCCCAGTGGGGTCCCTGTGGCCTCTCAAAATGGGCAGGGAGGTGATCAGGATCCGCTGAACCATATAAGAAGTGCCTATAAACACTTTGGGACGTCCCTGTGCACACCAGGAGGGAGGTCTCTGCTGCACAGTGCCCTTGAACCACCTATGCATTACACACTGATCCCCACACAGACACCGACCTAACTCGTCCTCACTAGAGGTGTGAGAGACTCAGGTGCCACAGTGTCTTTCCAATGTGACAAAATTCCTCATTGTCCTGTCTGGGATGTCATGACAACGGCATCTCCAAGGGGTTCCCTCTCTGGCCTCTGCTGCATTCTGGGGACACCGCCTGGGAAAAGCTGCAGATTAGATCAGGGTGAACTGGAAATACACATTTTTGGTTCTACCCCTGCAGAGGTATTTCAGTAGCCTGTGGTAGAGCCCAAGAATTGCACTTTACGAAAGCACGTTAGGAGGTTCTAAGTCCCCAGTCTGGATAAATGCTTTCTCAACCTTTTATTTTGCGCCAAACGCGAGAGGGGCAGTATGACAGGGACTGGCAATACTAAGGCAGGAGGCAAAAATCCCTGCTTAAAAGTGATGTGGACTGTGACAAACAATGGAGAGATGGATTCTGGGAGAGGCTGCCCTTATTTCTGTCTCTGGTTTAGGTCTCAGACCCATGTTTCTGAGGATGCTCATGGAGCATCTCCCAGGTAACTGACTCTTCACATTGGTTCCCCAGTGCCTCTGGATTCCTTTATCATGCTCCCCTGATGTTGCCGCTTTCCCAGGTTCTGGAAATTCTTTCTTAAGCATTTTCCTTGCTCTCTTCCTTCTGTGTCCTAGCTCACCCAAGCATCCGCCTGTTTGTCACTCACGGAGGGCTGAACAGTGTGCTGGAATCTGTCCAGCATGGCGTGCCCATGGTGGGGATTCCTCTCTTCATAGACCAGCCTGCAAACGTAATCCGAGTGGAAGCCAAACACCTGGGTGTCTCCATCCCCATAGAGCAGCTTAGGGCAGAGACCCTGGCTCTGAAAATGAAGCAAGTCATCGGGGACAAGAGGTTTGTAGTGGGACTGGCCAGAGGGTCCCCCTCCTCCCAAATAAGCTAAAACTCAGCCTTAAGATGCCGACTGACCTCTTCTCACCAAATACCAAGTTAAGGAAGTGATCTTTATATTTCAGTAAGGGGAATTTAGGACAAACGATAGGAAGCATGTTCTGTCTTTAAAAGAAACTTGACACAAGTTTCTCTGCTAGAGTTCTTGTTCTCTTGACAGGTTTACTGTGCAATTCGAACCAGGAGCAGGGCAGGGGGGTTCACTTGACTTCTTCAAATACATATTTCTTTCCTGCAGAGGCCTCTGGCCTTAGCTGTTCCTGAGCATTCTTTCCATTCACCTCCAATGTCACCTCTTCAGAGAGGCCTTCTCTGATCAACCCCAGTTATCCTGTATGAATTCCCTCCTGACATGGTTCATACTTTATAATCGTGCTACATACTTGTACACTTTTTTATTGACCTTTTCTCTAACTAGAATGCAAGCTCTGTGAGCGGAGGAGGGTCATATCTCTGTCTGGCCCATCTCTCTGCCTTGCACACAGTAGGCACCAGGAAGTGACTGGCGGACAAATGAAGAATAACTAATTATGAGTCCTCTAAATCAGGGCCCAAGAAACACACTTAGGTGCCTATGGTCTATGAATCCCTGGAATTGTGAAATGGTAAAAAACAATTATGTGTGTGCATTACACATTTCCTGGAGGGTATTTTTATAACGTTTATCAGATTCTCAACGAAGTCTATTAAGATCCAGAAAGGCCAAGAACTGCTGCTCCTGGAGACATCATTCCACCCCTGTAGTGATTCCTGGGTGTTGTTCCACATGATGCCCAGGGGAGGGCAGCACCAACATTGCCCAGTGACCCTCTCAGCACCCAGCCCCCTTCCTGGCAGGCAGCTCAAGCTTACAAAGGAATCAATTAAATGGCACAGGCTACTTAGAACCAAGAACTTGGGAGCCGGGCCTTTGCATATCAGGGTGGCTCTCTGGTCTGAACAACTACCTGGGCTTCCTTCCTCTGCCCCAGAGGTTCTGAGACACCTTGACTGCTCTTGCTTGTGGTCCTCTTCACTACTAGGAGTCTGCCTCCCTGCCTGCAAGAAACTCCACCCCAAATGGCTGCAACTTCAGTTCATGGCCATAAGCCTGACAGGGGCCCTCAATAGGCCTGACAATCTTACAGTATTTTCCTAATTGTCTTTCCTACCCACTCTCCTGTTACTCTTTTACTTTATTTTTATTTTCAATTACAGTTGACATGCATTATTATATTAGTGGCAGGTGTACACCCCAGTGGTTAGACATTACATAACTCAATAAGTAATCATCCCAATATATCTCACACTCACCTGGCACCATGCATGGTTATTAGAATATTATTGACTCTATTCTCTATGCTGGACTTCACATCCCCATGACCATTCTGTAGCAGCCAATTTGTATTTCTTAATCCCTTCACCTTTTCACCTACCCACCCCCCCCACTCCTATTACTGTTTTACTTTAATCCCTCAAACCTCTAATATATTTTTCTCACTCATTCTCCACGTATGCTCTTCTTTGTTTTATTTTTCTGAAAAATAAAGAGAAGCCAGTAGCAAAGAAGTTCTACATGTGTTCACCACCAAATTTAGCAGCCTGCCTGCCTCCTGCCTACCTGCCCACTCTGCTTCTCTACCCACTCTTGAGGCTGTGTTCCTCTGGTGGCCGGGCCCTTCCCTGGGGCGGGAAGTCACAGCCTCTTAAGTACTCGAAACCCTTGCTTCTGCAATCTGTCCCACTCCTTTCTGCATTATTTGCTTTTCCCTTCCTTTTGGGACACTTTTATAAGTAACAACAACAACAAAAAAAAACTTGCTGTAAGAACTCTCATGTTTTCCCTCAACTTTTTATTTTGAGAAGTTTCAAGCTCTCAGGAAAGTTATAAGAATAATACAGTAAGTGTTTGTCTGCCCTTCCCCTATATTTACCATTTATTACCATTTTGCCTTACTGTGTTTTTTTATTTTTTTTCCAGAATATTATGTACACATATAAATGGCAGACTCCTTTGAGGATTTGTTGCTGATGTCATAATACTTTACCTCTAAAGACTTCAGCACGTGTCTCCTATGAAGGAAGTGTTTACCTGCATAACCACAGTACAGTTATCAGAGTCCTGAAATTTAACATCGAAGGCTCCTAGACTTAAAATCAGCCTTCTTGATGCTCCATTGCCCCGTAGCTGTATTCCAAAGCGAGGTTCTCCTTTACTGTCAGCTCTTTCAAGGAGTCGTCTGTGCTCTTTGTCACCACTTCCTCTTGTCCCATTCTGCCATCAGCCTCTTCAGGGAGGCTCCCTCACTGCACCAAACAGCTGCCAAAGCCAATGACGGCTGTCAGCCCTCCTCTTACTCATCCCACCAGCATCCTTCATCCCAGCTGGTCACTGCCTTGTCCTTGAACAGTGACTTCAGTTGCCCCAGACACCATAGTCTCTTTTTTCCCTTCACGGGCTGCCCCTCCTTAGGTTCCTTGGTGGATTCCTATCCAACCCCATGACCTCCAGATTTTGTAGGGCTCCACGCCAGGGCCTGGTCCTTGGATCTCATCTCATTTCTAATCTACACTTACCTCTTGGGGTCTCGCCAGTCTCATGGTTCGAAATACCCTGAATAGACTAATGTTAATGTCCAAACTGATATCTGCAACCCAAACCTCTGCTAATTGCAGTAATCATTTCGCATTCCCGATGGCATCTCAAACGTGCCATGACCAAATATCGACTTTGGACTGATCGCAACACCCTTAAACCTGCTAATCAAATGCTCCCCACTTCCGTAAATTGTAATTCCATTTTTCTAGCTTAGCAGGCCCAAAATTTAGGTGAATTTCATTTAAAATTTGTAAAAAATTAAATAAACATGAAGAAGAATAACAGAGACGTTATTTTATCATAATTGAAATTTATAAAATTATTTGTTGTTTTAGGATTTATAACCCAAAGAACTTGTTAATTAAAAAAATTTTTTTAATGTTTTAACTTCATTTAGGTCATGAAACTTTCAAGAAAAGTCCAGTTTGGGAATCCATCAGAAGTTCATTCTATGATGGTCAGAATCAGCTTTGGTTGGATATTTAACGTGTGGCCTTTCACATTCCTCTGAACTGATTATAGCATTCATATACAGGGTGGGGAAAAAGTAGGTTTACAGTAGTGAGTATGCAAAACACGGAGTTTATTCTTGTGTTATTATTTATTAATTACTGCATTATTTTCCATATGAACAACTGTAAACCTACTTTTTCCCTACCCCATTTATATATGCATACATAGAGTATGTATATACATGGATATATACAAAGTACATACATATACACATCCGTGTATATGTAAACAAAATATGTATGTATTCTATATATACAGAATAAACATATACACATATTTGTGTGTGTGTGTGTGTCTGCCAACAGGTACAAATCGGCAGCGGTGGCCGCCAGCATCATCAGGCGCTCCCACCCCCTGAGCCCCGCGCAGCGGCTGGTGGGCTGGATCGACCACATCCTCCAGACAGGGGGAGCGGCGCACCTCAAACCCCACGCCTTCCAGCAGCCGTGGTACGAGCAGTACCTGCTGGACGTCTTCTTGTTCCTGCTGGCGCTCACCCTGGGCACCGTGTGGCTCTGCGGGAGGCTGCTGGGCCTGGCGGCCAGGCGGCTGTGCGGGGCCAGGAAGCTGAAGAAGGCCTGACGGGCAGTGCAGACTTGGAGCGGGGCATTGGGGAGCCACTGGGGCTTCGAACGCTCACCCCAGCACAGACCACTTCTGGGGCCTCCTCCCCTCCACTGGGACCACGAAACAAAAATTGTTCCTCACTATGTTCTGCCTCTGTTTGGAAAGTCTTATGAAGCAATCTTGAGCTGCTTCTTTAAAAAAATAAAATAAAATAAAATATCACATGAAATTTACCATTTTAACCATCACGTATTCAGTTCCCTGGCACTGAGTACATTCATATATTTGGGCAACCGTCACTGTCACCCAATTCCAGAACTTCATCTTTTCAGGATAAAATTGTGCACTGATTAAACGAAATTCCCCTTCTCTCTGACCCCATGCAGGCCCCTGGGAACCTGTGCGCCACTTTTTGCATCTATGCATTTGGTCTTGGCTCCTTGACTCGCCCTTCATCCACGGACCTTCACCAGACAGCCCCCCTCCCTCCCTACTCCCCGCCCCTACACTCAGTGTGCTCTTTCATTCTCTCTCTCTGGGAATCGCGTCTTCTTTCCCCCTTCTTCCTTTATACACTTTTGACGAATATGACATGAGACATTGGGCCAGTCCTCCATTCTGGGCCTACCTCTTGCATCTCCTTTCCATTTCATTCAAAGCTCAGAAAACCCGGCCTCTCCCGCAGTGAGGCTGGGACAGCCCCTCCCAGGACCTCGCCTGGGTCTCTGCCCTGAGTCACTCCTGTGGAAGCCACGCCTTTGCTGGGCCAGCTTGGAGCCGCCTTTGTGCCACGGGGGGTGCCATGTGTCGCGCTGTTCACAGGGCCCTTCTCAACATCCCCGCTCTTAGAGCTTTGGTAGCAGAAACTCGAGTGGATACCTGGAACCTACATGGAAGGCTTTGGGGGCTCAGGTCCAGTGGCCATGGCGGTGCCCAAGAATTTCCTGACTTCGGAATCATTCCCTTTGCCACCCCTGATGTAGTAGAGAATAGTCCTACCTGTGGTCAGCCCTCAGGGATGACATTCAGCTCCTGGTGAGAGAAACAAAGCAACTCATGGCTTAGACATGCTGGAGTTTCTGATGTGTTTTCTCTTTCTTTGAAAACGCCTGGTGTGGGGGGTGGCTCGTTCTGCAGTCTGGTCTGCAGCCTCCCTTTTTCTCCTCCTCTCTCCTTCCCCTTTCCTCTTCTCCTCCTCCTTTTACTTTCTTTCTTTCTTTTTTTTTAAGTTTTCATCTTTCACACACACAGTCTTCCACTTGGCTTAGTCAAATCAGCACTCCACTACTGTGGCTCAATGAAATGTCATGGAATTTGAACAACTCCACTTTTTTTCACTTATTTATTTAATATACTTTTTTATTGACTTTATTTATTTGTTTTTAGAAAGAGGGGAAATGCAGGAGAGAGAAAGAAACATGAACGTGTGATGGCATCTCATGCGTCCCCAACTGGGGACCTGGCCCGCAACCCAGGCATGTGCCCTGATGGGGAACCGAACCTGAGACCCTTTGGTTTGCAGGCCGGTGCTCAACCCACTGAGCCAAACCAGCTAGGGCTTTTTTTTTTTTTTACTTTTTAATCTCCCTTTTTAAACTTTCACCAAGCTGCCCCTTGGATACACTGCTTTCATGAACTATTTTACCTTCAATGATCATGTCCTCACATTTGCTTTAGCTTCTCAGATGGATTTAAATTCCTCCTTCCAGGCTTCAAATGTGTGACACCTAGTGGATTAAAACATAGTGAAGAAAACATGAGACACAAGGGTTGGCCCTGGAAACCCTAGTGTTTGACAGCTTGACTCAGAGGTTGTGAAACACATCTTCAAATAATTCAAATGACGAAATGAAGTTTTTACAGCCAATAGTCCCCTGCCAATGTTGGGTAGGAATTTCCAGGTCATATGCAGAGCTGGGTACCTGGTGTCTACCCAGTTCTGTGAATTCTCATGGTACAATGATGTCACATGTAGTCAGGAGCATGTCACATGCAAAAGTGTGCATTTATATGCATGTGCATGTGATATAACATTTTATTTCTGCAATTCTTATGAAATCTCTGAAACTGGTATCCAGCAGTATTTCCCTGAGGTATAGACATGCGTTGTCATTGGAATGAAGAGCCAGGATTTCATCCTCCCCATAAGTAATACAGGGAGCTAAGGATGAGGATCCCAGGTCGGTAACTTCTTTTCCATTCCCACCGCATCATTCTTCCTGAACATGTGATAATTCGGTGAGACCAACTCCATGCCTGGTGCTTCCTAGGTGTTTCAGCCTATCCGTGAGATGGGATCAACAGCAGCCAGTGAGCCCAGAGACATCTCCAGTGCTGTTCCTCCGGCACCATCCCCAGAGCTGGCTGCCGGCATGGCCTTGGGGACCCGGTGGCCTTGGTGACCTGGGAATCTGGTCCCATCATCCCCTGATGAAGAGTCTTTGTTAGTTCCATGGCATAAACAAAAGGCCCATGTGATTTGCCTCCGGCTGCCTCTCGAGGTACATCTTGAAAATTCTAAAATAGAACCGCATCTATAGGTTTAGTTGATTTTTGACAAGGGCGCAAAGAGAATTCAGTGGGAAAAGTACGATCTGTTAGGCAAATAGTACTGGAACAATCGTATATCTGATGCGATTTAATCTTTACTTAATAACTGTAAGAGTTCTAAAAGAAAGTCTTTGTAATCCTATGGTAGGCACAGGTGGAAATGGCATCCTATCAGCGCGTGGACATGGAGCAGGAGGGAGGACTCCCCTCGCCTGTATTTACACCTGCCGGCTCCCCTGTGTAGTGCTTTTTAGCGTCACCTGATAATAACGCAGCCCAGCCAGGAGCCGCACAGACAACAGAACGGGAGGAAGGCATTGCCTAAAAGAAGTGAGAGAATTTGGTGAACATTCTCTCATAAAACATGTGAGGCAAGTTCTGACGCCTTTCTAGAAACCAAACAGTTGCCAGCAAAACTTCCGCTGGCTTCTCTCTCAGGACAAACAGCTTGGGCTTTCAGTCACTGGATTTCCTAGGCAACAGACTTGTAAACTTGAGAAAAGGCAAGGCCAGGATGGGGACTGACAGCGACCTGAGCCAATGAGGCTGTGAGTCTGCAGCAGTGCCTCCAAGCCATCCAACTGCAGGAAGAGGGCAGACCAGGCGGTGTGAGGATAGGTAAGAGGGGGGAGGCAAAGGGAGGGGAGGGGACCTCTTCCCGCATGCAGGAGACAGCGTCCATAGTTTCAGTTCTAAGCAACTGGTGGCAACGGGTTAGCATTTAAGGTAAATCAATTTTTAAAAATTTACTGTGTGGATTTAATCGCTTCGTTTTGTTTTAGCCAAATAAATAGAGAGAGAAGATAGATGTTACTTTCTAAAAAGAAAACTCATGAAGGTTGATGAGATTGTTGACTGTCAGTCGAGGGGTAGGGAATAGCTTAGCACCAAGAAGGGCTTTTGTCCTCTTTGGAAGGAGGTGCTGAGAAGCAAATGTGCCCTGATTAGTTTCATTCAGTAAAGGAGAAGGAACGAAACGTCATGGGGCAGCCACTGTGTAGTGGGTACCTGAGTGTGACTTGTTTGGGTGAACTGCTATAACTAGCTTGTATAACTGCTGGTAAAACTCAGCTCCAGGAAGGTTAAATAAGGGGGCGGGCGGGGGGATTGAAAAGGGAGGGTTGAGGAAAGAGGTGCTGGAAAGGATGGGCCAGATGACGTACTGAAGTGTCTGGAATGGAGAGGGAAGGAAATGCCCGTGAGAATGAGGCAGGTAATGGCGATAATGGAAATGCAGGGTCGGGAGTCTAGAGGTTTTGTAAAGTCACGAGCATCTGTGGCTGGAAGAATGAACTGAACGGTGACAAAATGTGAGAGATGGTCTTGGAAAGGCTTGTGGAAAGTGCAAGCAGAAGGAGGTGGCAGAACCCAAGGTGCTCCAGAACCTCGCAGCTACCTGGGTGGATTGTCTAGATGATCTCTGAGGTTGCCCAGGTTGGTGCGGACACTTGGCATGGAGAGGATGTCACTGAGGCAGGATTCAGAGTGCCAGGGACTTAGGAAGGGACAGAGAATGGGTCACCGTGTGGTGGTGGCATTTCAGAGACGGTGAGCTTCCTTAATACTTAGAATTTGGGGTAGAAATACCTTTAATCCAGGGGAACTGCAGAAGTAGAATTTCTTATACAAATTTAGGTGCCAGGTGGGATAGAGATGGTACCAAGCAGCCTCTTGGCAGGAAATGGATGGCACATTCAAAAGTGGTAATGGAAAAGTGTTAAATTAAGGACAATTTACGAAGATGTGGGTACAGCAAAGGGATATAGATAAGGAACGAGGAAACACCTTAGGCCTGAAGGGGCAAGAAGAGGAGCAGTTACAGATCTATCGGGAGGGCTGCCTTTGGTGAAAGATCAGGGTCACTGACCACTGTGGCTCAGCAGACAGGACCCTAGGGACATAAATACTCCAACATCTCTCTCCCCCTGCCCTCTGCTCACCTGTTAGTGCCTCCCATGGGCTGGATCTAGCTGGAAGCCAGGGAACAAAGACACCTGTTAAGGGCAGAGGTCAATGTCCTGTAGCACAGGTTTGGACAGAGAATGAATCAGGGGAAAGGGCTGGGCAGAGAGAACAATGAGCTCAACAGGGAAGACAGTCAATTGTTGAGAGGCCAATGGGAATTAGGAGATTTATCATGCGACAGGAGATTGAAGAAATGCTGGGTGTCTCTTCAGGGAAAGTGCTCTTGGCCTCGGGAACGCTCTTGGTCTTGTGCTGATGACGAGGTACCTAGGAGCAAGGAGTGGGGGTGTTCAACTTGGGGACTACACTCTCAGGTTCACGTGCTGCTTTAATGACATTCATTGATGAATGAAGGTTTTACCTTACTGACTTTTCCTTGTCAAATTCTGCTCTTCATTCTAATCTCAGACAACCTCAGAAAAGTATCCAGGTTCCTTAGAGCAGTTTTCTGTGTTTCAGAAACAATCACATGGCTTTGGGGGAAGATAGCACTGCAGGATGGTTACTGTGTTAGAGAAAGGGCCACATCCCGCCTTCTCTCAACACTCCAGGTACCTGTGAGAACGTACAGCACTCATGACATTCTTTGGAGCCAAGTCCCTGGCACATCTGTTGCCACAATTCCATTGTCACCCAGGATCTTGTTTGCCCTGTGGTCTTGGAATAATTTTAAGTATTTACATCTTATAAATTGACATGAATTAAAGTTTTCCTATATACTGCAAACAGATAAATGTCATTTGAGAGAGCAGGGTTGAGAGGTGGGTGAAAATGCTCCTCGTACTCTCTTCGGAAGCTGTGGTTTGGGTGCAGCCCCGCCTCTGAGGCCTCTGACCCCAACAGCAGCTCCGCAGGGGTGGGGGGAGGGAGCCAGGGGAAAGCTCTCCAGTGACTTACAGTGTCCGGGTTCTTACCAAGTGTGCTTTGGGGCTCAGTATGGTTCACGAGCTTGTCCTAGTTTTCATGTGCAAATGGTTGATGGCAGCTCGTTGGAGAAATGAGTATTTTCTGACATGTGTGTAATGTGCAGAGCACCCCCAGGGAGGCGGCAGGTTCAAAAGACACAGCTCAGAGTCTCAGTTCGGCTCCTTCGTCTGAACCAGGACAGCCCCTAAACCTCTTGCTACTGCCGTTTCCTCATTTTGTAACACGGGAACATCCATGTTCCCTCCAAGATATGTAGAAGCACTTTGCAAACTGTAAGAGTTCTCAAAATTTACTTTATATCAGATGGATTTCCTGTCCTATACAAACCGATGGTGAATAATTTGTAAAACACAGGCCATTCCTTTAGCAGGTATTTTTGGCTGTTGTAGCATAAACACAGCCATTGAAACACATAAACAAATGTGTGTGCTGTTTTAAAAAAAACAACAACTTTATTTACAAAAGTAGGCAGACAGGCTGTGGTTGGATGTCCCCAGGTCTAGTTCATTTTAGGTTATGTTGGCCATCCTTGATAACTGCCTGTGGAAAGGTGGGTCTTATTTGCTTTGAGGTATCAGAGGTTGAGAAAGACGGAGTCATCCACACGCCAACTTCTGCTCCCAGGACATACCTGAGTTTCCTCCATCCTGGTGAGCTGCTTGCTCCAGGTCTCCAAAAGCTGCAGGCTCCGGAGGGCTGATGTGGAAGTGCTCACACCCTTACTTTCTGGAAGGACCCTCTTACTTCTGCCAACGGTGGCAAAATCTGCCAGTTGCCTACTTACTGGCCAGTCTTCTCTTCTTCATTAAGAAAATCTGGGGAATGGCAAAGTACTAGCCTGCGATCAGTTTCCCATTTGTCTTAGTCTGTTCAGGCTGCTGTAGCAAAATACACAGAGCAGGTGGCTTATGAACCACAGAAGTGATTTCTCACAGTTTTGGAGGCTGGGAAGTCTAAGGTGAAGGCACCAGCAGGACGGAGTGAGGGCTGTTCTCTTGTACACAGATAGTGCCTTCGTTCAGCGTCCTTAGGGAGATGCCTGTACACAGACAGCACCTTCCAAAGGCCCCGCCTCCTAATACCATCATCTTTGGAAGCTAGGATTTCTACATTTGAATTTGGGGCAGGGCACAAACATTCAGACCATAGCTCCAGCGTTCTTTATGGGAGTGGCCAATGAGACATAAGTGGAAGGAGCTGGGTGGAGTCTTCCAGGAACCATTTAAAGGCAGCTGACTCATCTGGGAAGTGCGATTTCGCCCCCACTTCGCTCTCTTCTCTGCTGATGGAATGTGGATGTAATGGCTGCAGCTGCCATGGTTTTTGGTAACTTTAGGCAACTTGATGGACAAAAAAACACAGTAAGTTGGGAGGATAATAGATTCTTGGGCCCTTAACGACGGCCTGAATTGCCTCTAGACTTTAGTTCACAGAATGGAAAATAAACCTCCATCATTTTCAGAATAACCTGTTACTGTTGGAAGTAGCTGGATAGAATCCCCATCTGGTGGGCCAGCCCGCACCGCGGCGGACACTCTGGTATTGAATATCTCTCCATGAACACTTCTTGATGTTCTGGAACTATCTGTTTAAAGCAGCGATTTTCAACCTTTTTCATCTCGTGGCACACATAAGCTAATTACGAAAGTTCTGATTCGTTCGCACCGGATGGTTATAGTTGTGTTGGCTGTTGCCGTTTTTTAAATCTGGCAATCGAAGGGAAAGAGGTCGGTGCCCCTGACTAAAGTCAGGTGTTGCCTGCCCTGAAACTTCCTGCGGTGCCCCAGGGAGCCAAGGTAAGAAGCGGTAACAACGTGGCTGGTTTAGGGCATGAAGGACGCACGTAATTGGCTGGCTTTCTAAGCGGCTATAAAATAAACATTCAATAGGCAAGTGACTCCAAACTAAACATTTAAGTGACCGTGAAATAGTTACTAAGTGAGTGATTTCGGTGACTGATGATATGAAGTGGCAGATGGTAGTCAGCGCCGTGGCCTCTGCTCCCACCTAAAGGCAGAGGAAGGGGCACAATTGGGGTTTGTCCTTGCAGTGGATTTGAAATCACGGAGGCCAAGGCCTCATCAAACCTGAAAAAATGAAATAAATAAAAATTACCTGGTTGGTTGATCCTAAGAGTATAGACGCTGAAAGTGGGGAGTCTGGAAGACAAATTTTATTTATTTTTCTTGTTTTGGAAAATAAATCCAGCCAAAGCTTTGCTTGCCTTTGTGTGGTTTAGATATTTTCTTACTCTGTTTCTTTAAGACCTTACATATCTGGCAGGCTGCCTGCCTCAGAATAGACTGCAAGAAATTTCTTGGTAAAAACCCCAGAGACTCAAGGAAGAGACAGCGAGGCGAGCGCTCCTGAGACAGCTGCTGCTGCCGCAGGGCCCCCGGGGAAGCTCATCATGACAAGAACCCTGGGACCCTGGGCTTGTAGTGCATTGTGATAGTTACAGGGTTCTTGACTATCATGCTCAGCACTTCCTCTTACTCTCTTTCTTAGCCCAAAATGCTGAGAGGCTGCTACTGAGAGAAGAGGTTACAATGGAGTTACTTTGCCTCTCCTCCCAGTTCTCAGAGGAGGCTGAGCCTCTCCTCCCTGGGTTCTTAGTTATCTTACCCAGGTCAAGGTCAATATCTAGGGCCAACCCAAACACTGCAGGAATAAGCTTTTGCCAGTCGTAACAGTTAGGGATACTTACGGCTGCAAGTAACAGTGACCCTGACCAACGATGGACTGAACAAATAGAAGCTTATGCTTCTCGTGTGACAGGCATGTGCAGTTAGGCAGCCGGTTACCTGGACTCAGCAGCTCAGCGATGGTAAGGCTCTTCATCGGTATCTGTGTGAGCCCCTTGGCCCTTCCCTCACGGCTGCATCCAGGCAGCTCCAGGCATCACATTTGTGTTCGAGGCGGGAGGAGGCCAGGAGCTGAGAGTGCTCTCTCAGGGCCCTCAGGCCTTTTGGTTGGATCTTTTCGGCCAGAACTTGTTTCACGTGGCCTCCGACTGCAGTGGGAATGTATTGAAGAAAGGAGAGTGAAATGACCTTTGACCCAGCAATGTCTGGAAAATCATTTGTCACTCAAAGACAACAAAATTAAAACCACCCTGAGGAAGGTAAATGCCTCATTCGTTGGCATTGTGTGGCACACAGTAAGTATTTAATAAACCTATGTTGGATTGGGTACCAGGGCTAGGGTGAGGCAAGGGAGATATCTGGGGTGAACTACTGAAGAAAGCACCCACTCTCAGGCGTGGACGTGTGCGAGGCTGACATTTAAGCAATCCTGAGATTGAGGGTGCCCTTAACCATTGTGCCTTAGGCACCTACCTTACCTGGCTCTAATCCCAGCCCTGGTTGAATGAGTAATATAAAATTTCAAGAAGACGTGTGAAGTAAATACTTAATAAAAATATTATTTATGAAACATTCTGAAATTGGGAAATATTGTAAACATTAAAATAAGGACTTAATTCATATTCCAAAGATCAGTAGAAAGAATAAAAGACTATAATTTAGCAGAGAAGAGCCCTCGGAATACCTGCATATTGACAGAGGCTGAAACATGAATTTTAAACATCTTAAGAAAATGCATTTTGGTGCAGAGAAAATTTGGTAAGATGCCAGACTTCAATGACATCTTATATTTCACAGTATAGTTCTTAGGTGGTAAGTAGAGATTAAATATCATCATACTTGAAATCTTATGTGGAAGTTAGCAATCCAAACAAAAATCAAGTGTCTCATATATTTATACATTGCAGAAATCATTTCAAAAGTGATTTTTGGGAAAAGGATAATCGAGTTTAGGTTTCTAAAAGAAAAAACAAAAACAAATACACCTGTAGCACATAACAAAAAATAAACAAAAAACTATGGCTCCAAGAGGGAGACTAAGTGAGATTGTCCGTGTCAATCAGAATTTTACACTGAGTGTTAAAGGTTTGGAAGCTTGAACAAGGACCCCAAGGTGCAAGAGGGGGGCATGTTTAGGACCCGGGGGTGTCCTGGCTTTGCTCTGCATTGATGTCTCCCTCCTTCCCCCACCCTCCCCCACAGTGAAATCCTTCTAGTGTCCCTCGGAAATCTCTTCCTTGAAGCCTTTCCTTTCCTTCTTCTCATTGCATGGACTGCCTCTGAATTCCCAAAGCAATCAATCGGCACCTTGGCATAGCTGTTCAGTGTGGTCACTTAGAACTGGAAGTCAGCCCTGACTCTGCCACGGCCTCATGGCACATTTTCAGGCGGGTGACCCAGGTGCTCGGGGTCCCTGTTGACATCCTGTAATAGGGTGGCCGTCGACCCACCATTGTGAGGTGCATGTGAAGCATTGGGCCGCAGGCTTGGCCCCTGGCATGGTCATAACTGTTATTACTATCCCTTCTCATCATGCCTGCATCTTAGCCTGTGCCACTTCCCAGCCTTTGCCCACAGGGTCTCACTCCTGCTACGTCGGGGTGACTTGCTTATCTCTTAGCACTTCCTTTCTCAAACTTAGGTGCGCGTTAAAACCATCTGGAAACGTGAACACGCAGACCCCCCCGCTCACACCTAGAGATGCTCATTGGCTGTGTTTGGGGTAGAGTGTGGCATCTTTACTTTCAACAGCATCTTGGGTGGTCTCAGCACCCCTGGAAGTTCTAGGTCTTTCTCTGGAGCCAGGTTTCTCAACCTCAGTACTCCTGCCATTTTGGAGAATTGTTTGTCGTCAATGCCAAGGGTTCTCCGAGCGTGTTTAGCAGCATCTCTGGACTCTACTCACTAAATGCAGTAGCACCCCTCACCCTTGTTGTGACAACCAAAAATGTCCTCAAACATTGTCAAATGTCCCCTGGGGGAAAGAATCATACGCATATGGAGCCACAGCTCTATAACATCACCTGAGAAATTAGCACAGTCTGTGTAGCTCGAGGGGCTAAGTATCTGTTTAGCTGAATTGCGCTCAGATGAGTTTGCTGAGGGAGCTCTCGTGGCGTCAACAACATTGACACAGACCTGCTGTTATAGCTCTATGGGGGCTTCCCAGAATTCTACAGCAGAAACCACATCTCTCTTCAAAGTGTCAGTCTTTCATTTCCGACTTGGGACAGGGACATCCTAGTCACCCACCAGGCTACTCTGAGCACTGGGATTTAATGCTTATTCCAGAGGGGCACTTTCTAAGGGCAGACTTCTTAAAGAACTCCAGGTTTTGTTATGTATCATGTAGTAAGAACTAGCTTATTGAATGAACTGGAGCCAGAAGCGATGGGAACCATGGCCTTCAAACATGGTCTGTTGCATGACATTTCCAGTGTAAAAAGGCCCACTGAGTCTAATCAAAATTTCAGGCTCACACCCAGTTTGCAAGTGGACACACAAAAAAACACCTCATGTCTGTCATTTCCATGGGGATGGTCCCTATCCTCAGGGCCAAAACTGAGCTGACGGAGAGATGAGAATAGTTTTGACTTGGATGTGAACTTGATATAAGGCAAATACATGTCCTGCCCCCTGGGAATGAGAGTGAAGTCCTACAAGTACAATCAATAACTACCTGTTTTTTTTTTTTTACCTTGGCTTACTCATTTCTTCTCCCTAAAAAACAATGTTTTCTAAAATCACACGGAACTATTATAGCAACTCTAGGCCCCTTGCTATTGAAATGGCTGATGGAATGACACAGGTATTTAAATGACAGGGGTGCCTAAAAATGTTAAGGTAAAAATCATTGCGTGGCCTGGCAGGCTGTGGGGAGAACGGGCTGGATGGCTTCCAGAGGCGGGCGAGGCTTTGGAAAGACTGCACGGCTTTGCAGGCGGTTCTCACAGGCTGGGCCACGCCACCTGCGCTATAGGGCAGTTTCCTCGTGGTGCGCGCCCCCCTCCCCCCCCCCCCCCCCCCCCCCGTCTAGTCTCAGGACCCAAGCAGTGGGTGCAAAGGACTGTCCAGGCACCTCCCTGCACAGCTAGGAGAGCCTGCTCGCCCTCCTCAGCGCGGGAAACTGGAGTGAAGTGGGGTGGTTCTTCAGAGCGGGAAGGGAGAGGTTTCCTTTGGAATTTGCTTCACGGAGGATGTGGAAACACTTGGCGCTTCTCTTTATGGATGCCCGGGGGTGCCCGCTTAGGCTCTAAGAGCATCATCTGTGTCACAGGTTGTGGGCTGTAGACTCAACCCAGCATTGGGTGTGGGGGCGGGGGGTGGGGAGAAGTATGGAGGGGGAGAGAGAGAGAGAGAGAGAGAGAGAGAGAGAGAGAGAGAGAGAGAGAGAGAGAATGTGTAATTCACTCCATCTCTACTAGGAGGCAGCAAAGACAACCCAATAAAGTGCAGCTTTGAGGGTTTCTTTTTCCCCTCTCTCTCTTCCAAAGGGTCAGTTTAAATATGTCCCTGAATTCAACAGGAGGACTCCCAGGAACCCCTTTGAGAATCATGGAGACGAACCTCCATGCAGCGACAGATTTCCATACGCCGCCCCATAACGATTCTTGACAGAGAGCCAGAGTCCACTTCGGCTTTGCTGCTGGTGCCTGCACGCAGCCGGGCCCCGGGTCTCCAGGCCTCTGCATGTCCCTGCTCCGTGAATGTCGCGTCCCGCCGGTCACTGGGTGTGGGGCGGGGAGCCGCGACCAAGAGCTCTGGGTGCCGCCCCCAGGTCCTCTCTCTGCCCCCGACGCACCCGCGGTCACTCTCCATCTCGGGTCGCTTTACTTCTCTGTCCGCGCTCCCAGACCCCCTTCCAGGAGTCAGGACCTCTCCCCCACTGTCTCCGTCTCCGAGCAGAAGCCACACTCCCTGCACCGCGGCGCCCCAGGCTCTCAGTGACCTGCAAAGGTCCCCCCTCCGCATTCCCACCCCATCTCTGCCACTCTGTATCTCACCCATTACAGACCCCCCGAACTTCCCAGTCACGCTAAAACACCTGCATTGCCCCCATTATACTATTTTCTTTCACTTTGACCTTGGCGCCCGGAAAATATACATTATCCTTCCTTCTTCCACCCCCACGACCCTGTCCTGAATGGGTAACTACCACCTTCCTGGAGGATGAAAGCTTAGGCATCGCCACCTCCTCTGAGAAGGCTTCAAAAAGCACCACTTCCAGGCTGGGGTAGCACCCCTATTTTGATTTGTCGCGCTCAGTACCTGAGTTGTACCTCCCCCCCGTACAGACTGTTAGCGCCGTCTGTCTTTCCGCCTCTTGCCTTCCCTAGCACAGTGCACAGGCGCTCGCTAATCTTTCGTAGACGTTTGTCAAAGGATCGGATCCGAAGTGCGCCTGGCAGGGGATGATGGGGGGGGGATGCGCAGACACGACGCCAACACGAGGTGGCGCTGCGGCCACGTGCATTGGGAAAGCAGACTATTCCGGGCGTTGCACAGGTGGCGACCAAGGGTACCCCTGGACCTTCAGGCAGGGTCTTCTGGAGTCGGGGACGCTCTGTGCGGTACTGTGATCTTGGTGGCACATGCTTGGGATTGACTCTTGCCCTGGTGCCCCGTGCCTTCCTGCAGACTTCAGAAACTCTGATTCTCGCCCTTCTTCACTGAAACTCCACCTGAGCCATCATGACTTCTTCAAACGTAAATTTTATGTTTCCTGTGCTGCGTAACCAACTGGGACGGACTTCCTTACTCAAATTTAAGATTCTAAGCCATTCAAGGGCTCGCTTTTCAGAGCAATCTCTCCATTCCAGCTCTGGTGCCTGAAAATAGCGCACAGTCTATATTAGCTATTTGTAATGAACCGGGCCGCTAAAGATGAAAAGGACAAAACCATGATGCCACTCATCCGTGGACTGTAAAACAGAAAATAACAAACGAACTCACAAAGCAAACAAAAACAAATTCATAGATAAGAGCCAACAGAACTGGTGGCCACCAGAGGGGAGAGGAGGTGGGATGGGGCAAAATGAGTAATCGGGTGTCAATATATAGTAATTGAGGGGAGCTAGACTTCAGGTGGGGGGCATGCAATAGAGTACACAGGTCTGGTTATAATGATGGACACGTGAGATTTATATAATGTTATTAACTAATGTTACCCCAATACATTTAACTTGAATAAGAACATTTTAAGAATCAATTTTAAGAATGTAAAATTGTTTCCGAATATAGCAAGTGAGGCTCTAGAGGTAACTGCTTGCATTGTCACTGGGTAGGGTTGGCTTCAGGAGGTGGAATGATGAGGATGTTCTCCCAACCTTACGCTCCTGTGAGGGGGTGCTATCAGATTGTGCTTTGAAATTATTTTGCATCATTTCACAAAGGCGATGGAGTGTAAAGAGACTTTGTTGGGTGTTGGCTTGGACTTTTGGGCAAGTTGCTTTACCAACCCAAGCCTTGGTTCCCAAGTCACCCAATGGGGGAGGTAGTGTTCAGGGTCCTACGGTCCTAACAGGGTGTGAATGATGGTGATCCATACTGACTGTGGGACCTGGGTCCATTGACTGATTTCTTGGCAACCCAATTTTTTAAAAATCTGTGGAATAGAAATCACGGTCATGATGAACTCACAGGTTTTTTTTTAAATTGAGATGAAAGTCGCATTACATAAAATTAGCCATTTAAAAATGTATAGTACATTTACAATGTTGTGGAATTATTTATTAAGTTTTAAAACATTTCCATTACTCCCAGAGGAAACCCCACACCCACTAAGCAGTCACTCCCCAGTGCCGCCCTTGGCAACAGACACTCTGTGTTCTGTCACTACGAATTTGCCTATTCTGGATATTTCATATAAATGCAGCCATACAATATGTGGCATTTTGTGTCTGGCTTCTGTCACTGAACGTAATGTTTTGGGGGTCGTGTGTGTTGTGGCGTGTGTCAGTGTTTCATCCTTTACCCTGGCTGAGCTGTATACCACCTTCTGTTCATCCGTCCTTCCATGGATGGTCTTGGGGTGATTTCCCCCCTTGGGTATTATGAATAATGCTGCGCCAGCTTGGGAGTATGTGCATTGGTTTGAGTCCCTGTTTCTAGTTCTGCTCCTAGGGCTTTTGTGAGGACTGGATACACGCTTACCATGTAGCGGGAGCACAATACATGCTAGGAATTGAGGTTTTACTATTATCCTGAAGGGGTGCAAAGAGGCCCACAGGGGTTCTTCCTTTTGCTATGTGTCTCAGGTCTGGGAGCCAGATTGCTCTCCTCACATGGGGCATTTCAATCTGCATCTCTTTCCAGTCCCCAGCTGCCTCCGCGGCTGGGATTGAACACCAGACCAGGTAGAACAAGGTAGAAAAGGCAGGTGAGAAGTCGTGGAAATGAGCACATGGAGGTGAGCAGCTGGGGACAACCATTGGACAGGTAGCACTGAGCACGGGGAAGGAGCACGGAAGACAGGAGTCCAGAAAAGAACAGAGCCTGAGGTGCATTTAGAGAATGAGGAGGGCGTGGTGGGAGTGCAGGGTGGGCTGGAGCCAAGCTGGTGCCACTAGCAGAATATGGTTGGGGACAGGAAGCGTCACAGGCAAGAACAAGTAAGGGAGCAGGAGAGGGCTGGATGGGTGTCGTGGTCTTGTACATGGATACAGGATTCAGCCTGTGGCTGAGGGATTTTGTGCAGTTGGCATTAGGGCTGGAAGCTGGGGACAAGCTCTGGGAATTAGCTTGAGATCAGGTTTTCAGGAAGTTAATGCTCCCAGGAAGGCAAACGACCTGGGCCACAGGTGTCCCTATTGGGTTTTGGAACATACTCTCTGTGCCTGCCTGATGGCGAGGGGGTGATTGATTTCTAGGAGCTGTGCGTGTGACCACCTGGAACCCCAAGGAACCTCTGCTTTTGGCACTGGGAGGAAGTAAGGAAGGCTCCGTCAGCTTTGGGCAGAGCAAAGCAGCTGGAACCTAGCAGGCAAAGGCCTCCTCTTGGCCCGGTGTCCTAGAGAACTGAGAATGATTACTTCCATCTTCACCCAGAGGATGGAATCAGAAGAAAGGAACAAGAGAGAGGGAACCTGGCCCTTGGTTTTGGGAGGTGCAATAGGAAATGAGGCATTTAAGCATGTACATCCCTGAATTTTTGATTCTAGTCTGTTTTCTGTCTGAGATTCCTCTCTAAGGTTAAATAAGGATAACTTTGTGGGAAGACCTTATGGGTTGCACGGGAGGGGAGCAGCCTTAGAGATTGCTCTTGGGAATCCCATCCTAATGGGGCCCTCCGGGGAAGTGCCAGCATTTGGCCATCCGTGGAGCCCTTGAGTCAAGGTTGGATCCGTTCTAATACCATTTTTCTGCACCTTAAATGCTTCTATCCATCAAGCTCTCTTACTCTTTTTAATTCATAACTCACATGAAAGAGTAATATATGGAATGCACCATTTACTCGGGGAGCAGGCTCATGAAGACTGGTGATTTGGGGGCAGGAATGGAACCTAAAGATCACCTAATTGTATCCTTCTATTTAACAGAGCAGGAGGAATTGGAGGGCCTGAGATTCGTGACCAAGGGCGTTTTGATGAGTCAGGACTAGAACCTGGGTTCCAGGCTCCCAGCCCTGTGTTGCCACCGTTGTGTGGGTTCTCAGCACCCAGACTCCCTCTAGGAGTCAGGACGTTGCTCATGGACCTTCTAGGGGTTGGTGCTTGACCACATCCACCCTCTCTCCTGTTTCTGAATATTTAAAACACACAAGCCAAACTGTAGAAAAAAAGATAAATTTATTTGTCAGGAGAGAGAGAGAGTGTGTGTGCATTTACCTTTTTTTTTTCTGTCCTGAGAACCTAGTTTGGTGTTACATGGACATTAACCTGTTCATTAAGGAAAACATGCTAGTTATTGGTAGGAATCATTAAGGCCCATGTGTTGAGAATCTCGGTGAAGACAGAATGTATCAGCACAGGAGTTCAACTCCAGGCAGATTTACTTTGGTTGCGCAGAGACTAGAAAAAGACAATGGAGCATTGAAGGGAGAATCACACCAGTTTAATCTCGCTCCTGTGGGCGAGGATGGGAACAACAGGATCTGCCCTACAGTTCCCGTGGCAGTGAGCGAGAGAATGGGGGAGTCCTGGGAGCCAAGATCATCTGCCTTCATGCTTGTCCTGCGGTGGCGGGCAAAGACCTGGGGAGCCAATATCATCTGCACCCCTTGAACAGCAGGGGACCGTATATATACATGAAGTTAACAAAAATGGCACCCAGCCAGAGGTTAGAGATGTGGGGCTGCTTTTGTGATGAAAGCATGCTGAGGAATGGCTGTGTTTTTGAAATGGTTGTCCAGGGGAGAAGTCAGATGTCCTCGGGACAGAGAGGTAAGTGATTACTGTGACAGGCACACAGTTGGTAGACCTAAACATGGAGGATTCTGGGAGTTTGAGGCTGTCCTCAGGAAGTAAATGAGAGAGTGTGTTATAAAGTTCCTTCTCATCAAGGAGGCTGCTGTCACCCCGGCCAGCCAGAGGCAGGTGATGAGGCCTGTGCTGCCCTAATGTGTCGTGGGTTTCCTCTCAGATGGCAGGGACGGCACGCCACGACCGAGAGATGGCGATCCAGGCCAAAAAAAGGCTCACCACGGCCACCGACCCCATTGAAAGACTCCGACTGCAGTGCCTGGCCCGGGGCTCTGCGGGCATCAAAGGACTTGGCAGGTAGGACACAGGCCCTCAGGTGACAGGGACGAGGGACGTGGATGGGACACAGCCTGGTGAGGCTGACACTAGTGTGGTCTCCTGGATTCTCAGTTCCTTAGTGGTCAAGGCAGAGTTTGGAAGAACTGATCTCTGAGGTCCCTTGTGACCATTTTTGGTTCTTTGTCTGGGATTCAGCAAGGTCCATTTCTGCTAGAAGAAAGTGTAGCTGCTGGGAAACTTGAGGTGAAGGGAGAAGCTTGCCCCAGTGCTAGGGACCCCGAGCAGGACAAGGAGAGAGATGCTCCCTGAAGTTGTGACAGTAATTTAGACACAATTGCAGAATTTGCATTTCACTCTCTGGCAGTCACGCCTTACTCTCTTCCCAGGGTACTGGAATTGCCTGTTGGAAATTAGCAGCTCATTAATGGCCCATGGGCCCCCAGCTCTGCAGGTTCTAGCCCTGGTCCTCTGGTAGGGTGGGGAGTCCTCAGGACCGAGAAGCCCAACGGGAAAGAGACTGTAGGCCCCTCTGCCTGCGTGCCTGCCCTGGGCCAGCCACTGTGCATCATGCGGGGAACACGTGGGTGAGCAGGCTTCTCCAGGGCTTGTGAAGAGTTTAGATGAGGGTCATGAAAGCAGGAATGTCTGTAGTGTGAGGAATGGTGTGTCAGAAGTGTACATGTGTGACAGCGGGGAAATCCAGCCTCGCATCTGGAGGCTGTGGAAGGCTTCATTCCCAACAGGGTACGTCATTGTCAACAGTCTCGAATTCTCAGACTTATCCCAGCTCGGTCAGATCCCAGGCTGTGAGAATACAGCCCTAGTGGCCAGGACGTCACAGTCCAGTGGGAAGACCAGCCCACTGCCCTTCACTGTCACATCACTCCAACCTTTGCCTCTTCCACTCCATATTCACATCATTGTGCTTGGACCACATCCCGCAGGACCCCACCCTCCCTTCCGCCCCTGGGCCATTCAGTCCAATCCCTCCTGCAGCCAATTTTGTCTCCACCCATCACCCCCACCAGCCTCTTCACTGTGAACTTGTCTGTTGTGAACAGACACTGTCTCATCCTTGGCCTTTTGCTGGAATGGGTCCTCTGCCTCCTCTCCTTTACTGGTCTGGCCCTTTCCTGAATCTTTTCTCAACTCAAGTGGAGGTTCCTTCCCCCACTTTTCCCCTCATGATTAGGCTGGAGTTATGTTTTTGGGGGACCACAGAAGGAAAGTACCATTTTCATAGCATCATATCAAGGATGCATACCGTCAACATGATATCTCACTATTGATGTTCACCTTGATCACTTGCCTGAGATAGTGTTTGCCCGGCTTCCAATGCGAAGTGATTCACCCCCTCTTTTTGGAAAGAAGTTCTCTAGGCAAAACCACTAAAATGCAGGGAGTCAGGTGTATGCTTTCTGTCCTTGAGGGCAGAGTGTGAACATAAGTTATCTGGAATTCTTCAATAAGAGAAATCTCTCTCTTCTCCCACATTTATTTATTTAATCATTTACTTAAACCAATATGGACTCATGGATATTTATTTTATCCTTTGGGTTATAATCCAGCACTGCTTTATTTTATTGCTCAAATGGTTCCAATTTTGGCCTTGGGAATTCATACAGGTGACTCCTGCACCCCATTGATGCATCCCCACCAATGCAAGGTTTTGTTTGTTTTGAGCACTTTCGTACTTTCTGGTACAAGGTACTCAGAGCTGACCTCACCTATTTTGTGTCCCAACCTTAGAGTCAGCAATCTGTCTAGGAAGGCCGCTTCCTTTTATAGGAGAATTGTATTAGAAGCCAAGATCTAGGCCCTAGATGTACTTGTTACTGGGGTGCTACTTCTAGGTCCTCTTAACCTGGAGATATATTCCCGTAGCTGTAAATGTTTGTATATGTAATCATCTGTGTTTATATTGAGTTAAACTTGAGTTCATACTGATGTCTCCAACTCAAATCCATTACCACATGAATCAGATCATTCGAGCCTTCTCCCCTGGCTTATCTATTAATTCTCTCCCTTTCTAACAGTGAGGAACCTGGCTCCCTCCAGCTGCCATCCATTTACTTAATTGTTCAGTTCCAATATTCCTGAATAGCAATATCAGAATCATTAACTCATCTCCATGGGAAAGACCTTTCTCACCTCGGGTGCAGGGCTGACGTGCCGTTCCTTTTGCCTTTAGTCTTACTGACTCTACTCATTGCCAAAGTTACTTAAGTCAGTACCTTCACCCCACTCCCTCCTCTTAGTGGGATTGTTTTAAACTTTTGTAGTACAGTTAGATTCACTTGTCATAGTCTGCATCCCTTCCTGGGATCCCCTGACCTTCTAAGTAATTTTTAAAAATTGTATACATGAATGATTACACTCTGTACTGTAACATTTTCTGGGCTTTAACAAATGCTTAATGTCATGTATTCATCACTATAGTATCACAGAGAAAGAATATTCTCATTGCCCTAGAATTCCCCCGCGCTTCACCTATTCTCTCACCTCCCCCCATCTTTTTACTGTTTTTATAGTGTTGCCAAAACATCATTTAATTGGAATTACACTGTACATTTTTTTCAAAGGTTTGTTTTTTCTTTTATGACATGCTGGGAAAAGGTTCTTCAATTTCAGGGGAAGGGTTCAGAGAACAATCTAAGACCTTTGTGTTTTACTTTGAAAAACCCTGAATGTGGTTTTGGTTTTAAATCTTTATGCCTAACCTTGTTCTTTGTGGGTTTTTTCTCCTTTCTTCTTCTTCTCCTCCTCCTCCTCTTCCTCCTCCTCCTTCTTTACTTTCTTCTTCTCCTTCTCTTCTTCTTTTTCTTCTTCTTCTTCCTTTTCTTTTTCTGTGTGTATTTTCTTCAGAGTGTTTCGAATCATGGATGACAATAATAACCGAACTCTTGATTTCAAAGAGTTTGTTAAAGGGTTAAATGATTATGCCGTGGTCATGGAAAAAGAAGAGGCAGAAGAGCTTTTCCGGAGGTTTGATAAGGATGGAAATGGAACAATTGACTTCAATGAATTTCTTCTCACATTAAGGGTGAGTGGCCCCGTGAATCAGTGTCTCTGCCAAGTCTGGCTTTCACGTGGTTTGCATTGGTATCTTGAGGTTTTGTTTTCAGAAGCTGTTAGTGCCCTGTGAACATGAGGGCAGGAGATGGAGAACAGATTTAGGGACCTGGGGAGCAATCATAATGCATATCATTGATGGCCCACAAACCATTGCACATCATTGAAAGGAATAAGGTATTTTATAATGGCTCATACAAAACAGCTCATTTGCTTGTGTGTGTCTCTATT